>NW_027077566.1:0-600000 GCF_963924675.1 Phocoena phocoena | reverse complement strand
TCTCAAATTTAGAAAACCAACTAGTGCTTACTTATGGGGAAAGGTGCCTTGGGGTGCTGCATAAAACCAGAGACTGAAATTAGCACAGATAACTTTCCATAAGCCAAATATGTAATAGACAAGACCTACTCCTTGCTCAACGAAATGGACCCAACAGCACATATTCAACGCCTAGGAATATACCTGACTAGGAAGAATCTTAAAACCCATGGATATATATGTCTCCGTAAGAGAATCAAGTGTGTGTACAGCGGCCGAAACGCAGCAGTGAAAATCCGATAAATCCCATTATCAAAATAAATTTCGAAAACAAAACACAAAGACAGTGAAATAGAGAGCAATTCTTAAGTAATTCACTCAGGGCATGTGATGCAACCGGGATTGACCACATCTACACCCAGAGCTGATTGAGACATAAGGCTGGACACTTCAGGCTAATAGCATTGGTGAGTTTCGTTGAGCAAATGCAGACCCTCTGAAGTCATACTGCATGGTACCTATTCCATGGGTCCCACCTCTTCAGGTTCAAGGGATTCTTCCTCCAGCTAAAACATGCATGGGAAACCCAGAGTATCGTCCACCGTGTGATTGGGAAACGATTTGAAATGCATCTCAGGTTTCGTATCCTGGTCCTCGGGTTCACCATTTCAGATGCTTTACTAACATTCTCCCTGCTTGGAGAGTCAGTGCCTTTAACCTCCTGTTTGGCACAGCTTGCAATTTCTGTGCAAGATGAACAGGAATAGGGAGAACCAATCAGAGACTAGCTATAGGTGTCTGCACGGGCAAATGTAACGCTCATTGCCCACCAGGAAGAGGAATTAACCAAAGGCTCAGTCTGCCCTGCTGGAAACAGATTACGGCCTGAAGCAATCCTGCGGTTTTGTGCCCAGCTCACAAGAAAGCGAGTTGAAGAAAGGAGCTCAGGGTCACTGTAATTCACAAACCTGCAGAGTTATAAATGACAGCTATCCTCCAAAAATATATTGAAGTAAGCCTGCGAAGGGGACTTGAAAGCGGGGCAGAATTTCAGGAAAACGATTGCAGGGGGTAGACTGGAATTGCCCTGAAAGCATAGGAAAAGAGGCAGAACATCGACAATGATGCACTTGGCCAAAAAGGGCGTATGCGTTTTTTCCTGAATATATTCAGGAAACAACGCATACGCCCTTTTTGGCCAACCAAGCAAGCCTGTAAAGGAAATCTGCACTACAATGAAGTCTCACTGTCCCCGGGGCAAAAGGGCCATCTGAAAAAAGTGTAAAATCCAGAAAGGTAGGACAGGATATGGAGAACAGGGAGCCTTGTTATGCTGATTGGCAGGATGTAAATTGCCAGCAGCCACCCTGGAGAAGTGTATGGTGTTTCCTGAAACACGTAAGAAACAAAGCAACACAGCCTATGGCACTTCCACTTATGGTCCTATAGCTTACGGAAATTAAAATCAAAAACAGACAGCCACCCCAATATTTGGGACGGCTGTGTTCACAAGAAGCTCGTCTACAGTATCAGGTAAATATCCCAGAAAGCAAAAAATGGATAAAGAAGTTGTGGCACGTACGTACAATGCAATATCACTCAGCAATGAAATCTGTGTCATCAGGCCCGTAGCGGCATAGTGAGTGGATGCAGGTACGGTGATTCTACGTGAACTACCTCACACAGAAAAAGAAACATCATAAGATATCACTAATACACGGAATGTAAACTTGACTACACATGAACTGAATTACAAAAAAGAACAGGGTCTCAAATTTAGAAAACCAACTAGTGCTTGCTTATGGGGAAAGGTGCCTTGGCGTGCTGCAAAAACCAGAGACTGAAATTAGCACAGATAACTTTCCATAAGCCAAATATGTAATAGACAAGACCTACTCCTTGCTCAATGAAATGGACCCAACACCACATATTCAACGCCTAGGAATATACCTGACTAGGAAGAATCTTAAAACCCATGGATATATATGTCTCCGTAAGAGAATCAAGCGTGTGTACATCGGCCGAAATGCAGCAGTGAAAATCCGATAAATCCCATTATCAAAATAAATTTCGAAAACAAAACACAAAGACAGTGAAATAGAGAGCAATTCTTAAATAATTCACTCAGGGCATGTGATGCAACCGGGATTGACCATATCTACACCCAGAGCTGGTTGAGACATAAGGCTGGACACTTCAGGCTGATAGCATTGGTGAGTTTCGGTGAGCAAATGCAGACCCATTGAAGTCATACTGCATGGTACCCATTCCATGGGTCCCAACTCTCCAGGTTCAAGGGATTCTTCCTCCAGCTAAAACATGCATGGGAAACCCAGAGTATCGTCCACCATGTGATTGGGAAATGATTTAAAATGCATCTCAGTTTTCGTTTCCTGGTCCTCGGGTTCACCATTCCAGATGCTTTACTAACACCCTCCCCGCTTGGAGAGTCAGTGCCTTTAACCTCCTGTTTCGCACAGCTTGCCATTTCTGTGCAAGATGAACAGGAATAGGGAGAACCAATGAGAGACTAGCTGTAGGTGTCTGCACGGGCAAATGTAACGCTCATTGCCCACCAGGAAGAGGAATTAAACAAAGGCTCAGTGTGCCCTGCTGGAAACAGATTAGGGCCTGAAGCAATCCTGCGGTTTTGTGCCCAGCTCACCAGAAAGCGAGTTGAAGAAAGGAGCTCAGGGGCACTGTACTTCACAAACCTGCAGAATTATAAATGACAGCTATCCTCCAAAAATATATTGAAGTAAGCCTGCGAAGGGGACTTGAAAGCGAGGCTGAATTTCAGGAAAACGATTGCAGGGGGTAGACTGGAATTGCCCTGAAAGCATAGGAAAAGAGGCACAACGTCGACAATGATGCACTTGGCCAAAAAGGGCGTATGCGTTTTTTCCTGAATATATTCAGGAAAAAACGCATACGCCCTTTTTGGCCAACCAAGCAAGCCTGTAAAGGAAATCTGCACTACAATGAAATCTCACTGCCCCCCCGGGCAAAAGGGCCATCTGAAAAAAGTGTAAAATCCAGAAAGGTAGGACAGGATATGGAGAACAGGGAGCCTTGTTATGCTGATTGGCAGGATGTAAATTACCAGCAGCCACCCTGGAGAAGTGTATGGTGTTTCCTGAAACACGTAAGGAACAAAGCAACACAGACTATGGCACTTCCACTTATGGTCCTATAGCTTACGGAAATTAAAATCAAAAACAGACAGCCACCCCAATATTTGGGACGGCTGTGTTCACAAGAAGCTCGACTACAGTATCAGGTAAATATCCCAGAAAGCAAAAAATGGATAAAGAAGTTGTGGCACGTACGTGCAATGCAATATCACTCAGCAATGAAATCTGTGTCATCAGGCCCGTAGCGGCATAGTGAGTGGATGCAGGTACGGTGATTCTACGTGAACTACGTCACACAGAAAAAGAAACATCATAAGATATCACTAATACACGGAATGTAAACTTGACTACACATGAACTGAATTACAAAACAGAACAGGGTCTCAAGTTTAGAAAACCAACTAGTGCTTGCTTATGTGGAAAGGTGCGTTGGGGTGCTGCATAAAACCAGAGACTGAAATTAGCACAGATAACATTCCATAAGCCAAATATGTAATCGACAAGACCTACTCCTTGCTCAACGAAATGGACTCAACACCACATATTCAACGCCTAGGAATATACCTGACTAGAAAGAATCTTAAAACCCATGGATATATATGTCTCCGTAAGAGAATCAAGCGTGTGTACAGCGGCGGAAATGCAGCAGTGAAAATCCGATAAATCCCATTATCAAAATAAATTTCGAAAACAAAACACAAAGACAGTGAAATAGAGAGCAATTCTTAAATAATTCACTCATGGCATGTGATGCAACCGGCATTGACCACATCTACACCCAGAGCTGGTTGAGACATAAGGCTGGACACTTCTGGCTGATAGCACTGGTGAGTTTTGGTGAGCAAATGCAGACCCTTTGAAGTCATACTGCATGGTACCCATTCCATGGGTCCCAACTCTCCAGGTTCAAGGCATTCTTCCTCCAGCTAAAACATGCATGGGATACCCAGAGTATCGTCCACCGTGTGATTAGGAAACGATTTAAAATGCATCTCAGTTTTCGTATCCTGGTCCTCGGGTTCACCATTCCAGATGCTTTACTAACACTCTCCCCGCTTGGAGAGTCAGTGCCTTTAATCTCCTGTCCGGCACAGCTTGCCATTTCTGTGCAAGATGAACAGGAATAGGGAGAACCAATGAGAGACTAGCTGTAGGTGTCTGCACGGGCAAATGTAACGCTCATTGCCCACCAGGAAGAGGAATTAAACAAAGGCTCAGTGTGCCCTGCTGGAAACAGATTAGGGCCTGAAGCAATCCTGCGGTTTTGTGCCCAGCTCACCAGAAAGCGAGTTGAAGAAAGGAGCTCAGGGGCACTGTACTTCACAAACCTGCAGAGTTATAAATGACAGCTATCCTCCAAAAATATATTGAAGTAAGCCTGCGAAGGGGACTTGAAAGCGGGGCTGAATTTCAGGAAAACGATTGCAGGGGGTAGACTGGAATTGCCCTGAAAGCATAGGAAAAGAGGCACAATGTCGACAATGATGCACTTGGCCAAAAAGGGCGTATGCGCTTTTTCCTGAATATATTCAGGAAAAAACGCATACGCCCTTTTTGGCCAACCAAGCAAGCCTGTAAAGGAAATCTGCACTACAATGAAATCTCACTGCCCCCCCGGGCAAAAGGGCCATCTGAAAAAAGTGTAAAATCCAGAAAGGTAGGACAGGATATGGAGAACAGGGAGCCTTGTTATGCTGATTGGCAGGATGTAAATTGCCAGCAGCCACCCTGGAGAAGTGTATGGTGTTTCCTGAAACACGTAAGAAACAAAGCAACACAGCCTATGGCACTTCCACTTATGGTCCTATAGCTTACGGAAATTAAAATCAAAAACAGACAGCCACCCCAATATTTGGGATGGCTGTGTTCACAAGAAGCTCGTCTACAGTATCAGGTAAATATCCCAGAAAGCAAAAAATGGATAAAGAAGTTGTGGCACGTACGTGCAATGCAATATCACTCAGCAATGAAATCTGTGTCATCAGGCCCGTAGCGGCATAGTAAGTGGATGCAGGTACGGTGATTCTACGTGAACTACGTCACACAGAAAAAGAAACATCATAAGATATCACTAATACACGGAATGTAAACTTGACTACACATGAACTGAATTACAAAACAGAACAGGGTCTCAAATTTAGAAAACCAACTAGTGCTTGCTTATGGGGAAAGGTGCGTTGGGGTGCTGCATAAAACCAGAGACTGAAATTAGCACAGATAACATTCCATAAGCCAAATATGTAATAGACAAGACCTACTCCTTGCTCAACGAAATGGACTCAACACCACATATTCAACGCCTAGGAATATACCTGACTAGGAAGAATCTTAAAACCCATGGATATATATGTCTCCGTAAGAGAAACAAGCGTGTGTACAGCGGCGGAAATGCAGCAGTGAAAATCCGATAAATCCCATTATCAAAATAAATTTCGAAAACAAAACACAAAGACAGTGAAATAGAGAGCAATTCTTAAATAATTCACTCAGGGCATGTGATGCAACCGGGATTGACCACATCTACACCCAGAGCTGGTTGAGACATAAGGCTGGACACTTCTGGCTGATAGCACTGGTGAGTTTCGGTGAGCAAATGCAGACCCTTTGAAGTCATACTGCATGGTACCCATTCCATGGGTCCCAACTCTCCAGGTTCAAGGCATTCTTCCTCCAGCTAAAACATGCATGGGAAACCCAGAGTATCGTCCACCGTGTGATTGGGAAACGATTTAAAATGCATCTCAGTTTTCGTATCCTGGTCCTCGGGTTCACCATTCCAGATGCTTTACTAACACTCTCCCCGCTTGGAGAGTCAGTGCCTTTAACCTCCTGTCCGGCACAGCTTGCCATTTCTGTGCAAGATGAACAGGAATAGGGAGAACCAATGAGAGACTAGCTGTAGGTGTCTGCACGGGCAAATGTAACGCTCATTGCCCAACAGGAAGAGGAATTAAACAAAGGCTCAGTGTGCCCTGCTGGAAACAGATTAGGGCCTGAAGCAATCCTGCGGTTTTGTGCCCAGCTCACAAGAAAGCGAGTTGAAGAAAGGAGCTCAGGGGCACTGTACTTCACAAACCTGCAGAGTTATAAATGACAGCTATCCTCCAAAAATATATTGAAGTAAGCCTGCGAAGGGGACTTGAAAGAGGGGCTGAATTTCAAGAAAACGATTGCAGGGGGTAGAATGGAATTGCCCTGAAAGCATAGGAAAAGAGGCAGAACGTCGACAATGATGCACTTGGCCAAAAAGGGCGTATGCGTTTTTTCCTGAATATATTCAGGAAAAAACGCATACGCCCTTTTTGGCCAACCAAGCAAGCCTGTAAGGAAATCTGCACTACAATGAAATCTCACTGCCCCCCTGGGCAAAAGGGCCATCTGAAAAAAGTGTAAAATCCAGAAAGGTAGGACAGGATATGGAGAACAGGGAGCCTTGTTATGCTGACTGGCAGGATGTAAATTGCCAGCAGCCACCCTGGAGAAGTGTATGGTGTTTCCTGAAACACGTAAGAAACAAAGCAACACAGCCTATGGCACTTCCACTTATGGTCCTATAGCTTACGGAAATTAAAATCAAAAACAGACAGCCACCCCAATATTTGGGACGGCTGTGTTCACAAGAAGCCCGTCTACAGTATCAGGTAAATATCCCAGAAAGCAAAAAATGGATAAAGAAGTTGTGGCACGTACGTACAATGCAATATCACTCAGCAATGAAATCTGTGTCATCAGGCCCGTAGCGGCATAGTGAGTGGATGCAGGTACGGTGATTCTACGTGAACTACGTCACACAGAAAAAGAAACATCATAAGATATCACTAATACACGGAATGTAAACTTGACTACACATGAACTGAATTACAAAAAAGAACAGGGTCTCAAATTTAGAAAACCAACTAGTGCTTGCTTATGGGGAAAGGTGCGTTGGGGTGCTGCATAAAACCAGAGACTGAAATTAGCACAGATAACTTTCCATAAGACAAATATGTAATAGACAAGACCTACTCCTTGCTCAACGAAATGGACCCAACAGCACATATTCAACGCCTAGGAATATACCTGACTAGGAAGAATCTTAAAACCCATGGATATATATGTCTCCGTAAGAGAATCAAGCGTGTGTACAGCGGCGGAAATGCAGCAGTGAAAATCCGATAAATCCCATTATCAAAATAAATTTCGAAAACAAAACACAGAGACAGTGAAATAGAGAGCAATTCTTAAATAATTCACTCAGGGCATGTGATGCAACTGGGATTGACCACATCTACAACCAGAGCTGGTTGAGACATAAGGCTGGACACTTCAGGCTGATAGCTTTGGTGAGTTTCGGTGAGCAAATGCAGACCCTTTGAAGTCATACTGCATGGTACCCATTCCATGGGTCCCAACTCTCCAGGTTGAAGGGATTCTTCCTCCAGCTAAAACATGCATGGGAAACCCAGAGTACCGTCCACCGTGTGATTGGGAAATGATTTAAAATGCATCTCAGTTTTCGTATCCTGGTCCTCGGGTTCACCATTCCAGATGCTTTACTATCACTATCCCCGCTTGGAGAGTCAGTGCCTTTAACCTCCTGTTTCGCACAGCTTGCTATTTCTGTGCAAGATGAACAGGAATAGGGAGAACCAATAAGAGACTAGCTGTAGGTGTCTGCACGGGCAAATGTAACGCTCATTGCCCACCAGGAAGAGGAATTAAACAAAGGCTCAGTGTGCCCTGCTGGAAACAGATTAGGGCCTGAAGCAATCCTGCGGTTTTGTGCCCAGCTCACAAGAAAGCGAGTTGAAGAAAGGAGCTCAGGGGCACTGTACTTCACAAACCTGCTGAGTTATAAATGACAGCTATCCTCCAAAAATATATTGAAGTAAGCCTGCGAAAGGGACTTGAAAGCGGGGCAGAATTTCAGGAAAACGATTGCAGGGGGTAGACTGGAATTGCCCTGAAAGCATAGGAAAAGAGGCACAACGTCGACAATGATGCACTTGGCCAAAAAGGGCGTATGCGTTTTTTCCTGAATATATTCAGGAAAAAACGCATACGCCCTTTTTGGCCAACCAAGCAAGCCTGTAAAGGAAATCTGCACTACAATGAAATCTCACTGCCCCCCCGGGCAAAAGGGCCATCTGAAAAAAGTGTAAAATCCAGAAAGGTAGGACAGGATATGGAGAACAGGGAGCCTTGTTATGCTGATTGGAAGGATGTAAATTGCCAGCAGCCACCCTGGAGAAGTGTATGGTGTTTCCTGAAACACGTAAGAAACAAAGCAACACAGCCTATGGCACTTCCACTTATGGTCCTATAGCTTACGGAAATTAAAATCAAAAACAGACAGCCACCCCAATATTTGGGACGGCTGTGTTCACAAGAAGCTCGTCTACAGTATCAGGTAAATATCCCAGAAAGCAAAAAATGGATAAAGAAGTTGTGGCACGTACGTGCAATGCAATATCACTCAGCAATGAAATCTGTGTCATCAGGCCCGTAGCGGCATAGTGAGTGGATGCAGGTACGGTGATTCTACGTGAACTACGTCACACAGAAAAAGAAACATCATAAGATATCACTAATACACGGAATGTAAACTTGACTACACATGAACTGAATTACAAAACAGAACAGGGTCTCAAATTTAGAAAACCAACTAGTGCTTGCTTATGGGGAAAGGTGCGTTGGGGTGCTGCATAAAACCAGAGACTGAAATTAGCAGAGATACCATTCCATAAGCCAAATATGTAATAGACAAGACCTACTCCTTGCTCAACGAAATGGACTCAACACCACATATTCAACGCCTAGGAATATACCTGACTAGGAAGAATCTTAAAACCCATGGATATATATGTCTCCGTAAGAGAATCAAGCATGTGTACAGTGGCGGAAATGCAGCAGTGAAAATCCGATAAATCCCATTATCAAAATAAATTTCGAAAACAAAACACAAAGACAGTGAAATAGAGAGCAATTCTTAAATAATTCACTCAGGGCATGTGATGCAACCAGGATTGACCACATCTACACCCAGAGCTGGTTGAGACATAAGGCTGGACACTTCAGGCTGATAGCACTGGTGAGTTTCGGTGAGCAAATGCAGACCCTTTGAAGTCATACTGCATGGTACCCATTCCATGGGTCCCAACTCTCCAGGTTCAAGGCATTCTTCCTCCAGCTAAAACATGCATGGGAAACCCAGAGTATCGTCCACCGTGTGATTGGGAAACGATTTAAAATGCATCTCAGTTTTCGTATCCTGGTCCTCGGGTTCACCATTCCAGATGCTTTACTAACACTCTCCCCGCTTGGAGAGTCAGTGCCTTTAACCTCCTGTTTGGCACAGCTTGCCATTTCTGTGCAAGATGAACAGGAATAGGGAGAACCAATGAGAGACTAGCTGTAGGTGTCTGCACGGGCAAATGTAACGCTCATTGCCCACCAGGAAGAGGAATTAAACAAAGGCTCAGTGTGCCCTGCTGGAAACAGATTAGGGCCTGAAGCAATCCTGCGGTTTTGTGCCCAGCTCACAAGAAAGCGAGTTGAAGAAAGGAGCTCAGGGGCACTGTACTTCACAAACCTGCAGAGTTATAAATGACAGCTATCCTCCAAAAATATATGGAAGTAAGCCTGCGAAGGGGACTTGAAAGCGGGGCTGAATTTCAGGAAAACGATTGCAGGGGGTAGACTGGAATTGCCCTGAAAGCATAGGAAAAGAGGCACAACATCGGCAATGATGCACCTGGCCAAAAAGGGCGTATGCGTTTTTTCCTGAATATATTCAGGAAAAAACGCATACGCCATTTTTGGCCAACCAAGCAAGCCTGTAAAGGAAATCTGCACTACAATGAAATCTCACTGCCCCCCTGGGCAAAAGGGCCATCTGAGAAAAGTGTAAAATCCAGAAAGGTAGGACAGGATATGGAGAACAGGGAACCTTGTTATGCTGATTGGCAGGATGTAAATTGCCAGCAGCCACCCTGGAGAAGTGTATGGTGTTTCCTGAAACACGTAAGAAACAAAGCAACACAGCCTATGGCACTTCCACTTATGGTCCTATAGCTTACGGAAATTAAAATCAAAAACAGACAGCCACCCCAATATTTGAGACGGCTGTGTTCACAAGAAGCTCGTCTACAGTATCAGGTAAATATCCCAGAAAGCAAAAAATGGATAAAGAAGTTGTGGCACGTACGTACAATGCAATATCACTCAGCAATGAAATCTGTGTCATCAGGCCCGTAGTGGCATAGTGAGTGGATGCAGGTACGGTGATTCTACGTGAACTACGTCACAGAGAAAAAGAAACATCATAAGATATCACTAATACACGGAATGTAAACTTGACTACACATGAACTGAATTACAAAAAAGAACAGGGTCTCAAATTTAGAAAACCAACTAGTGCTTGCTTATGGGGAAAGGTGCCTTGGGGTGCTGCATAAAACCAGAGACTGAAATTAGCACAGATAACTTTCCATATGCCAAATATGTAATAGACAAGACCTACTCCTTGCTCAACGAAATGGACCCAACACCACAAATTCAACATCTAGGAATATACCTGACTAGGAAGAATCTTAAAACCCATGGATATATATGTCTCCGTAAGAGAATCAAGCGTGTGTACAGCGGCCGAAACGCAGCAGTGAAAATCCGATAAATCCCATTATCAAAATAAATTTCGAAAACAAAACACAAAGACAGTGAAATAGAGAGCAATTCTTAAATAATTCACTCAGGGCATGTGATGCAACCGGGATTGACCACATCTACACCCAGAGCTGGTTGAGACATAAGGCTGGACACTTCAGGCTGATAGCATTGGTGAGTTTCGGTGAACAAATGCAGACCCTTTGAAGTCATACTGCATGGTACCCATTCCATGGGTCCCAACTCTCCAGGTTCAAGGGATTCTTCCTCCAGCTAAAACATGCATGGGAAACCCAGAGTATCGTCCACTGTGTGATTGGGAAATGATTTAAAATACATCTCAGTTTTCGTTTCCTGGTCCTCGGGTTCACCATTCCAGATGCTTTACTAACACTCTCCCCGCTTGGAGAGTCAGTGCCTTTAACCTCCTGTTTCACACAGCTTGCAATTTCTGTGCAAGATGAACAGGAATAGGGAGAACCAATGAGAGACTAGCTGTAGGTGTCTGCACGGGCAAATGTAACGCTCATTGCCCACCAGGAAGAGGAATTAAACAAAGGCTCACTGTGCCCTGCTGGAAACAGATTAGGGCCTGAAGCAATCCTGCGGTTTTGTGCCCAGCTCACAAGAAAGCGAGTAGAAGAAAGGAGCTCAGGGGCACTGTACTTCACAAACCTGCAGAGTTATAAATGACAGCTATCCTCCAAAAATATATTGAAGTAAGTCTGCGAAGGGGACTTGAAA
Source organism: Phocoena phocoena (assembly GCF_963924675.1). Classification (NCBI taxonomy): domain Eukaryota; kingdom Metazoa; phylum Chordata; class Mammalia; order Artiodactyla; family Phocoenidae; genus Phocoena; species Phocoena phocoena. Next base: position 588,499 of record NW_027077566.1, on the reverse strand, counting down.
GCGGGGCTGAATTTCAGGAAAACGATTGCAGGGGGTAGACTGGAATTGCCCTGAAAGCATAGGAAAAGAGGCACAACGTCGACAATGATGCACTTGGCCAAAAAGGGCGTATGCGTTTTTTCCTGAATATATTCAGGAAAAAACGCATACGCCATTTTTGGCCAACCAAGCAAGCCTGTAAAGGAAATCTGCACTACAATGAAATCTCACTGCCACCCCGGGCAAAAGGGCCATCTGAAAAAAGTGTAAAATCCAGAAAGGTAGGACAGGATATGGAGAACAGGGAGCCTTGTTATGCTGATTGGCAGGATGTAAATTGCCAGCAGCCACCCTGGAGAAGTGTATGGTGTTTCCTGAAACACGTAAGAAACAAAGCAACACAGCCTATGGCACTTCCACTTATGGTCCTATAGCTTACGGAAATTAAAATCAAAAACAGACAGCCACCCCAATATTTGGGACGGCTGTGTTCACAAGAAGCTCGTCTACAGTATCAGGTAAATATCCCAGAAACCAAAAAGTGGATAAAGAAGTTGTGGCATGTACGTGCAATACAATATCACTCAGCAATGAAATCTGTGTCATCAGGCCCGTAGCGGCATAGTGAGTGGATGCAGGTACGGTGATTCTACGTGAACTACGGAACTACGTCACACAGAAAAAGAAACATCATAAGATATCACTAATACACGGAATGTAAAATTGACTACACATGAACTGAATTACAAAACAGAACAGGGTCTCAAATTTAGAAAACCAACTAGTGCTTGCTTATGGGGTAAGGTGCGTTGGGGTGCTGCATAAAACCAGAGACTGAAATTAGCACAGATAACATTCCATAAGGCAAATATGTAATAGACAAGACCTACTCCTTGCTCAACGAAATGGACTCAACACCACATATTCAACGCCTAGGAATATACCTGACTAGGAAGAATCTTAAAACCCATGGATATATATGTCTCCGTAAGAGAATCAAGCGTGTGTACAGCGGCGGAAATGCAGCAGTGAAAATCCGATAAATCCCATTATCAAAATAAATTTCGAAAACAAAACACAAAGACAGTGAAATAGAGAGCAATTCTTAAATAATTCACTCAGGGCATGTGATGCAACCGGGATTGACCACATCTACACCCAGAGCTGGTTGAGACATAAGGCTGGACACTTTAGGCTGATAGCACTGGTGAGTTTCGGTGAGCAAATGCAGACCTATTGAAGTCATACTGCATGGTACCCTTTCCATGGGTCTCAAGTCTCCAGGTTCAAGGCATTCTTCCTCCAGCTAAAACATGCATGGGAAACCCAGAGTATCGTCCACCGTGTGATTGGGAAACGATTTAAAATGCATCTCAGTTTTCGTATCCTGGTCCTCGGGTTCACCATTCCAGATGCTTTACTAACACTCTCCCCGCTTGGAGAGTCAGTGCCTTTAACCTCCTGTTTGGCACAGCTTGCCATTTCTGTGCAAGATGAACAGGAATAGGGAGAACCAATGAGAGACTAGCTGTAGGTGTCTGCACGGGCAAATGTAACGCTCATTGCCCACCAGGAAGAGGAATTAAACAAAGGCTCAGTGTGCCCTGCTGGAAACAGATTAGGGCCTGAAGCAATCATGCGGTTTTGTGCCCAGCTCACAAGAAAGCGAGTTGAAGAAAGGAGCTCAGGGGCACTGTACTTCACAAACCTGCAGAGTTATAAATGACAGCTATCCTCCAAAAATATATTGAAGTAAGCCTGCGAAGGGGACTTGAAAGCGGGGCTGAATTTCAGGAAAACGATTGCAGGGGGTAGACTGGAATTGCCCTGAAAGCATAGGAAAAGAGGCACAACGTCGACAATGATGCACCTGGCCAAAAAGGGCGTATGCGTTTTTTCCTGAATATATTCAGGAAAAAACGCATACGCCCTTTTTGGCCAACCAAGCAAGCCTGTAAAGGAAATCTGCACTACAATGAAGTCTCACTGCCCCCCGGGCAAAAGGGCCATCTGAAAAAAGTGTAAAATCCAGAAAGGTAGGACAGGATATGGAGAACAGGGAGCCTTGTTATGCTGATTGGCAGGATGTAAATTGCCAGCAGCCACCCTGGAGAAGTGTATGGTGTTTCCTGAAACACGTAAGAAACAAAGCAACACAGCCTATGGCACTTCCACTTATGGTCCTATAGCTTACGGAAATTAAAATCAAAAACAGACAGCCACCCCAATATTTGGGACGGCTGTGTTCACAAGAAACTCGTCTACAGTATCAGGTAAATATCCCAGAAAGCAAAAAATGAATAAAGAAGTTGTGGCACGTACGTACAATGCAATATCACTCAGCAATGAAATCTGTGTCATCAGGCCCGTAGCGGCATAGTGAGTGGATGCAGGTACGGTGATTCTACGTGAACTACGTCACACAGAAAAAGAAACATCATAAGATATCACTAATACACGGAATGTAAACTTGACTACACATGAACTGAATTACAAAACAGAACAGGGTCTCAAATTTAGAAAACCAACTAGTGCTTGCTTATGGGGAAAGGTGCCTTGGGGTGCTGCATAAAACCATAGGCTGAAATTAGCACAGATAACTTTCCATAAGCCAAATATGTAATAGACAAGACCTACTCCTTGCTCAACGAAATGGAACCAACACCATATATTCAACGCCTAGGAATATACCTGACTAGGAAGAATCTTAAAACCCATGGATATATATGTCTCCGTAAGAGAATCAAGCATGTGTACAGCGGCCGAAACGCAGCAGTAAAAATCCGATAAATCCCATTATCAAAATAAATTTCGAAAACAAAACACAAATACAGTGAAATAGAGAGCAATTCTTAAATAATTCACTCAGGGCATGTGATGCAACCGGGATTGACCACATCTACACCCAGAGCTGGTTGAGACATAAGGCTGGACACTTCAGGCTGATAGCATTGGTGAGTTTCGGTGAGCAAATGCAGACCCTTTGAAGTCATACTGCATGGTACCCATTCCATGGGTCCCAACTCTCCAGGTTCAAGGGATTCTTCCTCCAGCTAAAACATGCATGGGAAACCAAGAGTATCGTCCACCGTGTGATTGGGAAATGATTTAAAATGCATCTCAGTTTTCGTATCCTGTTCCTCGGGTTCACCATTCCAGATGCTTTACTAACACTCTCCCCGCTTGGAGAGTCAGTGCCTTTAACCTCCTGTTTCGCACAGCTTGCAATTTCTGTGCAAGATGAACAGGAATAGGGAGAACCAATGAGAGACAAGCTGTAGGTGCCTGCACGGGCAAATGTAACGCTCATTGCCCACCAGGAAGAGGAATTAAACAAAGGCTCAGGGTGCCCTGCTGGAAACAGATTAGGGCCTGAAGTAATCATGCGGTTTTGTGCCCAGCTCACAAGAAAGCGAGTTGAAGAAAGGAGCTCAGGGGCACTGTACTTCAGAAACCTGCAGAGTTATAAATGACAGCTATCCTCCAAAAATATATTGAAGTAAGCCTGCGAAGGGGACTTGAAATCGGGGCTGAATTTCCGGAAAACGATTGCAGGGGGTAGACTGGAATTGCCCTGAAAGCATAGGAAAAGAGGCAGAACGTCGACAATGATGCACTTGGCCAAAAAGGGCGTATGCGTTTTTTCCTGAATATATTCAGGAAAAAACGCATACGCACTTTTTGGCCAACCAAGCAAGCCTGTAAAGGAAATCTGCACTACAATGAAATCTCACTACCCCCCCGGGCAAAAGGGCCATCTGAAAAATGTGTAAAATCCAGAAATGTAGGACAGGATATGGAGAACAGGGAGCCTTGTTATGCTGATTGGCAGGATGTAAATTGCCAAGAGCCACTCTGGAGAAGTGTATGGTGTTTCCTGAAACACGTAATAAACAAAGCAACACAGCCTATGGCACTTCCACTTATGGTTTTATAGCTTACGGAAATTAAAATCAAAAACAGACAGCCACCCCAATATTTGGGACGGCTGTGTTCACAAGAAGCTCGTCTACAGTATCAGGTAAATATCCCAGAAAGCAAAAAATGGATAAAGAAGTTGTGGCACGTACGTACAATGCAATATCACTCAGCAATGAAATCTGTGTCATCAGGCCCGTAGCGGCATAGTGAGTGGATGCAGGTACGGTGATTCTACGTGAACTACATCACACAGAAAAAGAAACATCATAAGATATCACTAATACACGGAATGTAAACTTGACTACACATGAACTGAATTACAAAACAGAACAGGGTCTCAAATTTAGAAAACCAACTAGTGCTTGCTTATGGGGAAAGGTGCGTTGGGGTGCTGCATAAAACCAGAGACTGAAATTAGCACAGATAACATTCAATAAGCCAAATATATAATAGACAAGACGTGCGCCTTGCTCAACGAAATGGACTCAACACCACATATTCAACGCCTAGGAATATACCTGACTAGGAAGAATCTTAAAACCCATGGATATATATGTCTCCGTAAGAGAATCAAGCGTGTGTACAGCGGCCGAAACGCAGCAGTGAAAATCCGATAAATCCCATTATCAAAATAAATTTCGAAAACAAAACACAAAGACAGTGAAATAGAGAGCAATTCTTAAATAATTCACTCAGGGCATGTGATGCAACCGGGATTGACCACATCTACACCCAGAGCTGGTTGAGACATAAGGCTGGACACTTCAGGCTGATAGCATTGGTGAGTTTCGGTGAGCAAATGCAGACCCTTTGAAGTCATACTGCATGGTACCCATTCCATGGGTCCCAACTCTCCAGGTTCAAGGGATTCTTCCTCCAGCTAAAACATGCATGGGAAACCCAGAGTATCGTCCACCGTGTGATTGCGAAACGATTTAAAATGCATCTCAGTTTTCGTATCCTGGTCCTCGTGTTCACCATTCCAGATGCTTTACTAACACTCTCCCCGCTTGGAGAGTCAGTGCCTTTAACCTCCTGTTTGGCACAGCTTGCCATTTCTGTGCAAGATGAACAGGAATAGGGAGAAACAATGAGAGACTAGCTGTAGGTGTCTGCACGGGCAAATGTAACGCTCATTGCCCACCAAGAAGAGGAATTAAACAAAGGCTCAGCGTGCCCTGCTGAAAACAGATTAGGGCCTGAAGCAATCCTTTGGTTTTGTGTCCAGCTCACAAGAAAGCGAGTTGAAGAAAGCAGCTCAGGGGCACTGTAATTCACAAACCTGCAGAGTTATAAATGACAGCTCTCCTCCAAAAATATATTGAAGTAAGCCTGCGAAGGGGACTTGAAAGCGGGGCAGAATTTCAGGAAAACGATTGCAGCGGGTAGACTGGAATTGCCCTGAAAGCATAGGAAAAGAGGCAGAACATCGACAATGATGCACTTGGCCAAAAAGGGCGTATGCGTTTTTTCCTGAATATATTCAGGAAAAAACGCATACGCCCTTTTTGGCCAACCAAGCAAGCCTGTAAAGGAAATCTGCACTACAATGAAGTCTCACTGACCCCGGGGCAAAAGGGCCATCTGAAAAAAGTGTAAAATCCAGAAAGGTAGGACAGGATATGGAGAACAGGGAGCCTAGTTATGCTGATTGGCAGGATGTAAATTGCCAGCAGCCACCCTGGAGAAGTGTATGGTGTTTCCTTAAACACGTAAGAAACAAAGCAACACAGCCTATGGCACTTCCACTTATGGTCCTATAGCTTACGGAAATTAAAATCAAAAACAGACAGCCACCCCAATATTTGGGACGGCTGTGTTCACAAGAAGCTCGTCTACAGTATCAGGTAAATATCCCAGAAAGCAAAAAATGGATAAAGAAGTTGTGGCACGTACGTACAATGCAATATCACTCAGCAATGAAATCTGTGTCATCAGGCCCGTAGCGGCATAGTGAGTGGATGCAGGTACGGTGATTCTACGTGAACTACGTCACACAGAAAAAGAAACATCATAAGATATCACTAATACACGGAATGTAAACTTGACTACACATGAACTGAATTACAAAACAGAACAGGGTGTCAATTTTAGAAAACCAACTAGTGCTTGCTTATGGGGAAAGGTGCGTTGGGGTGCTGCATAAAACCAGAGACTGAAATTAGCACAGATAACATTCCATAAGCCAAATATGTAATAGACAAGACCTACTCCTTGCTCAACGAAATGGACTCAACACCACATATTCAACGCCTAGGAATATACCTGACTAGGAAGAATCTTAAAACCCATGGATATATATGTCTCCGTAAGAGAATCAAGCATGTGTACAGCGGCGGAAATGCAGCAGTGAAAATCCGATAAATCCCATTATCAAAATAAATTTCGAAAACAAAACACAAAGACAGTGAAATAGAGAGCAATTCTTAAATAATTCACTCAGGACATGTGACGCAACCGGGATTGACAACATCTACACCCAGAGCTGGTTGAGACATAAGGCTGGACACTTCTGGCTGATAGCATTGGTGAGTTTCAGTGAGCAAATGCAGACCCTTTGAAGTCATACTGCATGGTACCCATTCCATGGGTCCCAACTCTCCAGGTTCAAGGGATTCTTCCTCCAGCTAAAACATGCATGGGAAACCCAGAGTATCGTCCACTGTGTGATTGGGAAATGATTTAAAATGCATCTCAGTTTTCGTTTCCTGGTCCTCGGGTTCACCGTTCCAGATGCTTTACTAACACTCTCCCCGCTTGGAGAGTCAGTGCCTTTAACCTCCTGTTTGGCACAGCTTGCCATTTCTGTGCAAGATGAACAGGAATAGGGAGAACCAATGAGAGACTAGCTGTAGGTGTCTGCACGGGCAAATGTAACGCTCATTGCCCACCAGGAAGAGGAATTAAACAAAGGCTCAGTGTGCCCTGCTGGAAACAGATTAGGGCCTGAAGCAATCCGGCGGTTTTGTGCCCAGCTCACAAGAAAGCGAGTTGAAGAAAGGAGCTCAGGGGCACTGTACTTCACAAACCTGCAGAGTTATAAATGACAGCTATCCTCCAAAAATATATTGAAGTAAGCCTGCGAAGGGGACTTGAAAGCGGGGCTGAATTTCAGGAAAACGATTGCAGGGGGTAGACTGGAATTGCCCTGAAAGCATAGGAAAAGAGGCAGAACGTCGATAATGATGCACTTGGCCAAAAAGGGCGTATGCGTTTTTTCCTAAATATATTCAGGAAAAAACGCATACGCCCTTTTTGGCCAACCAAGCAAGCCTGTAAAGGAAATCTGCACTACAATGAAATCTCACTGCCCCCCCGGGCAAAAGGGCCATCTGAAAAAAGTGTAAAATCCAGAAAGGTAGGACAGGATATGGAGACCACGGAGCCTTGTTATGCTGATTGGCAGGATGTAAATTGCCAGCAGCCACCCTGGAGAAGTGTATGGTGTTTCCTGAAACACCTAAGAAACAAAGCAACACAGCCTATGGCACTTCCACTTATGGTCCTATAGCTTACGGAAATTAAAATCAAAAACAGACAGCCACCCCAATATTTGGGACGGCTGTGTTCACAAGAAGCTCGACTACAGTATCAGGTAAATATCCCAGAAAGCAAAAAATGGATAAAGAAGTTGTGGCCCGTACGTGCAATGCAATATCACTCAGCAATGAAATCTGTGTCATCAGGCCCGTAGCGGCATAGTGAGTGGATGCATGTAGGGTGATGCTACGTGAACTACGTCACACAGAAAAAGAAACATCATAAGATATCACTAATACACGGAATGTAAACTTGACTACACATGAACTGAATTACAAAACAGAACAGGGTCTCAAATTTAGAAAATCATCTTGTGCTTGCTTATGAGGAAAGGTGCGTTGGGGTGCTGCATAAAACCAGAGACTGAAATTAGCACAGATAACATTCCATAAGCCAAATATGTAATAGACAAGACCTACTCCTTGCTCAACGAAATGGACTCAACACCACATATTCAACGCCTAGGAATATACCTGACTAGGAAGAATCTTAAAACCCATGGATATATATGTCTCCGTAAGAGAATCAAGCGTGTGTACAGCGGCGGAAATGCAGCAGTGAAAATCCGATAAATTCCATTATCAAAATAAATTTCGAAAACAAAACACAAAGACAGTGAAATAGAGAGCAATTCTTAAATAATTCACTCAGGGCATGTGATGCAACCGGGATTGACCACATCTACACCCAGAGCTGGTTGAGACATAAGGCTGGACACTTCAGGCTGATAGCACTGGTGAGTTTCGGTGAGCAAATGCAGACCCTTTGAAGTCATACTGCATGGTACCCATTCCATGGGTCCCAACTCTCCAGGTTCAAGGCATTCTTCCTCCAGCTAAAACATGCATGGGAAACCCAGAGTATCGTCCACCGTGTGATTGGGAAACGATTTAAAATGCATCTCAGTTTTCGTATCCTGGTCCTCGGGATCACCATTCCAGATGCTTTACTAACACTCTCCCCGCTTGGAGAGTCAGTGCCTTTAACCTCCTGTTTGGCACATCTTGCCATTTCTGTGCAAGATGAACAGGAATAGGGAGAACCAATGAGAGTCTAGCTGTAGGTGCCTGCACGGGCAAATGTAACGCTCATTGCCCACCAGGAAGAGGAATTAAACAAAGGCTCAGTGTGCCCTGCTGGAAACAGATTAGGGCCTGAAGCAATCCTGCGGTTTTGTGCCCAGCTCACAAGAAAGCGAGTTGAAGAAAGGAGCTCATGGTACTGTACTTCACAAACCTGCAGAGTTATAAATGACAGCTATTCTCCAAAAATATATTGAAGTAAGCCTGCGAAGGGGACTTGAAAGCGGGGCTGAATTTCAGGAAAACGATTGCAGGGGGTAGACTGGAATTGCCCTGAAAGCATAGGAAAAGAGGCACAACGTCGACAATGATGCACTTGGCCAAAAAGGGCGTATGCGTTTTTTCCTGAATAGATTCAGGAAAAAACGCATACGCCCTTTTTGGCCAACCAAGCAAGCCTGTAAAGGAAATCCTCACTACAATGAAATCTCACTGCCCCCCCGGGCAAAAGGGCCATCTGAAAAAAGTGTAAAATCCAGAAAGGTAGGACAGGATATGGAGAAGAGGGAGCCTTGTTATGCTGATTGGCAGGATGTAAATTGCCAGCAGCCACACTGGAGAAGTGTATGGTGTTTCCTGAAACACGTAAGAAACAAAGCAACACAGCCTATGGCACTTCCACGTATGGTCCTATAGCTTACGGAAATTAAAATCAAAAACAGACAGCCTCCCCAATATTTGGGACGGCTGTGTTCACAAGAAGCTCGTCTACAGTATCAGGTAAATATCCCAGAAAGCAAAAAATGGATAAAGAAGTTGTGGCACGTACGTACAATGCAATATCACTCAGCAATGAAATCTGTGTCATCAGGCCCGTAGCGGCATAGTGAGTGGATGCAGGTATGGTGATTCTACGTGAACTACGTCACACAGAAAAAGAAACATCATAAGATATCACTAATACACGGAATGTAAACTTGACTACACATGAACTGAATTACAAAACAGAACAGGGTCTCAAATTTAGAAAACCAACTAGTGCTTGCTTATGGGGAAAGGTGCCTTGGGGTGCTGCATAAAACCAGAGACTGAAATTAGCACAGATAACTTTCCATAAGCCAAATATGTAATAGACAAGACCTACTCCTTGCTCAACGAAATGGACCCAACACCACATATTCAACGCCTAGGAATATACCTGACTAGGAAGAATCTTAAAACCCATGGATATATATGTCTCCCTAAGAGAATCAAGAGTGTGTACAGCGGCCGAAACGAAGCAGTAAAAATCCGATAAATCCTATTATCAAAATAAATTTCGAAAACAAAACACAAAGACAGTGAAATAGAGAGCAATTCTGAAATAATTCACTCAGGGCATGTGATGCAACCGGGATTGACCACATCTACACCCAGAGCTGGTTGAGACATAAGGCTGGACACTTCAGGCTGATAGCATTGGTGAGTTTCGGTGAGCAAATGCAGACCCTTTGAAGTCATACTGCATGGTACCCATTCCATGGGTCCCAACTCTCCAGGTTCAAGGGATTCTTCCTCCAGCTAAAGCATGCATGGGAAACCAAGAGTATCGTCCACCGTGTGATTGGGAAACGATTTAAAATGCATCTCAGTTTTCGTATCCTGGTCCTCGGGTTCACCATTCCAGATGCTTTACTAACACTCTCCCCGCTTGGAGAGTCAGTGCCTTTAAACTCCTCTTTGGCACAGCTTGCAATTTCTGTGCAAGATGAACAGGAATAGGGAGAACCAATGAGAGACTAGCTGTAGGTGTCTGCACGGGCAAATGTAACGCTCATTGCCCACCAGGAAGTGGAATTAACCAAAGGCTCAGCATGCCCTGCCGGAAACAGATTAGGGCCTGAAGCAATCCTGCGGTTTTGTGCCCAGCTCACAAGAAAGCGAGTTGAAGAAAGGAGCTCAGGGGCACTGTAATTCACAAACCTGCAGAGTTATAAATGACAGCTATCCTCCAAAAATATATTGAAGTAAGCCTGCGAAGGGGACTTGAAAGCGGGGCAGAATTTCAGGAAAACGATTGCAGGGGGTAGACTGGAATTGCCCTGAAAGCATAGGAAAAGAGGCAGAACGTCGACAATGATGCACTTGGCCAAAAAGGGCGTATGCGTTTTTTCCTGAATATATTCAGGGAAAAACGCATACGCCCTTTTTGGCCAACCAAGCAAGCCTGTAAAGGAAATCTGCACTACAATGAAGTCTCACTGCCCCCCGGGCAAAAGGGCCATCTGAAAAAAGTGTAAAATCCAGAAAGGTAGGACAGGATATGGAGAACAGGGAGCCTTGTTATGCTGATTGGCAGGATGTAAATTGCCAACAGCCACCCTGGAGAAGTGTATGGTGTTTCCTGAAACACGTAAGAAATAAAGCAACACAGCATATGGCAATTGCACTTATGGTCCTATTCCTTAGGGAAATTAAAATCAAAAACAGAGAGCCACCCCAAAGTTTGGGACGGCTGTGTTCCCAAGAAGCTCGTCTACAGTACCAGGTAAATATCCCAGAAAGCAAAAAATGGATAAAGAAGTTGTGGCACGTACGTGCAATGCAGTATCACTCAGCAATGAAATCTGTGTCATCAGGCCCGTAGCGGCATAGTGAGTGGATGCAGGTACGGTGATTCTACGTGAACTACGTCACACAGAAAAAGAAACATCATAAGATATCACTAATACACGGAATGTAAACTTGACTACACATGAACTGAATTACAAAACAGAACAGGGTCTCAAATTTAGAAAACCAACTAGTGCTTGCTTATGGGGAAAGGTGCCATGGGGTGCTGCATAAAACCAGAGACTGAAATTAGCACAGATAACATTCCATAAGCCAAATATGTAATAGACAAGACCTACTCCTTGCTCAACGAAATGGACCCAACACCACATATTCAACGCCTAGGAATATACCTGACTAGGAAGAATCTTAAAACCCATGGATATATATGTCTCCGTAAGAGAATCAAGCGTGTGTACAGCGGCCGAAACGCAGCAGTGAAAATCCGATAAATCCCATTATCAAAATAAATTTCGAAAACAAAACACAAAGACAGTGAAATAGAGAGCAATTCTTAAATAATTCACTCAGGGCATGTGATGCAACCAGGATTGACCACATCTACACCCAGAGCTGGTTGAGACATAAGGCTGGACACTTCAGGCTGATAGCATTGGTGAGTTTCGGTGAGCAAATGCAGACCCTTAGAAGTCATACTGCATGGTACCCATTCCATGGGTCCCAACTCTCCAGGTTCAAGGGATTCTTCCTCCAGCTAAAACATGCATGGGAAACCCAGAGTATCGTCCACCGTGTGATTGGGAAACGATTTAAAATGCATCTCAGTTTTCGTATCCTGGTTCTCGGGTTCACCATTCCAGATGCTTTACTAACACTCTCCCCGCTTGTAGAGTCAATGCCTTTAACCTCCTGTTTGGCACAGCTTGCAATTTCTGTGCAAGATGAACAGGAATAGGGAGAACCAATGAGAGACTAGCTGTAGGTGTCTGCACGGGCAAATGTAACGCTCATTGCCGACCAGGAAGAGGAATTAAACAAAGGCTCAGCGTGCCCTGCTGAAAACAGATTAGGGCCTGAAGCAATCCTGCGGTTTTGTGCCCAGCTCACAGGAAAGCGAGTTGAAGAAAGGAGCTCAGGGGCCCTGTAATTCACAAACCTGCAGAGTTATAAATGACAGCTATCCTCCAAAAATATATTGAAGTAAGCCTGCGAAGGGGACTTGAAAGCGGGGCAGAATTTCAGGAAAACGATTGCAGGGAGTAGACTGGAATTGCCCTGAAAGCATAGGAAAAGAGGCAGAACGTCGACAATGATGCACTTGGACAAAAAGGGCGTATGCGTTTTTTCCTGAATATATTCAGGAAAAAACGCATACGCCCTTTTTGGCCAACCAAGCAAGCCTGTAACGGAAATCTGCACTACAATGAAGTCTCACTGCCCCCCGGGCAAAAGGGCCATCTGAAAAAAGTGTAAAATCCAGAAATGTAGGACAGGATATGGAGAACAGGGAGCCTTGTTATGCTGATTGGCAGGATGTAAATTGCCAGCAGCCACCCTGGAGAAGTGTATGTTGTTTCCTGAAACACGTAAGAAACAAAGCAACACAGCCTATGGCACTTCCACTTATGGTCCTATAGCTTACGGAAATTAAAATCAAAAACAGACAGCCACCCCAATATTTGGGACGGCTGTGTTCACAAGAAGCTCGTCTACAGTATCAGGTAAATATCCCAGAAAGCAAAAAATGGATAAAGAAGTTGTGGCACGTACGTACAATGCAATATCACTCAGCAATGAAATCTGTGTTATCAGTCCCATAGCGGCATAGTGAGTGGATGCAGGTACGGTGATTCTACGTGAACTACGTCACACAGAAAAAGAAACATCATAAGATATCACTAATACACGGAATGTAAACTTGACTACACATGAACTGAATTACAAAACAGAACAGTGTCTCAAATTTAGAAAACCAACTAGTGCTTGCTTATGGGGAAAGGTGCCTTGGGGTGCTGCATAAAACCAGAGACTGAAATTAGCACAGATAACTTTCCATAAGCCAAATATGTAATAGACAAGACCTACTCCTTGCTCAATGAATTGGACCCAACACCACATATTCAACGCCTAGGAATATACCTGACTAGGAAGAATCTTAAAACCCATGGATATATATGTCTCCGTAAGAGAATCAAGCGTGTGTACAGCGGCCGAAACGCAGCAGTGAAAATCCGATAAATCCCATTATCAAAATAAATTTCAAAAACAAAACACAAAGACAGTGAAATAGAGAGCAATTCTTAAATAATTCACTCAGGGCATGTGATTCAACCGGGATTTACCTCATCTACACCCAGAGCTGGTTGAGACATAAGGCTGGACACTTCAGGCTGATAGCATTGGTGAGTTTCGGTGAGCAAATGCAGACCCTTTGAAGTCATACTGCATGGTACCCATTCCATGGGTCCCAACTCTCCAGGTTCAAGGGATTCTTCCTCCAGCTAAAACATGCATGGGAAACCCAGAGTATCGTCCACCGTGTGATTGGGAAACGATTTAAAATGCATCTCAGTTTTCGTATCCTGGTCCTCGGGTTCACCATTCCAGATGCTTTACTAACACTCTCCCCGCTTGGAGAGTCAGTGCCTTTAACCTCCTGTTTGGCACAGCTTGCAATTTCTGTGCAAGATGAACAGGAATAGGGAGAACCAATGAGAGACTAGCTGTAGGTGTCTGCACCGGCAAATGTAACGCTCATTGCCGACCAGGAAGAGGAATTAAAAAAGGTTCAGCGTGCCCTGCTGAAAACAGATTAGGGCATGAAGCAATCCTGCGGTTTTGTGCCCAGCTCACAAGAAAGCGAGTTGAAGAAAGGAGCTCAGGGTCACTGTAATTCACAAACCTGCAGAGTTATAAATGACAGCTATCCTCCAAAAATATATTGAAGTAAGCCTGCGAAGGGGACTTGAAAGCGGGGCAGAATTTCAGGAAAACGATTGCAGGGGGTAGACTGGAATTGCCCTGAAAGCATAGGAAAAGAGGCACAACGTCGACAATGATGCACTTGGCCAAAAAGCGCGTATGCGTTTTTTCCTGAATATATTCAGGAAAAAACGCATACGCCCTTTTTGGCCAACCAAGCAAGCCTGTAAAGGAAATCTGCACTACAATGAAGTCTCACTGCCCCCCGGGCAAAAGGGCCATCTGAAAAAAGTGTAAAATCCAGAAATGTAGGACAGGATATGGAGAACAGGGAGCCTTGTTATGCTGATTGGCAGGATGTAAATTGCCAGCAGCCACCCTGGAGAAGTGTATGGTGTTTCCTGAAACACGTAAGAAACAAAGCAACACAGCCTATGGCACTTCCACTTATGGTCCTATAGCTTACGGAAATTAAAATCAAAAACAGACAGCCACCCCAATATTTGGGACGGCTGTGTTCACAAGAAGCTCGTCTACAGTATCAGGTAAATATCCCAGAAAGTAAAAAATGGATAAAGAAGTTGTGGCACGTACGTACAATGCAATATCACTCAGCAATGAAATCTGTGTCATCAGGCCCGTAGCGGCATAGTGAGTGGATGCAGGTACGGTGATTCTACGTGAAATACGTCACACAGAAAAAGAAACATCATAAGATATCACTAATACACGGAATATAAACTTGACTACACATGAACTGAATTACAAAACAGAGCAGGGTCTCAAATTTAGAAAACCAACTAGTGCTTGCTTATGGGGAAATGTGCCTTGGGGTGCTGCATAAAACCAGAGACTGAAATTAGTACAGATAACATTCCATAAGACAAATATGTAATAGACAAGACCTACTCCTTGCTCAACGAAATGGACCCAACACCACATATTCAACGCCTAGGAATATACCTGACTAGGAAGAATCTTAAAACCCATGGATATATATGTCTCCGTAAGAGAATCAAGCGTGTGTACAGCGGCCGAAACGCAGCAGTGAAAATCCGATAAATCCCATTATCAAAATAAATTTCGAAAACAAAACACAAAGACAGTGAAATAGAGAGCAATTCTTAAATAATTCACTCAGGGCATGTGATGCAACCAGGATTGACCACATCTACACCCAGAGCTGGTTGAGACATAAGGCTGGACACTTCAGGCTGATAGCATTGGTGAGTTTCGGTGAGCAAATGCAGACCCTTTGAAGTCATACTGCATGGTACCCATTCCATGGGTCCCAACTCTCCAGGTTCAAGGGATTCTTCCTCCAGCTAAAACATGCATGGGAAACCCAGAGTATCGTCCACCGTGTGATTGGGAAACGATTTAAAATGCATCTCAGTTTTCGTATCCTGGTTCTCGGGTTCACCATTCCAGATGCTTTACTAACACTCTCCCCGCTTGTAGAGTCAGTGCCTTTAACCTCCTGTTTGGCACAGCTTGCAATTTCTGTGCAAGATGAACAGGAATAGGGAGAACCAATGAGAGACTAGCTGTAGGTGTCTGCACGGGCAAATGTAACGCTCATTGCCGACCAGGAAGAGGAATTAAACAAAGGCTCAGCGTGCCCTGCTGAAAACAGATTAGGGCCTGAAGCAATCCTGCGGTTTTGTGCCCAGCTCACAGGAAAGCGAGTTGAAGAAAGGAGCTCAGGGGCCCTGTAATTCACAAACCTGCAGAGTTATAAATGACAGCTATCCTCCAAAAATATATTGAAGTAAGCCTGCGAAGGGGACTTGAAAGCGGGGCAGAATTTCAGGAAAACGATTGCAGGGAGTAGACTGGAATTGCCCTGAAAGCATAGGAAAAGAGGCAGAACGTCGACAATGATGCACTTGGACAAAAAGGGCGTATGCGTTTTTTCCTGAATATATTCAGGAAAAAACGCATACGCCCTTTTTGGCCAACCAAGCAAGCCTGTAAAGGAAATCTGCACTACAATGAAGTCTCACTGCCCCCCGGGCAAAAGGGCCATCTGAAAAAAGTGTAAAATCCAGAAATGTAGGACAGGATATGGAGAACAGGGAGCCTTGTTATGCTGATTGGCAGGATGTAAATTGCCAGCAGCCACCCCTGGAGAAGTGTATGTTGTTTCCTGAAACACGTAAGAAACAAAGCAACACAGCCTATGGCACTTCCACTTATGGTCCTATAGCTTACGGAAATTAAAATCAAAAAACAGACAGCCACCCCAATATTTGGGACGGCTGTGTTCACAAGAAGCTCGTCTACAGTATCAGGTAAATATCCCAGAAAGCAAAAAATGGATAAAGAAGTTGTGGCACGTACGTACAATGCAATATCACTCAGCAATGAAATCTGTGTTATCAGTCCCATAGCGGCATAGTGAGTGGATGCAGGTACGGTGATTCTACGTGAACTACGTCACACAGAAAAAGAAACATCATAAGATATCACTAATACACGGAATGTAAACTTGACTACACATGAACTGAATTACAAAACAGAACAGTGTCTCAAATTTATAAAACCAACTAGTGCTTGCTTATGGGGAAAGGTGCCTTGGGGTGCTGCATAAAACCAGAGACTGAAATTAGCACAGATAACTTTCCATAAGCCAAATATGTAATGGACAAGACCTACTCCTTGCTCAATGAAATGGACCCAACACCACATATTCAACGCCTAGGAATATACCTGACTAGGAAGAATCTTAAAACCCATGGATATATATGTCTCCGTAAGAGAATCAAGCGTGTGTACAGCGGCCGAAACGCAGCAGTGAAAATCCGATAAATCCCATTATCAAAATAAATTTCAAAAACAAAACACAAAGACAGTGAAATAGAGAGCAATTCTTAAATAATTCACTCAGGGCATGTGATTCAACCGGGATTTACCACATCTACACCCAGAGCTGGTTGAGACATAAGGCTGGACACTTCAGGCTGATAGCATTGGTGAGTATCGGTGAGCAAATGCAGACCCTTTGAAGTCATACTGCATGGTACCCATTCCATGGGTCCCAACTCTCCAGGTTCAAGGGATTCTTCCTCCAGCTAAAACATGCATGGGAAACCCAGAGTATCGTCCACCGTGTGATTGGGAAACGATTTAAAATGCATCTCAGTTTTCGTATCCTGGTCCTCGGGTTCACCATTCCAGATGCTTTACTAACACTCTCCCCGCTTGGAGAGTCAGTGCCTTTAACCTCCTGTTTGGCACAGCTTGCAATTTCTGTGCAAGATGAACAGGAATAGGGAGAACCAATGAGAGACTAGCTGTAGGTGTCTGCACCGGCAAATGTAACGCTCATTGCCGACCAGGAAGAGGAATTAAAAAAGGTTCAGCGTGCCCTGCTGAAAACAGATTAGGGCATGAAGCAATCCTGCGGTTTTGTGCCCAGCTCACAAGAAAGCGAGTTGAAGAAAGGAGCTCAGGGTCACTGTAATTTACAAACCTGCAGAGTTATAAATGACAGCTATCCTCCAAAAATATATTGAAGTAAGCCTGCGAAGGGGACTTGAAAGCGGGGCAGAATTTCAGGAAAACGATTGCAGGGGGTAGACTGGAATTGCCCTGAAAGCATAGGAAAAGAGGCACAACGTCGACAATGATGCACTTGGCCAAAAAGCGCGTATGCGTTTTTTCCTGAATATATTCAGGAAAAAACGCATACGCCCTTTTTGGCCAACCAAGCAAGCCTGTAAAGGAAATCTGCACTACAATGAAGTCTCACTGCCCCCCGGGCAAAAGGGCCATCTGAAAAAAGTGTAAAATCCAGAAATGTAGGACAGGATATGGAGAACAGGGAGCCTTGTTATGCTGATTGGCAGGATGTAAATTGCCAGCAGCCACCCTGGAGAAGTGTATGGTGTTTCCTGAAACACGTAAGAAACAAAGCAACACAGCCTATGGCACTTCCACTTATGGTCCTATAGCTTACGGAAATTAAAATCAAAAACAGACAGCCACCCCAATATTTGGGACGGCTGTGTTCACAAGAAGCTCGTCTACAGTATCAGGTAAATATCCCAGAAAGTAAAAAATGGATAAAGAAGTTGTGGCACGTACGTACAATGCAATATCACTCAGCAATGAAATCTGTGTCATCAGGCCCGCAGCGGCATAGTGAGTGGATGCAGGTACGGTGATTCTACGTGAAATACGTCACACAGAAAAAGAAACATCATAAGATATCACTAATACACGGAATATAAACTTGACTACACATGAACTGAATTACAAAACAGAGCAGGGTCTCAAATTTAGAAAACCAACTAGTGCTTGCTTATGGGGAAATGTGCCTTGGGGTGCTGCATAAAACCAGAGACTGAAATTAGTACAGATAACATTCCATAAGACAAATATGTAATAGACAAGACCTACTCCTTGCTCAACAAAATGGACTCAACACCACATATTCAACGCCTAGGAATATACCTGACTAGGAAGAATCTTAAAACCCATGGATATATATGTCTCCGTAAGAGAATCAAGCGTGTGTACAGCGGCCGATACGCAGCAGTGAAAATCCGATAAATCCCATTATCAAAATAAATTTCGAAAACAAAACACAAAGACAGTGAAATAGAGAGCAATTCTTAAATAATTCACTCAGGGCATGTGATGCAACCGGGATTGACCACATCTACACCCAGAGCTGGTTGAGACATAAGGCTGGACACTACAGGCTGATAGCATTGTTGAGTTTCGGTGAGCAAATGCAGACCCTTTGAAGTCATACGGCATGGTACCTATTCCATGGGTCCCAACTCTTCAGGTTCAAGGAATTCTTCCTCCAGGTAAAACATGCATGGGAAACCCACAGTATGGTCCACCATATGATTGGGAAACGATTTAAAATGCATCTCAGTTTTCGTATCCTGGTCCTCGGGTTCACCATTCCAGATGCTTTACTAACACTCTCCCCGCTTGGAGAGTCAGTGCCTTTAACCTCCTGTTTCGCACAGCTTGCAATTTCTGTGCAAGATGAACAGGAATAGGGAGAACCAATGAGAGACTAGCTATAGGTGTCTGCACGGGAAAATGTAACGCTCATTTCCCACCAGGAAGAGGAATTAAACAAAGGCTCAGTGTGCCCTGCTTGAAACAGATTAGGGCCTGAAGCAATCCTGCGGTTTTGTGCCCAGCTCACAAGAAAGCGAGTTGAAGAAAGGAGCTCAGGGGCACTGTACTTCACAAACCTGCAGAGTTATTAATGACAGCTATCCTCCAAAAATATATTGAAGTAAGCCTGCGAAGGGGACTTGAAAGGGGGGCAGAATTTCTGGAAAAGGATTGCAGGGGGTAGACTGGAATTGCCCTGAAAGCATAGGAAAAGAGGCAGAACATCGACAATGATGCACTTGGCCAAAAAGGGCGTATGCGTTTTTTCCTGAATATATTCAGGAAAAAACGCATACGCCCTTTTTGGCCAACCAAGCAAGCCTGTAAAGGAAATCTGCACTACAATGAAGTCTCACTGCCCCCCCCCGGGCAAAAGGGCCATCTGAAAAAAGTGTAAAATCCAGAAAGGTAGGACAGGTTATGGAGAACAGGGAGCCTTGTTATGCTGATTGGCAGGATGTAAATTGCCAGCAGCCACCCTTGAGAAGTGTATGGTGTTTCCTGAAACACATAAGAAACAAAGCAACACAGCCTATGGCACTTCCACTTATGGTCCTATAGCTTACGGAAATTAAAATCAAAAACAGACAGCCACCCCAATATTTGGGACGGCTGTGTTCACAAGAAGCTCGTCTACAGTATCAGGTAAATATCCCAGAAAGCAAAAAATGGATAAAGAAGTTGTGGCACGTACGTACAATGCAATATCACTCAGCAATGAAATCTGTGTCATCAGGCCCGTAGCAGCATAGTGAGTGGATGCAGGTACGGTGATTCTACGTGAACTACGTCACACAGAAAAAGAAACATCATAAGATATCACTAATACACGGAATGTAAACTTGACTACACATGAACTGAATTACAAAACAGAGCAGGGTCTCAAATTTAGAAAACCAACTAGTGCTTGCTTATGGGGAAAGGTGCCTTGGGGTGCTGCATAAAACCAGAGACTCAAATTAGTACAGATAACATTCCATAAGATAAATATGTAATAGACAAGACCTACTCCTTGCTCAACTAAATGGACTCAACACCACATATTCAACGCCTAGGAATATACCTGACTAGGAAGAATCTTAAAACCCATGGATATATATGTCTCCGTAAGAGAATCAAGCGTGTGTACAGCGGCCGAAACGCAGCAGTGAAAACCCGATAAATCCCATTATCAAAATAAATTTCGAAAACAAAACACAAAGACAGTGAAATAGAGAGCAATTCTTAAATAATTCACTCAGGGCATGTGATGCAACCGGGATTGACCACATCTACACCCAGAGCTGGTTGAGACATAAGGCTGGACACTTCAGGCTGATAGCATTGGTGAGTTTCGGTGAGCAAATGCAGACCCTTTGAAGTCATACTGCATGGTACCTATTCCATGGGTCCCAACTCTTCAGGTTCAAGGGATTCTTCCTCCAGCTAAAACATGCAAGGGAAACCCACAGTATGGTCCACCGTGTGATTGGGAAACGATTTAAAATGCATCTCAGTTTTCGTATCCTGGTCCTCGGGTTCACCATTCCAGATGCTTTACTAACACTCTCCCCGCTTGGAGAGTCAGTGCCTTTAACCTCCTGTTTCGCACAGCTTGCAATTTCTGTGCAAGATGAACAGGAATAGGGAGAACCAATGAGAGACTAGCTATAGGTGTCTGCACGGGCAAATGTAACGCTCATTGCCCACCAGGAAGAGGAATTAAACAAAGGCTCAGTGTGCCCTGCTGGAAACAGATTAGGGCCTGAAGCAATCCTGCGGTTTTGTTCCCAGTTCACAAGAAAGCGAGTTGAAGAAAGGAGCTCAGGGGCACTGTACTTCACAAACCTGCAGAGTTATAAATGACAGCTATCCTCCAAAAATATATTGAAGTAAGCCTGCGAAGGGGACTTGAAAGGGGGGCAGAATTTCTGGAAAATGATTGCAGGGGGTAGACTGGAATTGCCCTGAAAGCATAGGAAAAGAGGCAGAACGTCGACAATGATGCACTTGGCCAAAAAGGGCGTATGCGTTTTTTCCTGAATATATTCAGGAAAAAACGCATACGCCCTTTTTGGCCAACCAAGCAAGCCTGTAAAGGAAATCTGCACTACAATGAAGTCTCACTGCCCCCCCCTGTGGCAAAAGGGCCATCTGAAAAAAGTGTAAAATCCAGAAAGTTAGGACAGGATATGGAGAACAGGGACCTTTGTTATGCTGATTGGCAGGATGTAAATTGCCAGCAGCCACCCTGGAGAAGTGTATGGTGTTTCCTGAAACACGTAAGAAACAAAGAAACACAGCCTATGGCACTTCCACTTATGGTCCTATAGCTTACGGAAATTAAAATCAAAAACAGACAGCCACCCCAATATTTGGGACGGCTGTGTTCACAAGAAGCTCGTCTACAGTATCAGGTAAATATCCCAGAAACCAAAAAATGGATAAAGAAGTTGTGGCACGTACGTACAATGCAATATCACTCAGCAATGAAATCTGTGTCATCGGGCCCGTATCGGCATAGTGAGTGGATGCAGATACGGTGAATCTACGTGAACTACGTCACACAGAAAAAGAAACATCATAAGTTATCATTAATACACGGAATGTAAACTGGACTACACATGAACTGAATTACAAAACAGAACAGTGTCTCAAATTTAGAAAACCAACTAGTGCTTGCTTATGGGGAAAGGTGCCTTGGGGTGCTGCATAAAACCAGAGACTGAAATTAGCACAGATAACTTTCCATAAGCCAAATATGTAATAGACAAGACCTACTCCTTGCTCAACGAAATGGACCCAACACCACATATTCAACGACTAGGAATATAACTGACTAGGAAGAATCTTAAAACCCATGGATATATATGTCTCCGTAAGAGAATCAAGCGTGTGTACAGCGGCCGAAACGCAGCAGTGAAAATCCGATAAATCCCATTATCAAAATAAATTTCGAAAACAAAACACAAAGACAGTGAAATAGAGAGCAATTCTTAAATAATTCACTCAGGGCATGTGATGCAACCGGGATTGACCACATCTACACCCAGAGCTGGTTGAGACATAAGGCTGGACACTACAGGCTGATAGCATTGTTGAGTTTCGGTGAGCAAATGCAGACCCTTTGAAGTCATACGGCATGGTACCTATTCCATGGGTCCCAACTCTTCAGGTTCAAGGAATTCTTCCTCCAGGTAAAACATGCATGGGAAACCCACAGTATGGTCCACCATATGATTGGGAAACAATTTAAAATGCATCTCAGTTTTCGTATCCTGGTCCTCGGGTTCACCATTCCAGATGCTTTACTAACACTCTCCCCGCTTGGAGAGTCAGTGCCTTTAACCTCCTGTTTCGCACAGCTTGCAATTTCTGTGCAAGATGAACAGGAATAGGGAGAACCAATGAGAGACTAGCTGTAGGTGTCTGCACGGGAAAATGTAACGCTCATTTCCCACCAGGAAGAGGAATTAAACAAAGGCTCAGTGTGCCCTGCTTGAAACAGATTAGGGCCTGAAGCAATCCTGCGGTTTTGTGCCCAGCTCACAAGAAAGCGAGTTGAAGAAAGGAGCTCAGGGGCACTGTACTTCACAAACCTGCAGAGTTATTAATGACAGCTATCCTCCAAAAATATATTGAAGTAAGCCTGCGAAGGGGACTTGAAAGGGGGGCAGAATTTCTGGAAAAGGATTGCAGGGGGTAGACTGGAATTGCCCTGAAAGCATAGGAAAAGAGGCAGAACATCGACAATGATGCACTTGGCCAAAAAGGGCGTATGCGTTTTTTCCTGAATATATTCAGGAAAAAACGCATACGCCCTTTTTGGCCAACCAAGCAAGCCTGTAAAGGAAATCTGCACTACAATGAAGTCTCACTGCCCCCCCCCCGGGCAAAAGGGACATCTGAAAAAAGTGTAAAATCCAGAAAGGTAGGACAGGTTATGGAGAACAGGGAGCCTTGTTATGCTGATTGGCAGGATGTAAATTGCCAGCAGCCACCCTTGAGAAGTGTATGGTGTTTCCTGAAACACATAAGAAACAAAGCAACACAGCCTATGGCACTTCCACTTATGGTCCTATAGCTTACGGAAATTAAAATCAAAAACAGACAGCCACCCCAATATTTGGGACGGCTGTGTTCACAAGAAGCTCGTCTACAGTATCAGGTAAATATCCCAGAAAGCAAAAAATGGATAAAGAAGTTGTGGCACGTACGTACAATGCAATATCACTCAGCAATGAAATCTGTGTCATCAGGCCCGTAGCAGCATAGTGAGTGGATGCAGGTACGGTGATTCTACGTGAACTACGTCACACAGAAAAAGAAACATCATAAGATATCACTAATACACGGAATGTAAACTTGACTACACATGAACTGAATTACAAAACAGAGCAGGGTCTCAAATTTAGAAAACCAACTAGTGCTTGCTTATGGGGAAAGGTGCCTTGGGGTGCTGCATAAAACCAGAGACTCAAATTAGTACAGATAACATTCCATAAGATAAATATGTAATAGACAAGACCTACTCCTTGCTCAACTAAATGGACTCAACACCACATATTCAACGCCTAGGAATATACCTGACTAGGAAGAATCTTAAAACCCATGGATATATATGTCTCCGTAAGAGAATCAAGCGTGTGTACAGCGGCCGAAACGCAGCAGTGAAAACCCGATAAATCCCATTATCAAAATAAATTTCGAAAACAAAACACAAAGACAGTGAAATAGAGAGCAATTCTTAAATAATTCACTCAGGGCATGTGATGCAACCGGGATTGACCACATCTACACCCAGAGCTGGTTGAGACATAAGGCTGGACACTTCAGGCTGATAGCATTGGTGAGTTTCGGTGAGCAAATGCAGACCCTTTGAAGTCATACTGCATGGTACCTATTCCATGGGTCCCAACTCTTCAGGTTCAAGGGATTCTTCCTCCAGCTAAAACATGCAAGGGAAACCCACAGTATGGTCCACCGTGTGATTGGGAAACGATTTAAAATGCATCTCAGTTTTCGTATCCTGGTCCTCGGGTTCACCATTCCAGATGCTTTACTAACACTCTCCCCGCTTGGAGAGTCAGTGCCTTTAACCTCCTGTTTCGCACAGCTTGCAATTTCTGTGCAAGATGAACAGGAATAGGGAGAACCAATGAGAGACTAGCTATAGGTGTCTGCACGGGCAAATGTAACGCTCATTGCCCACCAGGAAGAGGAATTAAACAAAGGCTCAGTGTGCCCTGCTGGAAACAGATTAGGGCCTGAAGCAATCCTGCGGTTTTGTTCCCAGTTCACAAGAAAGCGAGTTGAAGAAAGGAGCTCAGGGGCACTGTACTTCACAAACCTGCAGAGTTATAAATGACAGCTATCCTCCAAAAATATATTGAAGTAAGCCTGCGAAGGGGACTTGAAAGGGGGGCAGAATTTCTGGAAAATGATTGCAGGGGGTAGACTGGAATTGCCCTGAAAGCATAGGAAAAGAGGCAGAACGTCGACAATGATGCACTTGGCCAAAAAGGGCGTATGCGTTTTTTCCTGAATATATTCAGGAAAAAACGCATACGCCCTTTTTGGCCAACCAAGCAAGCCTGTAAAGGAAATCTGCACTACAATGAAGTCTCACTGCCCCCCCCTGTGGCAAAAGGGCCATCTGAAAAAAGTGTAAAATCCAGAAAGTTAGGACAGGATATGGAGAACAGGGACCTTTGTTATGCTGATTGGCAGGATGTAAATTGCCAGCAGCCACCCTGGAGAAGTGTATGGTGTTTCCTGAAACACGTAAGAAACAAAGAAACACAGCCTATGGCACTTCCACTTATGGTCCTATAGCTTACGGAAATTAAAATCAAAAACAGACAGCCACCCCAATATTTGGGACGGCTGTGTTCACAAGAAGCTCGTCTACAGTATCAGGTAAATATCCCAGAAACCAAAAAATGGATAAAGAAGTTGTGGCACGTACGTACAATGCAATATCACTCAGCAATGAAATCTGTGTCATCGGGCCCGTATCGGCATAGTGAGTGGATGCAGATACGGTGAATCTACGTGAACTACGTCACACAGAAAAAGAAACATCATAAGTTATCATTAATACACGGAATGTAAACTGGACTACACATGAACTGAATTACAAAACAGAACAGTGTCTCAAATTTAGAAAACCAACTAGTGCTTGCTTATGGGGAAAGGTGCCTTGGGGTGCTGCATAAAACCAGAGACTGAAATTAGCACAGATAACTTTCCATAAGCCAAATATGTAATAGACAAGACCTACTCCTTGCTCAACGAAATGGACCCAACACCACATATTCAACGACTAGGAATATAACTGACTAGGAAGAATCTTAAAACCCATGGATATATATGTCTCCGTAAGAGAATCAAGCGTGTGTACAGCGGCCGAAACGCAGCAGTGAAAATCCGATAAATCCCATTATCAAAATAAATTTCGAAAACAAAACACAAAGACAGTGAAATAGAGAGCAATTCTTAAATAATTCACTCAGGGCATGTGATGCAACCGGGATTGACCACATCTACACCCAGAGCTGGTTGAGACATAAGGCTGGACACTACAGGCTGATAGCATTGTTGAGTTTCGGTGAGCAAATGCAGACCCTTTGAAGTCATACGGCATGGTACCTATTCCATGGGTCCCAACTCTTCAGGTTCAAGGAATTCTTCCTCCAGGTAAAACATGCATGGGAAACCCACAGTATGGTCCACCATATGATTGGGAAACGATTTAAAATGCATCTCAGTTTTCGTATCCTGGTCCTCGGGTTCACCATTCCAGATGCTTTACTAACACTCTCCCCGCTTGGAGAGTCAGTGCCTTTAACCTCCTGTTTGGCACAGCTTGCAATTTCTGTGCAAGATGAACAGGAATAGGGAGAACCAATGAGAGACTAGCTGTAGGTGTCTGCACGGGCAAATGTAACGCTCATTGCCGACCAGGAAGAGTAATTAACCAAAGGCTCAGTGTGCCCTGCCGGAAACAGATTAGGGCCTGAAGCAATCCTGCGGTTTTGTGCCCAGCTCACAAGAAAGCGAGTTGAAGAAAGGAGCTCAGGGGCACTGTAATTCACAAACCTGCAGAGTTATAAATGACAGCTATCCTCCAAAAATATATTGAAGTAAGCCTGCGAAGGGGACTTGAAAGCGGGGCAGAATTTCAGGAAAACGATTGCAGGGGGTAGACTGGAATTGCCCTGAAAGCATAGGAAAAGAGGCACAACGTCGACAATGATGCACTTGGCCAAAAAGTGCGTATGCGTTTTTTCCTGAATATATTCAGGAAAAAACGCATACGCCCTTTCTGGCCAACCAAGCAAGCCTGTAAAGGAAATCTGCACTACAATGAAGTCTCACTGCCCCCCGGGCAAAAGGGCCATCTGAAAAAAGTGTAAAATCCAGAAATGTAGGACAGGATATGGAGAACAGGGAGCCTTGTTATGCTGATTGGCAGGATGTAAATTGCCAGCAGCCACCCTGGAGAAGTGTATGGTGTTTCCTGAAACACGTAAGAAACAAAGCAACACAGCCTATGGCACTTCCACTTATGGTCCTATAGCTTACGGAAATTAAAATCAAAAACAGACAGCCACCCCAATATTTGGGACGGCTGTGTTCACAAGAAGCTCGTCTACAGTATCAGGTAAATATCCCAGAAAACAAAAAATGGATAAAGAAGTTGTGGCACGTACGTACAATGCAATATCACTCAGCAATGAAATCTGTGTCATCAGGCCCGTAGCGGCATAGTGAGTGGATGCAGATACGGTGAATCTACGTGAACTACGTCACACAGAAAAAGAAACATCATAAGTTATCACTAATACACGGAATGTAAACTGGACTACACATGAACTGAATTACAAAACAGAACAGGGTCTCAAATTTAGAAAACCAACTAGTGCTTGCTTATGGGGAAAGGTGCCTTGGGGTGCTGCATAAAACCAGAGACTGAAATTAGCACAGATAACTTTCCATAAGCCAAATATGTAATAGACAAGACCTACTCCTTGCTCAACGAAATGGACCCAACACCACATATTCAACGTCTAGGAATATACCTGACTAGGAAGAATCTTAAAACCCATGGATATATATGTCTCCGTAAGAGAATCAAGCATGTGTACAGCGGCCGAAACTCAGCAGTGAAAATCCGATAAATCCCATTATCAAAATAAATTTCGAAAACAAAACAGAAAGACAGTGAAATAGAGAGCAATTCTTAAATAATTCACTCAGGGCATGTGATGCAACCGGGATTGACCACATCTACACCCAGAGCTGGTTGACACATAAGGCTGGACACTTCAGGCTGATAGCATTGGTGAGTTTCGGTGAGCAAATGCAGACCCTTTGAAGTCATACGGCATGGTACCTATTCCATGGGTCCCAACTCTTCAGGTTCAAGGAATTCTTCCTCCAGGTAAAACATGCATGGGAAACCCACAGTATGGTCCACCATATGATTGGGAAACGATTTAAAATGCATCTCAGTTTTCGTATCCTGGTCCTCGGGTTCACCATTCCAGATGCTTTACTAACACTCTCCCCGCTTGGAGAGTCAGTGCCTTTAACCTCCTGTTTCGCACAGCTTGCAATTTCTGTGCAAGATGAATAGGAATAGGGAGAACCAATGAGAGACTAGCTATAGGTGTCTGCACGGGAAAATGTAACGCTCATTTCCCACCAGGAAGAGGAATTAAACAAAGGCTCAGTGTGCCCTGCTTGAAACAGATTAGGGCCTGAAGCAATCCTGCGGTTTTGTGCCCAGCTCACAAGAAAGCGAGTTGAAGAAAGGAGCTCAGGGGCACTGTACTTCACAAACCTGCAGAGTTATAAATGACAGCTATCCTCAAAAATATATTGAAGTAAGCCTGCGAAGGGGACTTGAAAGGGGGGCAGAATTTCTGGAAAAGGATTGCAGGGGGTAGACTGGAATTGCCCTGAAAGCATAGGAAAAGAGGCAGAACATCGACAATGATGCACTTGGCCAAAAAGGGCGTATGCGTTTTTTCCTGAATATATTCAGGAAAAAACGCATACGCCCTTTTTGGCCAACCAAGCAAGCCTGTAAAGGAAATCTGCACTACAATGAAGTCTCACTGCCCCCCCCCGGGCAAAAGGGCCATCTGAAAAAAGTGTAAAATCCAGAAAGGTAGGACAGGTTATGGAGAACAGGGAGCCTTGTTATGCTGATTGGCAGGATGTAAATTGCCAGCAGCCACCCTTGAGAAGTGTATGGTGTTTCCTGAAACACATAAGAAACAAAGCAACACAGCCTATGGCACTTCCACTTATGGTCCTATAGCTTACGGAAATTAAAATCAAAAACAGACAGCCACCCCAATATTTGGGACGGCTGTGTTCACAAGAAGCTCGTCTACAGTATCAGGTAAATATCCCAGAAAGCAAAAAATGGATAAATTAGTTGTGGCACGTACGTACAATGCAATATCACTCAGCAATGAAATCTGTGTCATCAGGCCCGTAGCAGCATAGTGAGTGGATGCAGGTACGGTGATTCTACGTGAACTACGTCACACAGAAAAAGAAACATCATAAGATATCACTAATACACGGAATGTAAACTTGACTACACATGAACTGAATTACAAAACAGAGCAGGGTCTCAAATTTAGAAAACCAACTAGTGCTTGCTTATGGGGAAAGGTGCCTTGGGGTGCTGCATAAAACCAGAGACTCAAATTAGTACAGATAACATTCCATAAGATAAATATGTAATAGACAAGACCTACTCCTTGCTCAACTAAATGGACTCAACACCACATATTCAACGCCTAGGAATATACCTGACTAGGAAGAATCTTAAAACCCATGGATATATATGTCTCCGTAAGAGAATCAAGCGTGTGTACAGCGGCCGAAACGCAGCAGTGAAAATCCGATAAATCCCATTATCAAAATAAATTTCGAAAACAAAACACAAAGACAGTGAAATAGAGAGCAATTCTTAAATAATTCACTCAGGGCATGTGATGCAACCGGGATTGACCACATCTACACCCAGAGCTGGTTGAGACATAAGGCTGGACACTTCAGGCTGATAGCATTGGTGAGTTTCGGTGAGCAAATGCAGACCCTTTGAAGTCATACTGCATGGTACCTATTCCATGGGTCCCAACTCTTCAGGTTCAAGGGATTCTTCCTCCAGCTAAAACATGCAAGGGAAACCCACAGTATGGTCCACCGTGTGATTGGGAAACGATTTAAAATGCATCTCAGTTTTCGTATCCTGGTCCTCGGGTTCACCATTCCAGATGCTTTACTAACACTCTCCCCGCTTGGAGAGTCAGTGCCTTTAACCTCCTGTTTCGCACAGCTTGCAATTTCTGTGCAAGATGAACAGGAATAGGGAGAACCAATGAGAGACTAGCTATAGGTGTCTGCACGGGCAAATGTAACGCTCATTGCCCACCAGGAAGAGGAATTAAACAAAGGCTCAGTGTGCCCTGCTGGAAACAGATTAGGGCCTGAAGCAATCCTGCGGTTTTGTTCCCAGTTCACAAGAAAGCGAGTTGAAGAAAGGAGCTCAGGGGCACTGTACTTCACAAACCTGCAGAGTTATAAATGACAGCTATCCTCCAAAAATATATTGAAGTAAGCCTGCGAAGGGGACTTGAAAGGGGGGCAGAATTTCTGGAAAATGATGGCAGGGGGTAGACTGGAATTGCCCTGAAAGCATAGGAAAAGAGGCAGAACGTCGACAATGATGCACTTGGCCAAAAAGGGCGTATGCGTTTTTTCCTGAATATATTCAGGAAAAAACGCATACGCCCTTTTTGGCCAACCAAGCAAGCCTGTAAAGGAAATCTGCACTACAATGAAGTCTCACTGCCCCCCCCTGTGGCAAAAGGGCCATCTGAAAAAAGTGTAAAATCCAGAAAGTTAGGACAGGATATGGAGAACAGGGACCTTTGTTATGCTGATTGGCAGGATGTAAATTGCCAGCAGCCACCCTGGAGAAGTGTATGGTGTTTCCTGAAACACGTAAGAAACAAAGAAACACAGCCTATGGCACTTCCACTTATGGTCCTATAGCTTACGGAAATTAAAATCAAAAACAGACAGCCACCCCAATATTTGGGACGGCTGTGTTCACAAGAAGCTCGTCTACAGTATCAGGTAAATATCCCAGAAACCAAAAAATGGATAAAGAAGTTGTGGCACGTACGTACAATGCAATATCACTCAGCAATTAAATCTGTGTCATCGGGCCCGTATCGGCATAGTGAGTGGATGCAGATACGGTGAATCTACGTGAACTACGTCACACAGAAAAAGAAACATCATAAGTTATCATTAATACACGGAATGTAAACTGGACTACACATGAACTGAATTACAAAACAGAACAGGGTCTCAAATTTAGAAAACCAACTAGTGCTTGCTTATGGGGAAAGGTGCCTTGGGGTGCTGCATAAAACCAGAGACTGAAATTAGCACAGATAACTTTCCATAAGCCAAATATGTAATAGACAAGACCTACTCCTTGCTCAACGAAATGGACCCAACACCACATATTCAACGACTAGGAATATAACTGACTAGGAAGAATCTTAAAACCCATGGATATATATGTCTCCGTAAGAGAATCAAGCGTGTGTACAGCGGCCGAAACGCAGCAGTGAAAATCCGATAAATCCCATTATCAAAATAAATTTCGAAAACAAAACACAAAGACAGTGAAATAGAGAGCAATTCTTAAATAATTCACTCAGGGCATGTGATGCAACCGGGATTGACCACATCTACACCCAGAGCTGGTTGAGACATAAGGCTGGACACTTCAGGCTGATAGCATTGGTGAGTTTCGGTGAGCAAATGCAGACCCTTTGAAGTCATACTGCACGGTACCTATTCCATGGGTCCCAACTCTTCAGGTTCAAGGGATTCTTCCTCCAGCTAAAACATGCATGGGAAACCCACAGTATGGTCCACCGTGTGATTGGGAAACGATTTAAAATGCATCTCAGTTTTCGTATCCTGGTCCTCGGGTTCAACATTCCAGATGCTTTACTAACACTCTCCCTGCTTGGAGAGTCAGTGCCTTTAACCTCCTGTTTGGCACAGCTTGCAATTTCTGTGCAAGATGAACAGGAATAGGGAGAACCAATGAGAGACTAGCTGTAGGTGTCTGCACGGGCAAATGTAACGCTCATTGCCGACCAGGAAGAGTAATTAACCAAAGGCTCAGTGTGCCCTGCCGGAAACAGATTAGGGCCTGAAGCAATCCTGCGGTTTTGTGCCCAGCTCACAAGAAAGCGAGTTGAAGAAAGGAGCTCAGGGGCACTGTAATTCACAAACCTGCAGAGTTATAAATGACAGCTATCCTCCAAAAATATATTGAAGTAAGCCTGCGAAGGGGACTTGAAAGCGGGGCAGAATTTCAGGAAAACGATTGCAGGGGGTAGACTGGAATTGCCCTGAAAGCATAGGAAAAGAGGCACAACGTCGACAATGATGCACTTGGCCAAAAAGTGCGTATGCGTTTTTTCCTGAATATATTCAGGAAAAAACGCATACGCCCTTTTTGGCCAACCAAGCAAGCCTGTAAAGGAAATCTGCACTACAATGAAGTCTCACTGCCCCCCGGGCAAAAGGGCCATCTGAAAAAAGTGTAAAATCCAGAAATGTAGGACAGGATATGGAGAACAGGGAGCCTTGTTATGCTGATTGGCAGGATGTAAATTGCCAGCAGCCACCCTGGAGAAGTGTATGGTGTTTCCTGAAACACGTAAGAAACAAAGCAACACAGCCTATGGCACTTCCACTTATGGTCCTATAGCTTACGGAAATTAAAATCAAAAACAGACAGCCACCCCAATATTTGGGACGGCTGTGTTCACAAGAAGCTCGTCTACAGTATCAGGTAAATATCCCAGAAAACAAAAAATGGATAAAGAAGTTGTGGCACGTACGTACAATGCAATATCACTCAGCAATGAAATCTGTGTCATCAGGCCCGTAGCGGCATAGTGAGTGGATGCAGATACGGTGAATCTACGTGAACTACGTCACACAGAAAAAGAAACATCATAAGTTATCACTAATACACGGAATGTAAACGGGACTACACATGAACTGAATTACAAAACAGAACAGGGTCTCAAATTTAGAAAACCAACTAGTGCTTGCTTATGGGGAAAGGTGCCTTGGGGTGCTGCATAAAACCAGAGACTGAAATTAGCACAGATAACTTTCCATAAGCCAAATATGTAATAGACAAGACCTACTCCTTGCTCAACGAAATGGACCCAACACCACATATTCAACGTCTAGGAATATACCTGACTAGGAAGAATCTTAAAACCCATGGATATATATGTCTCCGTAAGAGAATCAAGCATGTTTACAGCGGCCGAAACTCAGCAGTGAAAATCCGATAAATCCCATTATCAAAATAAATTTCGAAAACAAAACAGAAAGACAGTGAAATAGAGAGCAATTCTTAAATAATTCACTCAGGGCATGTGATGCAACCGGGATTGACCACATCTACACCCAGAGCTGGTTGACACATAAGGCTGGACACTTCAGGCTGATAGCATTGGTGAGTTTCGGTGAGCAAATGCAGACCCTTTGAAGTCATACTGCATGGTACCTATTCCATGGGTCCCAACTCTTCAGGTTCAAGGGATTCTTCCTCCAGCTAAAACATGCATGGGAAACCCACAGTATGGTCCACCGTGTGATTGGGAAATGATTTAAAATGCATCTCAGTTTTCGTATCCTGGTCCTCGGGTTCACCATTCCAGATGCTTTACTAACACTCTCCCTGCTTGGAGAGTCAGTGCCTTTAACCTCCTGTTTGGCACAGCTTGCAATTTCTGTGCAAGATGAACAGGAATAGGGAGAACCAATGAGAGACTAGCTGTAGCTGTCTGCACGGGCAAATGTAACGCTCATTGCCGACCAGGAAGAGTAATTAACCAAAGGCTCAGTGGGGCCTGCCGGAAACAGATTAGGGCCTGAAGCAATCCTGCGGTTTTGTGCCCAGCTCACAAGAAAGCGAGATGAAGAAAGGAGCTCAGGGGCACTGTAATTCACAAACCTGCAGAGTTATAAATGACAGCTATCCTCCAAAAATATATTGAAGTAAGCCTGCGAAGGGGACTTGAAAGCGGGGCAGAATTTCAGGAAAACGATTGCAGGGGGTAGACTGGAATTGCCCTGGAAGCATAGGAAAAGAGGCACAACGTCGACAATGATGCACTTGGCCAAAAAGGGCGTATGCGTTTTTTCCTGAATATATTCAGGAAAAAACGCATACGCCCTTTTTGGCCAACCAAGCAAGCCTGTAAAGAAATCTGCACTACAATGAAGTCTCACTGCCTCCCGGGCAAAAGGGCCATCTGAAAAAAGTGTAAAATCCAGAAATGTAGGACAGGATATGGAGAACAGGGAGCCTTGTTATGCTGATTGGCAGGATGTAAATTGCCGGCAGCCACCCTGGAGAAGTGTATGCTGTTTCCTGAAACACGTAAGAAACAAAGCAACACAGCCTATGGCACTTCCACTTATGGTCCTATAGCTTACGGAAATTAAAATCAAAAACAGACAGCCACCCCAATATTTGGGACGGCTGTGTTCACAAGAAGCTCGTCTACAGAATCAGGTAAATATCCCAGAAGGTAAAAAATGGATAAAGAAGTTGTGGCACGTACGTGCAATGCAGTATCACTCAACAATGAAATCTGTGTCATCAGGCCCGTAGCGGCATAATGAGTGGATGCAGGTACGGTGATTCTACGTGAACTACATCACACAGAAAAAGAAACATCATAAGATATCACTAATACACGGAATGTAAACTTGACTACACATGAACTGAATTACAAAACAGAACAGGGTCTCAAATTTAGAAAACCAACTAGTGCTTGCTTATGGGGAAAGGTGCGTTGGGGTGCTGCATAAAACCAGAGACTGAAATTAGCACAGATAACATTCCATAAGCCAAATATGTAATAGACAAGACCTACTCCTTGTTCAACGAAATGGACTCAACACCACATATTCAACGCCTAGGAATATACCTGACTAGGAAGAATCTTAAAACCCATGGATATATATGTCTCCGTAAGAGAATCAAGCGTGTGTACAGCGGCGGAAATGCAGCAGTGAAAATCCGATAAATCCCATTATCAAAATAAATTTCGAAAACAAAACACAAAGACAGTGAAATAGAGAGCAATTCTTAAATAATTCACTCAGGGCATGTGATGCAACCGGGATTGACCACATCTACACCCAGAGCTGGTTGAGACATAAGGCTGGACACTTCAGCCTGATAGCATTGGTGAGTTTCGGTGAGCAAATGCAGACCCTTTGAAGTCATACTGCATGGTACCCATTCCATGGGTCCCAACTCTCCAGGTTCAAGGCATTCTTCCTCCAGCTAAAACATGCATGGGAAACCCAGAGTATCCTCCACCGTGTGATTGGGAAACGATTTAAAATGCATCTCAGTTTTCGTATCCTGGTCCTCGGGTTCACCATTCCAGATGCTTTACTAACACTCTCCCCGCTTGGAGAGTCAGTGCCTTTAACCTCCTGTTTGGCACAGCTTGCCATTTCTGTGCAAGATGAACAGGAATAGGGAGAACCAATGAGAGACTAGCTGTAGGTGTCTGCAGGGGCAAATGTAACGCTCATTGCCCACCAGGAAGAGGAATTAAACAAAGGCTCAGTGTGCCCTGCTGGAAACAGATTAGGGCCTGAAGCAATCCTGCGGTTTTGTGCCCAGCTCACAAGAAAGCGAGTTGAAGAAAGGAGCTCAGGGGCACTGTACTTCACAAACCTGCAGAGTTATAAATGACAGCTATCCTCCAAAAATATATTGAAGTAAGCCTGCGAAGGGGACTTGAAAGCGGGGCTGAATTTCAGGAAAACGATTGCAGGGGGTAGACTGGAATTGCCCTGAAAGCATAGGAAAAGAGGCACAACGTCGACAATGATGCACTTGGCCAAAAAGTGCGTATGCGTTTTTTCCTGAATATATTCAGAAAAAAACGCATACGCCCTTTTTGGCCAACCAAGCAAGCCTGTAAAGGAAATCTGCACTACAATGAAATCTCACTGCCCCCCCGGGCAAAAGGGCCATCTGAAAAAACTGTAAAATCCAGAAATGTAGGACAGGATATGGAGAACAGGGAGCCTTGTTATGCTGATTGGCAGGATGTAAATTGCCAGCAGCCACCCTGGAGAAGTGTATGGTGTTTCCTGAAACACGTAAGAAACAAAGCAACACAGCCTATGGCACTTCCACTTATGGTCCTATAGCTTACGGAAATTAAAATCAAAAACAGACAGCCACCCCAATATTTGGGACGGCTGTGTTCCCAAGAAGCTCGTCTACAGTATCAGGTAAATATCCCAGAAAGCAAAAAATGGATAAAGAAGTTTTGGCACGTACATACAATGCAATATCACTCAGCAATGAAATCTGTGTCATCAGGCCCGTAGCGGCATAGTGAGTGGATGCAGGTACGGTGATTCTACGTGAACTACGTCACACAGAAAAAGAAACATCATAAGATATCACTAATACACGGAATGTAAACTTGACTACACATGAACTGAATTACAAAAAAGAACAGGGTCTCAAATTTAGAAAAGCAACTAGTGCTTGCTTATGGGGAAAGGTGCCTTGGGGTGCTGCATAAAACCAGAGACTGAAATTAGCACAGATAACTTTCCATAAGCCAAATATGTAATAGACAAGACCTACTCCTTGCTCAACGAAATGGACCCAACACCACATATTCAACGCCTAGGAATATAACTGACTAGGAAGAATCTTAAAACCCATGGATATATATGTCTCCGTAAGAGAATCAAGCGTGTGTACAGCGGCCAAAACGCAGCAGTGAAAATCCGATAAATCCCATTATCAAAATAAATTTCGAAAACAAACACAAAGACAGTGAAATAGAGAGCAATTCTTAAATAATTCACTCAGGGCATGTGATGCAACCGGGATTTAACACATCTACACCCAGAGATGGTTGAGACATAAGGCTGGACACTTCAGGCTGATAGCATTGGTGAGTTTCGGTGAGCAAATGCAGACCCTTTGAAGTCATACTGCATGGTACCCATTCCATGGGTCCCAACTCTCCAGGTTCAAGGGATTCTTCCTCCAGGTAAAACATGCATGAGAAACCTAGAGTATCGTCCACCGTGTGATTGGGAAACGATTTAAAATGCATCTCAGTTTTTGTATCCTGGTCCTCGGGTTCACCATTCCAGATGCTTTACTAACACTCTCCCCGCTTGGAGAGTCAGTGCCTTTAACCTCCTCTTTGGCACAGCTTGCAATTTCTGTGCAAGATGAACAGGAATAGGGAGAACAAATGAGAGACTAGCTGTAGGTGTCTGCACGGGCAAATGTAACGCTCATTGCCCACCAGGAAGAGGAATTAAACAAAGGCTCAGCGTGCCCTGCCAGAAACAGATTACGGCCTGAAGCAATCCTGCGGTTTTGTGCCAGCTCACAAGAAAGCGAGTTGAAGAAACAAGCTCAGGGGCACTGTAATTCACAAACCTGCAGAGTTATAAATGACAGCTATCCTCCAAAAATATATTGAAGTAAGCCTGCGAAGGGGACTGGAAAGCGGAGCAGAGTTTCAGGAAAACCATTGCAGGGGGTAGACTGGAATTGCCCTGAAAGCATAGGAAAAGAGGCACAACGTCGACAATGATGCACTTGGCCAAAAAGGGCGTATGCGTTTTTTCCTGAATATATTCAGGAAAAACGCATACGCCCTTTTTGGCCAACCAAGCAAGCCTGTAAAGGAAATCTGCACTACAATGAAGTCTCACTGCCCCCCGGGCAAAAGGGCCATCTGAAAAAAGTGTAAAATCCAGAAATGTAGGACAGGATATGGAGAACAGGGAGCCTTGTTATGCTGATTGGCAGGATGTAAATTGCCAGCAGCCACCCTGGAGAAGTGTATGGTGTTTCCTGAAACACGTAAGAAACAAAGCAACACAGCCTATGGCACTTCCACTTATGGTCCTATAGCTTACGGAAATTAAAATCAAAAACAGACAGCCACCCCAATATTTGGGACGACTGTGTTCACAAGAAGCTCGTCTACAGTATCAGGTAAATATCCCAGAAAGCAAAAAATGGATAAAGAAGTTGTGGCACGTACGTGCAATGCAATATCACTCAGCAATGAAATCTGTGTCATCAGGCCCGTAGCGGCATAGTGAGTGGATGCATGTACGGTGATTCTACGTGAACTACGTCACACAGAAAAAGAAACATCATAAGATATCACTAATACACGGAATGTAAACTTGACTACACATGAACTGAATTACAAAACAGAACAGGGTCTCAAATTTAGAAAACCAACTTGTGCTTGCTTATGGGGAAAAGTGCGTTGGGGTGCTGCATAAAACCAGAGACTGAAATTAGCACAGATAACTTTCCATAAGCCAAATATGTAATAGACAAGACCTACTCCTCGCTCAACGAAATGGACCCAACACCACATATTCAACGCCTAGGAATATACCTGATTAGGAAGAATCTTAAAACCCATGGATATATATGTCTCCGTAAGAGAATCAAGGGTGTGTACAGCGGCCGAAACGCAGCAGTGAAAATCCGAAAAATCCCATTATCAAAATAAATTTCGAAAACAAAACACAAAGACAGTGAAATAGAGAGCAATTCTTAAATAATTCACTCAGGGCATGTGATGCAACCGGGATTGACCACATCTACACCCAGAGCTGGTTGAGACATAAGGCTGGACACTTCAGGCTGATAGCATTGGTGAGTTTCGGTGAGCAAATGTAGACCCTTTGAAGTCATACTGCATGGTACCCATTCCATGGGTCCCAACTCTCCAGGTTCAAGGGATTCTTCCTCCAGCTAAAACATGCATGGGAAACCCAGAGTATCGTCCACCGTGTGATTGGGAAACGATTTAAAATGCATCTCAATTTTCGTATCCTGGTCCTCGGGTTCACCATTCCAGATGCTTTACTAACACTCTCCCCGCTTGGAGAGTCAGTGCCTTTAACCTCCTCTTTGGCACAGCTTGCAATTTCTGTGCAAGATGAACAGCAATAGGGAGAACCAATGAGAGACTAGCCGTAGGTGTCTGCACGGGCAAATGTAATGCTCATTGCCCACCAGGAAGAGGAATTAAACAAAGGCTCAGCGTGCCCTGCTGAAAACAGATTAGGGCCTGAAGCAATCCTGCGGTTTTGTGCCCAGCTCACAAGAAAGCGAGTTGAAGAAAGGAGCTCAGGTGCACTGTAATTCACAAACCTGCAGAGTTATAAATGACAGCTATCCTCCAAAAATATATTGAAGTAAGCCTGCGAAGGGGACTTGAAAGCGGGACAGAATTTCAGGAAAACGATTGCAGGGGGTAGACTGGAATTGCCCTGAAAGCATAGGAAAAGAGGCAGAACGTCGACAATGATGCACTTGGCCAAAAAGGGCGTATGCGTTTTTTCCTGAATATATTCAGGAAAAAACGCATACGCCCTTTTTGGCCAACCAAGCAAGCCTGTAAAGGAAATCTGCACTACAATGAAGTCTCACTGCCCCCCGGGCAAAAGGGACATCTGAAAAAAGTGTAAAATCCAGAAAGGTAGGACAGGATATGGAGAACAGGGAGCCTTGTTATGCTGATTGGCAGGATGTAAATTGCCAACAGCCACCCTGGAGAAATGTATGGTGTTTCCTGAAACACGTAAGAAATAAAGCAACACAGCCTATGGCCATTGCAGTTATGGTCCTATTCCTTAGGGAAATTAAAATCAAAAACAGAGAGCCACCCCAAAGTTTGGGACGGCTGTGTTCCCAAGAAGCTCGTCTACAGTACCAGGTAAATATCCCAGAAAGCAAAAAATGGATAAAGAAGTTGTGGCACGTACGTGCAGTGCAGTATCACTCAGCAATGAAATCTGTGTCATCAGGCCCGTAGCGGCATAGTGAGTGGATGCAGGTACGGTGATTCTACGTGAACTACGTCACACAGAAAAAGAAACATCATAAGATATCACTAATACACGGAATGTAAACTTGACTACACATGAACTGAATTACAAAACAGAACAGGGTCTCAAATTTAGAAAACCAACTAGTGCTTGCTTATGGGGAAAGGTGCCTTGGGGTGCTGCATAAAACCAGAGACTGAAATTAACACAGATAACTTTCCATAAGCCAAATATGTAATAGACAAGACCTACTCCTTGTTCAACGAAATGGACCCAACACCACATATTCAACGCCTATGAATATACCTGACTAGGAAGAATCTTAAAACCCATGGATATATATGTCTCCGTAAGAGAATCAAGCGTGTGTACAGCGGCCGAAATGCAGCACTGAAAATCCGATAAATCCCATTATCAAAATAAATTTCGAAAACAAAACACAAAGACAGTGAAATAGAGAGCAATTCTTAAATAATTCACTCAGGGCATGTGATGCAACCGGGATTGACCACATCTACACCCAGAGCTGGTTGAGACATAAGGCTGGACACTTCAGGCTGATAGCATTGGTGAGTTTCGGTGAGCAAATGCAGACCCTTTGAAGTCATACTGCATGGTACCCATTCCATGGGTCCCAACTCTCCAGGTTCAAGGGATTCTTCCTCCAGCTAAAACATGCATGGGAAACCCAGAGTATCATCCACCGTGTGATTGGGAAACGATTTAAAATGCATCTCAGTTTTCGTATCCTGGCCCTCGGGTTCACCATTCCAGATGCTTTACTAACACTCTCCCTGCTCGGAGAGTCAGTGCCTTTAACCTCCTGTTTGGCACAGCTTGCAATTTCTGTGCAAGATGAACAGGAATAGGGAGAAACAATGAGAGACTAGCTGTAGGTGTCTGCACGGGCAAATGTAACGCTCATTGCCCACAAGGAAGAGGAATTATCCAAAGGCTCAGCATGCCCTGCCGGAAACAGATTAGGGCCTGAAGAAATCCTGCGGTTTTGTGCCCAGCTCACAAGAAAGCGAGTTGAAGAAAGGAGCTCAGGGGCACTGTAATTCACAAACCTGCAGAGTTATAAATGACAGCTATCCTCCAAAAATATATTGAAGTAAGCCTGCGAAGGGGACTTGAAAGCAGGGCAGAAATTCAGGAAAACGATTGCAGGGGGTAGACTGGAATTGCCCTGAAAGCATAGGAAAAGAGGCACAACGTCGACAATGATGCACTTGGCCAAAAAGGGCGTATGCGTTTTTTCCTGAATGTATTCAGGAAAAAACGCATACGCCCTTTTTGGCCAACCAAGCAAGCCTGTAAAGGAAATCTGCACTACAATGAAGTCTCACTGCCCCCCGGGCAAAAGGGCCATCTGAAAAAAGTGTAAAATCCAGAAAGGTAGGACAGGATATGGAGAACAGGGAGCCTTGTTATGCTGATTGGCAGGATGTAAATTGCCAACAGCCACCCTGGAGAAATGTATGGTGTTTCCTGAAACACGTAAGAAATAAAGCAACACAGCCTATGGCAATTGCACTTATGGTCCTATTCCTTAGG
The DNA here is from genome assembly GCF_963924675.1 of Phocoena phocoena. Taxonomy (NCBI): domain Eukaryota; kingdom Metazoa; phylum Chordata; class Mammalia; order Artiodactyla; family Phocoenidae; genus Phocoena; species Phocoena phocoena. The sequence continues at coordinate 547,871 of NW_027077566.1, read as the reverse complement.
GAAATTAAAATCAAAAACAGAGAGCCACCCCAAAGTTTGGGACGGCTGTGTTCACAAGAAGCTCGTCTACAGTACCAGGTAAATATCCCAGAAAGCAAAAAATGGATAAAGAAGTTGTGTCACGTACGTGCAGTGCAGTATCACTCAGCAATGAAATCTGTGTTATCAGGCCCGTAGCGGCATAGTCAGTGGATGCAGGTACGGTGATTCTACGTGAACTACGTCACACAGAAAAAGAATCATCATAAGATATCACTAATGCACGGAATGTAAACTTGACTACACATGAACTGAATTACAAAACAGAACAGGGTCTCAAATTTAGAAAACCAACTAGTGCTTTATTATGGGGAAAGGTGCCTTGGGGTGCTGCATAAAACCAGAGACTGAAATTAGCACAGATAACATTCCATAAGCCAAATATGTAATAGACAAGACCTACTCCTTGCTCAACGAAATGGACTCAACACCACATATTCAACGCCTAGGAATATACCTGACTAGGAAGAATCTTAAAACCCATGGATATATATGTCTCCGTAAGAGAGTCAAGTGTGTGTACAGCGGCCGAAACGCAGCAGTGAAAATCCGATAAATCCCATTATCAAAATAAATTTCGAAATAAAACACAAAGACAGTGAAATAGAGAGCAATTCTTAAATAATTCACTCAGGGAATGTGATGCAACCGGGATTGACCACATCTACACCCAGAGCTGGTTGACACATAAGGCTGGACACTTCAGGCTGATAGCATTGGTGAGTTTCGGTGAGCAAATGCAGACCCTTTGAAGTCATACTGCATGGTACCTATTCCATGGGTCCCAACTTTTCAGGTTCAAGGGATTCTTCCTCCAGCTAAAACATGCATGGGAAACCCACAAGATGGTCCACCATGTGATTGGGAAACGATTTACAATGCATGTCAGTTTTCGTATCCTGGTCCTCGGGTTCACCATTCCAGATGCTTTACTAACACTCTCCCTGCTTGGAGAGTCAGTGCCTTTAACCTCCTGTTTGGCACATCTTGCAATTTCTGTGCAAGATGAACAGGAATAGGGAGAACCAATGAGAGACTAGCTGTAGGTGTCTGCACGGGCAAATGTAACGCTCATTTCCCACCAGGAAGAGGAATTAACCAAAGGCTCAGCATGCCCTGCCGGAAACAGATTAGGGCCTGAAGCAATCCTGCGGTTTTGTGCCCAGCTCACAAGAAAGCGAGTTGAAGAAAGGAGCTCAGGGGCACTGTACTTCACAAACCTGCAGAGTTATAAATGACAGCTATCCTCCAAAAATATATTGAAGTAAGCCTGCGAAGGGGACTTGAAAGCGGGGCAGAATTTCAGGAAAACGATTGCAGGGGGTAGACTGGAATTGCCCTGAAAGCATAGGAAAAGAGGCAGAACGTCGACAATGATGCACTTGGCCAAAAAGGGCATATGCGTTTTTTCCTGAATGTATTCAGGAAAAAACGCATACGCCCTTTTTGGCCAACCAAGCAAGCCTGTAAAGGAAATCTGCACTACAATGAAGTCTCACTGCCCCCCGGGCAAAAGGGCCATCTGAAAAAAGTGTAAAATCCAGAAAGGTAGGACAGGATATGGAGAACAGGGAGCCTTGTTATGCTGATTGGCAGGATGTAAATTGCCAACAGCCACCCTGGAGAAGTGTATGGTGTTTCCTGAAACACGTAAGAAATAAAGCAACACAGCCTATGGCAATTGCACTTATGGTCCTATTCCTTAGGGAAATTAAAATCAAAAATAGAGAGCCACCCCAAAGTTTGGGACGGCTGTGTTCCCAAGAAGCTCGTCTACAGTACCAGGTAAATATCCCAGAAAGCAAAAAATGGATAAAGAAGTTGTGGCACGTACGTGCAATGCAGTATCACTCAGCAATGAAATCTGTGTCATCAGGCCCGTAGCGGCATAGTGAGTGGATGCAGGTACGGTGATTCTACGTGAACTACGTCACACAGAAAAAGAAACATCATAAGATATCACTAATGCACGGAATGTTAACTTGACTACACATGAACTGAATTACAAAACAGAACAGGGTCTCAAATTTAGAAAACCAACTAGTGCTTGCTTATGGGGAAAGGTGCCTTGGGGTGCTGCATAAAACCAGAGACTGAAATTAGCACAGATAACATTCCATAAGCCAAATATGTAATAGACAAGACCTACTCCTTGCTCAACGAAATGGACTCAACACCACATATTCAACGCCTAGGAATATAACTGACTAGTAAGAATTTTAAAATCCATGGATATATATGTCTCCATAAGAGAATCAAGCGTGTGTACAGCGGCCGAAACACAGCAGTGAAAATCCGATAAATCCCATTATGAAAATAAATTTCGAAAACAAAACACAAAGACAGTGAAATAGAGAGCAATTCTTAAATAATTCACTCAGGGCATGTGATGCAACCGGGATTTACCACATCTACACCCAGAGCTGGTTGAGACATAAGGCTGGACACTTCAGGCTGATAGCATTGGTGAGTTTCGGTGAGCAAATGCAGACCCTTTGAAGTCATACTGCATGGTACCCATTCCATGGGTCCCAACTCTCCAGGTTCAAGGGATTCTTCCTCTAGCTAAAACATGCATGGGAAACCCAGAGTATCATCCACCGTGTGATTGGGAAACGATTTAAAATGCATCTCAGTTCTCGTATCCTGGTCCTCGGGTTCACCATTCCAGATGCTTTACTAACACTCTCCCTGCTCGGAGAGTCAGTGCCTTTAACCTCCTGTTTGGCACAGCTTGCAATTTCTGTGCAAGATGAACAGGAATAGGGAGAACCAATGAGAGACTAGCTGTAGGTGTCTGCACGGGCAAATGTAACGCTCATTTCCCACCAGGAAGAGGAATTAACCAAAGGCTCAGCATGCCCTGCCGGAAACAGATTAGGGCCTGAAGCAATCTTGCGGTTTTGTGCCCAGCTCACAAGAAAGCGAGTTGAAGAAAGGAGATCAGGGGCACTGTAATTCACAAACCTGCAGAGTTATAAATGACAGCTATCCTCCAAAAATATATTGAAGTAAGCCTGCGAAGGGGACTTGAAAGCAGGGCAGAATTTCAGGAAAACGATTGCAGGGGGTAGACTGGAATTGCCCTGAAAGCATAGGAAAAGAGGCACAACGTCGACAATGATGCACTTGGCCAAAAAGGGCGTATGCGTTTTTTCCTGAATATATTCAGGAAAAAACGCATACGCCCTTTTTGGCCAACCAAGCAAGCCTGTAAAGGAAATCTGCACTACAATGAAGTCCCACTGCCCCCCGGGCAAAAGGGCCATCTGAAAAAAAGTGTAAAATCCAGAAAGGTAGGACAGGATATGGAGAACAGGGAGCCTTGTTATGCTGATTGGCAGGATGTAAATTGCCAGCAGCCACCCTGGAGAAGTGTATGGTGTTTCCTGAAACACGTAAGAAACAAAGCAACACAGCCTATGGCACTTCTACTTATGGTTCTATAGCTTACGGAAATTAAAATCAAAAACAGACAGCCACCCCAATATTTGGGACGGCTGTGTTCACAAGAAGCTCGTCTACAGTATCAGGTAAATATCCCAGAAAGCAAAAAATGGATAAAGAAGTTGTGGCACGTACGTACAATGCAATATCACTCAGCAATGAAATCTGTGTCATCAGGCCCGTAGCGGCATAGTGAATGGATGCAGGTACGGTGATTCTACGTGAACTACGTCACACAGAAAAAGAAACATCATAAGATATCACTAATGCACGGAATGTAAACTTGACTACACATGAACTGAATTACAAAACAGAACAGGGTCTCAAATTTAGAAAACCAACTAGTGCTTGCTTATGGGGAAAGGTGCCTTGGGGTGCTGCATAAAACCAGAGACTGAAATTAGCACAGATAACTTTCCATAAGCCAAATATGTAATAGACAAGACCTACTTCTTGCTCAACGAAATGGACCCAACACACTTATTCAACGCCTAGGAATATACCTGACTAGGAAGAATCTTAAAACCCATAGATATATATGTCTCCGTAGGAGAATCAAGCGTGTATACAGCGGGCGAAACGCAGCAGTGAAAATTCGAGAAATCCCATTATCAAAATAAATTTTGAAAACAAAACACAAAGACAGTGAAATAGAGAGCAATTCTTAAATAATTCACTCAGGGCATGTGATGCAACCGGGATTTACCACATCTACACCCAGAGCTGGTTGAGACATAAGGCTGGACACTTCAGGCTGATAGCATTGGTGAGTTTCGGTGAGTAAATGCAGACCCTTTGAAGTCATACTGCATGGTACCCATTCCATGGGTCCCAACTCTCCAGGTTCAAGGGATTCTTCCTCCAGCTAAAACATGCATGGGAAACCCACAGTACGGTCCACCGTGTGATTGGGAAATGATTTAAAATGCACCTCAGCTTTCGTATCCTGGTCCTCGGGTTCACCATTCCAGATGCTTTACTAACACTCTCCCTGCTTGGAGAGTCAGTGCCTTTAACCTCCTTTTTGGCACAGCTTGCAATTTCTGTGCAAGATTAACAGGAATAGGGAGAACCAATGACAGACTAGCTATAGGTGTCTGCACGGGCAAATGTAACGCTCATTTCCCACCAGGAAGAGGAATTAAACAAAGGCTCAGTGTGCCCTGCTGGAAACAGATTAGGGCCTGAAGCAATCCTGCGGTTTTGTGCCCAGCTCACAAGAAAGCGAGTTGAAGAAAGGAGCTCAGGGGCACTGTAATTCACAAACCTGCAGAGTTATAAATGACAGCTATCCTCCAAAAATATATTGAAGTAAGCCTGCGAAGGGGACTTGAAAGCGGGGCAGAATTTCAGGAAAACGATTGCAGGGGGTAGACTGGAATTGCCCTGAAAGCATAGGAAAAGAGGCAGAACGTCGACAATGATGCACTTGGCCAAAAAGGGCGTATGCGTTTTTTCCTGAATATATTCAGGAAAACACGCATACGCCCTTTTTGGCCAACCAAGCAAGCCTGTAAAGGAAATGTGCACTACAATGAAGTCTCACTGCCCCCCGGGCAAGAGGGCCATCTGAAAAAAGTGTAAAATCCAGAAAGGTAGGACAGGATATGGAGAACAGGGAGCCTTGTTATGCTGATTGGCAGGATGTAAATTGCCAGCAGCCACCCTGGAGAAGTGTATGGTGTTTCCTGAAACACGTAAGAAATAAAGCAAGACAGCCTATGGCAATTGCAATTATGGTCCTATTCCTTAGGGAAATTTAAATCAAAAACAGAGAGCCACCCCAAAGTTTGGGACGGCTGTGTTCCCAAATAGCTCGTCTACAGTACCAGGTAAATATCCCAGAAAGCAAAAAATGGATAAAGAAGTTGTGGCATGTACGTGCAATGCAATATCACTCAGCAATGAAATCTGTGTCATCAGGCCCGTAGCGGCATAGTGAGTGGATGCAGGTACGGTGATTCTACGTGAACTACGTCACAGAGAAATAGAAACATCATAAGATATCACTAATACACGGAATGTAAACTTGACTACACATGAACTGAATTACAAAACAGAACAGGGTCTCAAATTTAGAAAACCAACTAGTGCTTGTTTATGGGGAAAGGTGCCTTGGGGTTCTGCATAAAACCAGAGACTGAAATTAGCACAGATAACATTCCATAAGCCAAATATGTAATAGACAAGACCTACTCCTTGCTCAACGAAATGGACTCAACACCACATATTCAACGCCTAGGAATATACCTGACTAGGAAGAATCTTAAAACCCATGGATATATATGTCTCCGTAAGAGAATCAAGCGTGTGTACAGCGGCCGATACGCAGCAGTAAAAATCCGATAAATCCCATTATCAAAATAAATTTCGAAAACAAAACACAAAGACAGTGAAATAGAGAGCAATTCTTAAATAATTCACTCAGGGCATGTGATGCAACCGGGATTGACCACATCTACACCCAGAGCTGATTGAGACATAAGGCTGGACACTTCAGGCTAATAGCATTGGTGAGTTTCGGTGAGCAAATGCAGACCCTTTGAAGTCATACTGCATGGTACCTATTCCATGGGTCCCAACTCTTCAGGTTCAAGGGATTCTTCCTCCAGCTAAAACATGCATGGGAAACCCAGAGTATCGTCCACCGTGTGATTGGGAAACGATTTAAAATGCATCTCAGTTTTCGTATCCTGGTCCTCGGGTTCACCATTCCAGATGCTTTACTAACACTCTCCCCGCTTGGAGAGTCAGTGCCTTTAACCTCCTGTTTGGCACAGCTTGCAATTTCTGTGCAAGATGAACAGGAATAGGGAGAACCAATGAGAGACTAGCTGTAGGTGTCTGCACGGGCATATGTAACGCTCATTGCCCACCAGGAAGAGGATATAAACAAAGGCTCAGTGTGCCCTGCTGGAAACAGATTAGGGCCTGAAGCAATCCTGCGGTTTTGTGCCCAGCTCACAAGAAAGCGAGTTGAAGAAAGGAGCTCAGGGGCACTGTAATTCACAAACCTGCAGAGTTATAAATGACAGCTATCTTCCAAAAGTATACTGAAGTAAGCCTGCGTAGGGGACTTGAAAGCGGGGCAGAATTTCAGGAAAACGATTGCAGGTGGCAGACTGGAATTGCCCTGAAAGCATAGGAAAAGAGGCACAACGTCGACAATGATGCACTTGGCCAAAAAGGGCGTATGCGTTTTTTCCTGAATATATTCAGGAAAAAACGCATACGCCCTTTTTGGCCAACCATGCAAGCCTGTAAAGGAAATCTGCATTACAATGAAGTCTCACTGCCCCCCGGGCAAGAGGGCCATCTGAACAAATTGTGAAATCCAGAAAGGTAGGACAGGATATGGAGAACAGGGAGCCTTGTTATGCTGATTGGCAGGATGTAAATTGCCAACAGCCACCCTGGAGAAGTGTATGGTGTTTCCTGAAACACGTAAGAAATAAAGCAACACAGCCTATGGCAATTGCACTTATGGTCCTATTCCTTAGAGAAATTAAAATCAAAAACAGAGAGCCACCCCAAAGTTTGGGACGGCTGTGTTCCCAAGAAGCTCGTCTACAGTACCAGGTAAATATCCCAGAAAGCAAAAAATGGATAAAGAAGTTGTGGCATGTACGTGCAATGCAGTATCACTCAGCAATGAAATCTGTGTCATCAGGCCCGTAGCGGCATAGTGAGTGGATGCAGGTACGGTGGTTCTACGTGAACTACGTCACACAGAAAAAGAAACATCATAAGATATCACTAATACACGGAATGTAAACTTGACTACACATGAACTGAATTACAAAACAGAACAGGGTCACAAATTTAGAAAACCAACTAGTGCTTGCTTACGGGGAAAGGTGCCTTGGGGTGCTGCATAAAACCAGAGACTGAAATTAGCACAGATAACATTCCATAAGCCAAATATGTAATAGACAAGACCTACTCCTTGCTCAACGAAATGGACTCAACACCACATATTCAACGCCTAGGAATATACCTGACTAGGAAGAATCTTAAAACCCATGGATTTATATGTCTCCGTAAGAGAATCAAGCGTGTGTACAGCGGCATAAACGCAGCAGTGAAAATCCGATAAATCCCATTATCAAAATAAATTTCGAAAACAAAACACAAACACAGTGAAATAGAGAGCAATTCTTAAATAATTCACTCAGGGCATGTGATGCAACCGGGATTGACCACATCTACACCCAGAGCTGGTTGAGACATAAGGCTGGACACTTCAGGCTGATAGCATTGGTGAGTTTCGGTGAGCAAATGCAGACCCTTTGCAGTCATACTGCATGGTACCCAATCCATGGGTCCCAACTCTCCAGGTTCAAGGCATTCTTCCTCCAGCTAAAACATGCATGGGAAACCCAGAGTATCGTCCACCGTGTGATTGGGAAACGATTTAAAATGCATCTCAGTTTTCGTATCCTGGTCCTCGGGTTCACCATTCCAGATGCTTTACTAACACTCTCCCCGCTTGGAGAGTCAGTGCCTTTAACCTCCTGTTTGGCACAGCTTGCAATTTCTGTGCAAGATGAACAGGAATAGGGAGAACCAATGAGAGACTAGCTGTAGGTGTCTGCACGGGCAAATGTAACGCTCATTTCCCACCAGGAAGAGGAATTAACCAAAGGCTCAGCGTGCCCTGCCGGAAACAGATTAGGGCCTGAAGCAATCCTGCGGTTTTGTGCCCAGCTCACAAGAAAGCGAGTTGAAGAAAGGAGCTCAGGGGCACTGTAATTCACAAACCTGCAGAGTTATAAATGACAGCTATCCTCCAAAAATATATTGAAGTAAGCCTGCGAAGGGTACTTGAAAGCGGGGCCGAATTTCAGGAAAACGATTGCAGGGGGTACACTGGAATTGCCCTGAAAGCATAGGAAAAGAGACACAACGTCGACAATGATGCATTTGGCCAAAAAGGCCGTATTCGTTTTTTCCTGAATATATTCAGGAAAAAACGCATACGCCCTTTTTGGCCAACCAAGCAAGCCTGTAAAGGAAATCTGCACTACAATGAAATCTCACTGCCCCCCGGGCAAAAGGGCCATCGGAAAAAAGTGTAAAATCCAGAAAGGAAGGACAGGATATGGAGAACAGGGAGCCTTGTTATGCTGATTGGCAGGATGTAAATTGCCAGCAGCCACCCTGGAGAAGTGTATGGTGTTTCCTGAAACACGTAACAAACAAAGCAACACAGCCTATGGCACTTCCACTTATGGTCCTATAGCTTACGGAAATTAAAATCAAAAACAGACAGCCACCCCAATATTTGGGACGGCTGTGTTCACAAGAAGCTCGTCTACAGTATCAGGTAAATATCCCAGAAAGCAAAAAATGGATAAAGAAGTTGTGGCACGTACGTACAATGCAATATCACTCAGCAATGAAATCTGTGTCATCAGGCCCGTAGCGGCATAGTGAGTGGATGCAGGTACGGTGATTCTACGTGAACTACGTCACAAAGAAAAAGAAACATCATAAGATATCACTAATACACGGAATGTAAACTTGACTACACATGAACTGAATTACAAAAAAGAACAGGGTCTCAAATTTAGAAAACCAACTAGTGCTTGCTTATGGAGAAAGGTGCCTTGGGGTGCTGCATAAAACCAGAGACTGAAATTAGCACAGATAACTTTCCATAAGCCAAATATGTAATAGACAAGACCTACTCCTTGCTCAACAAAATGGACCCAACACCACATATTCAACGCCTAGGAATATACCTGACTAGGAAGAATCTTAAAACCCATGGATATATATGTCTCCGTAAGAGAATCAAGCGTGTGTACAGCGACCGAAACGCAGCAGTGAAAATCCGATAAATCCCATTATCAAAATAAATTTCGAAAACAAAGCACAAAACAGTGAAATAGAGAGCAATTCTTAAATAATTCACTCAGGGCATGTGATGCAACCGGGATTGACCACATCTACACCCAGAGCTGGTTGAGACATAAGGCTGGACACTTCAGGCTGATAGCATTGGTGAGTTTCGGTGAGCAAATGCAGACCCTTTGAAGTCATACTGCATGGTACCCATTCCATGGGTCCCAACTCTCCAGGTTCAAGGCATTCTTCCTCCAGTTAAAACATGCATGGGAAACCCAGAGTATCCTACACCGTGTGATTGGGAAACGATTTAAAATGCATCTCAGTTTTCGTTTCCTGGTCCTCGGGTTCACCATTCCAGATGCTTTACTAACACTCTCCCCGCTTGGAGAGTCAGTGCCTTTAACCTCCTGTTTGGCACAGCTTGCCATTTCTGTGCAAGATGAACAGGAATAGGGAGAACCAATGAGAGACTAGCTGTAGGTGTCTGCACGGGCAAATGTAACGCTCATTTCCCACCAGGAAGAGGAATTAAACAAAGGCTCAGTGTGCCCTGCTGGAAACAGATTAGGGCCTGATGCAATCCTGCGGTTTTGTGCAGAGCTCACAAGAAAGCGAGTTGAAGAAAGGAGCTCAGGGGCACTGTACTTCACAAACCTGCAGAGTTATAAATGACAGCTATCCTCCAAAAATATATTGAAGTAAGCCTGCGAAGGGGACTTGAAAGCGGGGCTGAATTTCAGGAAAACGATTGCAGGGAGTGGAGTGGAATTGCCCTGAAAGCATAGGAAAAGAGGCACAACGTCGACAATGATGCACTTGGCCAAAAAGGGCCAAATATATTCAGGAAAAAACGCATACGCCCTTTTTGTCCAACCAAGCAAGCCTGTAAAGGAAATCTGCACTACAATGAAATCTCACTGCCCCCCTGGGCAAAAGGGCCATCTGAAAAAATTGTAAAATCCAGATAGCTAGGACAGGATATGGAGAACAGGGAGCCTTGTTATGCTGATTGGCAGGATGTAAATTGCCAACAGCCACCCTGGAGAAGTGTATGGTGTTTCCTGAAACACATAAGAAACAAAGCAACACAGCCTATGGCAATTGCACTTATGGTCCTATTCCTTAGGGAAATTAAAATCAAAAACAGAGAGCCACCCCAAAGTTTGGGACGGCTGTGTTCCCAAGAAGCTCGTCTACAGTACCAGGTAAATATCCCAGAAAGCAAAAAATGGATAAAGAAGTTGTGGCATGTACGTGCAATGCAGTATCACTCAGCAATGAAATCTGTGTCATCAGGCCCGTAGCGGCATAGTGAGTGGATGCAGGTACGGTGATTCTACGTGAACTACGTCACACAGAAAAAGAAACATCATAAGATATCACTAATACACGGAATGTAAACTTGACTACACATGAACTGAATTACAAAACAGAACAGGGTCACAAATTTAGAAAACCAACTAGTGCTTGCTTACGGGGAAAGGTGCCTTGGGGTGCTGCATAAAACCAGAGACTGAAATTAGCACAGATAACATTCCATAAGCCAAATATGTAATAGACAAGACCTACTCCTTGCTCAACGAAATGGACTCAACACCACATATTCAACGCCTAGGAATATACCTGACTAGGAAGAATCTTAAAACCCATGGATTTATATGTCTCCGTAAGAGAATCAAGCGTGTGTACAGCGGCATAAACGCAGCAGTGAAAATCCGATAAATCCCATTATCAAAATAAATTTCGAAAACAAAACACAAACACAGTGAAATAGAGAGCAATTCTTAAATAATTCACTCAGGGCATGTGATGCAACCGGGATTGACCACATCTACACCCAGAGCTGGTTGAGACATAAGGCTGGACACTTCAGGCTGATAGCATTGGTGAGTTTCGGTGAGCAAATGCAGACCCTTTGAAGTCATACTGCATGGTACCCAATCCATGGGTCCCAACTCTCCAGGTTCAAGGCATTCTTCCTCCAGCTAAAACATGCATGGGAAACCCAGAGTATCGTCCACCGTGTGATTGGGAAACGATTTAAAATGCATCTCAGTTTTCGTATCCTGGTCCTCGGGTTCACCATTCCAGATGCTTTACTAACACTCTCCCCGCTTGGAGAGTCAGTGCCTTTAACCTCCTGTTTGGCACAGCTTGCAATTTCTGTGCAAGATGAACAGGAATAGGGAGAACCAATGAGAGACTAGCTGTAGGTGTCTGCACGGGCAAATGTAACGCTCATTTCCCACCAGGAAGAGGAATTAACCAAAGGCTCAGCGTGCCCTGCCGGAAACAGATTAGGGCCTGAAGCAATCCTGCGGTTTTGTGCCCAGCTCACAAGAAAGCGAGTTGAAGAAAGGAGCTCAGGGGCACTGTAATTCACAAACCTGCAGAGTTATAAATGACAGCTATCCTCCAAAAATATATTGAAGTAAGCCTGCGAAGGGTACTTGAAAGCGGGGCAGAATTTCAGGAAAACGATTGCAGGGGGTACACTGGAATTGCCCTGAAAGCATAGGAAAAGAGGCACAACGTCGACAATGATGCATTTGGCCAAAAAGGCTGTATGCGTTTTTTCCTGAATATATTCAGGAAAAAACGCATACGCCCTTTTTGGCCAACCAAGCAAGCCTGTAATGGAAATCTGCACTACAATGAAATCTCACTGCCCCCCGGGCAAAAGGGCCATCTGAAAAAAGTGTAAAATCCAGAAAGGAAGGACAGGATATGGAGAACAGGGAGCCTTGTTATGCTGATTGGCAGGATGTAAATTGCCAGCAGCCACCCTGGAGAAGTGTATGGTGTTTCCTGAAACACGTAACAAACAAAGCAACACAGCCTATGGCACTTCCACTTATGGTCCTATAGTTTACGGAAATTAAAATCAAAAACAGACAGCCACCCCAATATTTGGGACGGCTGTGTTCACAAGAAGCTCGTCTACAGTATCAGGTAAATATCCCAGAAAGCAAAAAATGGATAAAGAAGTTGTGGCACGTACGTACAATGCAATATCACTCAGCAATGAAATCTGTGTCATCAGGCCCGTAGCTGCATAGTGAGTGGATGCAGGTACGGTGATTCTACGTGAACTACGTCACAAAGAAAAAGAAACATCATAAGATATCAATAATACACGGAATGTAAACTTGACTACACATGAACTGAATTACAAAAAAGAACAGGGTCTCAAATTTAGAAAACCAACTAGTGCTTGCTTATGGAGAAAGGTGCCTTGGGGTGCTGCATAAAACCAGAGACTGAAATTAGCACAGATAACTTTCCATAAGCCAAATATGTAATAGACAAGACCTACTCCTTGCTCAACGAAATGGACCCAACACCACATATTCAACGCCTAGGAATATACCTGACTAGGAAGAATCTTAAAACCCATGGATATATATGTCTCCGTAAGAGAATCAAGCGTGTGTACAGCGGCGGAAATGCAGCAGTGAAAATCCGATAAATCCCATTATCAAAATAAATTTCGAAAACAAAACACAAAGACAGTGAAATAGAGAGCAATTCTTAAATAATTCACTCAGGTCATGTGATGCAACCGGGATTGACCACATCTACACCCAGAGCTGGTTGAGACATAAGGCTGGACACTTCTGGCTGATAGCACTGGTGAGTTTCGGTGAGCAAATGCAGACCCTTTGAAGTCATACTGCATGGTACCCAATCCATGGGTCCCAACTCTCCAGGTTCAAGGCATTCTTCCTCCAGCTAAAACATGCATGGGAAACCCAGAGTATCGTCCACCGTGTGATTGGGAAACGATTTAAAATGCATCTCAGGTTTCGTATCCTGGTCCTCGGGTTCACCATTCCAGATGCTTTACTAACACTCTCCCCGCTTGGAGACTCAGTGCCTTTAACCTCCTGTTTCGCACAGCTTGCCATTTCTGTGCAAGATGAACAGGAATAGGGAGAACCAATGAGAGACTAGCTGTAGGTGTCTGCACGGGCAAATGTAACGCTCATTGCCCACCAGGAAGAGGAATTAAACAAAGGCTCAGTGTGCCCTGCTGGAAAGAGATTAGGGCCTGAAGCAATCCTGCGGTTTTGTGCCCAGCTCACAAGAAAGCGAGTTGAAGAAAGGAGCTCAGGGGCACTGTACTTCACAAACCTGCAGAGTTATAAATGACAGCTATCCTCCAAAAACATATTGAAGTAAGCCTGCGAAGGGGACTTGAAAGCGGGGCTGAATTTGAGGAAAACGATTGCAGGGGGTAGACTGGAATTGCCCTGAAAGCATAGGAAAAGAGGCAGAACGGCGACAATGATGCACTTGGCCAAAAAGGGCGTATGCGTTTTTTCCTGAATATATTCAGGAAAAAACGCATACGCCCTTTTTGGCCAACCAAGCAAGCCTGTAAAGGAAATCCGCGCTACAATGAAATCTCACTGCCCCCCCGGGCAAAAGGGCCATCTGAAAAAAGTGTAAAATCCAGAAAGGTAGGACAGGATATGGAGAACAGGGAGCCTTGTTATGCTGATTGGCAGGATGTAAATTGCCAGCAGCCACCCTGGAGAAGTGTATGGTGTTTCCTGAAACACGTAAGAAACAAAGCAACACAGCCTATGGCACTTCCACTTATGGTCCTATAGCTTACGGAAATTAAAATCAAAAACAGACAGCCACCCCAATATTTGGGACGGCTGTGTTCACAAGAAGCTCGTCTACAGTATCAGGTAAGTATCCCAGAAAGCAAAAAATGGATAAAGAAGTTGTGGCACGTACGTGCAATGCAATATCACTCAGCAATGAAATCTGTGTCATCAGGCCCGTAGCGGCATAGTGAGTGGATGCAGGTACGGTGATTCTACGTGAACTACGTCACACAGAAAAAGAAACATCTTAAGATATCACTAATACACGGAATGTAAACTTGACTACACATGAACTGAATTACAAAACAGAACAGGGTCTCAAATTTAGAAAACCAACTAGTGCTTGCTTATGGGGAAAGGTGCGTTGGGGTGCTGCATAAAACCAGAGACTGAAATTAGCACAGATAACATTCCATAAGCCAAATATGCAATAGACAAGACCTACTCCTTGCTCAACGAAATGGACTCAACACCACATATTCAATGCCTAGGAATATACCTGACTAGGAAGAATCTTAAAACCCATGGATATATATGTCTCCGTAAGAGAATCAAGCGTGTGTACATCGGCGGAAATGCAGCAGTGAAAATCCGATAAATCCCATTATCAAAATAAATTTCGAAAACAAAACACAAAGACAGTGAAATAGAGAGCAATTCTTAAATAATTCACTCAGGGCATGTGATGCAACCGGGATTGACCACATCTACACCCAGAGCTGGTTGAGACATAAGGCTGGACACTTCTGGCTGATACCACTGGTGAGTTTCGGTGAGCAAATGCAGACCCTTTGAAGTCATACTGCATGGTACCCATTCCATGGGTCCCAACTCTCTAGGTTCACGGCATTCTTCCTCCAGCTAAAACCTGCATGGGAACCCAGAGTCTTGTCCACCGTGTGATTGGGAAACGATTTAAAATGCATCTCAGTTTTCGTATCCTGGTCCTCGGGTTCACCATTCCAGATGCTTTACTAACACTCTCCCCGCTTGGAGAGTCAGTGCCTTTAACCTCCTGTTTGGCACAGCTTGCCATTTCTGTGCAAGATGAACAGGAATAGGGAGAACCAATGAGAGACTAGCTGTAGGTGTCTGCACGGGCAAATGTAACGCTCATTGCCCACCAGGAAGAGGAATTAAACAAAGGCTCAGTGTGCCCTGCTGGAAACAGATTAGGGCCTGAAACAATCCTGCGGTCTTGTGCCCAGCTCACAAGAAAGCGAGTTGAAGAAAGGAGCTCAGGGGCACTGTACTTCACAAACCTGCAGAGTTATAAATGACAGCTATCCTCCAAAAATATACTGAAGTAAGCCTGCGAAGGGGACTTGAAAGCGGGGCTGAATTTCAGGAAAACGATTGCAGGGGGTAGACTGGAATTGCCCTGAAAGCATAGGAAAAGAGGCAGAACGGCGACAATGATGCACTTGGCCAAAAAGGGCGTATGCGTTTTATCCTGAATATATTCAGGAAAAAACGCATACGCCCTTTTTGGCCAACCAAGCAAGCCTGTAAAGGAAATCTGCACTACAATGAAATCTCACTGCCCGCCCCCCGGGCAAAAGGGCCATCTGAAAAAAGTGTAAAATCCAGAAAGATAGGACAGGATATGGAGAACAGGGAGCCTTGTTATGCTGATTGGCAGGATGTAAATTGCCAGCAGCCACCCTGGAGAAGTGTATGGTGTTTCCTGAAACACGTAAGAAACAAAGCAACACAGCCTATGGCACTTCCACTTATGGTCCTATAGCTTACGGAAATTAAAATCAAAAACAGACAGCCACCCCAATATTTAGGACGGCTGTGTTCACAAGAAGCTCGTCTACAGTATCAGGTAAATATCCCAGAAAGCAAAAAATGGATAAAGAAGTTGTGGCACGTACGTGCAATGCAATATCACTCAGCAATGAAATCTGTGTCATCAGGCCCGTAGCGGCATAGTGAGTGGATGCAGGTACGGTGATTCTACGTGAACTACGTCACACAGAAAAAGAAACATCATAAGATATCACTAATACACGGAATGTAAACTTGACTACACATGAACTGAATTACAAAAAAGAACAGGGTCTCAAATTTAGAAAACCAACTAGTGCTTGCTTATGGGAAAAGGTGCCTTGGGGTGCTGCATAAAACCAGAGACTGAAATTAGCACAGATAACTTTCCATAAGCCAAATATGTAATAGACAAGACCTACTCCTTGCTCAACGAAATGGACCCAACACCACATATTCAACGGCTAGGAATATACCTGCCTAGGAAGAATCTTAAAACCCATGGATATATATGTCTCCGTAAGAGAATCAAGCGTGTGTACAGCGGCCGAAACACAGCAGTGAAAATCCGATAAATCCCATTATCAAAATAAATTTCGAAAACAAAACACAAAGACAGTGAAATAGAGAGCAATTCTTAAATAATTCACTCAGGGCATGTGATGCAACCGGGATTTACCACATCTACACCCAGAGCTGGTTGAGACATAAGGCTGGACACTTCAGGCTGATAGCACTGGTGAGTTTCGGTGAGCAAATGCAGACCCTTTGAAGTCATACTGCATGGTACCCATTCCATGGGTCCCAACTCTCCAGGTTCAAGGCATTCTTCCTCCAGCTAAAACATGCATGGGAAACCCAGAGTATCGTCCACCGTGTGATTGGGAAACGATTTAAAATGCATCTCAGTTTTCGTTTCCTGGTCCTCGGGTTCACCATTCCAGATGCTTTACTAACACTCTCCCCGCTTGGAGAGTCAGTGCCTTTAACCTCCTGTTTGGCACAGCTTGCCATTTCTGTGCAAGATGAACAGGAATAGGGAGAACCAATGAGAGACTAGCTGTAGGTGTCTGCACGGGCAAATGTAACGCTCATTGCCCACCAGGAAGAGGAATTAAACAAAGGCTCAGTGTGCCCTGCTGGAAACAGATTAGGGCCTGAAGCAATCCTGCGGTTTTGTGCCCAGCTCACAAGAAAGCGAGTTGAAGAAAGGAGCTCAGGGGCACTGTACTTCACAAACCTGCAGAGTTATAAATGACAGCTATCCTCCAAAAATATATTGAAGTAAGCCTGCGAAGGGGACTTGAAAGCGGGGCTGAATTTCAGGAAAACGATTGCAGGGGGTAGACTGGAATTGCCCTGAAAGCATAGGAAAAGAGGCACAACGTCGACAATGATGCACTTGGCCAAAAAGGGCGTATGCGTTTTTTCCTGAATATATTCAGGAAAAAACGCATACGCCCTTTTTGGCCAACCAAGCAAGCCTGTAAAGGAAATCTGCACTACAATGAAATCTCACTGCCCTCCCGGGCAAAAGGGCCATCTGAAAAAAGTGTAAAATCCAGAAAGATAGGACAGGATATGGAGAACAGGGAGCCTTGTTATGCTGATTGGCAGGATGTAAATTGCCAGCAGCCACCGTGGAGAAGTGTATGGTGTTTCCTGAAACACGTAAGAAACAAAGCAACACAGCCTATGGCACTTCCACTTATGGTCCTATAGCTTACGGAAATTAAAATCAAAAACAGACAGCCACCCCAATATTTGGGACGGCTGTGTTCACAAGAAGCTCGTCTACAGTATCAGGTAAATATCCCGGAAAGCAAAAAATGGATAAAGAAGTTGTGGCACGTACGTGCAATGCAATATCACTCAGCAATGAAATCTGTGTCATCAGGCCCGTAGCGGCATACTGAGTGGATGCAGGTACGGTGATTCTACGTGAACTACGTCACACAGAAAAAGAAACATCATAAGATATCACTAATACACGGAATGTAAACTTGACTACACATGAACTGAATTACAAAACAGAACAGGGTCTCAAATTTAGAAAACCAACTAGTGCTTGCTTATGGGGAAAGGTGCCTTGGGGTGCTGCATAAAACGAGAGACTGAAATTAGCACAGATAACATTCCATAAGCCAAATATGTAATAGACAAGACCTACTCCTTGCTCAACGAAATGGACTCAACACCACATATTCAACGCCTAGGAATATACCTGACTAGGAAGAATCTTAAAACCCATGGATATATATGTCTCCGTAAGAGAATCAAGCGTGTGTACAGCGGCGGAAATGCAGCAGTGAAAATCCGATAAATCCCATTATCAAAATAAATTTCGAAAACAAAACACAAAGACAGTGAAATAGAGAGCAATTCTTAAATAATTCACTCAGGGCATGTGATGCAACCGGGATTGACCACATCTACACCCAGAGCTGGTTGAGACATAAGGCTGGACACTTCAGGCTGATAGCACTGGTGAGTTTCGGTGAGCAAATGCAGACCCTTTGAAGTCATACTGCATGGTACCCATTCCATGGGTCCCAACTCTCCAGGTTCAAGGCATTCTTCCTCCAGCTAAAACATGCATTTGAAACCCAGAGTATTGTCCACCGTGTGATTGGGAAACGATTTAAAATGCATCTCAGTTTTCGTATCCTGGTCCTCGGGTTCACCATTCCAGATGCTTTACTAACACTCTCCCCACTTGGAGAGTCAGTGCCTTTAACCTCCTGTTTGGCACAGCTTGCAATTTCTGTGCAAGATGAACAGGAATAGGGAGAACCAATGAGAGACTAGCTGTAGGTGTCTGCACGGGCAAATGTAACGCTCATTGCCCACCAGGAAGAGGAATTAAACAAAGGCTCAGTGTGCCCTGCTGGAAACAGATTAGGGCCTGAAGCAATCCTGCGGTTTTGTGCCCAGCTCACAAGAAAGCGAGTTGAAGAAAGGAGCTCAGGGGCACTGTACTTCACAAACCTGCAGAGTTATAAATGACAGCTATCCTCCAAAAATATATTGAAGTAAGCCTGCGAAGGGGACTTGAAAGCGGGGCTGAATTTCAGGAAAACGATTGCAGGGGGTAGACTGGAATTGCCCTGAAAGCATAGGAAAAGAGGCACAACGTCGACAATGATGCACTTGGCCAAAAAGGGCGTATGCGTTTTTTCCTGAATATATTCAGGAAAAAACGCATACGCCCTTTTTGGCCAACCAAGCAAGCCTGTAAAGGAAATCTGCACTACAATGAAATCTCACTGCCCCCCCAGGCAAAAGAGCCATCTGAAAAAAGTGTAAAATCCAGAAAGATAAGACAGGATATGGAGAACTGGGAGCCTTGTTATGCTGATTGGCAGGATGTAAATTGCCAGCAGCCACCCTGGAGAAGTGTATGGTGTTTCCTGAAACACGTAAGAAACAAAGCAACACAGCCTATGGCACTTCCACTTATGGTCCTATAGCTTACGGAAATTAAAATCAAAAACAGACAGCCACCCCAATATTTGGGACGGCTGTGTTCACAAGAAGCTCGTCTACAGTATCAGATAAATATCCCAGAAAGCAAAAAATGGATAAAGAAGTTGTGGCACGTACGTGCAATGCAATATAACTCAGCAATGAAATCTGTGTCATCAGGCACGTTGCGGCATAGTGAGTGGATGCACGTACGGTGATTCTACGTGAACTACGTCACACAGAAAAAGAAACATCATAAGATATCACTAATACACGGAATGTAAACTTGACTACACATGAACTGAATTACAAAACAGAACAGGGTCTCAAATTTAGAAAACCAACTAGTGCTTGCTTATGGGGAAAGGTGCGTTGGGGTGCTGCATAAAACCAGAGACTGAAATTAGCACAGATAACATTCCATAAGCCAAATTTGCAATAGACAAGACCTACTCCTTGCTCAACGAAATGGACTCAACACCACATATTCAACGCCTAGGAATATACCTGACTAGGAAGAATCTTAAAACCCATGGATTTATATGTCTCCGTAAGAGAATCAAGCGTGTGTACAGCGGCCGATACGCAGCAGTGAAAATCCGATAAATCCCATTATCAAAATAAATTTCGAAAACACAACACAAAGATAGTGAAATAGAGAGCAATTCTTAAATAATTCACTCAGGGCATGTGATGCAACCGGGATTGACCACATCTACACCCAGAGCTGGTTGAGACATAAGGCTGGACACTTCTGGCTGATAGCACTGGTGAGTTTCGGTGAGCAAATGCAGATCCTTTGAAGTCATACTGCATGGTACCCATTCCATGGGTCCCAACTCTCAGGTTCAAGGGATTCTTCCTCCAGCTAAAACATGCATGGGAAACCCAGAGTATCATCCACCGTGTGATTGGGAAACGATTTAAAATGCATCTCAGTTTTCGTATCCTGGTCCTCGGGTTCACCATTCCAGATGCTTTACTAACACTCTCCCCGCTTGGAGAGTCAGTGCCTTTAAACTCCTGTTTGGCACAGCTTGCCATTTCTGTGCAAGATGAACAGGAATAGGGAGAACCAATGAGAGACTAGCTGTAGGTGTCTGCACGGGCAAATGTAACGCTCATTTCCCACCAGGAAGAGGAATTAAACAAAGGCTCAGTGTGCCCTTCTGGAAAGAGATTAGGGCCTGAAGCAATCCTGCGGTTTTGTGCCCAGCTCACAAGAAAGCGAGTTGAAGAAAGGAGCTCAGGGGCACTGTACTTCACAAACCTGCAGAGTTATAAATGACAGCTATCCTCCAAAAACATATTGAAGTAAGCCTGCGAAGGGGACTTGAAAGCGGGGCTGAATTTGAGGAAAACGATTGCAGGGGGTAGACTGGAATTGCCCTGAAAGCATAGGAAAAGAGGCAGAACGTCGACAATGATGCACTTGGCCAAAAAGTGCGTATGCGTTTTTTCCTGAATATATTCAGGAAAAAACGCATACGCCCTTTTTGGCCAACCAAGCAAGCCTGTAAAGGAAATCTGCACTACAATGAAATCTCACTGACCCCCGGGCAAAAGGGCCATCTGAAAAAAGTGTAAAATCCAGAAAGGTGGGACAGGATATGGAGAACAGGGAGCCTTGTTATGCTGATTGGCAGGATGTAAATTGCCAGCAGCCACCCTGGAGAAGTGTATGGTGTTTCCTGAAACACGTAAGAAACAAAGCAACACAGCCTATGGCACTTCCACTTATGGTCCTATAGCTTACGGAAATTAAAATCAAAAACAGACAGCCACCCCAATATTTGGGACGGCTGTGTTCACAAGAAGCTCGTCTACAGTATCAGGTAAATATCCCAGAAAGCAAAAAATGGATAAAGAAGTTGTGGCACGTACGTGCAATGCAATATCACTCAGCAATGAAATCTGTGTCATCAGGCCCGTAGCGGCATAGTAAGTGGATGCAGGTACGGTGATTCTACGTGAACTACGTCACACAGAAAAAGAAACATCTTAAGATATCACTAATACACGGAATGTAAACTTGACTACACATGAACTGAATTACAAAACAGAACAGGGTCTCAAATTTAGAAAACCAACTAGTGCTTGCTTATGGGGAAAGGTGCGTTGGGGTGCTGCATAAAAGCAGAGACTGAAATTAGCACAGATAACATTCCATAAGCCAAATATGTAATAGACAAGACCTACTCCTTGCTCAACGAAATGGACTCAACACCACATATTCAATGCCTAGGAATATACCTGACTAGGAAGAAACTTAAAACCCATGGATATATATGTCTCCGTAAGAGAATCAAGCGTGTGTACAGCGGCGGAAATGCAGCAGTGAAAATCTGATAAATCCCATTATCAAAATAAATTTCGAAAACAAAACACAAAGACAGTGAAATAGAGAGCAATTCTTAAATAATTCACTCAGGGAATGTGATGCAACCGGGATTGACCACATCTACACCCAGAGCTGGTTGAGACATAATGCTGGACACTTCAGGCTGATAGCATTGGTGAGTTTCGGTGAGCAAATGCAGACCCTTTGAAGTCATACTGCATGGTACCCATTCCATGGGTCCCAAATCTCCAGTTTCAAGGGATTCTTCCTCCAGCTAAAACATGCATGGGAAACCCAGAGTATCGTCCACCGTGTGATTGGGAAATGATTTAAAATGCATCTCAGTTTTCGTATCCTGGTCCTCGGGTTCACCATTCCAGATGCTTTACTAACACTCTCCCCGCTTGGAGAGTCAGTGCCTTTAACCTCCTGTTTCGCACAGCCTGCCATTTCTGTGCAAGATGAACAGGAATAGGGAGAACCAATGAGAGACTAGCTGTAGGTGTCTGCACGGGCAAATGTAACGCTCATTGCCCACCAGGAAGAGGAATTAAACAAAGGCTCAGTGTGCCCTGCTGGAAACAGATTAGGGCCTGAAGCAATCCTGCGGTTTTGTGCCCAGCTCACAAGAAAGCGAGTTGAAGAAAGGAGCTCAGGGGCACTGTACTTCACAAACCTGCAGAGTTATAAATGACAGCTATCCTCCAAAAATATACTGAAGTAAGCCTGCGAAGGGGACTTGAAAGCGGGGCAGAATTTCAGGAAAACGATTGCAGGGGGTAGACTGGAATTGCCCTGAAAGCATAGGAAAAGAGGCACAACCTCGACAATGATGCACTTGGCCAAAAAGGGCGTATGTGTTTTTTCCTGAATATATTCAGGAAAAAACGCATACGCCCTTTTTGGCCAACCAAGCAAGCCTGTAAAGGAAATCTGCCCTACAATGAAGTCTCACTGCCCCCCGGGCAAAAGGGCCATCTGAAAAAAGTGTAAAATCCAGAAAGGTAGGACAGGATATGGAGAACAGGGAGCCTTGTTATGCTGATTGGCAGGATGTAAATTGCCAGCAGCCACCCTGGAGAAGTGTATGGTGTTTCCTGAAACACGTAAGAAACAAAGCAACACAGCCTATGGCACTTCCACTTATGGTCCTATAGCTTACGGAAATTAAAATCAAAAACAGACAGCCACCCCAATATTTGGGACGGCTGTGTTCACAAGAAGCTCGTCTACAGTATCAGGTAAATATCCCAGAAAGCAAAAAATGGATAAAGAAGTTGTGGCACGTACGTGCAATGCAATATCACTCAGCAATGAAATCTGTGTCATCAGGCCCGTAGCGGCATAGTGAGTGGATGCAGGTACGGTGATTCTACGTGAACTACGTCACACAGAAAAAGAAACATCATAAGATATCACTAATACACGGAATGTAAACTTGACTACACATGAACTGAATTACAAAACAGAACAGGGTCTCAAATTTACAAAACCAACTAGTTCTTGCTTATGGGGAAAGGTGCTTTGGGGTGCTGCATAAAACCAGAGACTGAAATTAGCACAGATAACTTTCCATAAGCCAAATATGTAAAAGACAAGACCTACTCCTTGCTCAACGAAATGGACCCAACACCACATATTCAACGGCTAGGAATATACCTGAATAGGAAGAAACTTAAAACCCATGGATATATATGTCTCCATAAGAGAATCAAGCGTGTGTTCAGCGGCCGAAACGCAGCAGTGAAAATCCGATAAATCCCATTATCAAAATAAATTTCGAAAACAAAACACAAAGACAGTGAAATAGAGAGCAATTCTTAAATAATTCACTCAGGGCATGTGATGCAACCGGGATTGACCACATCTACACCCAGATCTGGTTGAGACATAAGGCTGGACACTTCAGGCTGATAGCATTGGTGAGTTTCGGTGAGCAAATGCAGACCCTTTGAAGTCATACTGCATGGTACCCATTCCATGGGTCCCAACTATCCAGGTTCAAGGCATTCTTCCTCCAGCTAAAACATGCATGGGAAATCCAGAGTATCGTCCACCATGTGATTGGGAAACGATTTAAAATGCATCTCAGATTTCGTATCCTGGTCCTCGGGTTCACCCTTCCAGATGCTTTACTAACACTCTCCCCGCTTGGAGAGTCAGTGCCTTTAACCTCCTGTTTGGCACAGCTTGCAATTTCTGTGCAAGATGAACAGGAATAGGGAGAACCAATGAGAGAATAGCTGTAGGTGTCTGCACGGGCAAATGTAACACTCATTGCCGACCAGGAAGAGGAATTAAACAAAGGCTCAGCGTACCCTGCTGAAAACAGATTAGGGCCTGAAGCAATCCTGCCGTTTTGTGCCCAGCTCACAAGAAAGTGAGTTGAAGAAACGAGCTCAGGGGCACTGTAATTCACAAACCTGCAGAGTTATAAATGACAGCTATCCTCCAAAAATATATTGAAGTAAGCCTGTGAAGGGGACTTGAAAGCGGGGCAGAATTTCAGGAAAACGATTGCAGGAGGTAGACTGGAATTGCCCTGAAAGCATAGGAAAAGAGGCACAACGTCGTCAATGATGCACTTGGCCAAAAAGGGCGTATGCGTTTTTTCCTGAATATATTCAGGAAAAAAAGCATACGCCCTTTTTGGCCAACCAAGCAAGCCTGTAAAGGAAATCTGCACTACAATGAAATCTCACTGCCCCCCCGGGCAAAAGGGCCATCTGAAAAAACGTGTAAAATCCAGAAAGGTAGGACAGGATATGGAGAACAGGGAGCCTTGTTATGCTAATTGGCAGGATGTAAATTGTGAACAGCCAACCTGGAGAAGTGTATGGTGTTTCCTGAAACACGTAAGAAATAAAGCAACACAGCCTATGCCAATTGCACTTATGTTCCTATTGCTTAGGGAAATTAAAATCAAAAACAGAGAGCCACCCCAAAGTTTGGGAAGGCTGTGTTCCCAAGAAGCTCGTCTACAGGACCAGGTAAATATCCCAGAAAGCACAAAATGGATAAAGAAGTTGTGGCACGTACGTGCAATGCAATATCACTCAGCAATGAAATCTGTGTCATCAGGCCCGTAGCGGCATAGTGAGTGGATGCAGGTACGGTGATTCTACGTGAACTACGTCACACAGAAAAACAAACATCATAAGATATCACTAATACACGGAATGTAAACTTGACTACACATGAACTGAATTACAAAACAGAACAGGGTCTCAAATTTAGAAAACCAACTAGTGCTTGCTTATGGGGAAAGGTGCCTTGGGGTGCTGCATAAAACAAGAGACTGTAATTAGCACAGATAACATTCCATAAGCCAAATACGTAATAGACAAGACCTGCTCCTTGCTCAACGAAATGGACTCAACACCACATATTCAACGCCTAGGAATATACCTGACTAGGAAGAATCTTAAAACCCATGGATTTATATGTCTCCGTAAGAGAATCAAGCGTGTGTACAGCGGCATAAACGCAGCAGTGAAAATCCGATAAATCCCATTATCAAAATAAATTTCAAAAACAAAACACAAGAAAGTGAAATAGAGAGCAATTCTTAAATAATTCACTCAGGGCATGTGATGCAACCAGGATTTAACACATCTACACCCAGAGCTGGTTGAGACATAAGGCTGGACACTTCAGGCTGATAGCATTGGTGAGTTTCGGTGAGCAAATGCAGACCCTTTGAAGTCATACTGCCTGGTACCCATTCCATGGGTCCCAACTCTCCAGGTTCAAGGGATTCTTCCTCCAGCTAAAACATGCATGGGAAACCCAGAGTATTGTCCACCATGTGATTGGGAAACGATTTAAAATGCATCTCAGTTTCGTATCCTGGTCCTCGGGTTCACCATTCCAGATGCTTTACTAACACTCTCCCCGCTTGGAGAGTCAGTGCCTTTAACCTCCTGTTTGGCACAGCTTGCCATTTCTATGCAAGATGAACAGGAATAGGGAGAACCAATGAGAGACTAGCTGTAGGTGTCTGCACGGGCAAATGTAACGCTCATTGCCCACCAGGAAGAGGAATTAAACAAAGGCTCAGTGTGCCCTCCTGGAAACAGATTAGGGCCTGAAGCAATCCTGCGGTTTTGTGCCCAGCTCACAAGAAAGCGAGTTGAAGAAAGGAGCTCAGGGGCACTGTAATTCACAAACCTGCAGAGTTATAAATGACAGCTATCCTCCAAAAATATATTGAAGTAAGCCTGCGAAGGGGACTTGAAAGCGGGGCAGAATTTCAGGATAACGATTGCAGGGGGTAGACTGGAATTGCCCTGAAAGCATAGGAAAAGAGGCACAACGTCGACAATGATGCACTTGGCCAAAAAGGGCGTACGCGTTTTTTCCTGAATATATTCAGGAAAAAACGCATACGCCATTTTTGGCCAACCAAGCAAGCCTGTAAAGGAAATCTGCACTACACTGAAGTCTCACAGCCCCACGGGCAAAAGTGCCATCTGAAAAAAGTGTAAAATCCAGAAAGGTAGGACAGGATATGGAGAACAGGGAGCCTTGTTATGCTGATTGGCAGGATGTAAATTGCCAGCAGCCACCCTGGAGAAGTGTATGGTGTTTCCTGAAACACGTAAGAAACAAAGCAACACAGCCTATGGCACTTCCACTTATGGTCCTATAGCTTACGGAAATTAAAATCAAAAACAGACAGCCACCCCAATATTTGGGACGACTGTGTTCACAAGAAGCTCGTCTACAGTATCAGTTAAATATCCCAGAAAGCAAAAAATGGATAAAGAAGTTGTGGCACGTACGTGCAATGCAATATCACTCAGCAATGAAATCTGTGTCATCAGGCCCGTAGCGGCATAGTGAGTGGATGCAGGTACGGTGATTCTACGTGAACTACGTCACACAGAAAAAGAAACATCATAAGATATCACTAATACACGGAATGTAAACTTGACTACACATGAACTGAATTACAAAACAGAACAGGGTCTCAAATTTAGAAAAGCAACTTGTGCTTGCTTATGGGGAAAGGTGCGTTGGGGTGTTGCATAAAACCAGAGACTTAAATTAGCACAGATAACTTTCCATAAGCCAAATGTGTAATAGAGAAAACCTACTCCTTGCTCAATGAAATGGACCCAACACCACATATTCAACGCCTAGGAATATACCTGACTAGGAAGAATCTTAAAACCCATGGATATATATGTCTCCATAAGAGAATCAAGCGTGTGTACAGCGGCCGAAACGCAGTAGTGAAAATCCGATAAATCCCATTATCAAAATAAATTTCGACAACACAAAGACAGTGAAATAGAGAGCAATTCTTAAATAATTCACTCAGGGCATGTGATGCAACCGGGATTTAACACATCTACACCCAGAGCTGGTTGAGACATAAGGCTGGACACTTCAGGCTGATAGCATTGGTGAGTTTCGGTGAGCAAATGCAGACCCTTTGAAGTCATACTGCATGGTACCCATTCCATGGGTCCCAACTCTCCAGGTTCAAGGGATTCTTCCTCCAGCTAAAACATGCATGGGAAACCCAGAATATCGTCCACCGTGTGATTGGGAAACGATTTAAAATGCATCTCAGTTTTTGTATCCTGGTCCTCGGGTTCACCATTCCAGATGCTTTACTAACACTCTCCCCGCTTGGAGAGTCAGTGCCTTTAACCTCCTGTTTGGCACAGCTTGCAATTTCTTTGCAAGATGAACAGGAATAGGGAGAAACAATGAGAGACTAGCTGTAGGTGTCTGCACGGGCAAATGTAACGCTCATTGCCCACCAGGAAGAGGAATTAAACAAAGGCTCAGTGTGCCCTGCTGGAAACAGATTAGGGCCTGAAGCAATCCTGCGGTTTTGTGCCCAGCTCACAAGAAAGCGAGTTGAAGAAAGGAGCTCAGGGGCACTGTAATTCACAAACCTGCAGAGTTATAAATGACAGCTATCTTCCAAAAGTATATTGAAGTAAGCCTGCGAAGGGGACTTGAAAGTGGGGCAGAATTTCAGGAAAACGATTGCAGGGGGTAGACAGGAATTTCCCTGAAAGCATAGGAAAAGAGGCAGAACGTCGACAATGATGCACTTGGCCAAAAAGTGCGTATGCGTTTTTTCCTGAATATATTCAGGAAAAAACGCATACGCCCTTTTTGGCCAACCAAGCAAGCCTGTAAAGGAAATCTGCACTACAATGAAGTCTCACTGCCCCCCGGGCAAAAGGGCCATCTGAAAAAAGTGTAAAATCCAGAAATGTAGGACAGGATATGGAGAACAGGGAGCCTTGTTATGCTGATTGGCAGGATGTAAATTGCCGGCAGCCACCCTGGAGAAGTGTATGGTGTTTCCTGAAACACGTAAGAAACAAAGCAACACAGCCTATGGCACTTCCACTTATGGTCCTATAGCTTACGGAAATTAAAATCAAAAACAGACAGCCACCCCAATATTTGGGACGGCTGTGTTCACAAGAAGCTCGTCTACAGTATCAGGTAAATATCCCAGAAAGCAAAAAATGGATAAAGAAGTTGTGGCACGTACGTACAATGCAATATCACTCAGCAATGAAATCTGTGTCATCAGGCCCGTAGCGGCATAGTGAGTGGATGCAGGTACGGTGATTCTACGTGAACTACGTCACACAGAAAAAGAAACATCATAAGATATCACTAATACACAGAATGTAAACTTGACTACACATGAACTGAATTACAAAACAGAACAGGGTGTCAAATTTAGAAAACGAACTAGTGCTTGCTTATGGGGAAAGGTGCCTTGGGGTGCTGCATAAAACCAGAGACTGAAATTAGCACAGATAACTTTCCATAAGCCATATATGTAATAGACAAGACCTACTCCTTGCTCAACGAAATGGACCCAACACCACATATTCAACGCCTAGGAATATACCTGACTAGGAAGAATCTTAAAACCCATGGATATATATGTCTCCGTAAGAGAATCAAGCGTGTGTACAGCGGCCGAAACGCAGCAGTGAAAATCCGATAAATCCCATTATCAAAATAAATTTCGAAAACAAAACACAAAGACAGTGAAATAGAGAGCAATTCTTAAATAATTCACTCAGGGCATGTGATGCAACCGGGATTTACCACATCTACACCCAGAGCTGGTTGAGACATAAGGCTGGACACTTCAGGCTGATAGCATTGGTGAGTTTCGGTGAGCAAATGCAGACCCTTTGAAGTCATACTGCATGGTACCCAATCCATGGGTCCCAACTCTCCAGGTTCAAGGGATTCTTCCTCCAGCTAAAACATGCATGGGAAACCCAGAGTATCGTCCACCGTGTGATTGGGAAATGATTTAAAATGCATCTCAGTTTTCGTATCCTGGTCCTCGGGTTCACCATTCCAGATGCTTTACTAACACTCTCCCCGCTTGGAGAGTCAGTGCCTTTAACCTCCTGTTTCGCACAGCCTGCCATTTCTGTGCAAGATGAACAGGAATAGGGAGAACCAATGAGAGACTAGCTGTAGGTGTCTGCACGGGCAAATGTAACGCTCATTGCCCACCAGGAAGAGGAATTAAACAAAGGCTCAGCGTGCCCTGCTGGAAACAGATTAGGGCCTGAAGCAATCCTGCGGTTTTGTGCCCAGCTCACAAGAAAGCGAGTTGAAGAAAGGAGCTCAGGGGCACTGTACTTCACAAACCTGCAGAGTTATAAATGACAGCTATCCTCCAAAAATATACTGAAGTAAGCCTGCGAAGGGGACTTGAAAGCGGGGCAGAATTTCAGGAAAACGATTGCAGGGGGTAGACTGGAATTGCCCTGAAAGCATAGGAAAAGAGGCACAACCTCGACAATGATGCACTTGGCCAAAAAGGGCGTATGTGTTTTTTCCTGAATATATTCAGGAAAAAACGCATACGCCCTTTTTGGCCAACCAAGCAAGCCTGTAAAGGAAATCTGCCCTACAATGAAGTCTCACTGCCCCCCGGGCAAAAGGGCCATCTGAAAAAAGTGTAAAATCCAGAAAGGTAGGACAGGATATGGAGAACAGGGAGCCTTGTTATGCTGATTGGCAGGATGTAAATTGCCAGCAGCCACCCTGGAGAAGTGTATGGTGTTTCCTGAAACACGTAAGAAACAAAGCAACACAGCCTATGGCACTTCCACTTATGGTCCTATAGCTTACGGAAATTAAAATCAAAAACAGACAGCCACCCCAATATTTGGGACGGCTGTGTTCACAAGAAGCTCGTCTACAGTATCAGGTAAATATCCCAGAAAGCAAAAAATGGATAAAGAAGTTGTGGCACGTACGTGCAATGCAATATCACTCAGCAATGAAATCTGTGTCATCAGGCCCGTAGCGGCATAGTGAGTGGATGCAGGTACGGTGATTCTACGTGAACTACGTCACACAGAAAAAGAAACATCATAAGATATCACTAATACACGGAATGTAAACTTGACTACACATGAACTGAATTACAAAACAGAACAGGGTCTCAAATTTACAAAACCAACTAGTTCTTGCTTATGGGGAAAGGTGCTTTGGGGTGCTGCATAAAACCAGAGACTGAAATTAGCACAGATAACTTTCCATAAGCCAAATATGTAAAAGACAAGACCTACTCCTTGCTCAACGAAATGGACCCAACACCACATATTCAACGGCTAGGAATATACCTGAATAGGAAGAAACTTAAAACCCATGGATATATATGTCTCCGTAAGAGAATCAAGCGTGTGTTCAGCGGCCGAAACGCAGCAGTGAAAATCCGATAAATCCCATTATCAAAATAAATTTCGAAAACAAAACACAAAGACAGTGAAATAGAGAGCAATTCTTAAATAATTCACTCAGGGCATGTGATGCAACCGGGATTGACCACATCTACACCCAGATCTGGTTGAGACATAAGGCTGGACACTTCAGGCTGATAGCATTGGTGAGTTTCGGTGAGCAAATGCAGACCCTTTGAAGTCATACTGCATGGTACCCATTCCATGGGTCCCAACTCTCCAGGTTCAAGGCATTCTTCCTCCAGCTAAAACATGCATGGGAAATCCAGAGTATCGTCCACCATGTGATTGGGAAACGATTTAAAATGCATCTCAGATTTCGTATCCTGGTCCTCGGGTTCACCCTTCCAGATGCTTTACTAACACTCTCCCCGCTTGGAGAGTCAGTGCCTTTAACCTCCTGTTTGGCACAGCTTGCAATTTCTGTGCAAGATGAACAGGAATAGGGAGAACCAATGAGAGAATAGCTGTAGGTGTCTGCACGGGCAAATGTAACACTCATTGCCGACCAGGAAGAGGAATTAAACAAAGGCTCAGCGTACCCTGCTGAAAACAGATTAGGGCCTGAAGCAATCCTGCCGTTTTGTGCCCAGCTCACAAGAAAGTGAGTTGAAGAAACGAGCTCAGGGGCACTGTAATTCACAAACCTGCAGAGTTATAAATGACAGCTATCCTCCAAAAATATATTGAAGTAAGCCTGTGAAGGGGACTTGAAAGCGGGGCAGAATTTCAGGAAAACGATTGCAGGAGGTAGACTGGAATTGCCCTGAAAGCATAGGAAAAGAGGCACAACGTCGTCAATGATGCACTTGGCCAAAAAGGGCGTATGCGTTTTTTCCTGAATATATTCAGGAAAAAAAGCATACGCCCTTTTTGGCCAACCAAGCAAGCCTGTAAAGGAAATCTGCACTACAATGAAATCTCACTGCCCCCCCGGGCAAAAGGGCCATCTGAAAAAACGTGTAAAATCCAGAAAGGTAGGACAGGATATGGAGAACAGGGAGCCTTGTTATGCTAATTGGCAGGATGTAAATTGTGAACAGCCAACCTGGAGAAGTGTATGGTGTTTCCTGAAACACGTAAGAAATAAAGCAACACAGCCTATGCCAATTGCACTTATGTTCCTATTGCTTAGGGAAATTAAAATCAAAAACAGAGAGCCACCCCAAAGTTTGGGAAGGCTGTGTTCCCAAGAAGCTCGTCTACAGGACCAGGTAAATATCCCAGAAAGCACAAAATGGATAAAGAAGTTGTGGCACGTACGTGCAATGCAATATCACTCAGCAATGAAATCTGTGTCATCAGGCCCGTAGCGGCATAGTGAGTGGATGCAGGTACGGTGATTCTACGTGAACTACGTCACACAGAAAAACAAACATCATAAGATATCACTAATACACGGAATGTAAACTTGACTACACATGAACTGAATTACAAAACAGAACAGGGTCTCAAATTTAGAAAACCAACTAGTGCTTGCTTATGGGGAAAGGTGCCTTGGGGTGCTGCATAAAACAAGAGACTGTAATTAGCACAGATAACATTCCATAAGCCAAATACGTAATAGACAAGACCTGCTCCTTGCTCAACGAAATGGACTCAACACCACATATTCAACGCCTAGGAATATACCTGACTAGGAAGAATCTTAAAACCCATGGATTTATATGTCTCCGTAAGAGAATCAAGCGTGTGTACAGCGGCATAAACGCAGCAGTGAAAATCCGATAAATCCCATTATCAAAATAAATTTCAAAAACAAAACACAAGAAAGTGAAATAGAGAGCAATTCTTAAATAATTCACTCAGGGCATGTGATGCAACCAGGATTTAACACATCTACACCCAGAGCTGGTTGAGACATAAGGCTGGACACTTCAGGCTGATAGCATTGGTGAGTTTCGGTGAGCAAATGCAGACCCTTTGAAGTCATACTGCCTGGTACCCATTCCATGGGTCCCAACTCTCCAGGTTCAAGGGATTCTTCCTCCAGCTAAAACATGCATGGGAAACCCAGAGTATTGTCCACCATGTGATTGGGAAACGATTTAAAATGCATCTCAGTTTTCGTATCCTGGTCCTCGGGTTCACCATTCCAGATGCTTTACTAACACTCTCCCCGCTTGGAGAGTCAGTGCCTTTAACCTCCTGTTTGGCACAGCTTGCCATTTCTATGCAAGATGAACAGGAATAGGGAGAACCAATGAGAGACTAGCTGTAGGTGTCTGCACGGGCAAATGTAACGCTCATTGCCCACCAGGAAGAGGAATTAAACAAAGGCTCAGTGTGCCCTCCTGGAAACAGATTAGGGCCTGAAGCAATCCTGCGGTTTTGTGCCCAGCTCACAAGAAAGCGAGTTGAAGAAAGGAGCTCAGGGGCACTGTAATTCACAAACCTGCAGAGTTATAAATGACAGCTATCCTCCAAAAATATATTGAAGTAAGCCTGCGAAGGGGACTTGAAAGCGGGGCAGAATTTCAGGATAACGATTGCAGGGGGTAGACTGGAATTGCCCTGAAAGCATAGGAAAAGAGGCACAACGTCGACAATGATGCACTTGGCCAAAAAGGGCGTACGCGTTTTTTCCTGAATATATTCAGGAAAAAACGCATACGCCCTTTTTGGCCAACCAAGCAAGCCTGTAAAGGAAATCTGCACTACACTGAAGTCTCACAGCCCCACGGGCAAAAGTGCCATCTGAAAAAAGTGTAAAATCCAGAAAGGTAGGACAGGATATGGAGAACAGGGAGCCTTGTTATGCTGATTGGCAGGATGTAAATTGCCAGCAGCCACCCTGGAGAAGTGTATGGTGTTTCCTGAAACACGTAAGAAACAAAGCAACACAGCCTATGGCACTTCCACTTATGGTCCTATAGCTTACGGAAATTAAAATCAAAAACAGACAGCCACCCCAATATTTGGGACGACTGTGTTCACAAGAAGCTCGTCTACAGTATCAGTTAAATATCCCAGAAAGCAAAAAATGGATAAAGAAGTTGTGGCATGTACGTGCAATGCAATATCACTCAGCAATGAAATCTGTGTCATCAGGCCCGTAGCGGCATAGTGAGTGGATGCAGGTACGGTGATTCTACGTGAACTACGTCACACAGAAAAAGAAACATCATAAGATATCACTAATACACGGAATGTAAACTTGACTACACATGAACTGAATTACAAAACAGAACAGGGTCTCAAATTTAGAAAAGCAACTTGTGCTTGCTTATGGGGAAAGGTGCGTTGGGGTGTTGCATAAAACCAGAGACTTAAATTAGCACAGATAACTTTCCATAAGCCAAATGTGTAATAGAGAAGACCTACTCCTTGCTCAATGAAATGGACCCAACACCACATATTCAACGCCTAGGAATATACCTGACTAGGAAGAATCTTAAAACCCATGGATATATATGTCTCCATAAGAGAATCAAGCGTGTGTACAGCGGCCGAAACGCAGTAGTGAAAATCCGATAAATCCCATTATCAAAATAAATTTCGACAACACAAAGACAGTGAAATAGAGAGCAATTCTTAAATAATTCACTCAGGGCATGTGATGCAACCGGGATTTAACACATCTACACCCAGAGCTGGTTGAGACATAAGGCTGGACACTTCAGGCTGATAGCATTGGTGAGTTTCGGTGAGCAAATGCAGACCCTTTGAAGTCATACTGCATGGTACCCATTCCATGGGTCCCAACTCTCCAGGTTCAAGGGATTCTTCCTCCAGCTAAAACATGCATGGGAAACCCAGAATATCGTCCACCGTGTGATTGGGAAACGATTTAAAATGCATCTCAGTTTTTGTATCCTGGTCCTCGGGTTCACCATTCCAGATGCTTTACTAACACTCTCCCCGCTTGGAGAGTCAGTGCCTTTAACCTCCTGTTTGGCACAGCTTGCAATTTCTTTGCAAGATGAACAGGAATAGGGAGAAACAATGAGAGACTAGCTGTAGGTGTCTGCACGGGCAAATGTAACGCTCATTGCCCACCAGGAAGAGGAATTAAACAAAGGCTCAGTGTGCCCTGCTGGAAACAGATTAGGGCCTGAAGCAATCCTGCGGTTTTGTGCCCAGCTCACAAGAAAGCGAGTTGAAGAAAGGAGCTCAGGGGCACTGTAATTCACAAACCTGCAGAGTTATAAATGACAGCTATCTTCCAAAAGTATATTGAAGTAAGCTTGCGAAGGGGACTTGAAAGTGGGGCAGAATTTCAGGAAAACGATTGCAGGGGGTAGACAGGAATTTCCCTGAAAGCATAGGAAAAGAGGCAGAACGTCGACAATGATGCACTTGGCCAAAAAGTGCGTATGCGTTTTTTCCTGAATATATTCAGGAAAAAACGCATACGCCCTTTTTGGCCAACCAAGCAAGCCTGTAAAGGAAATCTGCACTACAATGAAGTCTCACTGCCCCCCGGGCAAAAGGGCCATCTGAAAAAAGTGTAAAATCCAGAAATGTAGGACAGGATATGGAGAACAGGGAGCCTTGTTATGCTGATTGGCAGGATGTAAATTGCCGGCAGCCACCCTGGAGAAGTGTATGGTGTTTCCTGAAACACGTAAGAAACAAAGCAACACAGCCTATGGCACTTCCACTTATGGTCCTATAGCTTACGGAAATTAAAATCAAAAACAGACAGCCACCCCAATATTTGGGACGGCTGTGTTCACAAGAAGCTCGTCTACAGTATCAGGTAAATATCCCAGAAAGCAAAAAATGGATAAAGAAGTTGTGGCACGTACGTACAATGCAATATCACTCAGCAATGAAATCTGTGTCATCAGGCCCGTAGCGGCATAGTGAGTGGATGCAGGTACGGTGATTCTACGTGAACTACGTCACACAGAAAAAGAAACATCATAAGATATCACTAATACACAGAATGTAAACTTGACTACACATGAACTGAATTACAAAACAGAACAGGGTGTCAAATTTAGAAAACCAACTAGTGCTTGCTTATGGGGAAAGGTGCCTTGGGGTGCTGCATAAAACCAGAGACTGAAATTAGCACAGATAACTTTCCATAAGCCATATATGTAATAGACAAGACCTACTCCTTGCTCAACGAAATGGACCCAACACCACATATTCAACGCCTAGGAATATACCTGACTAGGAAGAATCTTAAAACCCATGGATATATATGTCTCCGTAAGAGAATCAAGCGTGTGTACAGCGGCCGAAACGCAGCAGTGAAAATCCGATAAATCCCATTATCAAAATAAATTTCGAAAACAAAACACAAAGACAGTGAAATAGAGAGCAATTCTTAAATAATTCACTCAGGGCATGTGATGCAACCGGGATTTACCACATCTACACCCAGAGCTGGTTGAGACATAAGGCTGGACACTTCAGGCTGATAGCATTGGTGAGTTTCGGTGAGCAAATGCAGACCCTTTGAAGTCATACTGCATGCTACCCATTCCATGGGTCCCAACTCTCCAGGTTCAAGGGATTCTTCCTCCAGCTAAACATGCATGGGAAACCCAGAGTATCGTCCACCGTGTGATTGGGAAACGATTTAAAATGCATCTCAGTTTTCGTATCCTGGTTCTCGGGTTCACCATTCCAGATGCTTTACTAACACTCTCCCCGCTTGGAGAGTCAGTGCCTTTAACCTCCTGTTGGGCACAGCTTGCAATTTCTGTTCAAGTTGAACAGGAATAGGGAGAACCAATGAGAGACTAGCTGTAGGTGTCTGCACGGGCAAATGTAACGCTCATTGCCGACCAGGAAGAGGAAATAAACAAAGGCTCAGCGTTCCCTGATGAAAACAGATTGGGGCCTGAAGCAATCCTGCGGTTTTGTGCCCAGCTCACAAGAAAGCGAGTTGAAGAAAGGTGCTCAGGGGCACTGTAATTCACAAACCTGCAGAGTTATAAATGACAGCTATCCTCCAAAAATATATTGAAGTCAGCCTGCGAAGGGGACTTAAAAGCGGGGCAGAATTTCAGGTAAACGATTGCAGGGGGTAGACTGGAATTGCCCTGAAAGCATAGGAAAAGAGGCAGAACGTCCACAATGATGCACTTGGCCAAAAAGGGCGTATGCGTTTTTTCCTGAATATATTCAGGAAAAAACGCATACGCCCTTTTTGGCCAACCAAGCAAGCCTGTAAAGGAAATCTGCACTACAATGAAGTCTCATTGCCCCCCGGGCAAAAGGGCCATCTGAAAAAAGTGTAAAATCCAGAAATGTAGGACAGGATATGGAGAACAGGGAGCCTTGTTATGCTGATTGGCAGGATGTAAATTGCCGGCAGCCACCCTGGAGAAGTGTATGGTGTTTCCTGAAACACGTAAGAAACAAAGCAACACAGCCTATGGCACTTCCACTTATGGTCCTATAGCTTACGGAAATTAAAATCAAAAACAGACAGCCACCCCAATATTTGGGACGGCTGTGTTCACAAGAAGCTCGTCTCCAGTCTCAGGTAAATATCCCAGAAAGCAAAAAATGGATAAAGAAGTTGTGGCACATACGTACAATGCAATATCACTCAGCAATGAAATCTGTGTCATCAGGCCCGTAGCGGCATAGTGAGTGGATGCAGGTACGGTGATTCTACGTGAACTACGTCACAGAGAAAAAGAAACATCATAAGATATCACTAATACACGGAATGTAAACTTGACTACACATGAACTGAATTACACAACAGAACAGGGTCTCAAATTTAGAAAACCAACTAGTGCTTGCTTATGGGGAAAGGTGCCTTGGGGTGCTGCATAAAACCAGAGACTGAAATTAGCACAGATAACTTTCCATAAGCCAAATATGTAATAGACAAGACCTACTCCTTGCTCAACGAAATGGACCCAACACCACATATTCAACGCCTAGGAATATACCTGACTAGGAAGAATCTTAAAACCCATGGATATATATGTCTCCGTAAGAGAATCAAGCGTATGTACTGCGGCCAAAACGCAGCAGTGAAAATCCGATAAATCCCATTATCAAAATAAATTTCGAAAACAAAACACAAAGACAGTGAAATAGAGAGCAATTCTTAAATAATTCACTCAGGGCATGTGATGGAACCAGGATTGACCACATCTACACCCAGAGCTGGTTGAGACATAAGGCTGGACACTTCAGGCTGATAGCATTGGTGAGTTTCGGTGAGCAAATGCAGACCCTTTGAAGTCATACTGCATGGTACCCATTCCATGGGTCCCAACTCTCCAGGTTCAAGGGATTCTTCCTCCAGCTAAAACATGCATGGGAAACCCAGAGTATCGTCCACCGTGTGATTGGGAAACGATTTAAAATGCATCTCAGTTTTCGTATCCTGGTCCTCGGGTTCACCATTCCAGACGCTTTACTAACACTCTCCCCGCTTGGAGAGTCAGTGCCTTTAACCTCCTGTTTGGCACAGCTTGCAATTTCTGTGCAAGATGAACAGGAATAGGGAGAACCAATGAGAGACTAGCTATAGGTGTCTGCACGGGCAAAGGTAATGCTCATTTCCCACCAGGAAGAGGAATTAACCAAAGGCTCAGCGTGCCCTGCCGGAAACAGATTAGGGCCTGAAGCAATCCTGCGGTTTTGTGCCCAGCTCACAAGAAAGCGAGTTGAAGAAAGGAGCTCAGGGGCACTGTAATTCACAAACCTGCAGAGTTATAAATGACAGCTATCCTCCAAAAATATATTGAAGTAAGCCTGCGAAGGGGACTTGAAAGCGGGGCAGAGTTTCAGGAAAACCATTGCAGGGGGTAGACTGGAATTGCCCTGAAAGCATAGGAAAATAGGCAGAACGTCGACAATGATGACTTGGCCAAAAAGGGCGTATGCGTGTTTTCCTGAATATATTCAGGAAAACACGCATACGCCCTTTTTGGCCAACCAAGCAAGCCTGTAAAGGAAATCTGCACTACAATGAAGTCTCACTGCCCCCCGGGCAAAAGGGGCATCTGAAAAAAGTGTAAAATCCAGAAAGGTAGGACAGGATATGGAGAACAGGGAGCCTTGTTATGCTGATTGGCAGGATGTAAATTGCCAGCAGCCACCCTGGAGAAGTGTATGGTGTTTCCTGAAACACGTAAGAAACAAATCAACACAGCCTAAGGCACTTCCACTTATGGTCCTATAGCTTACGGAAATTAAAATCAAAAACAGACAGCCACCCCAATATTTGGGACGGCTGTGTTCACAAGAAGCTCTTCTACAGTATCAGGTAAATATCCCAGAAAGCAAAAAATGGATAAAGAAGTTGTGGCACGTTCGTGCAATGCAATATCACTCAGCAATGAAATCTGGGTCATCAGGCCCGTAGCGGCATAGTGAGTGGATGCAGGTACGGTGATTCTACGTGAACTACGTCACACAGAAAAAGAAACATCATAAGATATCACTAATACACGGAATGTAAACTTGACTACACATGAACTGAATTACACAACAGAACAGGGTCTCAAATTTAGAAAACCAACTAGTGCTTGCTTATGGGGAAAGGTGCGTTGGGGTGCTGCATAAAACCAGAGACTGAAATTAGCACAGATAACATTCCATAAGCCAAATATGTAATAGACAAGACCTACTCCTTGCTCAACGAAATGGACCCAACACCACATATTCAACGCCTAGGAATATACCTGACTACGAAGAATCTTAAAACCCATGGATTTATATGTCTCCGTAAGAGAATCAAGCGTGTGTACAGCGGCATAAACACAGCGGTGAAAATCCGATAACTCCCATTATCAAAATAAATTTCAAAAACAAAACACAAAGACAGTGAAATAGAGAGCAATTCTTAAACAATTCACTCAGGGCATGTGATGCAACCGGGATTGACCACATCTACACCCACAGCTGGTTGAGACATAAGGCTGGACACTTCAGGCTGATAGCATTGGTGAGTTTCGGTGAGCAAATGCAGACCCTTTGAAGTCATACTGCATGGTACCCATTCCATGGGTCCCAACTCTACAGGTTCAAGGGATTCTTCCTCCAGCTAAAACATGCATGGGAAACCCAGAGTATCGTCCACCGTGTGATTGGGAAACGATTTAAAATGCATCTCAGTTTTCGTATCCTGGTCCTCGTGTTCACCATTCCAGATGCTTTACTAACACTCTCCCTGCTTGGAGAGTCAGTGCCTTTAACCTCCTGTTTGGCACAGCTTGCAATTTCTGTGCAAGATGAACAGGAATAGGGAGAACCAATGAGAGACTAGCTGTAGGTGTCTGCACGGGCAAATGTAACGCTCATTGCCGACCAGGAAGAGGAATTAAACAAAGGCTCAGCGTGCCCTGCTGAAAACAGATTAGGGCCTGAAGCAATCCTGCGGTTTTGTGCCCAGCTCACAAGAAAGCGAGTTGAAGAAAGGAGCTCAGGGGCACTGTAATTCACAAACCTGCAGAGTTATAAATGACAGCTATCCTCCAAAAATATATTGAAGTAAGCCTGCGAAGGGGACTTGAAAGCGGGGCAGAATTTCAGGAAAACGATTGCAGGGGGTAGACTGGAATTGCCCTGAAAGCATAGGAAAAGAGGCACAACGTCGTCAATGATGCACTTGGCCAAAAAGGGCGTATGCGTTTTTTCCTGAATATATTCAGGAAAAAACGCATACGCCCTTTTTGGCCAACCAAGCAAGCCTGTAAAGGAAATCTGCACTACAATGAAGTCTCACTGCCCCCCAGGCAAAAGGGCCATCTGAAAAATGTGTAAAATCCAGAAAGGTAGGACAGGATATGGAGAACAGGGAGCATTGTTATGCTGACTGGCAGGATGTAAATTGCCAGCAGCCACCCTGGAGAAGTGTATGGTGTTTCCTGAAACACGTAAGAAACAAAGCAACACAGCCTATGGCACTTCCACTTATGGTCCTATAGCTTACGGAAATTAAAATCAAAAACAGACAGCCACCCCAATATTTGGGACGGCTGTGTTCACAAGAAGCTCATCTACAGTATCAGGTAAATATCTCAGAAAGCAAAAAATGGATAAAGAATTTGTGGCACGTACGTACAATGCATTATCACTCAGCAATGAAATCTGTGTCATCAGGCCCGTAGCGGCATAGTGAGTGGATGCAGGTACGGTGATTCTACGTGAACTACGTCACACAGAAAAAGAAACATCATAAGATATCACTAATACACGGAATGTAAACGTGACTACACATGAACTGAATTACAAAACAGAACAGGGTCTCAAATTTAGAAAACCATCTAGTGCTTGCTTATGGGGAAAGGTGCCTTGGGGTGCTGCATAAAACCAGAGACTGAAATTAGCACAGATAACTTTCCATAAGCCAAATATGTAATAGACAAGACCTACTCCTTGCTCAACGAAATGGACCCAACACCACATATTCAACGCCTAGGAATATACCTGACTAGGAAGAATCTTAAAACCCATGGATATATATGTCTCCGTAAGAGAATCAAGCGTGTATACAGCGGGCGAAACGCAGCAGTGAAAATTCGATAAATCCAATTATCAAAATAAATTTCGAAAACAAAACACAAAGACAGTGAAATAGAGAGCAATTCTTAAATAATTCACTCAGGACATGTGATGCAACCGGGATTTACCACATCTACACCCAGAGCTGGTTGAGACATAAGGCTGTACACTTCAGGCTGATAGCATTGGTGAGTTTCGGTGAGCAAATGCAGACCCTTTGAAGTCATACTGCATGGTACCCATTCCATGGGTCCCAACTCTCCAGGTTCAAGGGATACTTCCTCCAGCTAAAACATGCATGGGAATCCCAGAGTATCATCCACCGTGTGATTGAGAAACGATTTAAAATGCATCTCAGTTTTCGTATCCTGGTTCTCGGGTTCACCATTCCAGATGCTTTACTAACACTCTCCCCGCTTGGAGAGTCAGTGCCTTTAACCTCCTGTTTGGCACAGCTTGCAATTTCTGTGCAAGATGAACAGGAATAGGGAGAACCAATGAGAGACTAGCTGTAGGTGTATGCACGGGCAAATGTAACGCTCATTGCCCACCAGGAAGAGGAATTAAACAAAGGCTCAGCGTGCCCTGCTGGAAACAGATTAGGGCCTGAAGCAATCCTGCGGTTTTGTGCCCAGCTCACAAGAAAGCGAGTTGAAGAAAGGAGCTCAGGGGCACTGTAATTCACAAACCTGCAGAGTTATAAATGACAGCTATCCTCCAAAAATATATTGAAGTAAGCCTGCGAAAGGGACTTCAAAGCGGGGCAAAATTTCAGGAAAACGATTGCAGGGGGTAGACTGGAATTGCCCTGAAAGCATAGGAAATGAGGCAGAACTTCGACAATGATGCACTTGGCCAAAAAGGGCGTATGCGTTTTTTCCTGAATATATTCAGGAAAAAACGCATACGCCCTTTTTGGCCAAACAAGCAAGCCTGTAAAGGAAATCTGCACTACAATGAAGTCTCACTGCCCCCCGGGCAAAAGGGCCATCTGAAAAAAGTGTAAAATCCAGAAATGTAGGACAGGGTATGGAGAACAGGGAGCCTTGTTATGCTGATTGGCAGGATGTAAATTGCCAGCAGCCACCCTGGAGAAATGTATGGTGTTTCCTGAAACACGTAAGAAAC
Source organism: Phocoena phocoena (assembly GCF_963924675.1). Taxonomy (NCBI): domain Eukaryota; kingdom Metazoa; phylum Chordata; class Mammalia; order Artiodactyla; family Phocoenidae; genus Phocoena; species Phocoena phocoena. Next base: position 506,013 of record NW_027077566.1, on the reverse strand, counting down.
AAAGCAACACAGCCTATGGCAATTGCACTTATGGTCCTATTCCTTAGGGAAATTAAAATCAAAAACAGAGAGCCACCCCAAAGTTTGGGACGGCTGTGTTCCCAAGAAGCTCGTCTACAGTACCAGGTAAATATCCCAGAAAGCAAAACATGGATAAAGAAGTTGTGGCACGTACGTGCAATGCAGTATCACTCAGCAATGAAATCTGTGTCATCAGGCCCGTAGCGGCATAGTGAATGGATGCAGGTACGGTGATTCTACGTGAACTACGTCACACAGAAAAAGAAACATCATAAGATATCACTAATACACGGAATGTAAACTTGACTACACATGAATTGAATTACAAAACAGAACAGGGTCTCAAATTTAGAAAACCAACTAGTGCTTGCTTATGGGGAAAGGTGCCATGGGGTGCTGCATAAAACCAGAGACTGAAATTAGCACAGATAACTTTCCATAAGCCAAATATGTAATAGACAAGACCTACTCCTTGCTCAACGAAATGGACTCAACACCACATATTCAACGCCTAGGAATATACCTGACTAGGAAGAATCTCAAAACCCATGGATATATATGTCTCCGTAAGAGAATCAAGCGTGTGTACAGCGGCCGAAACGCAGCAGTGAAAATCCGATAAATCCCATTATCAAAATAAATTTCGAAAACAAAACACAAAGACAGTGAAATAGAGAGCAATTCTTAAATAATTCACTCAGGGCATGTGATGCAACCAGGATTGACCACATCTACACCCACAGCTGGTTGAGACATAAGGCTGGACACTTCAGGCTGATAGCATTGGTGAGTTTCGGTGAGCAAATGCAGACCCTTTTAAGTCATACTGCATGGTACCCATTCCATGGGACCCAACTCTCCAGGTTCAAGGGATTCTTCCTCCAGCTAAAACATGCATGGGAAACCCAGAGTATCGTACACTGTGTGATTGGGAAATGATTTAAAATGCATCTCAGTTTTCGTTTCCTGGTCCTCGGGTTCACCATTCCAGATGCTTTACTAACACTCTCCCCGCTTGGAGAGTCAGTGCCTTTAACCTCCTGTTTCGCACAGCTTGCAATTTCTGTGCAAGATGAACAAGAATAGGGAGAACCAATGAGAGACTAGCTGTAGGTGTCTGCACGGGCAAATGTAACGCTCATTGCCCACCAGGAAGAGGAATTAAACAAAGGCTCAGCGTGCCCTGCTGAAAACAGATTAGGGCCTGAAGCAATCCTGCGGTTTTGTGCCCAGCTCACAAGAAAGCGAGTAGAAGAAAGGAGCTCAGAGGCACTGTACTTCACAAACCTGCAGAGTTATAAATGACAGCTATCCTCCAAAAATATATTGAAGTAAGTCTGCGAAGGGGACTTGAAAGCGGGGCTGAATTTCAGGAAAACGATTGCAGGGGGTAGACTGGAATTGCCCTGAAAGCATAGGAAAAGAGGCACAACGTCGACAATGATGCACTTGGCCAAAAAGGGCGTATGCGTTTTTTCCTGAATATATTCAGGAAAAAACGCATACGCCCTTTTTGGCCAACCAAGCAAGCCTGTAAAGGAAATCTGCACTACAATGAAATCTCACTGCCCCCCCCCCCCGGGCAAAAGGGCCATCTTAAAAATGTGTAAAATCCAGAAAGGTAGGACAGGATATGGAGAAGAGGGAGCCTTGTTATGCTGATTGGCAGGATGTAAATTGCCAGCAGCCACCCTGGAGAAGTGTATGGTGTTTCCTGAAACACGTAAGAAACAAAGCAACACAGCCTATGGCACTTCCACTTATGGTCCTATAGCTTACGGAAATTAAAATCAAAAACAGACAGCCACCCCAATATTTGGGACGGCTGTGTTCACAAGAAGCTCGTCTACAGTATCAGGTAAATATCCCAGAAAGCAAAAAATGGATAAAGAAATTGTGGCACGTACGTGCAATGCAATATCACTCAGCAATGAAATCTGTGTCATCAGGCCCGTAGCGGCATAGTAAGTGGATGCAGGTACGGTGATTCTACGTGAACTACGTCACACAGAAAAAGAAACATCATAAGATATCACTAATACACGGAATGTAAACTTGACTACACATGAACTGAATTACAAAACAGAACAGGGTCTCAAATTTAGAAAACCAACTAGTGCTTGCTTATGGGGTAAGGTGCGTTGGGGTGCTGCATAAAACCAGAGACTGAAATTAGCACAGATAACATTCCATAAGCCAAATATGTAATAGACAAGACCTACTCCTTGCTCAACGAAATGGACTCAACACCACATATTCAACGCCTAGGAATATACCTGACTAGGAAGAATCTTAAAACCCATGGATATATATGTCTCCGGAAGAGAATCAAGCATGTGTACAGCGGCGGAAATGCAGCAGTGAAAATCCGATAAATCCCATTATCAAAATAAATTTCGAAAACAAAACACAAAGACAGTGAAATAGAAAGCAATTCTTAAATAATTCACTCAGGGCATGTGATGCAACCGGGATTGACCACATCTACACCCAGAGCTGGTTGAGACATAAGGCTGGACACTTCAGGCTCATAGCACTGGTGAGTTTCGGTGAGCAAATGCAGACCCTTTGAAGTCATACTGCATGGTACCCTTTCCATGGGTCTCAAGTCTCCAGGTTCAAGGCATTCTTCCTCCAGCTAAAACATGCATGGGAAACCCAGAGTATCGTCCACCGTGTGATTGGGAAACGATTTAAAATGCATCTCAGTTTTCGTATCCTGGTCCTCGGGTTCACCATTCCAGATGCTTTACTAACACTCTCCCCGCTTGGAGAGTCAGTGCCTTTAACCTCCTGTTTGGCACAGCTTGCCATTTCTGTGCAAGATGAACAGGAATAGGGAGAACCAATGAGAGACTAGCTGTAGGTGTCTGCACGGGCAAATGTAACGCTCATTGCCCACCAGGAAGAGGAATTAAACAAAGGCTCAGTGTGCCCTGCTGGAAACAGATTAGGGCCTGAAGCAATCATGCGGTTTTGTGCCCAGCTCACAAGAAAGCGAGTTGAAGAAAGGAGCTCAGGGGCACTGTACTTCACAAACCTGCAGAGTTATAAATGACAGCTATCCTCCAAAAATATATTGAAGTAAGCCTGCGAAGGGGACTTGAAAGCGGGGCTGAATTTCAGGAAAACGATTGCAGGGGGTAGACTGGAATTGCCCTGAAAGCATAGGAAAAGAGGCACAACGTCGACAATGATGCACCTGGCCAAAAAGGGCGTATGCGTTTTTTCCTGAATATATTCAGGAAAAAAAGCATACGCCCTTTTTTGGCCAACCAAGCAAGCCTGTAAAGGAAATCTGCACTACAATGAAATCTCACTGCCCCCCCGGGCAAAAGGGCCATCTGAAAAAAGTGTAAAATCCAGAAAGGTAGGACAGGATATGGAGAAGAGGGAGCCTTGTTATGCTGATTGGCAGGATGTAAATTGCCAGCAGCCACCCTGGAGAAGTGTATGGTGTTTCCTGAAACACGTAAGAAACAAAGCAACACAGCCTACGGCACTTCCACTTATGGTCCTATAGCTTACGGAAATTAAAATCAAAAACAGACAGCCACCCCAATATTTGGGACGGCTGTGTTCACAAGAAGCTCGTCTACAGTATCAGGTAAATATCCCAGAAACCAAAAAATGGATAAAGAAGTTGTGGCACGTACGAACAATGCAATATCACTCAGCAATGAAATCTGTGTCATCAGGCCCGTAGCGGCATAGTGACTGCATGAAGGTACGGTGATTCTACGTGAACTACGTCACACAGAAAAAGAAACATCATAAGATATCACTAATACACGGAATGTAAACTTGACTACACATGAACTGAATTACAAAAAAGAACAGGGTCTCAAATTTCGAAAACCAACTAGTGCTTGCTTATGGGGAAAGGTGCCTTGGGGTGCTGCATAAAACCAGAGACTGAAATTAGCACAGATAACTTTCCATAAGCCAAATATGTAATAGACAAGACCTACTCCTTGCTCAACGAAATGGACCCAACACCACATATTCAACGCCTAGGAATATACCTGACTAGGAAGAATCTTAAAACCCATGGATATATATGTCTCCGTAAGAGAATCAAGCGTGTGTACAGCGGCGGAAATGCAGCAGTGAAAATCCGATAAATCCCATTATCAAAATAAATTTCGAAAACAAAACACAAAGACAGTGAAATAGAGAGCAATTCTTAAATAATTCACTCAGGACATGTGATGCAACTGGGATTGACCACATCTACACCCAGAGCTGGTTGAGACATAAGGCTGGACACTTCTGGCTGATAGCATTGGTGAGTTTCGGTGAGCAAATGCAGACCCTTTGAAGTCATACTGCATGGTACCCATTCCATGGGTCCCAACTCTCCAGGTTCAAGGCATTCTTCCTCCAGCTAAAACATGCATGGGAAACCCAGAGTATCGTCCACCGTGTGATTGGGAAACGATTTAAAATGCATCTCAGTTTTCGTATCCTGGTCCTCGGGATCACCATTCCAGATGCTTTACTAACACTCTCCCCGCTTGGAGAGTCAGTGCCTTTAACCTCCTGTTTGGCACAGCTTGCCATTTCTGTGCAAGATGAACAGGAATAGGGAGAACCAATGAGAGTCTAGCTGTAGGTGCCTGCACGGGCAAATGTAACGCTCATTGCCCACCAGGAAGAGGAATTAAACAAAGGCTCAGTGTGCCCTGCTGGAAACAGATTAGGGCCTGAAGCAATCCTGCGGTTTTGTGCCCAGCTCACAAGAAAGCGAGTTGAAGAAAGGAGCTCAGGGTACTGTACTTCACAAACCTGCAGAGTTATAAATGACAGCTATCCTCCAAAAATATATTGAAGTAAGCCTGCGAAGGGGACTTGAAAGCGGGGCTGAATTTCAGGAAAACGATTGCAGGGGGTAGACTGGAATTGCCCTGAAAGCATAGGAAAAGAGGCACAACGTCGACAATGATGCACTTGGCCAAAAAGGGCGTATGCGTTTTTTCCTGAATATATTCAGGAAAAAACGCATACGCCCTTTTTGGCCAACCAAGCAAGCCTGTAAAGGAAATCCTCACTACAATGAAATCTCACTGCCCCCCCGGGCAAAAGGGCCATCTGAAAAAAGTGTAAAATCCAGAAATGTAGGACAGGATATGGAGAAGAGGGAGCCTTGTTATGCTGATTGGCAGGATGTAAATTGCCAGCAGCCACCCTGGAGAAGTGTATGGTGTTTCCTGAAACACGTAAGAAACAAAGCAACACAGCCTATGGCACTTCCACGTATGGTCCTATAGCTTACGGAAATTAAAATCAAAAACAGACAGCCACCCCAATATTTGGGACGGCTGTGTTCACAAGAAGCTCGTCTACAGTATCAGGTAAATATCCCAGAAAGCAAAAATGGATAAAGAAGTTGTGGCACGTACGTACAATGCAATATCACTCAGCAATGAAATCTGTGTCATCAGGCCCGTAGCGGCATAGTGAGTGGATGCAGGTATGGTGATTCTACGTGAACTACGTCACACAGAAAAAGAAACATCATAAGATATCACTAATACACGGAATGTAAACTTGACTACACATGAACTGAATTACAAAACAGAACAGGGTCTCAAATTTAGAAAACCAACTAGTGCTTGCTTATGGGGAAAGGTGGCTTGGGGTGCTGCATAAAACCAGAGGCTGAAATTAGCACAGATAACTTTCCATAAGCCAAATATGTAATAGACAAGACCTACTCCTTGCTCAACGAAATGGACCCAACACCACATATTCAACGCCTAGGAATATACCTGACTAGGAAGAATCTTAAAACCCATGGATATATATGTCTCCGTAAGAGAATCAAGCGTGTGTACAGCGGCCGAAACGCAGCAGTAAAAATCCGATAAATCCTATTATCAAAATAAATTTCGAAAACAAAACACAAAGACAGTGAAATAGAGAGCAATTCTTAAATAATTCACTCAGGGCATGTGATGCAACCGGGATTGACCACATCTGCACCCAGAGCTGGTTGAGACATAAGGCTGGACACTTCAGGCTGATAGCATTGGTGAGTTTCGGTGAGCAAATGCAGACCCTTTGAAGTCATACTGCATGGTACCCATTCCATGGGTCCCAACTCTCCAGGTTCAAGGGATTCTTCCTCCAGCTAAAACATGCATGGGAAACCCACAGTATGGTCCACCGTGTGATTGGGAAACGATTTAAAATGCATCTCAGTTTTCGTATCCTGGTCCTCGGGTTCACCATTCCAGATGCTTTATTAACACTCTCCCTGCTTGGAGAGTCAGTGCCTTTAACCTACTGTTTGGCACAGCTTGCAATTTCTGTGCAAGATGAACAGGAATAGGGAGAAGCAATGAGAGACTAGCTGTAGGTGTCTGCACGGGCAAATGTAACGCTCATTTCCCACCAGGAAGAGGAATTAACCAAAGGCTCAGCATGCCCTGCCGGAAACAGATTAGGGCCTGAAGCAATCCTGTGGTTTTGTGCCCAGCTCACAAGAAAGCGAGTTGAAGAAAGGAGCTCAGGGGCACTGTAATTCACAAACCTGCAGAGTTATAAATGACAGCTATCCTACAAAAATATATTGAAGTAAGCCTGCGAAGGGGACTTGAAAGCGGGGCAGAATTTCAGGAAAACGATTGCAGGGGGTAGACTGGAATTGCCCTGAAAGCATAGGAAAAGAGGCAGAACGTCGACAATGATGCACTTGGCCAAAAAGGGCGTATGCGTTTTTTCCTGAATATATTCAGGAAAAAACGCATACGCACTTTTTGGCCAACCAAGCAAGCCTGTAAAGGAAATCTGCACTACAATGAAGTCTCACTGCCCCCCGGGCAAAAGGGCCATCTGAAAAAAGTGTAAAATCCAGAAATGTAGGACAGGATATGGAGAACAGGGAGCCTTGTTATGCTGATTGGCAGGATGTAAATTGCCAGCAGCCACCCTGGAGAAGTGTATGGTGTTTCCTGAAACACGTAACAAACAAAGCAACACAGCCTATGACACTTCCACTTATGGTCCTATAGCTTACGGAAATTAAAATCAAAAACAGACAGCCACCCCAATATTTGGGACGGCTGTGTTCACAAGAAGCTCGTCTACAGTATCAGGTAAATATCCCAGAAAGCAAAAATTGGATAAAGAAGTTGTGGCACGTACGTACAATGCAATATCACTCAGCAATGAAATCTGTGTCATCAGGCCCGTAGCGGCATAGTGAGTGGATGCAGGTACGGTGATTCTACGTGAACTACGTCACACAGAAAAAGAAACATCATAAGATATCACTAATACACGGAATGTAAACTTGACTACACATGAACTGAATTACAAAACAGAACAGGGTCTCAAATTTAGAAAACCAACTAGTGCTTGCTTATGGGGAAAGGTGCGTTGCGGTGCTGCATAAAACCAGAGACTGAAATTAGCACAGATAACTTTCCATAAGCCAAATATGTAATAGACAAGACCTACTCCTTGCTCAACGAAATGGACCCAACACCACATATTCAACGCATAGGAATATACCTGACTAGGAAGAATCTTAAAACCCATGGATATATATGTCTCCGTAAGAGAATCAAGCGTGTGTACAGCGGCCGAAACGCAGCAGTGAAAATCCGATAAATCCCATTATCAAAATAAATTTCGAAAACAAAACACAAAGACAGTGAAATAGAGAGCAATTCTTAAATAATTCACTCAGGGCATGTGATGCAACCGGGATTGACCACATCTACACCCAGAGCTGGTTGAGACATAAGGCTGGACACTTCAGGCTGATAGCATTGGTGAGTTTCGGTGAGCAAATGCAGACCCTTTGAAGTCATACAGCATGGTACCTATTCCATGTGTCCCAACTCTCCAGGTTCAAGGGATTCTTCCTCCAGCTAAAACATGCATGGGAAACCCACAGTATGGTCCACCGTGTGATTGGGAAACGATTTAAAATGCATCTCAGTTTTCGTATCCTGGTCCTCGGGTTCACCATTCCAGATGCTTTACTAACACTCTCCCTGCTTGGAGAGTCAGTGCCTTTAACCTCCTGTTTGGCACAGCTTGCAATTTCTGTGCAAGATGAACAGGAATAGGGAGAACCAATGAGAGACTAGCTGTAGGGGTCTGCACGGGCAAATGTAACGCTCATTTCCCACCAGGAAGAGGAATTAACCAAAGGCTCAGCATGCACTGCCGGATACAGATTAGGGCCTGAAGCAATCCTGCGGTTTTGTGCCCAGCTCACAAGAAAGCGAGTTGAAGAAAGGAGCTCAGGGGCACTGTAATTCACAAACCTGCAGAGTTATAAATGACAGCTATCCTCCAAAAATATATTGAAGTAAGCCTGCGAAGGGGACTTGAAAGCGGGGCAGAATTTCAGGAAAACAATTGCAGGGGGTAGACTGGAATTGCCCTGAAAGCATAGGAAAAGAGGCAGAACGTCGACAATGATGCACTTGGCCAAAAAGGGCGTATGCGTTTTTTCCTGAATATATTCAGGAAAAAACGCATACGCCCTTTTTGGCCAACCAAGCAAGCCTGTAAAGGAAATCTGCACTACAATGAAGTCTCACTGTCCCCCGGGCAAAAGGGCCATCTGAAAAAAAAGTGTAAAATCCAGAAAGGTAGGACAGGATATGGAGAACAGGGAGCCTTGTTATGCTGATTGGCAGGATGTAAATTGCCAGCAGCCACCCTGGAGTAGTGTATGGTGTTTCCTGAAACACGTAAGAAACAAAGCAACACAGCCTGTGGCACTTCCACTTATGGTCCTATAGCTTACGGAAATTAAAATCAAAAACAGACAGCCACCCCAATATTTGGGACGGCTGTGTTCACAAGAAGCTCGTCTACAGTATCAGGTAAATATCCCAGAAAGCAAAAAATGGATAAAGAAGTTGTGGCACGTACGTACAATGCAATATCACTCAGCAATGAAATCTGTGTCATCAGGCCCGTAGCGGCATAGTGAGTGGATGCAGGTACGGTGATTCTACGTGAACTACGTCACACAGAAAAAGAAACATCATAAGATATCATTAATACACCGAATGTAAACTTGACTACACATGAACTGAATTACAAAACAGAGCAGGGTCTCAAATTTAGAAAACCAACTAGTGCTTGCTTATGGGGAAAGGTGCCTTGGGGTGCTGCATAAAACCAGAGACTGAAATTAGAACAGATAACATTCCATAAGACAAATATGTAATAGACAAGACCTACTCCTTGCTCAACAAAATGGACTCAACACCACATATTCAACGCCTAGGAATATACCTGACTAGGAAGAATCTTAAAACCCATGGATATATATGTCTCCGTAAGAGAATCAAGCGTGTGTACAGCAGCCGATACGCAGCAGTGAAAATCCGATAAATCCCATTATCAAAATAAATTTCGAAAACAAAACACAAAGACAGTGAAATAGAGAGCAATTCTTAAATAATTCACTCAGGGCATGTGATGCAACCGGGATTGACCACATCTACACCCAGAGCTGGTTGACACATAAGGCTGGACACTTCAGGCTGATAGCATTGGTGAGTTTCGGTGAGCAAATGCAGACCCTTTGAAGTCATACTGCATGGTACCCATTCCATGGGTCCCAACTCTCCAGGTTCAAGGGATTCTTCCTCCAGCTAAAACATGCATGGGAAACCCAGAGTATCATCCACCGTGTGATTGGGAAACGATTTAAAATGCATCTCAGTTTTCGTATCCTTGTCCTCGGGTTCACCATTCCAGACGCTTTACTAACACTCTCCCTGCTTGGAGAGTCAGTGCCTTTAACCTCCTGTTTGGCACAGCTTGCAATTTCTGTTCAAGATGAACAGGAATAGGGAGAACCAATGAGAGACTAGTTGTAGGTGTCTGCACGGGCAAATGTAACGCTCATTTCCCACCAGGAAGAGGAATTAACCAAAGGCTCAGCATGCACTGCCGGATACAGATTAGGGCCTGAAGCAATCCTGCGGTTTTGTGCCCAGCTCACAAGAAAGCGAGTTGAAGAAAGGAGCTCAGGGGCACTGTAATTCACAAACCTGCAGAGTTATAAATGACAGCTATCCTCCAAAAATATATTGAAGTAAGCCTGCGAAGGGGACTTGAAAGCGGGGCAGAATTTCAGGAAAACAATTGCAGGGGGTAGACTGGAATTGCCCTGAAAGCATAGGAAAAGAGGCAGAACGTCGACAATGATGCACTTGGCCAAAAAGGGCGTATGCGTTTTTTCCTGAATATATTCAGGAAAAAACACATACGCCCTTTTTGGCCAACCAAGCAAGCCTGTAAAGGAAATCTGCACTACAATGAAGTCTCACTGTCCCCTGGGCAAAAGGGCCATCTGAATAAAAAGTGTAAAATCCAGAAAGGTAGGACAGGATATGGAGAACAGGGAGCCTTGTTATGCTGATTGGCAGGATGTAAATTGCCAGCAGCCACCCTGGAGAAGTGTATGGTGTTTCCTGAAACACGTAAGAAACAAAGCAACACAGCCTATGGCACTTCCACTTATGGTCCTATAGCTTACGGAAATTAAAATCAAAAACAGACAGCCACCCCAATATTTGGGACGGCTGTGCTCACAGGAAGCTCGTCTACAGTATCAGGTAAATATCCCAGAAAGCAAAAAATGGATAAAGAAGTTGTGGCACGTACGTACAATGCAATATCACTCAGCAATGAAATCTGTGTCATCAGGCCCGTAGCGGCATAGTGAGTGGATGCAGGTACGGTGATTCTACGTGAACTACGTCACACAGAAAAAGAAACATCATAAGATATCACTAATACACGGAATGTAAACTTGACTACACATGAACTGAATTACAAAACAGAGCAGGGTCTCAAATTTAGAAAACCAACTAGTGCTTGCTTATGGGGAAAGGTGCCTTGGGGTGCTGCATAAAACCAGAGACTGAAATTAGTACAGATAACATTCCATAAGACAAATATGTAATAGACAAGACCTACTCCTTGCTCAACAAAATGGACTCAACACCACATATTCAACGCCTAGGAATATACCTGACTAGGAAGAATCTTAAAACCCATGGATATATATGTCTCCGTAAGAGAATCAAGCCTGTGTACAGCGGCCGATACGCAGCAGTGAAAATCCGATAAATCCCATTATCAAAATAAATTTCGAAAACAAAACACAAAGACAGTGAAATAGAGAGCAATTCTTAAATAATTCACTCAGGGCATGTGATGCAACCGGGATTGACCACATCTACACCCAGAGCTGCTTGAGACATAAGGCTGGACACTACAGGCTGATAGCATTGGTGAGTTTCGGTGAGCAAATGCAGACCCTTTGAAGTCATACTGCATGGTACCTATTCCATGGGTCCCAACTCTTCAGGTTCAAGGGATTCTTCCTCCAGCTAAAACATGCATGGGAAACCCACAGTATGGTCCACCGTGTGATTGGGAAACGATTTAAAATGCATCTCAGTTTTCGTATCCTGGTCCTCGGGTTCACCATTCCAGATGCTTTACTAACTCTCTCCCCGCTTGGAGAGTCAGTGCCTTTAACCTCCTGTTTCGCACAGCTTGCAATTTCTGTGCAAGATGAACAGGAATAGGGAGAACCAATGAGAGACTAGCTATAGGTGTCTGCACGGGCAAATGTAACGCTCATTTCCCACCAGGAAGAGGAATTAAACAAAGGCTCAGTGTGCCCTGCTGGAAACAGATTAGGGCCTGAAGCAATCCTGCGGTTTTGTGCCCAGCTCACAAGAAAGCGAGTTGAAGAAAGGAGCTCAGGGGCACTGTACTTCACAAACCTGCAGAGTTATAAATGACAGCTATCCTCCAAGAATATATTGAAGTAAGCCTGCGAAGGGGACTTGAAAGGGGGGCAGAATTTCTGGAAAATGATTGCAGGGGGTAGACTGGAATTGCCCTGAAAGCATAGGAAAAGAGGCAGAACGTCGACAATGATGCACTTGGCCAAAAAGGGCGTATGCGTTTTTTCCTGCATATATTCAGGAAAAAACGCATACGCCCTTTTTGGCCAACCAAGCAAGCCTGTAAAGGAAATCTGCACTACAATGAAGTCTCACTGCCCCCCCCCCCGGGCAAAAGGGCCATCTGAAAAAAGTGTAAAATCCAGAAATGTAGGACAGGATATGGAGAACAGGGAGCCTTGTTATGCTGATTGGCAGGATGTAAATTGCCAGCAGCCACCCTGGAGAAGTGTATGGTGTTTCCTGAAACACGTAAGAAATAAAGCAACACAGCCTATGGCAATTGCACTTATGGTCCTATTCCTTAGGGAAATTAAAATCAAAAACAGAGAGCCACCCCAAAGTTTGGGACGGCTGTGTTCCCAAGAAGCTCGTCTACAGTACCAGGTAAATATCCCAGAAAGCAAAAAATGGATAAAGAAGTTGTGGCACGTACGTACAATGCAATATCACTCAGCAATGAAATCTGTGTCATCAGGCCCGTAGCGGCATAGTGAGTGGATGCAGGTACAGTGATTCTACGTGAACTACGTCACACAGAAAAAGAAACATCATAAGATATCACTAATACACGGAATGTAAACTTGACTACACATGAACTGAATTACAAAAAAGAACAGGGTCTCAAATTTAGAAAACCAACTAGTGCTTGCTTATGGGGAAAGGTGCGTTGGGGTGCTGCATAAAACCAGAGACTGAAATTAGCACAGATAACTTTCCATAAGCCAAATATGTAATAGACAAGACCTACTCCTTGCTCAACGAAATGGACCCAACACCACATATTCAACGCCTAGGAATATACCTGACTAGGAAGAATCTTAAAACCCATGGATATATATGTCTCCGTAAGAGAATCAAGCGTGTGTACAGCGGCCGAAACGCAGCAGTGAAAATCCGATAAATCCCATTATCAAAATAAATTTCGAAAACAAAACACAAAGACAGTGAAATAGAGAGCAATTCTTAAATAATTCACTCAGGGCATGTGATGCAACCGGGATTGACCACATCTACACCCAGAGCTGGTTGAGACATAAGGCTGGACACTTCAGGCTGATAGCATTGGTGAGTTTCGGTGAGCAAATGCAGACCCTTTGAAGTCATACTGCATGGTACCCATTCCATGGGTCCCAACTCTCCAGGTTCAAGGGATTCTTCCTCCAGCTAAAACATGCATGGGAAACCCTGAGTATCGTCCACCGTGTGATTGGGAAACGATTTAAAATGCATCTCAGTTTTCGTATCCTGGTCCTCGGGTTCACCATTCCAGATGCTTTACTATCACTCTCCACGCTTGGAGAGTCAGTGCCTTTAACCTCCTGTTTCGCACAGCTTGCAATTTCTGTGCAAGATGGACAGGAATAGGGAGAACCAATGAGAGACTAGCTGTAGGTGTCTGCACGGGCAAATGTAACGCTCATTGCCCACCAGGAAGAGGAATTAAACAAAGGCTCAGTGTGCCCTGCTGGAAACAGATTAGGGCCTGAAGCAATCCTGCGGTTTTGTGCCCAGCTCACAAGAAAGCGAGTTGAAGAAAGGAGCTCAGGGGCACTGTACTTCACAAACCTGCAGAGTTATAAATGACAGCTATCCTCCAAAAATATATTGAAGTAAGCCTGCGAAGGGGACTTGAAAGCGGGGCTGAATTTCAGGAAAACGATTGCAGGGGGTAGACTGGAATTGCCCTGAAAGCATAGGAAAAGAGGCAGAACGTCGACAATGACGCACTTGGCCAAAAAGGGCGTATGCGTTTTTTCCTGAATATATTCAGCAAAAAACGCATACGCCCTTTTTGGCCAACCAAGCAAGCCTGTAAAGGAAATCTGCACTACAATGAAGTCTCACTGCCCCCCAGGCAAAAGGGCCATCTGTAAAAAGGGTAAAATCCAGAAAGGTAGGACAGGATATGGAGAACAGGGAGCCTTGTTATGCTGATTGGCAGGATGTAAATTGCCAGCAGCCACCCTGGAGAAGTGTATGGTGTTTCCTGAAACACGTAAGAAACAAAGCAACACAGCCTATGGCACTTCCACTTATGGTCCTATAGCTTACGGAAATTAAAATCAAAAACTGACAGCCACCTCAATATTTGGGACGGCTGTGTTCACAAGAAGCTCGTCTACAGTATCAGGTAAATATCCCAGAAAGCAAAAAATGGATAAAGAAGTTGTGGCACGTACGTACAATGCAATATCACTCAGCAATGAAATCTGTGTCATCAGGCCCGTAGCGGCATAGTGAGTGGATGCAGGTACGGTGATTCTACGTGAACTACGTCACACAGAAAAAGAAACATCGTAAGATATCACTAATACACGGAATGTAAACTTGACTACACATGGACTGAATTACAAAACAGAACAGGGTCTCAAATTTAGAAAACCAACTAGTGCTTGCTTATGGGGAAAGGTGCGTTGGGGTGCTGCATAAAACCAGAGACTGAAATTAGCACAGATAACTTTCCATAAGCCAAATATGTAATAGACAAGACCTACTCCTTGCTCAACGAAATGGACCCAAAACCACATATTCAACGCCTAGGAATATACCTGACTAGGAAGAATCTTAAAACCCATGGATATATATGTCTCCATAAGAGAATCAAGCGTGTGTACAGCGGCCGAAACGCAGGAGTGAAAATCCGATAAATCCCATTATCAAAATAAATTTCAAAAACAAAACACAAAAACAGTGAAATAGAGAGCAATTCTTAAATAATTCACTCAGGGCATGTGATGAAACCGTGATTGACCACATCTACACCCAGAGCTGGTTGAGACATAAGGCTGGACACTTCATGCTGATAGCATTGGTGAGTTTTGGTGAGCAAATGCAGACCCTTTGAAGTCATACTGCATGGTACCCATTCCATGGGTCCCAACTCTCCAGGTTCAAGGGATTCTTCCTCCAGCTAAAACATGCATGGGAAACCCAGAGTATCGTCCACCGTGTGATTGGGAAACGATTTAAAATGCATCTCAGTTTTCGTATCCTGGTCCTCGGGTTCACCATTCCAGATGCTTTACTAACACTCTCCCCGCTTGGAGAGTCAGTGCCTTTAACCTCCTGTTTGGCACAGCTTGCAATTTCTGTGCAAGATGAACAGGAATAGGGAGAACCAATGAGAGACTAGCTGTAGGTGTCTGCACGGGCAAATGTAACGCTCATTGCCCACCAGGAAGAGGAATTAAACAAAGGCTCAGTGTGCACTGCTGGAAACAGATTAGGGCCTGAAGCAATCCTGCGGTTTTGTGCCCAGCTCACAAGAAAGCGAGTTGAGGAAAGGAGCTCAGGGGCACTGTAAATCACAAACCTGCAGAGTTATAAATGACAGCTATCTTCCAAAAGTATATTGAAGTAAGCCTGCGTAGGGGACTTGAAAGCGGGGCAGAATTTCAGGAAAACGATTGCAGGGGGTAGACTGGAATTGCCCTGAAAGCATAGGAAAAGAGGCACAACGTCAACAATGATTTACTTGGCCAATAAGGGCGTATGCGTTTTTTCCTGAATATATTCAGGAAAAAACGCATACGACCTTTTTGGCCAACCAAGCAAGCCTGTAAAGGAAATCTGCACTACAATGAAGTCTCACTGCCCCCCGGGCAAGAGGGCCATCCGAAAAAAGAGTAAAATCCAGAAAGGTAGGACAGGATATGGAGAAGAGGGAGCCTTGTTATGCTGATTGGCAGGATGTAAATTGCCAACAGCCACCCTGGAGAAGTGTATGGTGTTTCCTGAAACACGTAAGAAATAAAGCAACACAGCCTATGGCAATTGCACTTATGGTCCTATTCCTTAGGGAAATTAAAATCAAAAACAGAGAGCCACCCCAAAGTTTGGGACGGCTGTGTTCCCAAGAAGCTCGTCTACAGTACCAGGTAAATATCCCAGAAAGAAAAAATGGATAAAGAAGTTGTGGCACGTACGTGCAATGCAATATCACTCAGCAATGAAATCTGTGACATTAGGCCCGTAGCGGCATAGTGAGTGGATGCAGGTACGGTGATTCTACGTGAACTACGTCACACAGAAAAAAAACATCATAAGATATCACTAATACACGGAATGTAAACTTGACTACACATGAACTGAATTACAAAACAGAACAGGGTCTCAAATTTAGAAAACCAACTAGTGCTTGCTTATGGGGAAAGGTGCCTTGGGGTGCTGCATAAAACCAGAGACTGAAATTAGCAGAGATAACATTCCATAAGCCAAATATGTAATAGACAAGACCTACTCCTTGCTCAACGAAATGGACTCAACACCACATATTCAACGCCTAGGAATATACCTGACTAGGAAGAATCTTAAAACCCATGGATATATATGTCTCCGTAAGAGAATCAAGCGTGTGTACAGCGGCCGATACGCAGCAGTGAAAATCCGATAAATCCCATTATCAAAATAAATTTCGAAAACAAAACACAAAGACAGTGAAATAGAGAGCAAGTCTTAAATAATTCACTCAGGGCATGTGATGCAACCGGGATTGACCACATCTACACCCAGAGCTGATTGAGACATAATGCTGGACACTTCAGGCTAATAGCATTGGTGAGTTTCGGTGAGCAAATGCAGACCCTTTGAAGTCATACTGCATCGTACCTATTCCATGGGTCCCAACTCTTCAGGTTCAAGGGATACTTCCTCCAGCTAAAACATGCATAGGAAACCCACAGTATGGTCCACCGTGTGATTGGGAAACGATTTAAAATGCATCTCAGTTTTCGTATCCTGGTCCTCGGGTTCACCATTCCAGATGCTTTACTAACATTCTCCCTGCTTGGAGAGTCAGTGCCTTTAACCTCCTGTTTGGCACAGCTTGCAATTTCTGTGCAAGATGAACAGGAATAGGGAGAACAAATGAGAGACTAGCTATAGGTGTCTGCACGGGCAAATGTAACGCTCATTGCCCACCAGGAAGAGGAATTAAGCAAAGGCTCAGTGTGCCCTGCTGCAAACAGATTAGGGCCTGAAGCAATCCTGCGGTTTTGTGCCCAGCTCACAAGAAAGCGAGTTGAAGAAAGGAGCTCAGGGGCACTGTAATTCACAAACCTGCAGAGTTATAAATGACAGCTATCCTCCAAAAATAAATTGAAGTAAGCCTGCGAAGGGGACTTGAAAGCGGGTCAGAATTTCAGGAAAACTATTGCAGGGGGTAGACTGGAATTGCACTGAAAGCATAGGAAAAGAGGCAGAACGTCGACAATGATGCACTTGGCCAAAAAGGGCGTATGCGTTTTTTCCTGAATATATTCAGGAAAAACGCATACGCCCTTTTTGGACAACCAAGCAAGCCTGTAAAGGAAATCTGCACTACAATGAAGTCTCACTGCCCCCCGGGCAAAAGGGCCATCTGAAAAAAGTGTAAAATCCAGAAATGTAGGACAGGATATGGAGAACAGGGAGCCTTGTTATGCTGATTGGCAGGATGTAAATTGCTGGCAGCCACCCTGGAGAAGTGTATGGTGTTTCCTGAAACACATAAGAAACAAAGCAACACAGCCTATGGCACTTCCACTTATGGTCCTATAGCTTACGGAAATTAAAATCAAAAACAGACAGCCACCCCAATATTTGGGATGACTGTGTTCACAAGAAGCTCGTCTACAGTATCAGGTAAATATCCCAGAAAGCAAAAAATGTATAAAGAAGTTGTGGCACGTACGTACAATGCAATATCACTCAGCAATGAAATCTGTGTCACCAGGCCCGTAGCGGCATAGTGAGTGGATGCAGGTACGGTGATTCTACGTGAACTACGTCACACAGAAAAAGAAACATCATAAGATATCACTAATACACGGAATGTAAACTTGACTACACATGAACTGAATTACAAAAAAGAACAGGGTCTCAAATTTAGAAAACCAACTAGTGCTTGCTTATGGGGAAAGGTGCGTTGGGGTGCTGCATAAAACCAGAGACTGAAATTAGCACAGATAACTTTCCATAAGCCAAATATGTAATAGACAAGACCTACTCCTTGCTCAACGAAATGGACCCAACACCACATATTCAACGCCTAGGAATATACCTGACTAGGAAGAATCTTAAAACCCATGGATATATATGTCTCCGTAAGAGAATCAAGCGTGTGTACAGCGGCCGAAATGCAGCAGTGAAAATCCGATAAATCCCATTATCAAAATAAATTTCGAAAACAAAACACAAAGACAGTGAAATAGAGAGCAATTCTTAAATAATTCACTCAGGGCATGTGATGCAACCGGGATTGACCACATCTACACCCAGAGCTGGTTGAGACATAAGGCTGGACACTTCAGGCTGATAGCATTGGTGAGTTTCGGTGAGCAAATGCAGACCCTTTGAAGTCATACTGCATGGTACCCATTCCATGGGTCCCAACTCTCCAGGTTCAAGGGATTCTTCCTCCAGCTAAAACATGCATGGGAAACCCTGAGTATCGTCCACCGTGTGATTGGGAAACGATTTAAAATGCATTTCAGTTTTCGTATCCTGGTCCTCGGGTTCACCATTCCAGATGCTTTACTATCACTCTCCCCGCTTGGAGAGTCAGTGCCTTTAACCTCCTGTTTCGCACAGCTTGCAATTTCTGTGCAAGATGGACAGGAATAGGGAGAACCAATGAGAGACTAGCTGTAGGTGTCTGCACGGGCATATGTAACGCTCATTGCCCACCAGGAAGAGGAATTAAGCAAAGGCTCAGTGTGCCCTGCTGCAAACAGATTAGGGCCTGAAGCAATCCTGCGGTTTTGTGCCCAGCTCACAAGAAAGCGAGTTGAAGAAAGGAGCTCAGGGGCACTGTAATTCACAAACCTGCAGAGTTATAAATGACAGCTATCCTCCAAAAATATATTGAAGTAAGCCTGCGAAGGGGACTTGAAAGCGGGGCAGAATTTCAGGAAAACGATTGCAGGGGGTAGACTGGAATTGCACTGAAAGCATAGGAAAAGAGGCAGAACGTCGACAATGATGCACTTGGCCAAAAAGGGCGTATGCGTTTTTTCCTGAATATATTCAGGAAAAAACGCATACGCCCTTTTTGGCCAACCAAGCAAGCCTGTAAAGGAAATCTGCACTACAATGAAGTCTCACTGCCCCCCAGGCAAAAGGGCCATCTGAAAAATGTGTAAAATCCAGAAAGGTAGGACAGGATATGGAGAACAGGGAGCATTGTTATGCTGACTGGCAGGATGTAAATTGCCAGCAGCCACCCTGGAGAAGTGTATGGTGTTTCCTGAAACACGTAAGAAACAAAGCAACACAGCCTATGGCACTTCCACTTATGGTCCTATAGCTTACGGAAATTAAAATCAAAAACAGACAGCCACCCCAATATTTGGGACGGCTGTGTTCACAAGAAGCTCATCTACAGTATCAGGTAAATATCTCAGAAAGCAAAAAATGGATAAAGAATTTGTGGCACGTACGTACAATGCATTATCACTCAGCAATGAAATCTGTGTCATCAGGCCCGTAGCGGCATAGTGAGTGGATGCAGGTACGGTGATTCTACGTGAACTACGTCACACAGAAAAAGAAACATCATAAGATATCACTAATACACGGAATGTAAACGTGACTACACATGAACTGAATTACAAAACAGAACAGGGTCTCAAATTTAGAAAACCATCTAGTGCTTGCTTATGGGGAAAGGTGCCTTGGGGTGCTGCATAAAACCAGAGACTGAAATTAGCACAGATAACTTTCCATAAGCCAAATATGTAATAGACAAGACCTACTCCTTGCTCAACGAAATGGACCCAACACCACATATTCAACGCCTAGGAATATACCTGACTAGGAAGAATCTTAAAACCCATGGATATATATGTCTCCGTAAGAGAATCAAGCGTGTATACAGCGGGCGAAACGCAGCAGTGAAAATTCGATAAATCCAATTATCAAAATAAATTTCGAAAACAAAACACAAAGACAGTGAAATAGAGAGCAATTCTTAAATAATTCACTCAGCGCATGTGATGCAACCGGGATGGACCACATCTACACCCAGAGCTGGTTGAGACATAAGGCTGGACACTTCAGGCTGATAGCATTGGTGAGTTTCGGTGAGCAAATGCAGACCCTTTGAAGTCATACTGCATGGTACCTATTCCATGGGTCCCAACTCTTCAGGTTCAAGGGATTCTTCCTCCAGCTAAAACATGCATGGGAAACCCACAGTATGGTCCACCGTGTGATTGGGAAACGATTTAAAATGCATCTCAGTTTTCGTATCCTGGTCCTCGGGTTCACCATTCCAGATGCTTTACTAACACTCTCCCTGCTTGGAGAGTCAGTGCCTTTAACCTCCTGATTGGCACAGCTTGCAATTTCTGTGCAAGATGAACAGGAATAGGGAGAACCAATGAGAGACTAGCTGTAGGTGTCTGCACGGGCAAATGTAATGCTCATTGCCCACCAGGAAGAGGAATTAACCAAAGGCTCAGTGTGCCCTGCTGGAAACAGATTACGGCCTGAAGCAATCCTGCGGTTTTGTGCCCAGCTCACAAGAAAGCGAGTTGAAGAAAGGAGCTCAGGGGCACTGTAATTCACAAACCTGCAGAGTTATAAATGACAGCTATCCTCCAAAAATATATTGAAGTAAGCCTGCGAAGGGGACTTGAAAGCGGGGCAGAATTTCAGGAAAACGATTGCAGGGGGTAGACTGGAATTGCCCTGAAAGCATAGGAAAAGAGGCACAACGTCGACAATGATGCACGTGGCCAAAAAGGGCGTATGCGTTTTTTCCTGAATATATTCAGGAAAACACGCATACGCCCTTTTTGGCCAACCAAGCAAGCCTGTAAAGGAAATCTGCACTACAATGAAGTCTCACTGCCCCCCTGGCAAAAGGGCCATCTGAAAAAAGTGTAAAATCCAGAAATGTAGGACAGGATATGGAGAACAGGGAGCCTTGTTATGCTGATTGGCAGGATGTAAATTGCCAGCAGCCACCCTGGAGAAGTGTATGGTGTTTCCTGAAACACGTAAGAAACAAAGCAACACAGCCTATGGCACTTCCACTTATGGTCCTATAGCTTACGGAAATTAAAATCAAAAACAGACAGCCACCCCAATATTTGGGACGGCTGTGTTCACAAGAAGCTCGTCTACAGTATCAGGTAAATATCCCAGAAAACAAAAAATAGATAAAGTAGTTGTGGCACGTACGTACAATGCAATATCACTCAGCAATGAAATCTGTGTCATCAGGCCCGTAGCGGCATAGTGAGTGGATGCAGGTACGGTGATTCTACGTGAACTACGTCACACAGAAAAAGAAACATCATAAGATATCACTAATACACGGAATGTAAACTTGACTACACATGAACTGAATTACAAAACAGAACAGGGTCTCAAATTTAGAAAACCAACTAGTGCTTGCTTATGGGGAAAGGTGCCTTGGGGTGCTGCATAAAACCAGAGACTGAAATTAGCACAGATAACTTTCCATAGGCCAAATATGTAATAGACAAGACCTACTCCTTGCTCAACGAAATGGACCCAACACCACATATTCAACGCCTAGGAATATACCTGACTAGGAAGAATCTTAAAACCCATGGATATATATGTCTCCGTAAGAGAATCAAGCGTGTGTACAGCGGCAGAAACGCAGCAGTGAAAATCCGATAAATCGCATTATCAAAATAAATTTCGAAAACAAAACACAAAGACAGTGAAATCGAGAGCAATTCTTAACTAATTCACTCAGGGCATGTGATGCAACCGGGATTGACCACATCTACACCCAGAGCTGGTTGAGACATAAGGCTGGACACTTCAGGCTGATAGCATTGGTGAGTTTCGGTGAGCAAATGCAGACCCTTTGAAGTCATACTGCATGGTACCCATTCCATGGGTCCCAACTCTCCAGGTTCAAGGGATTCTTCCTCCAGCTAAAACATGCATGGGAAACCCAGAGTATCGTCCACCATGTGATTGGGAATTGATTTAAAATGCATCTCAGTTTTCGTTTCCTGGTCCTCGGGTTCACCATTCCAGATGCTTTACTAACACTCTCCCCGCTTGGAGAGTCAGTGCCTTTAACCTCCTGTTTCGCACAGCTTGCAATTTCTGTGCAAGATGAACAGGAATAGGGAGAACCAATGAGAGACTAGCTGTAGGTGTCTGCACGGGCAAATGTAACGCTCATTGCCGACCAGGAAGAGGAATTAAACAAAGGCTCAGTGTGCCCTGCTGGAAACAGATTAGGGCCTGAAGCAATCCTGCGGTTTTGTTCCCAACTCACAAGAAAGCGAGTTGAAGAAAGGAGCTCAGGGGCACTGTACTTCACAAACCTGCAGAATTATAAATGACAGCTATCCTCCAAAAATATATTGAAGTAAGCCTGCGAAGGGGACTTGAAAGCGGGGCTGAATTTCAGGAAAACGATTGCAGGGGGTAGACTGGAATTGCCCTGAAAGCATAGGAAAAGAGGCACAACGTCGACAATGATGCACTTGGCCAAAAAGGGCGTATGCGCTTTTTCCTGAATATATTCAGGAAAAAACGCATACGCCCTTTTTGGCCAACCAAGCAAGCCTGTAAAGGAAATCTGCACTACAATGAAATCTCACTGCCCCCCCGGGCAAAAGGGCCATCTGAAAAAAGTGTAAAATCCAGAAAGTTAGGACAGGATATTGAGAACAGGGAGCCTTGTTATGCTGATTGGCAGGATGTAAATTGCCAGCAGCCACCCTGGAGAAGTGTATGGTGTTTCCTGAAACACGTAAGAAACAAAGCAACACAGCCTATGGCACTTCCACTTATGGTCCTATAGCTTACGGAAATTAAAATCAAAAACAGACAGCCACCCCAATATTTGGGACGGCTGTGTTCACAAGAAGCTCGTCTACAGTACCAGGTAAATATCCCAGAAAGCAAAAAATGGATAAAGAAGTTGTGGCACGTACGTGCAATGCAATATCACTCAGCAATGAAATCTGTGTCATCAGGCCCGTAGCGGCATAGTAAGTGGATGCAGGTACGGTGATTCTACGTGAACTACGTCACACAGAAAAAGAAACATCATAAGATATCACTAATACACGGAATGTAAACTTGACTACACATGAACTGAATTACAAAACAGAACAGGGTCTCAAATTTAGAAAACCAACTAGTGCTTGCTTATGGGGAAAGGTGCGTTGGGGTGCTGCATAAAACCAGAGACTGAAATTAGCACAGATAACATTCCATAAGCCAAATATGTAATAGACAAGACCTACTCCTTGCTCAACGAAATGGACTCAACACCACATATTCAACGCCTAGGAATATACCTGACTAGGAAGAATCTTAAAACCCATGGATATATATGTCTCCGTAAGAGAATCAAGCGTGTGTACAGCGGCCGAAATGCAGCAGTGAAAATCCGATAAATCCTATTATCAAAATAAATTTCGAAAACAAAACACAAAGACAGTGAAATAGAGAGCAATTCTTAAATAATTCACTCAGGGCATGTGATGCAACCGGGATTGACCACATCTACACCCAGAGCTGGTTGAGACATAAGGCTGGACACTTCTGGCTGATAGCACTGGTGAGTTTCGGTGAGCAAATGCAGACCCTTTGAAGTCATACTGCATGGTACCCATTCCATGGGTCCCAACTCTCCAGGTTCAAGGCATTCTTCCTCCAGCTAAAACATGCATGGGAAACCCAGAGTATCGTCCACCGTGTGATTGGGAAACGATTTAAAATGCATCTCAGTTTTCGTATCCTGGTCCTCGGGTTCACCATTCCAGATGCTTTACTAACACTCTCCCCGCTTGGAGAGTCAGTGCCTTTAACCTCCTGTCCGGCACAGCTTGCCATTTCTGTGCAAGATGAACAGGAATAGGGAGAACCAATGACAGACTAGCTGTAGGTGTCTGCACGGGCAAATGTAACGCTCATTGCCCAACAGGAAGAGGAATTAAACAAAGGCTCAGTGTGCCCTGCTGGAAACAGATTAGGGCCTGAAGCAATCCTGCGGTTTTGTGCCCAGCTCACAAGAAAGCGAGTTGAAGAAAGGAGCTCAGGGGCACTGTACTTCACAAACCTGCAGAGTTATAAATGACAGCTATCCTCCAAAAATATGTTGAAGTAAGCCTGCGAAGGGGACTTGAAAGAGGGGCTGAATTTCAAGAAAACGATTGCAGGGGGTAGAATGGAATTGCCCTGAAAGCATAGGAAAAGAGGCACAACGTCGACAATGATGCACTTGGCCAAAAATGGCGTATGCGTTTTTTCCTGAATATATTCAGGAAAAAACGCATACGCCCTTTTTGGCCAACCAAGCAAGCCTGTAAGGAAATCTGCACTACAATGAAATCTCACTGCCCCCCCGGGCAAAAGGGCCATCTGAAAAAAGTGTAAAATCCAGAAAGGTAGGACACGATATGGAGAACAGGGAGCCTTGTTATGCTGATTGGCAGGATGTAAATTGCCAGCAGCCACCCTGGAGAAGTGTATGGTGTTTCCTGAAACACGTAAGAAACAAAGCAACACAGCCTATGGCACTTCCACTTATGGTCCTATAGCTTACGGAAATTAAAATCAAAAACAGACAGCCACCCCAATATTTGGGACGGCTGTGTTCACAAGAAGCTCGTCTACATTATCAGGTAAATATCCCAGAAAGCAAAAAATGGATAAAGAAGTTGTGGCACGTACGTACAATGCAATATCACTCAGCAATGAAATCTGTGTCATCAGGCCCGTAGCGGCATAGTGAGTGGATGCAGGTACGGTGATTTTACGTGAACTACGTCACACAGAAAAAGAAACATCATAAGATATCACTAATACACGGAATGTAAACTTGACTACACATGAACTGAATTACAAAAAAGAACAGGGTCTCAAATTTAGAAAACCAACTAGTGCTTGCTTATGGGGAAAGGTGCGTTGGGGTGCTGCATAAAACCAGAGACTGAAATTAGCACAGATAACTTTCCATAAGACAAATATGTAATAGACAAGACCTACTCCTTGCTCAACGAAATGGACCCAACACCACATATTCAACGCCCAGGAATATACCTGACTAGGAAGAATCTTAAAACCCATGGATATATATGTCTCCGTAAGAGAATCAAGCGTGTGTACAGCGGCCGAAACGCAGCAGTGAAAATCCGATAAATCCCATTATCAAAATAAATTTCGAAAACAAAACACAAAGACAGTGAAATAGAGAGCAATTCTTAAATAATTCACTCAGGGCATGTGATGCAACTGGGATTGACCACATCTACACCCAGAGCTGGTTGAGACATAAGGCTGGACACTTCAGGCTGATAGCTTTGGTGAGTTTCGGTGAGCAAATGCAGACCCTTTGAAGTCATACTGCATGGTACCCATTCCATGGGTCCCAACTCTCCAGGTTCAAGGGATTCTTCCTCCAGCTAAAACATGCATGGGAAACCCAGAGTACCGTCCACCGTGTGATTGGGAAATGATTTAAAATGCATCTCAGTTTTCGTATCCTGGTCCTCGGGTTCACCATTCCAGATGCTTTACTATCACTATCCCCGCTTGGAGAGTCAGTGCCTTTAACCTCCTGTTTCGCACAGCTTGCTATTTCTGTGCAAGATGAACAGGAATAGGGAGAACCAATAAGAGACTAGCTTTAGGTGTCTGCACGGGCAAATGTAACGCTCATTGCCCACCAGGAAGAGGAATTAAACAAAGGCTCAGTGTGCCCTGCGGGAAACAGATTAGGGCCTGAAGCAATCCTGCGGTTTTGTGCCCAGCTCACAAGAAAGCGAGTTGAAGAAAGGAGCTCAGGGGCACTGTACTTCACAAACCTGCAGAGTTATAAATGACAGCTATCCTCCAAAAATATATTGAAGTAAGCCTGCGAAGGGGACTTGAAAGCGGGGCAGAATTTCAGGAAAACGATTGCAGGGGGTAGACAGGAATTGCCCTGAAAGCATAGGAAAAGAGGCACAACGTCGACAATGATGCACTTGGCCAAAAAGGGCGTATGCGTTTTTTCCTGAATATATTCAGGAAAAAACGCATACGCCCTTTTTGGCCAACCAAGCAAGCCTGTAAAGGAAATCTGCACTACAATGAAATCTCACTGCCCCCCCGGGCAAAAGGGCCATCTGAAAAAAGTGTAAAATCCAGAAAGGTAGGACAGGATATGGAGAACAGGGAGCCTTGTTATGCTGATTGGCAGGATGTAAATTGCCAGCAGCCACCCTGGAGAAGTGTATGGTGTTTCCTGAAACACGTAAGAAACAAAGCAACACAGCCTATGGCACTTCCACTTATGGTCCTATAGCTTACGGAAATTAAAATCAAAAACAGACAGCCACCCCAATATTTGGGACGGCTGTGTTCACAAGAAGCTCGTCTACAGTATCAGGTAAATATCCCAGAAAGCAAAAAATGGATAAAGAAGTTGTGGCATGTACGTGCAATGCAATATCAGTCAGCAATGAAATCTGTGTCATTAGGCCCGTAGCGGCATAGTAAGTGGATGCAGGTACGGTGATTCTACGTGAACTACGTCACACAGAAAAAGAAACATCATAAGATATCACTAATACACGGAATGTAAACGACTACACATGAACTGAATTACAAAACAGAACAGGGTCTCAAATTTAGAAAACCAACTAGTGCTTGCTTATGGGGTAAGGTGCGTTGGGGTGCTGCATAAAACCAGAGACTGAAATTAGCACAGATAACATTCCATAAGCCAAATATGTAATAGACAAGACCTACTCCTTGCTCAACGAAATGGACTCAACACCACATATTCAACGCCTAGGAATATACCTGACTAGGAAGAATCTTAAAACCCATGGATATATATGTCTCCGTAAGAGAATCAAGCATGTGTACAGCGGCGGAAATGCAGCAGTGAAAATCCGATAAATCCCATTATCAAAATAAATTTCGAAAACAAAACACAAAGACAGTGAAATAGAGAGCAATTCTTAAATAATTCACACAGGGCATGTGATGCAACCGGGATTGACCACATCTACACCCAGAGCTGGTTGAGACATAAGGCTGGACACTTCAGGCTGATAGCACTGGTGAGTTTCGGTGAACAAATGCAGACCCTTTGAAGTCATACTGCATGGTACCCTTTCCATGGGTCTCAAGTCTCCAGGTTCAAGGAATTCTTCCTCCAGCTAAAACATGCATGGGAAACCCAGAGTATCGTCCACCGTGTGATTGGGAAACGATTTAAAATGCATCTCAGTTTTCGTATCCTGGTCCTCGGGTTCACCATTCCAGATGCTTTACTAACACTCTCCCCGCTTGGAGAGTCAGTGCCTTTAACCTCCTGTTTGGCACAGCTTGCCATTTCTGTGCAAGATGAACAGGAATAGGGAGAACCAATGAGAGACTAGCTGTAGGTGTCTGCACGGGCAAATGTAACGCTCATTGCCCACCAGGAAGAGGAATTAAACAAAGGCTCAGTGTGCCCTGCTGGAAACAGATTAGGGCCTGAAGCAATCATGCGGTTTTGTGCCCAGCTCACAAGAAAGCGAGTTGAAGAAAGGAGCTCAGGGGCACTGTACTTCACAAACCTGCAGAGTTATAAATGACAGCTATCCTCCAAAAATATATTGAAGTAAGCCTGCGAAGGGGACTTGAAAGCGGGGCTGAATTTCAGGAAAACGATTGCAGGGGGTAGACTGGAATTGCCCTGAAAGCATAGGAAAAGAGGCACAACGTCGACAATGATGCACCTGGCCAAAAAGGGCGTATGCGTTTTTTCCTGAATATATTCAGGAAAAAAAGCATACGCCCTTTTTTGGCCAACCAAGCAAGCCTGTAAAGGAAATCTGCACTACAATGAAATCTCACTGCCCCCCCGGGCAAAAGGGCCATCTGAAAAAAGTGTAAAATCCAGAAAGGTAGGACAGGATATGGAGAAGAGGGAGCCTTGTTATGCTGATTGGCAGGATGTAAATTGCCAGCAGCCACCCTGGAGAAGTGTATGGTGTTTCCTGAAACACGTAAGAAACAAAGCAACACAGCCTACGGCACTTCCACTTATGGTCCTATAGCTTACGGAAATTAAAATCAAAAACAGACAGCCACCCCAATATTTGGGACGGCTGTGTTCACAAGAAGCTCGTCTACAGTATCAGGTAAATATCCCAGAAACCAAAAAATGGATAAAGAAGTTGTGGCATGTACGTGCAATGCAATATCACTCAGCAATGAAATCTGTGTCATCAGGCCCGTAGCGGCATAGTGAGTGGATGAAGGTACGGTGATTCTACGTGAACTACGCCACACAGAAAAAGAAACATCATAAGATATCACTAATACACGGAATGTAAACTTGACTACACATGAACTGAATTACAAAAAAGAACAGGGTCTCAAATTTCGAAAACCAACTAGTGCTTGCTTATGGGGAAAGGTGCCTTGGGGTGCTGCATAAAACCAGAGACTGAAATTAGCACAGATAACTTTCCATAAGCCAAATATGTAATAGACAAGACCTACTCCTTGCTCAACGAAATGGACCCAACACCACATATTCAACGCCTAGGAATATACCTGACTAGGAAGAATCTTAAAACCCATGGATATATATGTCTCCGTAAGAGAATCAAGCGTGTGTACAGCGGCCGAAACGCAGCAGTGAAAATCCGATAAATCCCATTATCAAAATAAATTTCGAAAACAAAACACAAAGACAGTGAAATAGAGAGCAATTCTTAAATAATTCACTCAGGGCATGTGATGCAACCAGGATTGACCACATCTACACCCACAGCTGGTTGAGACATAAGGCTGGACACTTCAGGCTGATAGCATTGGTGAGTTTCGGTGAGCAAATGCAGACCCTTTTAAGTCATACTGCATGGTACCCATTCCATGGGACCCAACTCTCCAGGTTCAAGGGATTCGTCCTCCAGCTAAAACATGCATGGGAAACCCAGAGTATCGTCCACTGTGTGATTGGGAAATGATTTAAAATGCATCTCAGTTTTCGTTTCCTGGTCCTCGGGTTCACCATTCCAGATGCTTTACTAACACTCTCCCCGCTTGGAGAGTCAGTGCCTTTAACCTCCTGTTTCGCACAGCTTGCAATTTCTGTGCAAGATGAACAAGAATAGGGAGAACCAATGAGAGACTAGCTGTAGGTGTCTGCACGGGCAAATGTAACGCTCATTGCCCACCAGGAAGAGGAATTAAACAAAGGCTCAGCGTGCCCTGCTGAAAACAGATTAGGGCCTGAAGCAATCCTGCGGTTTTGTGCCCAGCTCACAAGAAAGCGAGTAGAAGAAAGGAGCTCAGGGGCACTGTACTTCACAAACCTGCAGAGTTATAAATGACAGCTATCCTCCAAAAATATATTGAAGTAAGTCTGCGAAGGGGACTTGAAAGCGGGGCTGAATTTCAGGAAAACGATTGCAGGGGGTAGACTGGAATTGCCCTGAAAGCATAGGAAAAGAGGCACAACGTCGACAATGATGCACTTGGCCAAAAAGGGCGTATGCGTTTTTTCCTGAATATATTCAGGAAAAAACGCATACGCCCTTTTTGGCCAACCAAGCAAGCCTGTAAAGGAAATCTGCACTACAATGAAATCTCACTGCCCCCCCCCCCCGGGCAAAAGGGCCATCTTAAAAATGTGTAAAATCCAGAAAGGTAGGACAGGATATGGAGAACAGGGAGCCTTGTTATGCTGATTGGCAGGATGTAAATTGCCAGCAGCCACCCTGGAGAAGTGTATGGTGTTTCCTGAAACACGTAAGAAACAAAGCAACACAGCCTATGGCACTTCCACTTATGGTCCTATAGCTTACGGAAATTAAAATCAAAAACAGACAGCCACCCCAATATTTGGGACGGCTGTGTTCACAAGAAGCTCGTCTACAGTATCAGGTAAATATCCCAGAAAGCAAAAAATGGATAAAGAAATTGTGGCACGTACGTGCAATGCAATATCACTCAGCAATGAAATCTGTGTCATCAGGCCCGTAGCGGCATAGTAAGTGGATGCAGGTACGGTGATTCTACGTGAACTACGTCACACAGAAAAAGAAACATCATAAGATATCACTAATACACGGAATGTAAACTTGACTACACATGAACTGAATTACAAAACAGAACAGGGTCTCAAATTTAGAAAACCAACTAGTGCTTGCTTATGGGGTAAGGTGCGTTGGGGTGCTGCATAAAACCAGAGACTGAAATTAGCACAGATAACATTCCATAAGCCAAATATGTAATAGACAAGACCTACTCCTTGCTCAACGAAATGGACTCAACACCACATATTCAACGCCTAGGAATATACCTGACTAGGAAGAATCTTAAAACCCATGGATATATATGTCTCCGTAAGAGAATCAAGCATGTGTACAGCGGCGGAAATGCAGCAGTGAAAATCCGATAAATCCCATTATCAAAATAAATTTCGAAAACAAAACACAAAGACAGTGAAATAGAAAGCAATTCTTAAATAATTCACTCAGGGCATGTGATGCAACCGGGATTGACCACATCTACACCCAGAGCTGGTTGAGACATAAGGCTGGACACTTCAGGCTCATAGCACTGGTGAGTTTCGGTGAGCAAATGCAGACCCTTTGAAGTCATACTGCATGGTACCCTTTCCATGGGTCTCAAGTCTCCAGGTTCAAGGCATTCTTCCTCCAGCTAAAACATGCATGGGAAACCCAGAGTATCGTCCACCGTGTGATTGGGAAACGATTTAAAATGCATCTCAGTTTTCGTATCCTGGTCCTCGGGTTCACCATTCCAGATGCTTTACTAACACTCTCCCCGCTTGGAGAGTCAGTGCCTTTAACCTCCTGTTTGGCACAGCTTGCCATTTCTGTGCAAGATGAACAGGAATAGGGAGAACCAATGAGAGACTAGCTGTAGGTGTCTGCACGGGCAAATGTAACGCTCATTGCCCACCAGGAAGAGGAATTAAACAAAGGCTCAGTGTGCCCTGCTGGAAACAGATTAGGGCCTGAAGCAATCATGCGGTTTTGTGCCCAGCTCACAAGAAAGCGAGTTGAAGAAAGGAGCTCAGGGGCACTGTACTTCACAAACCTGCAGAGTTATAAATGACAGCTATCCTCCAAAAATATATTGAAGTAAGCCTGCGAAGGGGACTTGAAAGCGGGGCTGAATTTCAGGAAAACGATTGCAGGGGGTAGACTGGAATTGCCCTGAAAGCATAGGAAAAGAGGCACAACGTCGACAATGATGCACCTGGCCAAAAAGGGCGTATGCGTTTTTTCCTGAATATATTCAGGAAAAAAAGCATACGCCCTTTTTTGGCCAACCAAGCAAGCCTGTAAAGGAAATCTGCACTACAATGAAATCTCACTGCCCCCCCGGGCAAAAGGGCCATCTGAAAAAAGTGTAAAATCCAGAAAGGTAGGACAGGATATGGAGAACAGGGAGCCTTGTTATGCTGATTGGCAGGATGTAAATTGCCAGCAGCCACCCTGGAGAAGTGTATGGTGTTTCCTGAAACACGTAAGAAACAAAGCAACACAGCCTACGGCACTTCCACTTATGGTCCTATAGCTTACGGAAATTAAAATCAAAAACAGACAGCCACCCCAATATTTGGGACGGCTGTGTTCACAAGAAGCTCGTCTACAGTATCAGGTAAATATCCCAGAAACCAAAAAATGGATAAAGAAGTTGTGGCACGTACGAACAATGCAATATCACTCAGCAATGAAATCTGTGTCATCAGGCCCGTAGCGGCATAGTGACTGCATGAAGGTACGGTGATTCTACGTGAACTACGTCACACAGAAAAAGAAACATCATAAGATATCACTAATACACGGAATGTAAACTTGACTACACATGAACTGAATTACAAAAAAGAACAGGGTCTCAAATTTCGAAAACCAACTAGTGCTTGCTTATGGGGAAAGGTGCCTTGGGGTGCTGCATAAAACCAGAGACTGAAATTAGCACAGATAACTTTCCATAAGCCAAATATGTAATAGACAAGACCTACTCCTTGCTCAACGAAATGGACCCAACACCACATATTCAACGCCTAGGAATATACCTGACTAGGAAGAATCTTAAAACCCATGGATATATATGTCTCCGTAAGAGAATCAAGCGTGTGTAAAGCGGCCGAAACGCAGCAGTGAAAATCCGATAAATCCCATTATCAAAATAAATTTCGAAAACAAAACACAAAGACAGTGAAATAGAGAGCAATTCTTAAATAATTCACTCAGGGCATGTGATGCAACCAGGATTGACCACATCTACACCCACAGCTGGTTGAGACATAAGGCTGGACACTTCAGGCTGATAGCATTGGTGAGTTTCGGTGAGCAAATGCAGACCCTTTTAAGTCATACTGCATGGTACCCATTCCATGGGACCCAACTCTCCAGGTTCAAGGGATTCTTCCTCCAGCTAAAACATGCATGGGAAACCCAGAGTATCGTCCACTGTGTGATTGGGAAATGATTTAAAATGCATCTCAGTTTTCGTTTCCTGGTCCTCGGGTTCACCATTCCAGATGCTTTACTAACACTCTCCCCGCTTGGAGAGTCAGTGCCTTTAACCTCCTGTTTCGCACAGCTTGCAATTTCTGTGCAAGATGAACAGGAATAGGGAGAACCAATGAGAGACTAGCTGTAGGTGTCTGCACGGGCAAATGTAACGCTCATTGCCCACCAGGAAGAGGAATTAAACAAAGGCTCAGCGTGCCCTGCTGAAAACAGATTAGGGCCTGAAGCAATCCTGCGGTTTTGTGCGCAGCTCACAAGAAAGCGAGTAGAAGAAAGGAGCTCAGGGGCACTGTACTTCACAAACCTGCAGAGTTATAAATGACAGCTATCCTCCAAAAATATATTGAAGTAAGTCTGCGAAGGGGACTTGAAAGCGGGGCTGAATTTCAGGAAAACGATTGCAGGGGGTAGACTGGAATTGCCCTGAAAGCATAGGAAAAGAGGCACAACGTCGACAATGATGCACTTGGCCAAAAAGGGCGTATGCGTTTTTTCCTGAATATATTCAGGAAAAAACGCATACGTCCTTTTTGGCCAACCAAGCAAGCCTGTAAAGGAAATCTGCACTACAATGAAGTCTCACTGCCCCCGGGGCAAAAGGGCCATCTGAAAAAAGTGTAAAATCCAGAAAGGTAGGACAGGATATGGAGAACAGGGAGCCTTGTTATGCTGATTGGCAGGATGTAAATTGCCAGCAGCCACCCTGGAGAAGTGTATGGTGTTTCCTTAAACACGTAAGAAACAAAGCAACACAGCCTATGGCACTTCCACTTATGGTCCTATAGCCTACGGAAATTAAAATCAAAAACAGACAGCCACCCCAATATTTGGGACGGCTGTGTTCACAAGAAGCTCGTCTACAGTATCAGGTAAATATCCCAGAAAGCAAAAAATGGATAAAGAAGTTGTGGCACGTATGTACAATGCAATATCACTCAGCAATGAAATCTGTGTCATCAGGCCCGTAGCGGCATAGTGAGTGGATGCAGGTACGGTGATTCTACGTGAACTACGTCACACAGAAAAAGAAACATCATAAGATATCACTAATACACGGAATGTAAACTTGACTACACATGAACTGAATTACAAAACAGAACAGGGTGTCAATTTTAGAAAACCAACTAGTGCTTGCTTATGGGGAAAGGTGCGTTGGGGTGCTGCATAAAACCAGAGACTGAAATTAGCACAGATAACATTCCATAAGCCAAATATGTAATAGACAAGACCTACTCCTTGCTCAACGAAATGGACTCAACACCACATATTCAACGCCTAGGAATATACCTGACTAGGAAGAATCTTAAAACCCATGGATATATATGTCTCCGTAAGAGAATCAAGCGTGTGTACAGCGGCGGAAATGCAGCAGTGAAAATCCGATAAATCCCATTATCAAAATAAATTTCGAAAACAAAACACAAAGACAGTGAAATAGAGAGCAATTCTTAAATAATTCACTCAGGACATGTGATGCAACTGGGATTGACCACATCTACACCCAGAGCTGGTTGAGACATAAGGCTGGACACTTCTGGCTGATAGCATTGGTGAGTTTCGGTGAGCAAATGCAGACCCTTTGAAGTCATACTGCATGGTACCCATTCCATGGGTCCCAACTCTCCAGGTTCAAGGGATTCTTCCTCCAGCTAAAACATGCATGGGAAACCCAGAGTATCGTCCACTGTGTGATTGGGAAATGATTTAAAATGCATCTCAGTTTTCGTTTCCTGGTCCTCGGGTTCACCGTTCCAGATGATTTACTAACACTCTCCCCGCTTGGAGAGTCAGTGCCTTTAACCTCCTGTTTGGCACAGCTTGCCATTTCTGTGCAAGATGAACAGGAATAGGGAGAACCAATGAGAGACTAGCTGTAGGTGTCTGCACGGGCAAATGTAACGCTCATTGCCCACCAGGAAGAGGAATTAAAGAAAGGCTCAGTGTGCCCTGCTGGAAACAGATTAGGGCCTGAAGCAATCCTGCGGTTTTGTGCCCAGCTCACAAGAAAGCGAGTTGAAGAAAGAGCTCAGGGGCACTGTACTTCACAAACCTGCAGAGTTATAAATGACAGCTATCCTCCAAAAATATATTGAAGTAAGTCTGCGAAGGGGACTTGAAAGCGGGGCAGAATTTCAGGAAAACGATTACAGGGGGTAGACTGGAATTGCCCTGAAAGCATAGGAAAAGAGGCACAACGTCGACAATGATGCACTTGGCCAAAAAGGGTGTATGCGTTTTTTCCTGAATATATTCAGGAAAAAACGCATACGCCCTTTTTGGCCAACCAAGCAAGCCTGTAAAGGAAATCTGCACTACAATGTAATCTCACTGCCCACCCGGGCAAAAGGGCCATCTGAAAAAAGTGTAAAATCCAGAAAGGTAGGACAGGATATGGAGAAGAGGGAGCCTTGTTATGCTGATTGGCAGGATGTAAATTGCCAGCAGCCACCCTGGAGAAGTGTATGGTGTTTCCTGAAACACGTAAGAAACAAAGCAACACAGCCTATGGCACTTCCACTTATGGTCCTATAGCTTACGGAAATTAAAATCAAAAACAGACAGCCACCCCAATATTTGGGACGGCTGTGTTCACAAGAAGCTCGTCTACAGTATCAGGTAAATATCCCAGAAAGCAAAAAATGGATAAAGAAGTTGTGGCACGTACGTGCAATGCAATATCACTCAGCAATGAAATCTGTGTCATCAGGCCCGTAGCGGCATAGTGAGTGGATGCACGTAGGGTGATGCTACGTGAACTACGTCACACAGAAAAAGAAACATCATAAGATATCACTAATACACGGAATGTAAACTTGACTACACATGAACTGAATTACAAAACAGAACAGGGTCTCAAATTTAGAAAATCAACTTGTGCTTGCTTATGGGGAAAGGTGCGTTGGGGTGCTGCATAAAACCAGAGACTGAAATTAGCACAGATAACATTCCATAAGCCAAATATATAATAGACAAGACCTACTCCTTGCTCAACGAAATGGACTCAAAACCACATATTCAACGCCTAGGAATATACCTGACTAGGAAGAATCTTAAAACCCATGGATATATATGTCTCCATAAGAGAATCAAGCGTGTGTACAGCGGCGGAAATGCAGCAGTGAAAATCCGATAAATCCCATTATCAAAATAAATTTCGAAAACAAAACACAAAGACAGTGAAATAGAGAGCAATTCTTAAATAATTCACTCAGGGCATGTGATGCAACCGGGATTGACCACATCTACACCCAGAGCTGGTTGAGACATAAGGCTGGACACTTCAGGCTGATAGCACTGGTGAGTTTCGGTGAGCAAATGCAGACCCTTTGAAGTCATACTGCATGGTACCCATTCCATGGGTCCCAACTCTCCAGGTTCAAGGCATTCTTCCTCCAGCTAAAACATGCATGGGAAACCCAGAGTATCGTCCACCGTGTGATTGGGAAACGATTTAAAATGCATCTCAGTTTTTGTATCCTGGTCCTCGGGATCACCATTCCAGATGCTTTACTAACACTCTCCCTGCTTGGAGAGTCAGTGCCTTTAACCTCCTGTTTGGCACAGCTTGCCATTTCTGTGCAAGATGAACAGGAATAGGGAGAACCAATGAGAGTCTAGCTGTAGGTGCCTGCACGGGCAAATGTAACGCTCATTGCCCACCAGGAAGAGGAATTAAACAAAGGCTCAGTGTGCCCTGCTGGAAACAGATTAGGGCCTGAAGCAATCCTGCGGTTTTGTGCCCAGCTCACAAGAAAGCGAGTTGAAGAAAGGAGCTCAGGGTACTGTACTTCACAAACCTGCAGAGTTATAAATGACAGCTATTCTCCAAAAATATATTGAAGTAAGCCTGCGAAGGGGACTTGAAAGCGGGGCTGAATTTCAGGAAAACGATTGCAGGGTGTAGACTGGAATTGCCCTGAAAGCATAGGAAAAGAGGCACAACGTCGACAATGATGCACTTGGCCAAAAAGGGTGTATGCGTTTTTTCCTGAATATATTCAGGAAAAAAGGCATACGCCCTTTTTGGCCAACCAAGGAAGCCTGTAAAGGAAATCTGCACTACAATGTAATCTCACTGCCCACCCGGGCAAAAGGGCCATCTGAAAAAAGTGTAAAATCCAGAAAGGTAGGACAGGATATGGAGAAGAGGGAGCCTTGTTATGCTGATTGGTAGGATGTAAATTGCCAGCAGCCACCCTGGAGAAGTGTAAGGTGTTTCCTGAAACACGTAAGAAACAAAGCAACACAGCCTATGGCACTTCCACTTATGGTCCTATAGCTTACGGAAATTAAAATCAAAAACAGACAGCCACCCCAATATTTGGGACGGCTGTGTTCACAAGAAGCTCGTCTACAGTATCAGGTAAATATCCCAGAAAGCAAAAAATGGATAAAGAAGTTGTGGCACGTACGTGCAATGCAATATCACTCAGCAATGAAATCTGTGTCATCAGGCCCGTAGCGGCATAGTGAGTGGATGCACGTAGGGTGATGCTACGTGAACTACGTCACACAGAAAAAGAAACATCATAAGATATCACTAATACACGGAATGTAAACTTGACTACACATGAACTGAATTACAAAACAGAACAGGGTCTCAAATTTAGAAAATCAACTAGTGCTTGCTTATGGGGAAAGGTGCGTTGGGGTGCTGCATAAAACCAGAGACTGAAATTAGCACAGATAACATTCCATAAGCCAAATATGTAATAGACAAGACCTACTCCTTGCTCAACGAAATGGACTCAACACCACATATTCAACGCCTAGGAATATACCTGACTAGGAAGAATCTTAAAACCCATGGATATATATGTCTCCGTAAGAAAATCAAGCGTGTGTACAGCGGCGGAAATGCAGCAGTGAAAATCCGATAAATCCCATTATCAAAATAAATTTCGAAAACAAAACACAAAGACAGTGAAATAGAGAGCAATTCTTAAATAATTCACTCAGGGCATGTGATGCAACCGGGATTGACCACATCTACACCCAGAGCTGGTTGAGACATAAGGCTGGACACTTCAGGCTGATAGCACTGGTGAGTTTTGGTGAGCAAATGCAGACCCTTTAAAGTCATAATGCATGGTACCCATTCCATGGGTCCCAACTCTCCAGGTTCAAGGCATTCTTCCTCCAGCTAAAACATGCATGGGAAACCCAGAGTATCGTCCACCGTGTGATTGGGAAACGATTTAAAATGCATCTCAGTTTTCGTATCCTGGTCCTCGGGATCACCATTCCAGATGCTTTACTAACACTCTCCCCGCTTGGAGAGTCAGTGCCTTTAACCTCCTGTTTGGCACAGCTTGCCATTTCTGTGCAAGATGAACAGGAATAGGGAGAACCAATGAGAGTCTAGCTGTAGGTGCCTGCACGGGCAAATGTAACGCTCATTGCCCACCAGGAAGAGGAATTAAACAAAGGCTCAGTGTGCCCTGCTGGAAACAGATTAGGGCCTGAAGCAATCCTGCGGTTTTGTGCCCAGCTCACAAGAAAGCGAGTTGAAGAAAGGAGCTCAGGGTACTGTACTTCACAAACCTGCAGAGTTATAAATGACAGCTATCCTCCAAAAATATATTGAAGTAAGCCTGCGAAGGGGACTTGAAAGCGGGGCTGAATTTCAGGAAAACGATTGCAGGGGGTAGACTGGAATTGCCCTGAAAGCATAGGAAAAGAGGCACAACGTCGACAATGATGCACTTGGCCAAAAAGGGCGTATGCGTTTTTTCCTGAATATATTCAGGAAAAAACGCATACGCCCTTTTTGGCCAACCAAGCAAGCCTGTAAAGGAAATCCTCACTACAATGAAATCTCACTGCCCCCCCGGGCAAAAGGGCCATCTGAAAAAAGTGTAAAATCCAGAAATGTAGGACAGGATATGGAGAAGAGGGAGCCTTGTTATGCTGATTGGCAGGATGTAAATTGCCAGCAGCCACCCTGGAGAAGTGTATGGTGTTTCCTGAAACACGTAAGAAACAAAGCAACACAGCCTATGGCACTTCCACGTATGGTCCTATAGCTTACGGAAATTAAAATCAAAAACAGACAGCCACCCCAATATTTGGGACGGCTGTGTTCACAAGAAGCTCGTCTACAGTATCAGGTAAATATCCCAGAAAGCAAAAATGGATAAAGAAGTTGTGGCACGTACGTACAATGCAATATCACTCAGCAATGAAATCTGTGTCATCAGGCCCGTAGCGGCATAGTGAGTGGATGCAGGTATGGTGATTCTACGTGAACTACGTCACACAGAAAAAGAAACATCATAAGATATCACTAATACACGGAATGTAAACTTGACTACACATGAACTGAATTACAAAACAGAACAGGGTCTCAAATTTAGAAAACCAACTAGTGCTTGCTTATGGGGAAAGGTGGCTTGGGGTGCTGCATAAAACCAGAGGCTGAAATTAGCACAGATAACTTTCCATAAGCCAAATATGTAATAGACAAGACCTACTCCTTGCTCAACGAAATGGACCCAACACCACATATTCAACGCCTAGGAATATACCTGACTAGGAAGAATCTTAAAACCCATGGATATATATGTCTCCGTAAGAGAATCAAGCGTGTGTACAGCGGCCGAAACGCAGCAGTAAAAATCCGATAAATCCTATTATCAAAATAAATTTCGAAAACAAAACACAAAGACAGTGAAATAGAGAGCAATTCTTAAATAATTCACTCAGGGCATGTGATGCAACCGGGATTGACCACATCTGCACCCAGAGCTGGTTGAGACATAATGCTGGACACTTCAGGCTGATAGCATTGGTGAGTTTCGGTGAGCAAATGCAGACCCTTTGAAGTCATACTGCATGGTACCCATTCCATGGGTCCCAACTCTCCAGGTTCAAGGGATTCTTCCTCCAGCTAAAACATGCATGGGAAACCAAGAGTATTGTCCACCGTGTGATTGGGAAACGATTTAAAATGCATCTCAGTTTTCGTATCCTGGTCCTCGGGTTCACCATTCCAGATGCTTTACTAACACTCTCCATGCTTGGAGAGTCAGTGCCTTTAACCTCCTGTTTGGCACAGCTTGCCATTTCTGTGCAAGATGAACAGGAATAGGGAGAAACAATGAGAGACTAGCTGTAGGTGTCTGCACGGGCAAATGTAACGCTCATTGCCCACCAGGAAGAGGAATTAAACAAAGGCTCAGCGTGCCCTGCTGAAAACAGATTAGGGCCTGAAGCAATCCTTTGGTTTTGTGTCCAGCTCACAAGAAAGCGAGTTGAAGAAAGGAGCTCAGGGGCAC
Source organism: Phocoena phocoena (assembly GCF_963924675.1). Classification (NCBI taxonomy): domain Eukaryota; kingdom Metazoa; phylum Chordata; class Mammalia; order Artiodactyla; family Phocoenidae; genus Phocoena; species Phocoena phocoena. Next base: position 466,263 of record NW_027077566.1, on the reverse strand, counting down.
TGTAATTCACAAACCTGCAGAGTTATAAATGACAGCTCTCCTCCAAAAATATATTGAAGTAAGCCTGCGAAGGGGACTTGAAAGCGGGGCAGAATTTCAGGAAAACGATTGCAGCGGGTAGACTGGAATTGCCCTGAAAGCATAGGAAAAGAGGCAGAACATCGACAATGATGCACTTGGCCAAAAAGGGCGTATGCGTTTTCTCCTGAATATATTCAGGAAAAAACGCATACGACCTTTTTGGCCAACCAAGCAAGCCTGTAAAGGAAATCTGCACTACAATGAAGTCTCACTGCTCCCCGGGAAAAAGGGCCATCTGAAAAAAGTGTAAAATCCAGAAAGGTAGGACAGGATATGGAGAACAGGGAGCCTTGTTATGCTGATTGGCAGGATGTAAATTGCCAGCAGCCACCCTGGAGAAGTGTATGGTGTTTCCTGAAACACGTAAGAAACAAAGCAACACAGCCTATGGCACTTCCACTTATGGTCCTATAGCTTACGGAAATTAAAATCAAAAACAGACAGCCACCCCAATATTTGGGACGGCTGTGTTCACAAGAAGCTCGTCTACAGTATCAGGTAAATATCCCAGAAAGCAAAAAATGGATAAAGAAGTTGTGGCACGTACGTACAATGCAATATCACTCAGCAATGAAATCTGTGTCATCAGGCCCGTAGCGGCATAGTGAGTGGATGCAGGTATGGTGATTCTACGTGAACTACGTCACACAGAAAAAGAAACATCATAAGATATCACTAATACACGGAATGTAAACTTGACTACACATGAACTGAATTACAAAACAGAACAGTGTCTCAAATTTAGAAAACCAACTAGTGCTTGCTTATGGGGAAAGGTGCCATGGGGTGCTGCATAAAACCAGAGACTGAAATTAGCACAGATAACATTCCATAAGCCAAATATGTAATAGACAAGACCTACTCCTTGCTCAACGAAATGGACCCAACACCACATATTCAACGCCTAGGAATATACCTGACTAGGAAGAATCTTAAAACCCATGGATATATATGTCTCCGTAAGAGAATCAAGTGTGTGTACAGCGGCCGAAACGCAGCAGTGAAAATCCGATAAATCCCATTATCAAAATAAATTTCGAAAACAAAACACAAAGACAGTGAAATAGAGAGCAATTCTTAAATAATTCACTCAGGGCATGTGATGCAACCGGGATGGACCACATCTACACCCAGAGCTGGTTGACACATAAGGCTGGACACTTCAGGCTGATAGCATTGGTGAGTTTCGGTGAGCAAATGCAGACCCTTTGAAGTCATACTGCATGGTACCTATTCCATGGGTCCCAACTCTTCAGGTTCAAGGGATTCTTCCTCCAGCTAAAACATGCATGGGAAACCCACAGTATGGTCCACCGTGTGATTGGGAAACGATTTAAAATGCATCTCAGTTTTCGTATCCTGGTCCTCGGGTTCACCATTCCAGATGCTTTATTAACACTCTCCCTGCTTGGAGAGTCAGTGCCTTTAACCTACTGTTTGGCACAGCTTGCAATTTCTGTGCAAGATGAACAGGAATAGGGAGAAGCAATGAGAGACTAGCTGTAGGTGTCTGCACGGGCAAATGTAACGCTCATTTCCCACCAGGAAGAGGAATTAAACAAAGGCTCAGCATGCCCTGCCGGAAACAGATTAGGGCCTGAAGCAATCCTGTGGTTTTGTGCCCAGCTCACAAGAAAGCGAGTTGAAGAAAGGAGCTCAGGGGCACTGTAATTCACAAACCTGCAGAGTTATAAATGACAGCTATCCTCCAAAAATATATTGAAGTAAGCCTGCGAAGGGGACTTGAAAGCGGGGCAGAATTTCAGGAAAACGATTGCAGGGGGTAGACTGGAATTGCCCTGAAAGCATAGGAAAAGAGGCAGAACGTCGACAATGATGCACTTGGCCAAAAAGTGCGGATGCGTTTTTTCCTGAATATATTCAGGGGAAAACGCATACGCCCTTTTTGGCCAACCAAGCAAGCCTGTAAAGGAAATCTGCACTACAATGAAGTCTCACTGCCCCCCGGGCAAAAGGGCCATTTGAAAAAAGTGTAAAATCCAGAAAGGTAGGACAGGATATGGAGAACAGGGAGCCTTGTTATGCTGATTGGCAGGATGTAAATTGCCAACAGCCACCCTGGAGAAGTGTATGGTGTTTCCTGAAACACGTAAGAAATAAAGCAACACAGCCTATGGCAATTGCACTTATGGTCCTATTCCTTAGGAAAATTAAAATCAAAAACAGAGAGCCACCCCAAAGTTTGGGACGGCTGTGTTCCCAAGAAGCTCGTCTACAGTACCAGGTAAATATCCCAGAAAGCAAAAAATGGATAAAGAAGTTGTGGCACGTACGTGCAATGCAGTATCACTCAGCAATGAAATCTGTGTCATCAGGCCCGAAGCGGCATAGTGAGTGGATGCAGGTACGGTGATTCTACGTGAACTACGTCACACAGAAAAAGAAACATCATAAGATATCACTAATACACGGAATGTAAACTTGACTACACATGAACTGAATTACAAAACAGAACAGGGTCTCAAATTTAGAAAACCACCTAGTGCTTGCTTATGGGGAAAGGTGCCATGGGGTGCTGCATAAAACCAGAGACTGAAATTAGCACAGATAACATTCCATAAGCCAAATATGTAATAGACAAGACCTACTCCTTGCTCAACGAAATGGACCCAACACCACATATTCAACACCTAGGAATATACCTGACTAGGAAGAATCTTAAACCCATGGATATATATGTCTCCGTAAGAGAATCAAGTGTGTGTACAGTGGCCGAAACGCAGCAGTGAAAATCCGATAAATCCCATTATCAAAATAAATTTCGAAAACAAAACACAAAGACAGTGAAATAGAGAGCAATTCTTAAATAATTCACTCAGGGCATGTGATGCAACCGGGATGAACCACATCTACACCCAGAGCTGGTTGACACATAAGGCTGGACACTTCAGGCTGATAGCATTGGTGAGTTTCGGTGAGCAAATGCAGACCCTTTGAAGTCATACTGCATGGTACCTATTGCATGGGTCCCAACTCTTCAGGTTCAAGGGATTCTTCCTCCAGCTAAAACATGCATGGGAAACCCACAGTATGGTCCACCGTGTGATTGGGAAACGATTTAAAATGCATCTCAGTTTTCGTATCCTGGTCCTCGGGTTCACCATTCCAGATGCTTTATTAACACTCTCCCTGCTTGGAGAGTCAGTGCCTTTAACCTACTGTTTGGCACAGCTTGCAATTTCTGTGCAAGATGAACAGGAATAGGGAGAAGCAATGAGAGACTAGCTGTAGGTGTCTGCACGGGCAAACGTAACGCTCATTTCCCACCAGGAAGAGGAATTAACCAAAGGCTCAGCATGCCCTGCCGGAAACAGATTAGGGCCTGAAGCAATCCTGTGGTTTTGTGCCCAGCTCACAAGAAAGCGAGTTGAAGAAAGGAGCTCAGGGGCACTGTAATTCACAAACCTGCAGAGTTATAAATGACAGCTATCCTACAAAAATATATTGAAGTAAGCCTGCGAAGGGGACTTGAAAGCGGGGCAGAATTTCAGGAAAACGATTGCAGGGGGTAGACTGGAATTGCCCTGAAAGCATAGGAAAAGAGGCAGAACGTCGACAATGATGCACTTGGCCAAAAAGGGCGTATGCGTTTTTTCCTGAATATATTCAGGAAAAAACGCATACGCACTTTTTGGCCAACCAAGCAAGCCTGTAAAGGAAATCTGCACTACAATGAAGTCTCACTGCCCCCCGGGCAAAAGGGCCATCTGAAAAAAGTGTAAAATCCAGAAATGTAGGACAGGATATGGAGAACAGGGAGCCTTGTTATGCTGATTGGCAGGATGTAAATTGCCAGCAGCCACCATGGAGAAGTGTATGGTGTTTCCTGAAACACGTAACAAACAAAGCAACACAGCCTATGACACTTCCACTTATGGTCCTATAGCTTATGGAAATTAAAATCAAAAACAGACAGCCACCCCAATATTTGGGTCGGCTGTGTTCACAAGAAGCTCGTCTACAGTATCAGGTAAATATCCCAGAAAGCAAAAATTGGATAAAGAAGTTGTGGCACGTACGTACAATGCAATATCACTCAGCAATGAAATCTGTGTCATCAGGCCCGTAGCGGCATAGTGAGTGGATGCAGGTACGGTGATTCTACGTGAACTACGTCACACAGAAAAAGAAACATCATAAGATATCACTAATACACGGAATGTAAACTTGACTACACATGAACTGAATTACAAAACAGAACAGGCTCTCAAATTTAGAAAACCAACTAGTGCTTGCTTATGGGGAAAGGTGCGTTGGGGTGCTGCATAAAACCAGAGACTGAAATTAGCACAGATAACTTTCCATAAGCCAAATATGTAATAGACAAGACCTACTCCTTGCTCAACGAAATGGACCCAACACCACATATTCAACGCCTAGGAATATACCTGACTAGGAAGAATCTTAAAACCCCTGGATATATATGTCTCCGTAAGAGAATCAAGCGTGTGTACAGCGGCCGAAACGCAGCAGTGAAAATCCGATAAATCCCATTATCAAAATAAATTTCGAAAACAAAACACAAAGACAGTGAAATAGAGAGCAATTCTTAAATAATTCACTCAGGGCATGTGATGCAACCGGGATTGACCACATCTACACCCAGAGCTGGTTGAGACATAAGGCTGGACACTTCAGGCTGATAGCACTGGTGAGTTTCGGTGAGCAAATGCAGACCCTTTGAAGTCATAATGCATAGTACCCATTCCATGGGTCCCAACTCTCCAGGTTCAAGGCATTCTTCCTCCAGCTAAAACATGCATGGGAAACCCAGAGTATCGTCCACCGTGTGATTGGGAAACGATTTAAAATGCATCTCAGTTTTCGTATCCTGGTCCTCGGGATCACCATTCCAGATGCTTTACTAACACTCTCCCCGCTTGGAGAGTCAGTGCCTTTAACCTCCTGTTTGGCACAGCTTGCCATTTCTGTGCAAGATGAACAGGAATTGGGAGAACCAATGAGAGTCTAGCTGTAGGTGCCTGCACGGGCAAATGTAATGCTCATTGCCCACCAGGAAGAGGAATTAAACAAAGGCTCAGTGTGCCCTGCTGGAAACAGATTAGGGCCTGAAGCAATCCTGCGGTTTTGTGCCCAGCTCACAAGAAAGCGAGTTGAAGAAAGGAGGTCAGGGTACTGTACTTCACAAACCTGCAGAGTTATAAATGACAGCTATCCTCCAAAAATATATTGAAGTAAGCCTGCGAAGGGGACTTGAAAGCGGGGCTGAATTTCAGGAAAACGATTGCAGGGGGTAGACTGGAATTGCCCTGAAAGCATAGGAAAAGAGGCACAACGTCGACAATGATGCACTTGGCCAAAAAGGGCGTATGCGTTTTTTCCTGAATATATTCAGGAAAAAACGCATACGCCCTTTTTGGCCAACCAAGCAAGCCTGTAAAGGAAATCTGCACTACAATGAAGTCTCACTGCTCCCCGGGAAAAAGGGCCATCTGAAAAAAGTGTAAAATCCAGAAAGGTAGCACAGGATATGGAGAACAGGGAGCCTTGTTATGCTGATTGGCAGGATGTAAATTGCCAGCAGCCACCCTGGAGAAGTGTATGGTGTTTCCTGAAACACGTAAGAAACAAAGCAACACAGCCTATGGCACTTCCACTTATGGTCCTATAGCTTACGGAAATTAAAATCAAAAACAGACAGCCACCCCAATATTTGGGACGGCTGTGTTCACAAGAAGCTCGTCTACAGTACCAGGTAAATATCCCAGAAAGCAAAAAATGGATAAAGAAGTTGTGGCACGTACGTGCAATGCAGTATCACTCAGCAATGAAATCTGTGTCATCAGGCCCGTAGCGGCATAGTGAGTGGATGCAGGTATGGTGATTCTACGTGAACTACGTCACACAGAAAAAGAAACATCATAAGATATCACTAATACACGGAATGTAAACTTGACTACACATGAACTGAATTACAAAACAGAACAGTGTCTCAAATTTAGAAAACCAACTAGTGCTTGCTTATGGGGAAAGGTGCCATGGGGTGCTGCATAAAACCAGAGACTGAAATTAGCACAGATAACATTCCATAAGCCAAATATGTAATAGACAAGACCTACTCCTTGCTCAACGAAATGGACCCAACACCACATATTCAACGCCTAGGAATATACCTGACTAGGAAGAATCTTAAAACCCATGGATATATATGTCTCCGTAAGAGAATCAAGTGTGTGTACAGCGGCCGAAACGCAGCAGTGAAAATCCGATAAATCCCATTATCAAAATAAATTTCGAAAACAAAACACAAAGACAGTGAAATAGAGAGCAATTCTTAAATAATTCACTCAGGGCATGTGATGCAACCGGGATGGACCACATCTACACCCAGAGCTGGTTGACACATAAGGCTGGACACTTCAGGCTGATAGCATTGGTGAGTTTCGGTGAGCAAATGCAGACCCTTTGAAGTCATACTGCATGGTACCTATTCCATGGGTCCCAACTCTTCAGGTTCAAGGGATTCTTCCTCCAGCTAAAACATGCATGGGAAACCCACAGTATGGTCCACCGTGTGATTGGGAAACGATTTAAAATGCATCTCAGTTTTCGTATCCTGGTCCTCGGGTTCACCATTCCAGATGCTTTATTAACACTCTCCCTGCTTGGAGAGTCAGTGCCTTTAACCTACTGTTTGGCACAGCTTGCAATTTCTGTGCAAGATGAACAGGAATAGGGAGAAGCAATGAGAGACTAGCTGTAGGTGTCTGCACGGGCAAATGTAACGCTCATTTCCCACCAGGAAGAGGAATTAACCAAAGGCTCAGCATGCCCTGCCGGAAACAGATTAGGGCCTGAAGCAATCCTGTGGTTTTGTGCCCAGCTCACAAGAAAGCGAGTTGAAGAAAGGAGCTCAGGGGCACTGTAATTCACAAACCTGCAGAGTTATAAATGACAGCTATCCTACAAAAATATATTGAAGTAAGCCTGCGAAGGGGACTTGAAAGCGGGGCAGAATTTCAGGAAAACGATTGCAGGGGGTAGACTGGAATTGCCCTGAAAGCATAGGAAAAGAGGCAGAACGTCGACAATGATGCACTTGGCCAAAAAGGGCGTATGCGTTTTTTCCTGAATATATTCAGGAAAAAACGCATACGCACTTTTTGGCCAACCAAGCAAGCCTGTAAAGGAAATCTGCACTACAATGAAGTCTCACTGCCCCCCGGGCAAAAGGGCCATCTGAAAAAAGTGTAAAATCCAGAAATGTAGGACAGGATATGGAGAACAGGGAGCCTTGTTATGCTGATTGGCAGGATGTAAATTGCCAGCAGCCACCCTGGAGAAGTGTATGGTGTTTCCTGAAACACGTAACAAACAAAGCAACACAGCCTATGACACTTCCACTTATGGTCCTATAGCTTACGGAAATTAAAATCAAAAACAGACAGCCACCCCAATATTTGGGACGGCTGTGTTCACAAGAAGCTCGTCTACAGTATCAGGTAAATATCCCAGAAAGCAAAAATTGGATAAAGAAGTTGTGGCACGTACGTACAATGCAATATCACTCAGCAATGAAATCTGTGTCATCAGGCCCGTAGCGGCATAGTGAGTGGATGCAGGTACGGTGATTCTACGTGAACTACGTCACACAGAAAAAGAAACATCATAAGATATCACTAATACACGGAATGTAAACTTGACTACACATGAACTGAATTACAAAACAGAACAGGGTCTCAAATTTAGAAAACCAACTAGTGCTTGCTTATGGGGAAAGGTGCGTTGGGGTGCTGCATAAAACCAGAGACTGAAATTAGCACAGATAACTTTCCATAAGCCAAATATGTAATAGACAAGACCTACTCCTTGCTCAACGAAATGGACCCAACACCACATATTCAACGCATAGGAATATACCTGACTAGGAAGAATCTTAAAACCCATGGATATATATGTCTCCGTAAGAGAATCAAGCGTGTGTACAGCGACCGAAACACAGCAGTGAAAATCCGATAAATCCCATTATCAAAATAAATTTCGAAAACAAAACACAAAGACAGTGAAATAGAGAGCAATTCTTAAATAATTCACTCAGGGCATGTGATGCAACCGGGATTGACCACATCTACACCCAGAGCTGGTTGAGACATAAGGCTGGACACTTCAGGCTGATAGCATTGGTGAGTTTCGGTGAGCAAATGCAGACCCTTTGAAGTCATACAGCATGGTACCTATTCCATGTGTCCCAACTCTCCAGGTTCAAGGGATTCTTCCTCCAGCTAAAACATGCATGGGAAACCCACAGTATGGTCCACCGTGTGATTGGGAAACGATTTAAAATGCATCTCAGTTTTCGTATCCTGGTCCTCGGGTTCACCATTCCAGATGCTTTACTAACACTCTCCCTGCTTGGAGAGTCAGTGCCTTTAACCTCCTGTTTGGCACAGCTTGCACTTTCTGTGCAAGATGAACAGGAATAGGGAGAACCAATGAGAGACTAGCTGTAGGGGTCTGCACGGGCAAATGTAACGCTCATTTCCCACCAGGAAGAGGAATTAACCAAAGGCTCAGCATGCACTGCCGGATACAGATTAGGGCCTGAAGCAATCCTGCGGTTTTGTGCCCAGCTCACAAGAAAGCGAGTTGAAGAAAGGAGCTCAGGGGCACTGTAATTCACAAACCTGCAGAGTTATAAATGACAGCTATCCTCCAAAAATATATTGAAGTAAGCCTGCGAAGGGGACTTGAAAGCGGGGCAGAATTTCAGGAAAACAATTGCAGGGGGTAGACTGGAATTGCCCTGAAAGCATAGGAAAAGAGGCAGAACGTCGACAATGATGCACTTGGCCAAAAAGGGCGTATGCGTTTTTTCCTGAATATATTCAGGAAAAAACGCATACGCCCTTTTTGGCCAACCAAGCAAGCCTGTAAAGGAAATCTGCACTACAATGAAGTCTCACTGTCCCCCGGGCAAAAGGGCCATCTGAAAAAAAAGTGTAAAATCCAGAAAGGTAGGACAGGATATGGAGAACAGGGAGCCTTGTTATGCTGATTGGCAGGATGTAAATTGCCAGCAGCCACCCTGGAGTAGTGTATGGTGTTTCCTGAAACACGTAAGAAACAAAGCAACACAGCCTGTGGCACTTCCACTTATGGTCCTATAGCTTACGGAAATTAAAATCAAAAACAGACAGCCACCCCAATATTTGGGACGGCTGTGTTCACAAGAAGCTCGTCTACAGTATCAGGTAAATATCCCAGAAAGCAAAAAATGGATAAAGAAGTTGTGGCACGTACGTACAATGCAATATCACTCAGCAATGAAATCTGTGTCATCAGGCCCGTAGCGGCATAGTGAGTGGATGCAGGTACGGTGATTCTACGTGAACTACGTCACACAGAAAAAGAAACATCATAAGATATCATTAATACACCGAATGTAAACTTGACTACACATGAACTGAATTACAAAACAGAGCAGGGTCTCAAATTTAGAAAACCAACTAGTGCTTGCTTATGGGGAAAGGTGCCTTGGGGTGCTGCATAAAACCAGAGACTGAAATTAGAACAGATAACATTCCATAAGACAAATATGTAATAGACAAGACCTACTCCTTGCTCAACAAAATGGACTCAACACCACATATTCAACGCCTAGGAATATACCTGACTAGGAAGAATCTTAAAACCCATGGATATATATGTCTCCGTAAGAGAATCAAGCGTGTGTACAGCAGCCGATACGCAGCAGTGAAAATCCGATAAATCCCATTATCAAAATAAATTTCGAAAACAAAACACAAAGACAGTGAAATAGAGAGCAATTCTTAAATAATTCACTCAGGGCATGTGATGCAACCGGGATTGACCACATCTACACCCAGAGCTGGTTGACACATAAGGCTGGACACTTCAGGCTGATAGCATTGGTGAGTTTCGGTGAGCAAATGCAGACCCTTTGAAGTCATACTGCATGGTACCCATTCCATGGGTCCCAACTCTCCAGGTTCAAGGGATTCTTCCTCCAGCTAAAACATGCATGGGAAACCCAGAGTATCATCCACCGTGTGATTGGGAAACGATTTAAAATGCATCTCAGTTTTCGTATCCTTGTCCTCGGGTTCACCATTCCAGACGCTTTACTAACACTCTCCCTGCTTGGAGAGTCAGTGCCTTTAACCTCCTGTTTGGCACAGCTTGCAATTTCTGTTCAAGATGAACAGGAATAGGGAGAACCAATGAGAGACTAGTTGTAGGTGTCTGCACGGGCAAATGTAACGCTCATTTCCCACCAGGAAGAGGAATTAACCAAAGGCTCAGCATGCACTGCCGGATACAGATTAGGGCCTGAAGCAATCTTGCGGTTTTGTGCCCAGCTCACAAGAAAGCGAGTTGAAGAAAGGAGCTCAGGGGCACTGTAATTCACAAACCTGCAGAGTTATAAATGACAGCTATCCTCCAAAAATATATTGAAGTAAGCCTGCGAAGGGGACTTGAAAGCGGGGCAGAATTTCAGGAAAACAATTGCAGGGGGTAGACTGGAATTGCCCTGAAAGCATAGGAAAAGAGGCAGAACGTCGACAATGATGCACTTGGCCAAAAAGGGCGTATGCGTTTTTTCCTGAATATATTCAGGAAAAAACACATACGCCCTTTTTGGCCAACCAAGCAAGCCTGTAAAGGAAATCTGCACTACAATGAAGTCTCACTGTCCCCTGGGCAAAAGGGCCATCTGAATAAAAAGTGTAAAATCCAGAAAGGTAGGACAGGATATGGAGAACAGGGAGCCTTGTTATGCTGATTGGCAGGATGTAAATTGCCAGCAGCCACCCTGGAGAAGTGTATGGTGTTTCCTGAAACACGTAAGAAACAAAGCAACACAGCCTATGGCACTTCCACTTATGGTCCTATAGCTTACGGAAATTAAAATCAAAAACAGACAGCCACCCCAATATTTGGGACGGCTGTGTTCACAGGAAGCTCGTCTACAGTATCAGGTAAATATCCCAGAAAGCAAAAAATGGATAAAGAAGTTGTGGCACGTACGTACAATGCAATATCACTCAGCAATGAAATCTGTGTCATCAGGCCCGTAGCGGCATAGTGAGTGGATGCAGGTACGGTGATTCTACGTGAACTACGTCACACAGAAAAAGAAACATCATAAGATATCACTAATACACGGAATGTAAACTTGACTACACATGAACTGAATTACAAAACAGAGCAGGGTCTCAAATTTAGAAAACCAACTAGTGCTTGCTTATGGGGAAAGGTGCCTTGGGGTGCTGCATAAAACCAGAGACTGAAATTAGTACAGATAACATTCCATAAGACAAATATGTAATAGACAAGACCTACTCCTTGCTCAACAAAATGGACTCAACACCACATATTCAACGCCTAGGAATATACCTGACTAGGAAGAATCTTAAAACCCATGGATATATATGTCTCCGTAAGAGAATCAAGCCTGTGTACAGCGGCCGATACGCAGCAGTGAAAATCCGATAAATCCCATTATCAAAATAAATTTCGAAAACAAAACACAAAGACAGTGAAATAGAGAGCAATTCTTAAATAATTCACTCAGGGCATGTGATGCAACCGGGATTGACCACATCTACACCCAGAGCTGCTTGAGACATAAGGCTGGACACTACAGGCTGATAGCATTGGTGAGTTTCGGTGAGCAAATGCAGACCCTTTGAAGTCATACTGCATGGTACCTATTCCATGGGTCCCAACTCTTCAGGTTCAAGGGATTCTTCCTCCAGCTAAAACATGCATGGGAAACCCACAGTATGGTCCACCGTGTGATTGGGAAACGATTTAAAATGCATCTCAGTTTTCGTATCCTGGTCCTCGGGTTCACCATTCCAGATGCTTTACTAACTCTCTCCCCGCTTGGAGAGTCAGTGCCTTTAACCTCCTGTTTCGCACAGCTTGCAATTTCTGTGCAAGATGAACAGGAATAGGGAGAACCAATGAGAGACTAGCTATAGGTGTCTGCACGGGCAAATGTAACGCTCATTTCCCACCAGGAAGAGGAATTAAACAAAGGCTCAGTGTGCCCTGCTGGAAACAGATTAGGGCCTGAAGCAATCCTGCGGTTTTGTGCCCAGCTCACAAGAAAGCGAGTTGAAGAAAGGAGCTCAGGGGCACTGTACTTCACAAACCTGCAGAGTTATAAATGACAGCTATCCTCCAAGAATATATTGAAGTAAGCCTGCGAAGGGGACTTGAAAGGGGGGCAGAATTTCTGGAAAATGATTGCAGGGGGTAGACTGGAATTGCCCTGAAAGCATAGGAAAAGAGGCAGAACGTCGACAATGATGCACTTGGCCAAAAAGGGCGTATGCGTTTTTTCCTGCATATATTCAGGAAAAAACGCATACGCCCTTTTTGGCCAACCAAGCAAGCCTGTAAAGGAAATCTGCACTACAATGAAGTCTCACTGCCCCCCCCCCCCCGGGCAAAAGGGCCATCTGAAAAAAGTGTAAAATCCATAAATGTAGGACAGGATATGGAGAACAGGGAGCCTTGTTATGCTGATTGGCAGGATGTAAATTGCCAGCAGCCACCCTGGAGAAGTGTATGGTGTTTCCTGAAACACGTCAGAAACAAAGCAACACAGCCTATGGCACTTCCACTTATGGTCCTATAGCTTACGGAAATTAAAATCAAAAACTGACAGCCACCCCAATATTTGGGACGGCTGTGTTCACAAGAAGCTCGTCTACAGTATCAGGTAAATATCCCAGAAAGCAAAAAATGGATAAAGAAATTGTGGCACGTACGTACAATGCAATATCACTCAGCAATGAAATCTGTGTCATCAGGCCCGTAGCGGCATAGTGAGTGGATGCAGGTACGGTGATTCTACGTGAACTACGTCACACAGAAAAAGAAACATCATAAGATATCACTAATACACGGAATGTAAACTTGACTACACATGGACTGAATTACAAAACAGAACAGGGTCTCAAATTTAGAAAACCAACTAGTGCTTGCTTATGGGGAAAGGTGCGTTGGGGTGCTGCATAAAACCAGAGACTGAAATTAGCACAGATAACTTTCCATAAGCCAAATATGTAATACACAAGACCTACTCCTTGCTCAACGAAATGGACCCAAAACCACATATTCAACGCCTAGGAATATACCTGACTAGGAAGAATCTTAAAACCCATGGATATATATGTCTCCATAAGAGAATCAAGCGTGTGTACAGCGGCCGAAACGCAGCAGTGAAAATCCGATAAATCCCATTATCAAAATAAATTTCGAAAACAAAACACAAAGACAGTGAAATAGAGAGCAATTCTTAAATAATTCACTCAGGGCATGTGATGAAACCGTGATTGACCACATCTACACACAGAGCTGGTTGAGACATAAGGCTGGACACTTCATGCTGATAGCATTGGTGAGTTTTGGTGAGCAAATGCAGACCCTTTGAAGTCATACTGCATGGTACCCATTCCATGGGTCCCAACTCTCCAGGTTCAAGGGATTCTTCCTCCAGCTAAAACATGCATGGGAAACCCAGAGTATCGTCCACCGTGTGATTGGGAAACGATTTAAAATGCATCTCAGTTTTCGTATCCTGGTCCTCGGGTTCACCATTCCAGATGCTTTACTAACACTCTCCCCGCTTGGAGAGTCAGTGCCTTTAACCTCCTGTTTGGCACAGCTTGCAATTTCTGTGCAAGATGAACAGGAATAGGGAGAACCAATGAGAGACTAGCTGTAGGTGTCTGCACAGGCAAATGTAACGCTCATTGCCCACCAGGAAGAGGAATTAAACAAAGGCTCAGTGTGCCCTGCTGGAAACAGATTAGGGCCTGAAGCAATCCTGCGGTTTTGTGCCCAGCTCACAAGAAAGCGAGTTGAGGAAAGGAGCTCAGGGGCACTGTAAATCACAAACCTGCAGAGTTATAAATGACAGCTATCTTCCAAAAGTATATTGAAGTAAGCCTGCGTAGGGGACTTGAAAGCGGGGCAGAATTTCAGGAAAACGATTGCAGGGGGTAGACTGGAATTTCCCTGAAAGCATAGGAAAAGAGGCAGAACGTCGACAATGATGCACTTGGCCAAAAAGTGCGTATGCGTTTTTTCCTGAATATATTCAGGAAAAAACGCATACGACCTTTTTGGCCAACCAAGCAAGCCTGTAAAGGAAATCTGCACTACAATGAAGTCTCACTGCCCCCCGGGCAAGAGGGCCATCCGAAAAAAGTGTAAAATCCAGAAAGGTAGGACAGGATATGGAGAAGAGGGAGCCTTGTTATGCTGATTGGCAGGATGTAAATTGCCAACAGCCACCCTGGAGAAGTGTATGGTGTTTCCTGAAACACGTAAGAAATAAAGCAACACAGCCTATGGCAATTGCACTTATGGTCCTATTCCTTAGGGAAATTAAAATCAAAAACAGAGAGCCACCCCAAAGTTTGGGACGGCTGTGTTCCCAAGAAGCTCGTCTACAGTACCAGGTAAATATCCCAGAAAGCAAAAAATGGATAAAGAAGTTGTGGCACGTACGTACAATGCAATATCACTCAGCAATGAAATCTGTGTCACCAGGCCCGTAGCGGCATAGTGAGTGGATGCAGGTACAGTGATTCTACGTGAACTACGTCACACAGAAAAAGAAACATCATAAGATATCACTAATACACGGAATGTAAACTTGACTACACATGAACTGAATTACAAAAAAGAAGAGGGTCTCAAATTTAGAAAACCAACTAGTGCTTGCTTATGGGGAAAGGTGCGTTGGGGTGCTGCATAAAACCAGAGACTGAAATTAGCACAGATAACTTTCCATAAGCCAAATATGTAATAGACAAGACCTACTCCTTGCTCAACGAAATGGACCCAACACCACATATTCAACGCCTAGGAATATACCTGACTAGGAAGAATCTTAAAACCCATGGATATATATGTCTCCGTAAGAGAATCAAGCGTGTGTACAGCGGCCGAAACGCAGCAGTGAAAATCCGATAAATCCCATTATCAAAATAAATTTCGAAAACAAAACACAAAGACAGTGAAATAGAGAGCAATTCTTAAATAATTCACTCAGGGCATGTGATGCAACCGGGATTGACCACATCTACACCCAGAGCTGGTTGAGACATAAGGCTGGACACTTCAGGCTGATAGCATTGGTGAGTTTCGGTGAGCAAATGCAGACCCTTTGAAGTCATACTGCATGGTACCCATTCCATGGGTCCCAACTCTCCAGGTTCAAGGGATTCTTCCTCCAGCTAAAACATGCATGGGAAACCCTGAGTATCGTCCACCGTGTGATTGGGAAACGATTTAAAATGCATCTCAGTTTTCGTATCCTGGTCCTCGGGTTCACCATTCCAGATGCTTTACTATCACTCTCCACGCTTGGAGAGTCAGTGCCTTTAACCTCCTGTTTCGCACAGCTTGCAATTTCTGTGCAAGATGGACAGGAATAGGGAGAACCAATGAGAGACTAGCTGTAGGTGTCTGCACGGGCAAATGTAACGCTCATTGCCCACCAGGAAGAGGAATTAAACAAAGGCTCAGTGTGCCCTGCTGGAAACAGATTAGGGCCTGAAGCAATCCTGCGGTTTTGTGCCCAGCTCACAAGAAAGCGAGTTGAAGAAAGGAGCTCAGGGGCACTGTACTTCACAAACCTGCAGAGTTATAAATGACAGCTATCCTCCAAAAATATATTGAAGTAAGCCTGCGAAGGGGACTTGAAAGCGGGGCTGAATTTCAGGAAAACGATTGCAGGGGGTAGACTGGAATTGCCCTGAAAGCATAGGAAAAGAGGCAGAACGTCGACAATGACGCACTTGGCCAAAAAGGGCGTATGCGTTTTTTCCTGAATATATTCAGCAAAAAACGCATACGCCCTTTTTGGCCAACCAAGCAAGCCTGTAAAGGAAATCTGCACTACAATGAAGTCTCACTGCCCCCCAGGCAAAAGGGCCATCTGTAAAAAGGGTAAAATCCAGAAAGGTAGGACAGGATATGGAGAACAGGGAGCCTTGTTATGCTGATTGGCAGGATGTAAATTGCCAGCAGCCACCCTGGAGAAGTGTATGGTGTTTCCTGAAACACGTAAGAAACAAAGCAACACAGCCTATGGCACTTCCACTTATGGTCCTATAGCTTACGGAAATTAAAATCAAAAACTGACAGCCACCTCAATATTTGGGACGGCTGTGTTCACAAGAAGCTCGTCTACAGTATCAGGTAAATATCCCAGAAAGCAAAAAATGGATAAAGAAGTTGTGGCACGTACGTACAATGCAATATCACTCAGCAATGAAATCTGTGTCATCAGGCCCGTAGCGGCATAGTGAGTGGATGCAGGTACGGTGATTCTACGTGAACTACGTCACACAGAAAAAGAAACATCATAAGATATCACTAATACACGGAATGTAAACTTGACTACACATGGACTGAATTACAAAACAGAACAGGGTCTCAAATTTAGAAAACCAACTAGTGCTTGCTTATGGGGAAAGGTGCGTTGGGGTGCTGCATAAAACCAGAGACTGAAATTAGCACAGATAACTTTCCATAAGCCAAATATGTAATAGACAAGACCTACTCCTTGCTCAACGAAATGGACCCAAAACCACATATTCAACGCCTAGGAATATACCTGACTAGGAAGAATCTTAAAACCCATGGATATATATGTCTCCATAAGAGAATCAAGCGTGTGTACAGCGGCCGAAACGCAGGAGTGAAAATCCGATAAATCCCATTATCAAAATAAATTTCAAAAACAAAACACAAAAACAGTGAAATAGAGAGCAATTCTTAAATAATTCACTCAGGGCATGTGATGAAACCGTGATTGACCACATCTACACCCAGAGCTGGTTGAGACATAAGGCTGGACACTTCATGCTGATAGCATTGGTGAGTTTTGGTGAGCAAATGCAGACCCTTTGAAGTCATACTGCATGGTACCCATTCCATGGGTCCCAACTCTCCAGGTTCAAGGGATTCTTCCTCCAGCTAAAACATGCATGGGAAACCCAGAGTATCGTCCACCGTGTGATTGGGAAACGATTTAAAATGCATCTCAGTTTTCGTATCCTGGTCCTCGGGTTCACCATTCCAGATGCTTTACTAACACTCTCCCCGCTTGGAGAGTCAGTGCCTTTAACCTCCTGTTTGGCACAGCTTGCAATTTCTGTGCAAGATGAACAGGAATAGGGAGAACCAATGAGAGACTAGCTGTAGGTGTCTGCACGGGCAAATGTAACGCTCATTGCCCACCAGGAAGAGGAATTAAACAAAGGCTCAGTGTGCACTGCTGGAAACAGATTAGGGCCTGAAGCAATCCTGCGGTTTTGTGCCCAGCTCACAAGAAAGCGAGTTGAGGAAAGGAGCTCAGGGGCACTGTAATTCACAAACCTGCAGAGTTATAAATGACAGCTATCTTCCAAAAGTATATTGAAGTAAGCCTGCGTAGGGGACTTGAAAGCGGGGCAGAATTTCAGGAAAACGATTGCAGGGGGTAGACTGGAATTGCCCTGAAAGCATAGGAAAAGAGGCACAACGTCAACAATGATTTACTTGGCCAATAAGGGCGTATGCGTTTTTTCCTGAATATATTCAGGAAAAAACGCATACGACCTTTTTGGCCAACCAAGCAAGCCTGTAAAGGAAATCTGCACTACAATGAAGTCTCACTGCCCCCCGGGCAAGAGGGCCATCCGAAAAAAGTGTAAAATCCAGAAAGGTAGGACAGGATATGGAGAAGAGGGAGCCTTGTTATGCTGATTGGCAGGATGTAAATTGCCAACAGCCACCCTGGAGAAGTGTATGGTGTTTCCTGAAACACGTAAGAAATAAAGCAACACAGCCTATGGCAAATGCACTTATGGTCCTATTCCTTAGGGAAATTAAAATCAAAAACAGACAGCCACCCCAATATTTGGGATGACTGTGTTCACAAGAAGCTCGTCTACAGTATCAGGTAAATATCCCAGAAAGCAAAAAATGTATAAAGAAGTTGTGGCACGTACGTACAATGCAATATCACTCAGCAATGAAATCTGTGTCACCAGGCCCGTAGCGGCATAGTGAGTGGATGCAGGTACAGTGATTCTACGTGAACTACGTCACACAGAAAAAGAAACATCATAAGATATCACTAATACACGGAATGTAAACTTGACTACACATGAACTGAATTACAAAAAAGAACAGGGTCTCAAATTTAGAAAACCAACTAGTGCTTGCTTATGGGGAAAGGTGCGTTGGGGTGCTGCATAAAACCAGAGACTGAAATTAGCACAGATAACTTTCCATAAGCCAAATATGTAATAGACAAGACCTACTCCTTGCTCAACGAAATGGACCCAACACCACATATTCAACGCCTAGGAATATACCTGACTAGGAAGAATCTTAAAACCCATGGATATATATGTCTCCGTAAGAGAATCAAGCGTGTGTACAGCGGCCGAAATGCAGCAGTGAAAATCCGATAAATCCCATTATCAAAATAAATTTCGAAAACAAAACACAAAGACAGTGAAATAGAGAGCAATTCTTAAATAATTCACTCAGGGCATGTGATGCAACCGGGATTGACCACATCTACACCCAGAGCTGGTTGAGACATAAGGCTGGACACTTCAGGCTGATAGCATTGGTGAGTTTCGGTGAGCAAATGCAGACCCTTTGAAGTCATACTGCATGGTACCCATTCCATGGGTCCCAACTCTCCAGGTTCAAGGGATTCTTCCTCCAGCTAAAACATGCATGGGAAACCCTGAGTATCGTCCACCGTGTGATTGGGAAACGATTTAAAATGCATTTCAGTTTTCGTATCCTGGTCCTCGGGTTCACCATTCCAGATGCTTTACTATCACTCTCCCCGCTTGGAGAGTCAGTGCCTTTAACCTCGTGTTTCGCACAGCTTGCAATTTCTGTGCAAGATGGACAGGAATAGGGAGAACCAATGAGAGACTAGCTGTAGGTGTCTGCACGGGCATATGTAACGCTCATTGCCCACCAGGAAGAGGAATTAAGCAAAGGCTCAGTGTGCCCTGCTGCAAACAGATTAGGGCCTGAAGCAATCCTGCGGTTTTGTGCCCAGCTCACAAGAAAGCGAGTTGAAGAAAGGAGCTCAGGGGCACTGTAATTCACAAACCTGCAGAGTTATAAATGACAGCTATCCTCCAAAAATATATTGAAGTAAGCCTGCGAAGGGGACTTGAAAGCGGGGCAGAATTTCAGGAAAACGATTGCAGGGGGTAGACTGGAATTGCACTGAAAGCATAGGAAAAGAGGCAGAACGTCGACAATGATGCACTTGGCCAAAAAGGGCGTATGCGTTTTTTCCTGAATATATTCAGGAAAAAACGCATACGCCCTTTTTGGCCAACCAAGCAAGCCTGTAAAGGAAATCTGCACTACAATGAAGTCTCACTGCCCCCCGGGCAAAAGGGCCATCTGAAAAAAGTGTAAAATTCAGAAATGTAGGACAGGATATGGAGAACAGGGAGCCTTGTTATGCTGATTGGCAGGATGTAAATTGCTGGCAGCCACCCTGGAGAAGTGTATGGTGTTTCCTGAAACACATAAGAAACAAAGCAACACAGCCTATGGCAATTCCACTTATGGTCCTATAGCTTACGGAAATTAAAATCAAAAACAGACAGCCACCCCAATATTTGGGATGGCTGTGTTCACAAGAAGCTCGTCTACAGTATCAGGTAAATATCCCAGAAAGCAAAAAATGGATAAAGAAGTTGTGGCACGTACGTACAATGCAATATCACTCAGCAATGAAATCTGTGTCACCAGGCCCGTAGCGGCATAGTGAGTGGATGCAGGTACAGTGATTCTACGTGAACTACGTCACACAGAAAAAGAAACATCATAAGATATCACTAATACACGGAATGTAAACTTGACTACACATGAACTGAATTACAAAAAAGAACAGGGTCTCAAATTTAGAAAACCAACTAGTGCTTGCTTATGGGGAAAGTTGCGTTGGGGTGCTGCATAAAACCAGAGACTGAAATTAGCACAGATAACTTTCCATAAGCCAAATATGTAATAGACAAGACCTACTCCTTGCTCAACGAAATGGACCCAACACCACATATTCAACGCCTAGGAATATACCTGACTAGGAAGAATCTTAAAACCCATGGATATATATGTCTCCGTAAGAGAATCAAGCGTGTGTACAGCGGCCGAAACGCAGCAGTGAAAATCCGATAAATCCCATTATCAAAATAAATTTCGAAAGCAAAACACAAAGACAGTGAAATAGAGAGCAATTCTTAAATAATTCACTCAGGGCATGTGATGCAACCGGGATTGACCACATCTAAACCCAGAGCTGGTTGAGACATAAGGCTGGACACTTCAGGCTGATAGCATTGGTGAGTTTCGGTGAGCAAATGCAGACCCTTTGAAGTCATACTGCATGGGACCCATTCCATGGGTCCCAACTCTCCAGGTTCAAGGGATTCTTCCTCCAGCTAAAACATGCATGGGAAACCCTGAGTATCGTCCACCGTGTGATTGGGAAACGATTTAAAATGCATCTCAGTTTTCGTATCCTGGTCCTCGGGTTCACCATTCCAGATGCTTTACTATCACTCTCCCCGCTTGGAGAGTCAGTGCCTTTAACCTCCTGTTTCGCACAGCTTGCAATTTCTGTGCAAGATGGACAGGAATAGGGAGAACCAATGAGAGACTAGCTGTAGGTGTCTGCACGGGCAAATGTAACGCTCATTGCCCACCAGGAAGAGGAATTAAACAAAGGCTCAGTGTGCCCTGCTGGAAACAGATTAGGGCCTGAAGCAATCCTGCGGTTTTGTGCCCAGCTCACAAGAAAGCGAGTTGAAGAAAGGAGCTCAGGGGCACTGTACTTCACAAACCTGCAGAGTTATAAATGACAGCTATCCTCCAAAAATATATTGAAGTAAGCCTGCGAAGGGGACTTGAAAGCGGGGCTGAATTTCAGGAAAACGATTGCAGGGGGTAGACTGGAATTGCCCTGAAAGCATAGGAAAAGAGGCAGAACGTCGACAATGACGGACTTGGCCAAAAAGGGCGTATGCGTTTTT
Source organism: Phocoena phocoena (assembly GCF_963924675.1). NCBI lineage: Eukaryota > Metazoa > Chordata > Mammalia > Artiodactyla > Phocoenidae > Phocoena > Phocoena phocoena. The sequence continues at coordinate 445,087 of NW_027077566.1, read as the reverse complement.
TCCTGAATATATTCAGGAAAAAACGCATACGCCCTTTTTGGCCAACCAAGCAAGCCTGTAAAGGAAATCTGCACTACAATGAAGTCTCACTGCCCCCTAGGCAAAAGGGCCATCTGTAAAAAGGGTAAAATCCAGAAAGGTAGGACAGGATATGGAGAACAGGGAGCCTTGTTATGCTGATTGGCAGGATGTAAATTGCCAGCAGCCACCCTGGAGAAGTGTATGGTGTTTCCTGAAACACGTAAGAAACAAAGCAACACAGCCTATGGCACTTCCACTTATGGTCCTATAGCTTACGGAAATTAAAATCAAAAACTGACAGCCACCTCAATATTTGGGACGGCTGTGTTCACAAGAAGCTCGTCTACAGTATCAGGTAAATATCCCAGAAAGCAAAAAATGGATAAAGAAGTTGTGGCACGTACGTACAATGCAATATCACTCAGCAATGAAATCTGTGTCATCAGGCCCGTAGCGGCATAGTGAGTGGATGCAGGTACGGTGATTCTACGTGAACTACGTCACACAGAAAAAGAAACATCATAAGATATCACTAATACACGGAATGTAAACTTGACTACACATGGACTGAATTACAAAACAGAACAGGGTCTCAAATTTAGAAAACCAACTAGTGCTTGCTTATGGGGAAAGGTGCGTTGGGGTGCTGCATAAAACCAGAGACTGAAATTAGCACAGATAACTTTCCATAAGCCAAATATGTAATAGACAAGACCTACTCCTTGCTCAACGAAATGGACCCAAAACCACATATTCAACGCCTAGGAATATACCTGACTAGGAAGAATCTTAAAACCCATGGATATATATGTCTCCATAAGAGAATCAAGCGTGTGTACAGCGGCCGAAACGCAGCAGTGAAAATCCGATAAATCCCATTATCAAAATAAATTTCAAAAACAAAACACAAAAACAGTGAAATAGAGAGCAATTCTTAAATAATTCACTCAGGGCATGTGATGAAACCGTGATTGACCACATCTACACCCAGAGCTGGTTGAGACATAAGGCTGGACACTTCATGCTGATAGCATTGGTGAGTTTTGGTGAGCAAATGCAGACCCTTTGAAGTCATACTGCATGGTACCCATTCCATGGGTCCCAACTCTCCAGGTTCAAGGGATTCTTCCTCCAGCTAAAACATGCATGGGAAACCCAGAGTATCGTCCACCGTGTGATTGTGAAACGATTTAAAATGCATCTCAGTTTTCGTATCCTGGTCCTCGGGTTCACCATTCCAGATGCTTTACTAACACTCTCCCCGCTTGGAGAGTCAGTGCCTTTAACCTCCTGTTTGGCACAGCTTGCAATTTCTGTGCAAGATGAACAGGAATAGGGAGAACCAATGAGAGACTGGCTGTAGGTGTCTGCACGGGCAAATGTAACGCTCATTGCCCACCAGGAAGAGGAATTAAACAAAGGCTCAGTGTGCACTGCTGGAAACAGATTAGGGCCTGAAGCAATCCTGCGGTTTTGTGCCCAGCTCACAAGAAAGCGAGTTGAGGAAAGGAGCTCAGGGGCACTGTAATTCACAAACCTGCAGAGTTATAAATGACAGCTATCTTCCAAAAGTATATTGAAGTAAGCCTGCGTAGGGGACTTGAAAGCGGGGCAGAATTTCAGGAAAACGATTGCAGGGGGTAGACTGGAATTGCCCTGAAAGCATAGGAAAAGAGGCACAACGTCAACAATGATTTACTTGGCCAAAAAGGGCGTATGCGTTTTTTCCTGAATATATTCAGGAAAAAACGCATACGACCTTTTTGGCCAACCAAGCAAGACTGTAAAGGAAATCTGCACTACAATGAAGTCTCACTGCCCCCCGGGCAAGAGGGCCATCCGAAAAAAGTGTAAAATCCAGAAAGGTAGGACAGGATATGGAGAAGAGGGAGCCTTGTTATGCTGATTGGCAGGATGTAAATTGCCAACAGCCACCCTGGAGAAGTGTATGGTGTTTCCTGAAACACGTAAGAAATAAAGCAACACAGCCTATGGCAATTGCACTTATGGTCCTATTCCTTAGGGAAATTAAAATAAAAAACAGAGAGCCACCCCAAAGTTTGGGACGGCTGTGTTCCCAAGAAGCTCGTCTACAGTACCAGGTAAATATCCCAGAAAGAAAAAATGGATAAAGAAGTTGTGGCACGTACGTGCAATGCAATATCACTCAGCAATGAAATCTGTGACATCAGGCCCGTAGCGGCATAGTGAGTGGATGCAGGTACGGTGATTCTACGTGAACTACGTCACACAGAAAAAAAACATCATAAGATATCACTAATACACGGAATGTAAACTTGACTACACATGAACTGAATTACAAAACAGAACAGGGTCTCAAATTTAGAAAACCAACTAGTGCTTGCTTATGGGGAAAGGTGCCTTGGGGTGCTGCATAAAACCAGAGACTGAAATTAGCAGAGATAACATTCCATAAGCCAAATATGTAATAGACAAACCTACTCCTTGCTCAACGAAATGGACTCAACACCACATATTCAACGCCTAGGAATATACCTGACTAGGAAGAATCTTAAAACCCATGGATATATATGTCTCCGTAAGAGAATCAAGCGTGTGTACAGCGGCCGATACGCAGCAGTGAAAATCCGATAAATCCCATTATCAAAATAAATTTCGAAAACAAAACACAAAGACAGTGAAATAGAGAGCAAGTCTTAAATAATTCACTCAGGGCATGTGATGCAACCGGGATTGACCACATCTACACCCAGAGCTGATTGAGACATAATGCTGGACACTTCAGGCTAATAGCATTGGTGAGTTTCGGTGAGCAAATGCAGACCCTTTGAAGTCATACTGCATGGTACCAATTCCATGGGTCCCAACTCTCCAGGTTCAAGGCATTCTTCCTCCAGCTAAAACATGCATGGGAAACCCAGAGTATCGTCCACCGTGTGATTGGGAAACGATTTAAAATGCATCTCAGTTTTCGTATCCTGGTCCTCGGGTTCACCATTCCAGATGCTTTACTAACACTCTCCCCGCTTGGAGAGTCAGTGCCTTTAACCTCCTGTTGGGCACAGCTTGCCATTTCTGTGCAAGATGAACAGGAATAGGGAGAACCAATGAGAGACTAGCTGTAGGTGTCTGCACGGGCAAATGTAACGCTCATTGCCCACCAGGAAGAGGAATTAAACAAAGGCTCAGTGTGCCCTGCGGGAAACAGATTAGGGCCTGAAGCAATCCTGCGGTTTTGTGCCCAGCTCACAAGAAAGCGAGTTGAAGAAAGGAGCTCAGGGGCACTGTACTTCACAAACCTGCAGAGATATAAATGACAGCTATCCTCCAAAAATATATTGAAGTAAGCCTACGAAGGGGACTTGAAAGCGGGGCTGAATTTCAGGAAAACGATTGCAGGGGGTAGACTGGAATTGCACTGAAAGCATAGGAAAAGAGGCAGAACGTCGACAATGATGCACTTGGCCAAAAAGGGCGTATGCGTTTTTTCCTGAATATGTTCAGGAAAAAACGCATACGCCCTTTTTGGCCAACCAAGCAAGCCTGTAAAGGAAATCTGCACTACAATGAAGTCTCACTGCCCCCCGGGCAAAAGGGCCATCTGAAAAAAGTGTAAAATCCAGAAATGTAGGACAGGATATGGAGAACAGGGAGCCTTGTTATGCTGATTGGCAGGATGTAAATTGCTGGCAGCCAACCTGGAGAAGTGTATGGTGTTTCCTGAAACACATAAGAAACAAAGCAACACAGCCTATGGCACTTCCACTTATGGTCCTATAGCTTACGGAAATTAAAATCAAAAACAGACAGCCACCCCAATATTTGGGATGGCTGTGTTCACAAGAAGCTCGTCTACAGTATCAGGTAAATATCCCAGAAAGCAAAAAATGGATAAAGAAGTTGTGGCACGTACGTACAATGCAATATCACTCAGCAATGAAATCTGTGTCACCAGGCCCGTAGCGGCATAGTGAGTGGATGCAGGTACGGTGATTCTACGTGAACTACGTCACACAGAAAAAGAAACATCATAAGATATCACTAATACACGGAATGTAAACTTGACTACACATGAACTGAATTACAAAACAGAACAGGGTCTCAAATTTAGAAAACCAACTAGTGCTTGCTTATGGGGAAAGGTGCGTTGGGGTGCTGCATAAAACCAGAGACTGAAATTAGCACAGATAACTTTCCATAAGCCAAATATGTAATAGACAAGACCTACTCCTTGCTCAACGAAATGGACCCAACACCACATATTCAACGCCTAGGAATATACCTGACTAGGAAGAATCTTAAAACCCATGGATATATATGTCTCCGTAAGAGAATCAAGCGTGTGTACAGCGGCCGAAATGCAGCAGTGAAAATCCGATAAATCCCATTATCAAAATAAATTTCGAAAACAAAACACAAAGACAGTGAAATAGAGAGCAATTCTTAAATAATTCACTCAGGGCATGTGATGCAACCGGGATTGACCACATCTACACCCAGAGCTGGTTGAGACATAAGGCTGGACACTTCAGGCTGATAGCATTGGTGAGTTTCGGTGAGCAAATGCAGACCCTTTGAAGTCATACTGCATGGTACCCATTCCATGGGTCCCAACTCTCCAGGTTCAAGGGATTCTTCCTCCAGCTAAAACATGCATGGGAAACCCTGAGTATCGTCCACCGTGTGATTGGGAAACGATTTAAAATGCATCTCAGTTTTCGTATCCTGGTCCTCGGGTTCACCATTCCAGATGCTTTACTATCACTCTCCCCGCTTGGAGAGTCAGTGCCTTTAACCTCCTGTTTCGCACAGCTTGCAATTTCTGTGCAAGATGGACAGGAATAGGGAGAACCAATGAGAGACTAGCTGTAGGTGTCTGCACGGGCATATGTAACGCTCATTGCCCACCAGGAAGAGGAATTAAACAAAGGCTCAGTGTGCCCTGCTGGAAACAGATTAGGGCCTGAAGCAATCCTGCGGTTTTGTGCCCAGCTCACAAGAAAGCGAGTTGAAGAAAGGAGCTCAGGGGCACTGTACTTCACAAACCTGCACAGTTATAAATGACAGCTAACCTCCAAAAATATATTGAAGTAAGCCTGCGAAGGGGACTTGAAAGCGGGGCTGAATTTCAGGAAAACGATTGCAGGGGGTAGACTGGAATTGCCCTGAAAGCATAGGAAAAGAGGCACAACGTCGACAATGATGCACTTGGCCAAAAAGGGCGTATGCGTTTTTTCCTGAATATATTCAGGAAAAAACGCATACGCCCTTTTTGGCCAACCAAGCAAGCCTGTAAAGGAAATCTGCACTACAATGAAATCTCACTGCCCCCCCGGGCAAAAGGGCCATCTGAAAAAAGTGTAAAATCCAGAAAGGTAGGACAGGATATGGAGAACAGGGAGCCTTGTTATGCTGATTGGCAGGATGTAAATTGCCAGCAGCCACCCTGGAGAAGTGTATGGTGTTTCCTGAAACACGTAAGAAACAAAGCAACACAGCCTATGGCCCTTCCACTTATGGTCCTATAGCTTACGGAATTTAAAATCAAAAACAGACAGCCACCCCAATATTTGGGACGGCTGTGTTCACAAGAAGCTCGTCTACAGTATCAGGTAAATATCCCAGAAAGCAAAAAATGGATAAAGAAGTTGTGGCACGTACGTGCAATGCAATATCACTCAGCAATGAAATCTGTGTCATCAGGCCCGTAGCGGCATAGTGAGTGGATGCAGGTACAGTGATTCTACGTGAACTACGTCACACAGAAAAAGAAACATCATAAGATATCACTAATACACGGAATGTAAACTTGACTACACATGAACTGAATTACAAAACAGAACAGGGTCTCAAATTTAGAAAATCAACTAGCGCTTGCTTATGGGGAAAGGTGCGTTGGGGTGCTGCATAAAACCAGAGACTGAAATTAGCACAGATAACATTCCATAAGCCAAATATGTAATAGACAAGACCTACTCCTTGCTCAACGAAATGGACTCAACACCACATATTCAACGCCTAGGAATATACCTGACTAGGAAGAATCTTAAAACCCATGGATATATATGTCTCCGTAAGAGAATCAAGCGTGTGTACAGCTGCGGAAATGCAGCAGTGAAAATCCGATAAATCCCATTATCAAAATAAATTTCGAAAACGAAACACAAAGACAGTGAAATAGAGAGCAATTCTTAAATAATTCACTCAGGGCATGTGATGCAACCGGGATTGACCACATCTACACCCAGAGCTGGTTGAGACATAAGGCTGGACACTTCAGGCTGATAGCACTGGTGAGTTTCGGTGAGCAAATGCAGACCCTTTGAAGTCATACTGCATGGTACCAATTCCATGGGTCCCAACTCTCCAGGTTCAAGGCATTCTTCCTCCAGCTAAAACATGCATGGGAAACCCAGAGTATCGTCCACCGTGTGATTGGGAAACGATTTAAAATGCATCTCAGTTTTCGTATCCTGGTCCTCGGGTTCACCATTCCAGATGCTTTACTAACACTCTCCCCGCTTGGAGAGTCAGTGCCTTTAACCTCCTGTTGGGCACAGCTTGCCATTTCTGTGCAAGATGAACAGGAATAGGGAGAACCAATGAGAGACTAGCTGTAGGTGTCTGCACGGGCAAATGTAACGCTCATTGCCCACCAGGAAGAGGAATTAAACAAAGGCTCAGTGTGCCCTGCGGGAAACAGATTAGGGCCTGAAGCAATCCTGCGGTTTTGTGCCCAGCTCACAAGAAAGCGAGTTGAAGAAAGGAGCTCAGGGGCACTGTACTTCACAAACCTGCAGAGATATAAATGACAGCTATCCTCCAAAAATATATTGAAGTAAGCCTACGAAGGGGACTTGAAAGCGGGGCTGAATTTCAGGAAAACGATTGCAGGGGGTAGACTGGAATTGCACTGAAAGCATAGGAAAAGAGGCAGAACGTCGACAATGATGCACTTGGCCAAAAAGGGCGTATGCGTTTTTTCCTGAATATGTTCAGGAAAAAACGCATACGCCCTTTTTGGCCAACCAAGCAAGCCTGTAAAGGAAATCTGCACTACAATGAAGTCTCACTGCCCCCCGGGCAAAAGGGCCATCTGAAAAAAGTGTAAAATCCAGAAATGTAGGACAGGATATGGAGAACAGGGAGCCTTGTTATGCTGATTGGCAGGATGTAAATTGCTGGCAGCCACCCTGGAGAAGTGTATGGTGTTTCCTGAAACACATAAGAAACAAAGCAACACAGCCTATGGCACTTCCACTTATGGTCCTATAGCTTACGGAAATTAAAATCAAAAACAGACAGCCACCCCAATATTTGGGATGGCTGTGTTCACAAGAAGCTCGTCTACAGTATCAGGTAAATATCCCAGAAAGCAAAAAATGGATAAAGAAGTTGTGGCACGTACGTACAATGCAATATCACTCAGCAATGAAATCTGTGTCACCAGGCCCGTAGCGGCATAGTGAGTGGATGCAGGTACGGTGATTCTACGTGAACTACGTCACACAGAAAAAGAAACATCATAAGATATCACTAATACACGGAATGTAAACTTGACTACACATGAACTGAATTACAAAAAAGAACAGGGTCTCAAATTTAGAAAACCAACTAGTGCTTGCTTATGGGGAAAGGTGCGTTGGGGTGCTGCATAAAACCAGAGACTGAAATTAGCACAGATAACTTTCCATAAGCCAAATATGTAATAGACAAGACCTACTCCTTGCTCAACGAAATGGACCCAACACCACATATTCAACGCCTAGGAATATACCTGACTAGGAAGAATCTTAAAACCCATGGATATATATGTCTCCGTAAGAGAATCAAGCGTGTGTACAGCGGCCGAAATGCAGCAGTGAAAATCCGATAAATCCCATTATCAAAATAAATTTCGAAAACAAAACACAAAGACAGTGAAATAGAGAGCAATTCTTAAATAATTCACTCAGGGCATGTGATGCAACCGGGATTGACCACATCTACACCCAGAGCTGGTTGAGACATAAGGCTGGACACTTCAGGCTGATAGAATTGGTGAGTTTCGGTGAGCAAATGCAGACCCTTTGAAGTCATACTGCATGGTACCCATTCCATGGGTCCCAACTCTCCAGGTTCAAGGGATTCTTCCTCCAGCTAAAACATGCATGGGAAACCCTGAGTATCGTCCACCGTGTGATTGGGAAACGATTTAAAATGCATCTCAGTTTTCGTATCCTGGTCCTCGGGTTCACCATTCCAGATGCTTTACTATCACTCTCCCCACTTGGAGAGTCAGTGCCTTTAACCTCCTGTTTCGCACAGCTTGCAATTTCTGTGCAAGATGGACAGGAATAGGGAGAACCAATGAGAGACTAGCTGTAGGTGTCTGCACGGGCATATGTAACGCTCATTGCCCACCAGGAAGAGGAATTAAACAAAGGCTCAGTGTGCCCTGCTGGAAACAGATTAGGGCCTTAAGCAATCCTGCGGTTTTGTGCCCAGCTCACAAGAAAGCGAGTTGAAGAAAGGAGCTCAGGGGCACTGTACTTCACAAACCTGCACAGTTATAAATGACAGCTAACCTCCAAAAATATATTGAAGTAAGCCTGCGAAGGGGACTTGAAAGCGGGGCTGAATTTCAGGAAAACGATTGCAGGGGGTAGACTGGAATTGCCCTGAAAGCATAGGAAAAGAGGCACAACGTCGACAATGATGCACTTGGCCAAAAAGGGCGTATGCGTTTTTTCCTGAATATATTCAGGAAAAAACGCATACGCCCTTTTTGGCCAACCAAGCAAGCCTGTAAAGGAAATCTGCACTACAATGAAATCTCACTGCCCCCCCGGGCAAAAGGGCCATCTGAAAAAAGTGTAAAATCCAGAAAGGTAAGACAGGATATGGAGAACAGGGAGCCTTGTTATGCTGATTGGCAGGATGTAAATTGCCAGCAGCCACCCTGGAGAAGTGTATGGTGTTTCCTGAAACACGTAAGAAACAAAGCAACACAGCCTATGGCCCTTCCACTTATGGTCCTATAGCTTACGGAATTTAAAATCAAAAACAGACAGCCACCCCAATATTTGGGACGGCTGTGTTCACAAGAAGCTCGTCTACAGTATCAGGTAAATATCCCAGAAAGCAAAAAATGGATAAAGAAGTTGTGGCACGTACGTGCAATGCAATATCACTCAGCAATGAAATCTGTGTCATCAGGCCCGTAGCGGCATAGTGAGTGGATGCAGGTACGGTGATTCTACGTGAACTACGTCACACAGAAAAAGAAACATCATAAGATATCACTAATACACGGAATGTAAACTTGACTACACATGAACTGAATTACAAAACAGAACAGGGTCTCAAATTTAGAAAATCAACTAGCGCTTGCTTATGGGGAAAGGTGCGTTGGGGTGCTGCATAAAACCAGAGACTGAAATTAGCACAGATAACATTCCATAAGCCAAATATGTAATAGACAAGACCTACGCCTTGCTCAACGAAATGGACTCAACACCACATATTCAACGCCTAGGAATATACCTGACTAGGAAGAATCTTAAAACCCATGGATATATATGTCTCCGTAAGAGAATCAAGCGTGTGTACAGCGGCCGAAACGCAGCAGTGAAAATCCGATAAATCCCATTATCAAAATAAATTTCGAAAACAAAACACAAAGACAGTGAAATAGAGAGCAATTCTTAAATAATTCACTCAGGGCATGTGATGCAACCGGGATTGACCACATCTACACCCAGAGCTGGTTGAGACATAAGGCTGGACACTTCAGGCTGATAGCATTGGTGAGTTTCGGTGAGCAAATGCAGACCCTTTGAAGTCATACTGCATGGTACCCATTCCATGGGTCCCAACTCTCCAGGTTCAAGGCATTCTTCCTCCAGCTAAAACATGCATGGGAAACCCAGAGTATCGTCCACCGTGTGATTGGGAAACGATTTAAAATGCATCTCAGTTTTCGTATCCTGGTCCTCGGGTTCACCATTCCAGATGCTTTACTAACACTCTCCCCGCTTGGAGAGTCAGTGCCTTTAACCTCCTGTTGGGCACAGCTTGCCATTTCTGTGCAAGATGAACAGGAATAGGGAGAACCAATGAGAGACTAGCTGTAGGTGTCTGCACGGGCAAATGTAACGCTCATTGCCCACCAGGAAGAGGAATTAAACAAAGGCTCAGTGTGCCCTGCGGGAAACAGATTAGGGCCTGAAGCAATCCTGCGGTTTTGTGCCCAGCTCACAAGAAAGCGAGTTGAAGAAAGGAGCTCAGGGGCACTGTACTTCACAAACCTGCAGAGATATAAATGACAGCTATCCTCCAAAAATATATTGAAGTAAGCCTGCGAAGGGGACTTGTAAGCGGGGCAGAATTTCAGGAAAACGATTGTAGCGGGTAGACTGGAATTGCCCTGAAAGCATAGGAAAAGAGGCAGAACGTCGACAATGATGCACTTGGCCAAAAAGGGCGTATTCGTTTTTTCCTGAATATATTCAGGAAAAAACGCATACGCCCTTTTTGGCCAACCAAGCAAGCCTGTAAAGGAAATCTGCACTACAATGAAGTCTCACTGCCCCCCGGGCAAAAGGGCCATCTGAAAAAAGTGTAAAATCCAGAAAGGTAGGACAGGATATGGAGAACAGGGAGCCTTGTTATGCTGATTGGCAGGATGTAAATTGCCAGCAGCCACCCTGGAGAAGTGTATGGTGTTTCCTGAAACACGTAAGAAACGAAGCAACACAGCCTATGGCACTTCCACTTATGGTCCTATAGCTTACGGAAATTAAAATCAAAAACAGACAGCCACCTCAATATTTGGGACGGCTGTGTTCACAAGAAGCTCGTCTACATTATCAGGTAAATATCCCAGAAAGCAAAAAATGGATAAAGAAGTTGTGGCACGTACGTGCAATGCAATATAACTCAGCAATGAAATCTGTGTCATCAGGCCCGTAGCGGCATAGTGAGTGGATGCAGGTACGGTGATTCTACGTCAACTACGTCACACAGAAAAAGAAACATCATAAGATATCACTAATACACGGAATGTAAACTTGACTACACATGAACTAAATTACAAAACAGAACAGGGTCTCAAATTTAGAAAACCAACTAGTGCTTGCTTATGCGGAAAGGTGGCTTTGGGTGCTGCATAAAACCAGAGGCTGAAATTAGCACAGATAACTTTCCATAAGCCAAATATGTAATAGACAAGACCTACTCCTCGCTCAACGAAATGGAACCAACACCACATATTCAACGCCTAGGAATATACCTGACTAGGAAGAATCTTAAAACCCATGGATATATATGTCTCCGTAAGAGAATCAAGCGTGTGTACAGCGGCCGAAACGCAGCAGTGAAAATCCGATAAATCCCATTATCAAAATAAATTTCGAAAACGAAACACAAAGACAGTGAAATAGAGAGCAATTCTTAAATAATTCACTCAGGGCATGTGATGCAACCGGGATTGACCACATCTACACCCAGAGCTGGTTGAGACATAAGGCTGGACACTTCAGGCTGATAGCATTGGTGAGTTTCGGTGAGCAAATGCAGACCCTTTGAAGTCATACTGCATGGTACCCATTCCATGGGTCCCAACTCTCCAGGTTCAAGGGATTCTTCCTCCAGCTAAAACATGCATGGGAAACCCTGAGTATCGTCCACCGTGTGATTGGGAAACGATTTAAAATGCATCTCAGTTTTCGTATCCTGGTCCTCGGGTTCACCATTCCAGATGCTTTACTATCACTCTCCCCGCTTGGAGAGTCAGTGCCTTTAACCTCCTGTTTCGCACAGCTTGCAATTTCTGTGCAAGATGGACAGGAATAGGGAGAACCAATGAGAGACTAGCTGTAGGTGTCTGCACGGGCATATGTAACGCTCATTGCCCACCAGGAAGAGGAATTAAACAAAGGCTCAGTGTGCCCTGCTGGAAACAGATTAGGGCCTGAAGCAATCCTGCGGTTTTGTGCCCAGCTCACAAGAAAGCGAGTTGAAGAAAGGAGCTCAGGGGCACTGTACTTCACAAACCTGCACAGTTATAAATGACAGCTAACCTCCAAAAATATATTGAAGTAAGCCTGCGAAGGGGACTTGAAAGCGGGGCTGAATTTCAGGAAAACGATTGCAGGGGGTAGACTGGAATTGCCCTGAAAGCATAGGAAAAGAGGCACAACGTCGACAATGATGCACTTGGCCAAAAAGGGCGTATGCGTTTTTTCCTGAATATATTCAGGAAAAAACGCATACGCCCTTTTTGGCCAACCAAGCAAGCCTGTAAAGGAAATCTGCACTACAATGAAATCTCACTGCCCCCCCGGGCAAAAGGGCCATCTGAAAAAAGTGTAAAATCCAGAAAGTTAGGACAGGATATGGAGAACAGGGAGCCTTGTTATGCTGATTGGCAGGATGTAAATTGCCAGCAGCCACCCTGGAGAAGTGTATGGTGTTTCCTGAAACACGTAAGAAACAAAGCAACACAGCCTATGGCCCTTCCACTTATGGTCCTATAGCTTACGGAATTTAAAATCAAAAACAGACAGCCACCCCAATATTTGGGACGGCTGTGTTCACAAGAAGCTCGTCTACAGTATCAGGTAAATATCCCAGAAAGCAAAAAATGGATAAAGAAGTTGTGGCACGTACGTGCAATGCAATATCACTCAGCAATGAAATCTGTGTCATCAGGCCCGTAGCGGCATAGTGAGTGGATGCAGGTACGGTGATTCTACGTGAACTACGTCACACAGAAAAAGAAACATCATAAGATATCACTAATACACGGAATGTAAACTTGACTACACATGAACTGAATTACAAAACAGAACAGGGTCTCAAATTTAGAAAATCAACTAGCGCTTGCTTATGGGGAAAGGTGCGTTGGGGTGCTGCATAAAACCAGAGACTGAAATTAGCACAGATAACATTCCATAAGCCAAATATGTAATAGACAAGACCTACTCCTTGCTCAACGAAATGGACTCAACACCACATATTCAACGCCTAGGAATATACCTGACTAGGAAGAATCTTAAAACCCATGGATATATATGTCTCCGTAAGAGAATCAAGCGTCTGTACAGCTGCGGAAATGCAGCAGTGAAAATCCGATAAATCCCATTATCAAAATAAATTTCGAAAACGAAACACAAAGACAGTGAAATAGAGAGCAATTCTTAAATAATTCACTCAGGGCATGTGATGCAACCGGGATTGACCACATCTACACCCAGAGCTGGTTGAGACATAAGGCTGGACTCTTCAGGCTGATAGCACTGGTGAGTTTCGGTGAGCAAATGCAGACCCTTTGAAGTCATACTGCATGGTACCCATTCCATGGGTCCCAACTCTCCAGGTTCAAGGCATTCTTCCTCCAGCTAAAACATGCATGGGAAACCCAGAGTATCGTCCACCGTGTGATTGGGAAACGATTTAAAATGCATCTCAGTTTTCGTATCCTGGTCCTCGGGTTCACCATTCCAGATGCTTTACTAACACTCTCCCCGCTTGGAGAGTCAGTGCCTTTAACCTCCTGTTGGGCACAGCTTGCCATTTCTGTGCAAGATGAACAGGAATAGGGAGAACCAATGAGAGACTAGCTGTAGGTGTCTGCACGGGCAAATGTAACGCTCATTGCCCACCAGGAAGAGGAATTAAACAAAGGCTCAGTGTGCCCTGCGGGAAACAGATTAGGGCCTGAAGCAATCCTGCGGTTTTGTGCCCAGCTCACAAGAAAGCGAGTTGAAGAAAGGAGCTCAGGGGCACTGTACTTCACAAACCTGCAGAGATATAAATGACAGCTATCCTCCAAAAATATATTGAAGTAAGCCTGCGAAGGGGACTTGAAAGCGGGGCAGAATTTCTGGAAAACGATTGCAGGGGGTAGACTGGAATTGCCCTGAAAGCATAGGAAAAGAGGCACAACGTCGACAATGATGCACTTGGCCAAAAAGGGCGTATGCGTTTTTTCCTGAATATATTCAGGAAAAAACGCATACGCCCTTTTTGGCCAACCAAGCAAGCCTGTAAAGGAAATGTGCACTGCAATGAAGTCTCACTGCCCCCCGGGCAAAAGGGCCATCTGAAAAAAGTGAAAAATCCAGAAATGTAGGACAGGATATGGAGAACAGGGAGCCTTGTTATGCTGATTGGCAGGATGTAAATTGCCGGCAGCCACCCTGGAGAAGTGTATGGTGTTTCCTGAAACACGTAAGAAACAAAGCAACACAGCCTATGGCACTTCCACTTATGGTCCTATAGCTTACGGAAATTAAAATCAAAAACAGACAGCCACCCCAATATTTGGGACAGCTGTGTTCACAAGAAGCTCGTCCACAGTATCAGGTAAATATCCCAGAAAGTAAAAAATGGATAAAGAAGTTGTGGCACGTACGTACAATGCAATATCACTCAGCAATGAAATCTGTGTCATCAGGCCCGTAGCGGCATAGTGAGTGGATGCAGGTACGGTGATTCTACGTGAACTACGTCACAGAGAAAAAGAAACATCATAAGATATCACTAATACACGGAATGTAAACTTGACTACACATGAACTGAATTACAAAACAGAGCAGGGTCTCAAATTTAGAAAACCAACTAGTGCTTGCTTATGGGGAAAGGTGTCTTGGGGTGCTGCATAAAACCAGAGACTGAAATTAGCACAGATAACTTTCCATAAGCCAAATATGTAATAGACAAGACCTACTCCTTGCTCAACGAAATGGACCCAACACCACATATTCAACGCCTAGGAATATACCTGACTAGGAAGAATCTTAAAACCCATGGATATATATGTCTCCGTAAGAGAATCAAGCGTGTGGACAGTGGCCGAAACGCAGCAGTGAAAATCCGATAAATCCCATTATAAAAATAAATTTCGAAAACAAAACACAAAGACAGTGAAATAGAGAGCAATTCTTAACTAATTCACTCAGGGCATGTGATGCAACCGGGATTGACCACATCTACACCCAGAGCTGGTTGAGACATAAGGCTGGACACTTCAGGCTGATAGCATTGGTGAGTTTCGGTGAGCAAATGCAGACCCTTTGAAGTCATACTGCATGGTACCTATTCCATGGGTCCCAACTCTTCAGGTTCAAGGGATTCTTCCTCCAGCTAAAACATGCATGGGAATCCCACAGTATGGTCCACTGTGTGATTGGGAAACGATTTAAAATGCATCTCAGTTTTCGTATCCTGGTCCTCGGGTTCACCATTCCAGATGCTTTACTAACACTCTCCCCGCTTGGAGAGTCAGTGCCTTTAACCTCCTGTTTGGCACAGCTTGCAATTTCTGTGCAAGATGAACAGGAATAGGGAGAACCAATGAGAGACTAGCTGTAGGTGTCTGCACGGGCAAATGTAATGCTCATTGCCCACCAGGAAGAGGAATTAAACAAAGGCTCAGTGTGCCCTGCCGGAAACAGATTAGGGCCTGAAGCAATCCTGCGGTTTTGTGCCCAGCTCACAAGAAAGCGAGTTGAAGAAAGGAGCTCAGGGGCACTGTAATTCACAAACCTGCAGAGTTATAAATGACAGCTATCCTCCAAAAATATATTGAAGTAAGCCTGCGAAGGGGACATGAAAGCGGGGCAGAATTTCAGGAAAACGATTGCAGGGGGTAGACTGGAATTGCCCTGAAAGCATAGGAAAAGAGGCACAACGTCGACAATGATGCACTTGGCCAAAAAGGGCGTATGCGTTTTTTCCTGAATATATTCAGGAAAAAACGCATACGCCCTTTTTGGCCAACCAAGCAAGCCTGTAAAGGAAATCTGCACTACAATGAAGTCTCACTGCCCCCCGGGCAAAAGGGCCATCTGAAAAAAGTGTAAAATCCAGAAATGTAGGACAGGATATGGAGAACAGGGAGCCTTGTTATGCTGATTGGCAGGATGTAAATTGCCGGCAGCCACCCTGGAGAAGTGTATGGTGTTTCCTGAAACACGTAAGAAACAAAGCAACACAGCCTGTGGCACTTCCACTTATGGTCCTATAGCTTACGGAAATTAAAATCAAAAACAGACAGCCACCCCAATATTTGGGACGGCTGTGTTCACAAGAAGCTCGTCTACAGTATCAGGTAAATATCCCAGAAAGTAAAAAATGGATAAAGAAGTTGTGGCACGTACGTACAATGCAATATAACTCAGCAATGAAATCTGTGTCATCAGGCCCGTAGCGGCATAGTGAGTGGATGCAGGTACGGTGATTCTACGTGAACTACGTCACACAGAAAAAGAAACATCATAAGATATCACTAATACACGGAATGTAAACTTGACTACACATGAACTGAATTACAAAACAGAACAGGGTCTCAAATTTAGAAAACCAACTAGTGCTTGCTTATGGGGAAAGGTGCCTTGGGGTGCTGCATAAAACCAGAGACTGAAATTAGTACAGATAACATTCCATAAGCCAAATATGTAATAGACAAGACCTACTCCTTGCTCAACGAAATGGACCCAACACCACATATTCAACGCCTAGGAATATACCTGACTAGGAAGAATCTTAAAACCCATGGATATATATGTCTCCGTAAGAGAATCAAGCGTGTGTACAGCGGCCGAAACGCAGCAGTGAAAATCCGATAAATCCCATTATCAAAATAAATTTCGAAAACAAAACACAAAGACAGTGAAATAGAGAGCAATTCTTAAATAATTCACTCAGGGCATGTGATGCAACCGGGATTGACCACATCTACACCCAGAGCTGGTTGAGACATAAGGCTGGACACTTCAGGCTGATAGCACTGGTGAGTTTCGGTGAGCAAATGCAGACCCTTTGAAGTCATACTGCATGGTACCCATTCCATGGGTCCCAACTCTCCAGGTTCAAGGCATTCTTCCTCCAGCTAAAACATGCATGGGAAACCCAGAGTATCGTCCACCGTGTGATTGGGAAACGATTTAAAATGCATCTCAGTTTTCGTATCCTGGTTCTCGGGTTCACCATTCCAGATGCTTTACTAACACTCTCCCCGCTTGGAGAGTCAGTGCCTTTAACCTCCTGTTTCGCACAGCTTGCAATTTCTGTGCAAGATGAACAGGAATAGGGAGAACCAATGAGAGACTAGCTATAGGTGTCTGCACGGGCAAATGTAACGCTCATTTCCCACTAGGAAGAGGAATAAAACAAAGGCTCAGTGTGCCCTGCTGGAAACAGATTAGGGCCTAAAGCAATCCTGCGGTTTTGTGCCCAGCTCACAAGAAAGTGAGTTGAAGAAAGGAGCTCAGGGGCACTGTACTTCACAAACCTGCAGAGTTATAAATGACAGCTATCCTCCAAAAATATATTGAAGTAAGCCTGCGAAGGGGACTTGAAAGGGGGGCAGAATTTCAGGAAATCGATTGCAGGGGGTAGACTGGAATTGCCCTGAAAGCATAGGAAAAGAGGCAGAACGTCGACAATGATGCACTTGGCCAAAAAGGGCGTATGCGTTTTTTCCTGAATATATTCAGGAAAAAACGCATACGCCCTTTTTGGCCAACCAAGCAAGCCTGTAAATGAAATCTGCACTACAATGAAGTCTCACTGCCCCCCCCCCCCCCGGGCAAAAGGGCCATCTGAAAAAAGTGTAAAATCCAGAAAGGTAAGACAGGATATGGAGAACAGGGAGCCTTGTTATGCTGATTGGCAGGATGTAAATTGCCGGCAGCCACCCTGGAGAAGTGTATGGTGTTTCCTGAAACACGTAAGAAACAAAGCAACACAGCCTATGGCACTTCCACTTATGGTCCTTTAGATTAGGGAAATTAAAATCAAAAACAGACAGCCACCCCAATATTTGGGACGGCTGTGTTCAAAAGAAGCTCGTCTACAGTATCAGGTAAATATCCCAGAAAGCAAAAAATGGATAAAGTAGTTGTGGCACGTACGTACAATGCAATATCACTCAGCAATGAAATCTGTGTCATCAGGCCCGTAGCGGCATAGTGAGTGGATGCAGGTACGGTGATTCTACGTGAACTACGTCACACAGAAAAAGAAACATCATAAGATATCACTAATACACGGAATGTAAACTTGACTACACATGAACTGAATTACAAAACAGAACAGGGTCTCAAATTTAGAAAATCAACTAGTGCTTGCTTATGGGGAAAGGTGCGTTGGGGTGCTGCATAAAACCAGAGACTGAAATTAGTACAGATAACATTCCATAAGCCAAATATGTAATAGACAAGACCTACTCCTTGCTCAACGAAATGGACCCAACACCACATATTCAACGCCTAGGAATATACCTGACTAGGAAGAATCTTAAAACCCATGGATATATATGTCTCCGTAAGAGAATCAAGCGTGTGTACAGCGGCCGAAACGCAGCAGTGAAAATCCGATAAATCCCATTATCAAAATAAATTTCGAAAACAAAACACAAAGACAGTGAAATAGAGAGCAATTCTTAAATAATTCACTCAGGGCATGTGATGCAACCGGGATTGACCACATCTACACCCAGAGCTGGTTGAGACATAAGGCTGGACACTTCAGGCTGATAGCACTGGTGAGTTTCGGTGAGCAAATGCAGACCCTTTGAAGTCATACTGCATGGTACCCATTCCATGGGTCCCAACTCTCCAGGTTCAAGGCATTCTTCCTCCAGCTAAAACATGCATGGGAAACGCAGAGTATCGTCCACCGTGTGATTGGGAAACGATTTAAAATGCATCTCAGTTTTCGTATCCTGGTTCTCGGGTTCACCATTCCAGATGCTTTACTAACACTCTCCCCGCTTGGAGAGTCAGTGCCTTTAACCTCCTGTTTCGCACAGCTTGCAATTTCTGTGCAAGATGAACAGGAATAGGGAGAACCAATGAGAGACTAGCTATAGGTGTCTGCACGGGCAAATGTAACGCTCATTTCCCACTAGGAAGAGGAATAAAACAAAGGCTCAGTGTGCCCTGCTGGAAACAGATTAGGGCCTAAAGCAATCCTGCGGTTTTGTGCCCAGCTCACAAGAAAGTGAGTTGAAGAAAGGAGCTCAGGGGCACTGTACTTCACAAACCTGCAGAGTTATAAATGACAGCTATCCTCCAAAAATATATTGAAGTAAGCCTGCGAAGGGGACTTGAAAGGGGGGCAGAATTTCAGGAAATCGATTGCAGGGCGTAGACTGGAATTGCCCTGAAAGCATAGGAAAAGAGGCAGAACGTCGACAATGATGCACTTGGCCAAAAAGGGCGTATGCGTTTTTTCCTGAATATATTCAGGAAAAAACGCATACGCCCTTTTTGGCCAACCAAGCAAGCCTGTAAATGAAATCTGCACTACAATGAAGTCTCACTGCCCCCCCCCCCCCGGGCAAAAGGGCCATCTGAAAAAAGTGTAAAATCCAGAAAGGTAAGACAGGATATGGAGAACAGGGAGCCTTGTTATGCTGATTGGCAGGATGTAAATTGCCGGCAGCCACCCTGGAGAAGTGTATGGTGTTTCCTGAAACACGTAAGAAACAAAGCAACACAGCCTATGGCACTTCCACTTATGGTCCTTTAGATTACGGAAATTAAAATCAAAAACAGACAGCCACCCCAATATTTGGGACGGCTGTGTTCAAAAGAAGCTCGTCTACAGTATCAGGTAAATATCCCAGAAAGCAAAAAATGGATAAAGTAGTTGTGGCACGTACGTACAATGCAATATCACTCAGCAATGAAATCTGTGTCATCAGGCCCGTAGCGGCATAGTGAGTGGATGCAGGTACGGTGATTCTACGTGAACTACGTCACACAGAAAAAGAAACATCATAAGATATCACTAATACACGGAATGTAAACTTGACTACACATGAACTGAATTACAAAACAGAACTGGGTCTCAAATTTAGAAAATCAACTAGTGCTTGCTTATGGGGAAAGGTGCGTTGGGGTGCTGCATAAAACCAGAGACTGAAATTAGTACAGATAACATTCCATAAGCCAAATATGTAATAGACAAGACCTACTCCTTGCTCAACGAAATGGACCCAACACCACATATTCAACGCCTAGGAATATACCTGACTAGGAAGAATCTTAAAACCCATGGATATATATGTCTCCGTAAGAGAATCAAGCGTGTGTACAGCGGCCGAAACGCAGCAGTGAAAATCCGATAAATCCCATTATCAAAATAAATTTCGAAAACAAAACACAAAGACAGTGAAATAGAGAGCAATTCTTAAATAATTCACTCAGGGCATGTGATGCAACCGGGATTGACCACATCTACACCCAGAGCTGGTTGAGACATAAGGCTGGACACTTCAGGCTGATAGCAGTGGTGAGTGTTGGTGAGCAAATGCAGACCCTTTGAAGTCATACTGCATGGTACCCATTCCATGGGTCCCAACTCTCCAGGTTCAAGGCATTCTTCCTCCAGCTAAAACATGCATGGGAAACCCAGAGTATCGTCCACCGTGTGATTGGGAAACGATTTAAAATGCATCTCAGTTTTCGTATCCTGGTCCTCGGGTTCACCATTCCAGATGGTTTACTAACACTCTCCCCGCTTAGAGAGTCAGTGCCTTTAACCTCCTCTTTGGCACAGCTTGCAATTTCTGTGCAAGATGAACAGGAATAGGGAGAACCAATGAGAGACTAGCTGTAGGTGTCTGCACGGGCAAATGTAACGCTCATTGCCCACCAGGAAGAGGAATTAAACAAAGGCTCAGTGTGCCCTGCTGGAAACAGATTAGGGCCTGAAGGAATCCTGCGGTTTTGTGCCCAGCTCACAAGAAAGCGAGTTGAAGAAAGGAGCTCAGGGGCACTGTAATTCACAAACCTGCAGAGTTATAAATGACAGCTATCCTCCAAAAGTATATTGAAGTAAGCCTGCGTAGGGGACTTGAAAGTGGGGCAGAATTTCAGGAAAACGATTGCACGGGGTAGACTGGAATTGCCCTGAAAGCATAGGAAAAGAGGCACAACGTCCACAATGATGCACTTGGCCAAAAAGGGCGTATGCGTTTTTTCCTGAATATATTCAGGAAAAAACGCATACGCCCTTTTTGGCCAAGCAAGCAAGCCTGTAAAGGAAATCTGCACTACAATGAAATCTCACTGCCCCCCCGGGCAAAAGGGCCATCTGAAAAAAGTGTAAAATCCAGAAAGTTAGGACAGGATATGGAGAACAGGGAGCCTTGTTATGCTGATTGGCAGGATGTAAATTGCCAGCAGCCACCCTGGAGAACTGTATGGTGTTTCCTGAAACACGTAAGGAACAAAGCAATACAGACTCTGGCACTTCCACTTATGGTCCTATAGCTTACGGAAATTAAAATCAAAAACAGATAGCCACCCCAATATTTGTGACGGCTGTGTTCAGAAGAAGCTCGTCTACAGTATCAGGTAAATATCCCAGAAAGCAAAAAATGGATAAAGAAGTTGTGGCACGTACGTGCAATGCAATATCACTCAGCAATGAAATCTGTGTCATCAGGCCCGTAGCGGCATAGTAAGTGGATGCAGGTACGGTGATTCTACGTGAACTACGTCACACAGAAAAAGAAACATCATAAGATATCACAAATACACGGAATGTAAACTTGACTACACATGAACTGAATTACAAAACAGAACAGGGTCTCAAATTTAGAAAACCAACTAGTGCTTGCTTATAGGGAAAGGTGCCTTGGGGTGCTGCATAAAACCAGAGACTGAAATTAGCACAGATAACATTCCATAAGCCAAATATGTAATAGACAAGACCTACTCCTTGCTCAACGAAATGGACCCAACACCACATATTCAACGCCTAGGAATATACCTGACTAGGAAGAATCTTAAAACCCATGGATATATATGTCTCCGTAAGAGAATCAAGCGTGTGTACAGCGGCGGAAACGCAGCATTGAAAATCCGATAAATCCCATTATCAAAATATATTTCGAAAACAAAACACAAAGACAGTGAAATAGAGAGCAATTCTTAAATAATTCACTCAGGGCATGTGATGCAACCGGGATTGACCACATCTACACCCAGAGCTGGTTGAGACATAAGGCTGGACACTTCAGGCTGTTAGCATTGGTGAGTTTCAGTGAGCAAATGCAGACCCTTTGAAGTCATACTGCATGGTACCCATTCCATGGGTCCCAACTCTCCAGGTTATGGGATTCTTCCTCCAGCTAAAACATGCATGGGAAACCCAGAGTATCGTCCACTGTGTGATTGGGAAACGATTTAAAATGCATCTCAGTTTTCGTTTCCTGGTCCTCGGGTTCACCATTCCAGATGCTTTACTAACACTCTCCCCGCTAGGAGAGTCAGTGCCTTTAACCTCCTGTTTGGCACAGCTTGCCATTTCTGTGCAAGATGAACAGGAATAGGGAGAACCAATGAGAGACTAGCTGTAGGTGTCTGCACGGGCAAATGTAACGCTCATTGCCCACCAGGAAGAGGAATTAAACAAAGGCTCAGTGTGCCCTGCCGGAAACAGATTAGGGCCTGAAGCAATCCTGCGGTTTTGTGCCCAGCTCACAAGAAAGCGAGTTGAAGAAAGGAGCTCAGGGGCACTGTACTTCACAAACCTGCAGAGTTATAAATGACAGCTATCCTGCAAAAATATATTGAAGTAAGTCTGCGAAGGGGACTTGAATGCGGGGCTGAATTTCAGGAAAACGATTGCAGGGGGTAGACTGGAATTGCCCTGAAAGCATAGGAAAAGAGGCACAACGTCGACAATGATGCACTTGGCCAAAAAGGGCGTATGCGTTTTTTCCTGAATATATTCAGGAAAAAGCGCATACGCCATTTTTGGCCAACCAAGCAAGCCTGTAAAGGAAATCTGCACTACAATGAAATCTCACTGCCCCCCGGGGCAAAAGGGCCATCTGAAAAAAGTGTAAAATCCAGAAAGGTAGGACAGGATATGGAGAACAGGGAGCCTTGTTATGCTGATTGGCAGGATGTAAATTGCCAGCAGCCACCCTGGAGAGGTGTATGGTGTTTCCTAAAACACGTAAGAAACAAAGCAACACAGCCTATGGCACTTCCACTTATGGTCCTATAGCTTACGGAAATTAAAATCAAAAACAGACAGCCACCCAAATATTTGGGACGGCTGTGTTCACAAGAAGCTCGTCTACAGTATCAGGTAAATATCCCAGAAAGCAAAAAATGGATAAAGAAGTTGTGGCACGTACGTGCAATGCAATATCACTCAGCAATGAAATCTGTGTCATCAGGCCCGAAGCGGCATAGTGAGTGGATGCACGTATGGTGATTCTACGTGAACTACGTCACACAGAAAAAGAAACATCATAAGATATCACTAATACACGGAATGTAAACTTGACTACACATGAACTGAAATACAAAACAGAACAGGGTCTCAAATTTAGAAAACCAACTAGTGCTTGCTTATGGGGAAAGGTGCGTTGGGGTGCTGCATAAAACCAGAGACTGAAATTAGCACAGATAACTTTCCATAAGCCAAATATGTAATAGACAAGACCAACTCCTTGCTCAACGAAATGGACCCAACACCACATATTCAACGCCTAGGAATATACCTGACTAGGAAGAATCTTAAAACCCATGGATATATATGTCTCCGTAAGAGAATCAAGCGTGTGTTCAGCAGCCGAAACGCAGCAGTGAAAATCCGATAAATCCCATTATCAAAATAAATTTCGAAAACAAAACACAAAGACAGTGAAATAGAGAGCAATTCTTAAATAATTCACTCAGGGCATGTGATGCAACCGGGATTGACCACATCTACACCCAGAGCTGGTTGAGACATAAGGCTGGACACTTCAGGCTGATAGCATTGGTGAGTTTCGGTGAGCAAATGCAGACCCTTTGAAGTCATACTGCATGGTACCCATTCCATGGGTCCCAACTCTCCAGGTTCAAGGGATTCTTCCTCCAGCTAAAACATGCATGGGAAACCCAGAGTATCGTCCCCTGTGTGATTGGGAAATGATTTAAAATGCATCTCAGTTTTCGTTTCCTGGTCCTCGGGTTCACCATTCCAGATGCTTTACTAACACTCTCCCCGCTTGGAGAGTCAGTGCCTTTAACCTCCTGTTTGGCACACCTTGCAATTTCTGTGCAAGATGAACAGGAATAGGGAGAACCAATGAGAGACTAGCTGTAGGTATCTGCACGGGCAAATGTAACGCTCATTGCCCACCAGGAAGAGGAATTAAACAAAGGCTCAGTGTGCACTGCTGGAAACAGATTAGGGCCTGAAGCAATCCTGCGGTTTTGTGCCCAGCTCACAAGAAAGCGAGTTGAAGAAAGGAGCTCAGGGGCACTGTACTTCACAAACCTGCAGAGTTATAAATGACAGCTATCCTCCAAAAATATATTGAAGTAAGCCTGCGAAGGGGACTTGAAAGCGGGGCTGAATTTCAGGAAAACGATTGCAGGGGGTAGACTGGAATTGCCCTGAAAGCATAGGAAAAGAGGCACAACGTCGACAATGATGCACTTGGCCAAAAAGGGAGTATGCGTTTTTTCCTGAATATATTCAGGAAAAAACGCATACGCCCTTTTTGGCCAACCAAGCAAGCCTGTAAAGGAAATCTGCACTACAATGAAATCTCACTGCCCCCCCGGGCAAAAGGGCCATCTGAAAAAAGTGTAAAATCCAGAAATGTAGGACAGGATATGGAGAACAGGGAGCCTTGTTATGCTGATTGGCAGGATGTAAATTGCCAGCAGCCACCCTGGAGAAGTGTATGGTGTTTCCTGAAACACGTAAGGAACAAAGCAATACAGACTATGGCACTTCCACTTATGGTCCTATAGCTTACGGAAATTAAAATCAAAAACAGATAGCCACCCCAATATTTGTGACGGCTGTGTTCACAAGAAGCTCGTCTACAGTATCAGGTAAATATCCCAGAAAGCAAAAAATGGATAAAGAAGTTGTTGCACGTACGTGCAATGCAGTATAACTCAGCAATGAAATCTGTGTCATCAGGCCCGTAGCGGCATAGTGAGTGGATGCACGTATGGTGATTCTACGTGAACTACGTCACACAGAAAAAGAAACATCATAAGATATCACTAATACACGGAATGTAAACTTGACTACACATGAACTGAATTACAAAACAGAACAGGGTCTCAAATTTAGAAAACCAACTAGTGCTTGCTTATGGGGAAAGGTGCCTTGGGGTGCTGCATAAAACCAGAGACTGAAATTAGCACAGATAACATTCCATAAGCAAATTTGTAATAGACAAGACCTACTCCTTGCTCAACGAAATGGACTCTACACCACATATTCAACGCCTAGGAATATACCAGACTAGGAAGAATCTTAAAACCCATGGATATATATGTCTCCGTAAGAGAATCAAGCGTGTGTACTGCGGCGGAAATGCAGCAGTGAAAATCCGATAAATCCCATTATCAAAATAAATTTCGAAAACAAAACACAAAGACAGTGAAATAGAGAGCAATTCTTAAATAATTCACTCAGGGCATGTGATGCAACCGGGATTGACCACATCTACACCCAGAGCTGGTTGAGACATAAGGCTGGACACTTCAGGCTGATAGCACTGGTGAGTTTCGGTGAGCAAATGCAGACCCTTTGAAGTCATACTGCATGGTACCCATTCCATGGGTCCCAACTCTCCAAGTTCAAGGCATTCTTCCTCCAGCTAAAACATGCATGGGAAACCCAGAGTATCGTCCACCGTGTGATTGGGAAACGATTTAAAATGCATCTCAGTTTTCGTATCCTGGTCCTCGGGTTCACCATTCCAGATGCTTTACTAACACTCTCCCCGCTTGGAGAGTCAGTGCCTTTAACCTCCTGTTGGGCACAGCTTGCCATTTCTGTGCAAGATGAACAGGAATAGGGAGAACCAATGAGAGACTAGCTGTAGGTGTCTGCACGGGCAAATGTAACGCTCATTGCCCAGCAGGAAGAGGAATTAAACAAAGGCTCAGTGTGCCCTGCTGGAAACAGATTAGGGCCTGAAGCAATCCTGCGGTTTTGTGCCCAGCTCACAAGAAAGCGAGTTGAAGAAAGGAGCTCAGGGGCACTGTACTTCACAAACCTGCAGAGTTATAAATGACAGCTATCCTCCAAAAATATATTGAAGTAAGCCTGCGAAGGGGACTTGAAAGCGGGGCTAAATTTCAGGAAAACGATTGCAGGGGGTAGACTGGAATTGCCCTGAAAGCATAGGAAAAGAGGCACAACGTCGACAATAATGCACTTGACCAAAAAGGGCGTATGCGTTTTTTCCTGAATATATTCAGGAAAAAACGCATACGCCCTTTTTGGCCAACCAAGCAAGCCTGTAAAGGAAATCTGCACTACAATGAAATCTCACTGCCCCCCCGGGCAAAAGGGCCATCTGAAAAAAGTGTAAAATCCAGAAAGGTAGGACAGGATATGGAGAACAGGGAGCCTTGTTATGCTGATTGGCAGGATGTAAATTGCCAGCAGCCACCCTGAAGAAGTGTATGGTGTTTCCTGAAACACGTAAGAAACAAAGCAACACAGCCTATGGCACTTCCACTTATGGTCCTATAGCTTACGGAAATTAAAATCAAAAACAGAGAGCCACCCCAATATTTGGGACGGCTGTGTTCACAAGAAGCTCGTCTACAGTATCAGGTAAATATCCCAGAAAGCAAAAAATGGATAAAGAAGTTGTGGCACGTACGTGCAATGCAATATCACTCAGCAATGAAATCTGTGTCATCAGGCCCGTAGCGGCATAGTAAGTGGATGCAGGTACGGTGATTCTACGTGAACTACGTCACACAGAAAAAGAAACATCATAAGATATCACTAATACACGGAATGTAAACTTGACTACACATGAACTGAATTACAAAACAGAACAGGGTCTCAAATTTAGAAAACCAACTAGTGCTTGCTTATGGGGAAAGGTGCCTTGGGGTGCTGCATAAAACCAGAGACTGAAATTAGCACAGATAACTTTCCATAAGCGAAATATGTAATAGACAAGACTTACTCCTTGCTCAACGAAATGGACCCAACACCACATATTCAACGCCTAGGAATATACCTGACTAGGAAGAATCTTAAAACCCATGGATACATATGTCTCCGTAAGAGAATCAAGCGTGTGTACAGCGGCCGAAACGCAGCAGTGAAAATCCGATAAATCCCATTATCAAAATAAATTTCGAAAACAAAACACAAAGACAGTGAAATAGAGAGCAATTCTTAAATAATTCACTCAGGACATGTGATGCAACCGGGATTGACCACATCAACACCCAGAGCTGTTTGAGACATAAGGCTGGACACTTCAGGCTGATAGCATTGTTGAGTTTCGGTGAGCAAATGCAGACCCTTTGAAGTCATACTGCATGGTACCCATTCCATGGGTCCCAACTCTCCAGGTTCAAGGGATTCTTCCTCCAGCTAAAACATGCATGGGAAACCAACAGTATCGTCCACCGTGTGATTGGGAAATGATTGAAAATGCATCTCAGTTTTCGTATCCTGGTCCTCGGGTTCACCATTCCAGATGCTTTACTAACACTCTCCCCGCTTGGAGAGTCAGTGCCTTTAACCTCCTGTTGGGCACAGCTTGCAATTTCTGTGCAAGATGAACAGGAATAGGGAGAACCAATGAGAGACTAGCTGTAGCTGTCTGCACGGGCAAATGTAACGCTCATTGCCCACCAGGAAGAGGAATTAAACAAAGGCTCAGTGTGCCCTGCTGGAAACAGATTAGGGCCTGAAGCAATCATGCGGTTTTGTGCCCAGCTCACAAGAAAGCGAGTTGAAGAAAGGAGCTCAGGGGCACTGTACTTCACAAACCTGCAGAGTTATAAATGACAGCTATCCTCCAAAAATATATTGAAGTAAGCCTGTGAAGGGGACTTGAAAGCGGGGCTGAATTTCAGGAAACGATTGAAGGGGGTAGACTGGAATTGCCCTGAAAGCATAGGAAAAGAGGCACAACGTTGACAATGATGCACTTGGCCAAAAAGGGCGTATGCGTTTTTTCCTGAATATATTCAGGAAAAAACGCATACGCCCTTTTTGGCCAACCAAGCAAGCCTGTAAAGGAAATCTGCACTACAATGAAATCTCACTGCCCCCCCGGGCAAGAGGGCCATCTGAAAAAAGTGTAAAATCCAGAAAGGTAGGACAGGATATGGAGAACAGGGAGCCTTGTTATGCTGATTGGCAGGATGTAAATTGCCAGCAGCCACTCTGGAGAAGTGTATGGTGTTTCCTGAAACACGTAAGAAACAAAGCAACACAGCCTATGGCACTTCCACTTATGGTCTTATAGCTTACGGAAATTAAAATAAAAAACCGACAGCCACCGCAATATTTGGGACGGCTGTGTTCACAAGAAGCTCGTCTACAGTATCAGGTAAATATCCCAGAAAGCAAAAAATGGATAAAGAAGTTGTGGCACGTACGTACAATGCAATATCACTCAGCAATGAAATCTGTGTCATCAGGCCCGTAGCGGCATAGTGAGTGGATGCAGGTACGGTGATTCTACGTGAACTACGTCACACAGAAAAAGAAACATCATAAGATATCACTAATACACGGAATGTAAACTTGACTACACATGAACTGAATTACAAAACAGAACAGGGTCTCAAATTTAGAAAACCAACTAGTGCTTGCTTATGGGGAAAGGTGCGTTGGGGTGCTGCATAAAACCAGAGACTGAAATTAGCACAGATAACATTCCATAAGCCAAATATGTAATAGACAAGACCTACTCCTTGCTCAACGAAATGGACCCAACACCACATATTCAACGCCTAGGAATATACCTGACTAGGAAGAATCTTAAAACCCATGGATATATATGTCTCCGTAAGAGAATCAAGCGTGTGTACAGCGGCCGAAACGCAGCAGTGAAAATCCGATAAATCCCATTATCAAAATAAATTTCGAAAACAAAACACAAAGACAGTGAAATAGAGAGCAATTCTTAAATAATTCACCGAAGGCATGTGATGCAACCGGGATTGACCACATCTACACCCAGAGCTGGTTGAGACATAAGGCTTGACAGTTCAGCCTGATAGCATTGGTGAGTTTCGGTGAGCAAATGCAGACCCTTTGAAGTCATACTGCATGGTACCCATTCCATGGGTCCCAACTCTCCAGGTTAAAGGGATTCTTCCTCCAGCTAAAACATGCATGGGAAACCCAGAGTATCGTCCACCGTGTGATTGGGAAACGATTTAAAATGCATCTCAGTTTTCGTATCCTGGTCCTCGGGTTCACCATTCCAGATGCTTTACTAACACTCTCCCCGCTTGGAGAGTCAGTGCGTTTAACCTCCTCTTTGGCACAGCTTGCAATTTCTGTGCAAGATGAACAGGAATAGGGAGAACCAATGAGAGACTAGCTGTAGGTGTCTGCCCGGGAAATGTAACGCTCATTGCCCACCAGGAAGAGGAATTAAACAAAGGCTCAGCGTGCCCTGCTGAAAACAGTTTAGGGCCTGAAGCAATCCTTTGGTTTTGTGTCCAGCTCACAAGAAAGCGAGTTGAAGAAAGGAGCTCAGGGACACTGTAATTCACAAACCTGCAGAGTTATAAATGACAGCTCTCCTCCAAAAATATATTGAAGTAAGCCTGCGAAGGGGACTTGAAAGCGGGGCAGAATTTCAGGAAAACGATTGCAGGGGGTAGACTGGAATTGCCCTGAAAGCATAGGAAAAGAGGCACAACGTCGACAATGATGCACTTGGCGAAAAAGTGCGTATGCGTTTTTTCCTGAATATATTCAGGAAAAAACGCATACGCCCTTTTTGGCCAACCAAGCAAGCCTGTAAAGGAAATCTGCACTACAATGAAGTCTCACTGCCCCCCGGGCAAAAGGGCCATCTGAAAAAAGTGTAAAATCCAGAAAGGTAGGACAGGATATGGAGAACAGGGAGCCTTGTTATGCTGATTGGCAGGATGTAAATTGCCAGCAGCCACCCTGGAGAAGTGTATGGTGTTTCCTGAAACACGTAAGAAACAAAGCAACACAGCCTATGGCACTTCCACTTATGGTCCTATAGCTTACCCAAATTAAAATCAAAAACAGACAGCCACCCCAATATTTGGGACGGCTGTGTTCACAAGAAGCTCGTCTACAGTATCAGGTAAATATCCCAGAAAGCAAAAAATGGATAAAGAAGTTGTGGCACGTACGTACAATGCAATATCACTCAGCAATGAAATCTGTGTCATCAGGCCCGTAGCGGCATAGTGAGTGGATGCAGGTACGGTGATTCTACGTGAACTACGTCACACAGAAAAAGAAACATCATAAGATATCACTAATACACGGAATGTAAACTTGACTACACATGAACTGAATTACAAAAAAGAACAGGGTCTCAAATGTAGAAAACCAACTAGTGCTTGCTTATGGGGAGATGTGGCTTGGGGTGCTGCATAAAACCAGAGGCTGAAATTAGCACAGATAACTTTCCATAAGCCAAATATGTAATAGACAAGACCTACTCCTTGCTCAACGAAATGGACCCAACACCACATATTCAACGCCTAGGAATATACCTGACTAGGAAGAATCTTAAAACCCATAGATATATATGTCTCCGTAAGACAATCAAGCGTGTGTACAGTGGCCGAAACGCAGCAGTGAAAATCCGATAAATCCCATTATCAAAATAAATTTCGAAAACAAAACACAAAGACAGTGAAATAGAGAGCAATTCTTAAATAATTCACTCAGGGCATGTGATGCAACCGGGATTGACCACATCTACACCCAGAGCTGGTTGAGACATAAGGCTGGACACTTCAGGCTGATAGCATTGGTGAGTCTCGGTGAGCAAATGCAGACCCTTTGAAGTCATACTGCATGGTACCCATTCCATGGGTCCCAACTCTCCAGGTTCAAGGCATTCTACCTCCAGCTAAAACATGCATGGGAAACCCAGAGTATCGTCCACCGTGTGATTGGGAAACAATTTAAAATGCATCTCAGTTTTTGTATCCTGGTCCTCGGGTTCACCATTCCAGATGCTTTACGAACACTCTCCCCGCTTGGAGAGTCAGTGCCTTTAACCTCCTGTTTGGCACAGCTTGCTATTTCTGTGCAAGATGAACAGGAATAGGGAGAACCAATGAGAGACTAGCTGTAGGTGTCTGCACGGGCAAATGTAACGCTCATTGCCGACCAGGAAGAGGAATTAAACAAAGGCTCAGTGTGCCCTGCGGGAAACAGATTAGGGCCTGAAGCAATCCTGCGGTTTTGTGCCCAGCTCACAAGAAAGCGAGTTGAAGAAAGGAGCTCAGGGGCACTGTAATTCACAAACATGCAGAGTTATAAATAACAGCTATCCTCCAAAAATATATTGAAGTAAGCCTGCGAAGGGGACTGGAAAGCGGGGCAGAATTTCAGGAAAACGATTGCAGGGGGTAGACTGGAATTGCCTTGAAAGCATAGGAAAAGAGGCAGAACGTCGACAATGATGCACTTGGCCAAAAAGTGCGTATGCGTTTTTTCCTGAATATATTCAGGAAAAAATCCATACGCACTTTTTGGCCAACCAAGCAAGCCTGTAAAGAAATCTGCACTACAATGAAGTCTCACTGCCCCCCGGGCAAAAGGGCCATCTGAAAAAAGTGTAAAATCCAGAAAGGTAGGACAGGATATGGAGAACAGTGAGCCTTTTTATGCCGATTGGCAGGTTGTAAATTGCCAACAGCCAACCTGGAGAAGTGTATGGTGTTTCCTGAAACACGTAAGAAATAAAGCAACACACCCTATGGCACTTTCACTTATGGTCCTATAGCTTAGGGAAATTAAAATCAAAAACAGACAGCCACCCCAATGTTTGGGACGGCTGTGTTCACAGGAAGCTCGTCTACAGTACCAGGTAAATATCCCTGAAATGAAAAAATGGATAAAGAAGTTGTGGCACGTACGTGCAATGCAGTATCACTCAGCAATGAAATCTGTGTCATCAGGCCGTAGCGGTTAGTGAGTGGATGCATGTACGGTGATTCTACGTGAACTACATCACACAGAAAAAGAAACATCATAAGATATCACTAATACACGGAATGTAAATTTAACTACACATGAACTGAATTACAAAACAGAACAGGGTCTCAAATTTTGAAAACCAACTAGTGCTTGCTTATGGGGAAATGTGCGTTGGGATGCTGCATAAAACCAGAGACTGAAATTAGCACAGATAACTTTCCATAAGCCAAATATGTAATAGACAAGACCTACTCCTTGCTCAACGAAATGGACTCAACACCACATATTCAACGCCTAGGAATATACCTGACTAGGAAGAATCTTAAAACACATGGATTTATATGTCTCCGTAAGAGAATCAAGCGTGTGTTCAGCGGCATAAACGCAGCAGTGAAAATCCGATAAATCCCATTATCAAAATAAATTTCAAAAACAAAACACAAAGACAGTGAAATAGAGAGCAATTCTTAAACAATTCACTCAGGGCATGTGATGCAACCGGGATTGACCACATCTACACCCAGAGCTGGCTGAGACATAAGGCTGGACACTTCAGGCTGATAGCATTGGTGAGTTTCGGTGAGCAAATGCAGACCCTTTGAAGTCATACTGCATGGTACCCATTCCATGGGTCCCAACTCTCCAGGTTCAAGGGATTCTTCCTCCAGCTAAAACATGCATGGGAAACCCAGAGTATCGTCCACCGTGTGATTGGGAAAAGATTTAAAATGCATCTCAGTTTTCGTATCCTGGTCCTCGGGTTCACCATTCCAGATGCTTTACTAACACTCTCCCCGCTTGGAGAGTCAGTGCCTTTAACCTCCTCTTTGGCACAGCTTGCAATTTCTGTGCAAGATGAACAGGAATAGGGAGAACCAATGAGAGACTAGCTGTAGGTGTCTGCACGGGCAAATGTAATGCTCATTTCCCACCAGGAAGAGGAATTAACCAAACGCTCAGCGTGCCCTGCTGGAAAGAGATTAGTGCCTGAAGCAATCCTGCGGTTTTGTGCCCAGCTCACAAGAAAGCGAGTTGAAGAAAGGAGCTCAGGGGCACTGTAATTCACAAACCTGCAGAGTTATAAATGACAGCTATCCTCCAAAAATATATTGAAGTAAGCCTGCAAAGGGGACTTGAAAGCGGGGCAGAAATTCAGGAAAACGATTGAAGGGTTAAACTGGAATTGCACTTAAAGAATAGGAAAAGAGGCAGAACGTCGATAATGATGCACTTGTCCAAAAAGTGCGGATGCTTTTTTCCCTAAATATATTCAGGAAAAAACGCATACGCACTTTTTGGCCAACCAAGAAGCTTGTAAATAAACCTGCACTACAATGAAATCTCAGTGCCCCCCAGGGCAAAAGGGCCATTTAAAAAAATTGTAAAATCCAGAAACGGAGGACAGGCAATGGAAAACAGGGATCCTTATTATGCTGATGCATATGATGTAAATTGCCGACAGCCATTCTGGAGAAGTGTTATGTGTTTCCTGAAACACGTAAGAAACAAAGCAACACAGCCTATGGCACTTCCACTTATGGTCCTACAGCTTAGGGAAATTAAAATCAAAAACACCCAGCCACCTAAAAGTTTGGGACCTCTCTGTTCACAAGAACCTCGTTTACAGTACCAGGTAAATATCTCAGAGTGCAAACAATGGATAAAGAAGTTGTGGTACGTACGTACAATGGAATATCACTCAGCAATGAAATCTGTGTCATCAGGCCCGTAGTGGCATAGTGAGTGGATACAGGTATGGTGATTCTACGTGAAATAAGTCACACATAAAAAGAAACATCATAAAATATCACTAATACACAGTATGTAAACTTGACTACACATGAACTGAATTACAAAACAGAACAGTCTCAAATTTAGAAAACCAACTTGTGCTTTCTTATGGAGAAAGGTGCGTTGGAGTGCTGCATAAAACCAGAGACTGAAATTAGCACAGATACCGTTCCATAAGCCAAATATGTAATAGACAAGACGTACTCCTTGCTCAATGAAATGGACTCAACACCACATATTCAACGCCTAGGAATATAACTGACTAGGAAGAATCTTAAAACCCGTGGATATTTATGTCTCCATAAGAGAATCAAGAGTGTGTACAGCGGCATTAACGCAGCAGTGAAAATCCGATAAATCCCAGTGTCAAAAAAAATTTCAAAAACAAAACACAATGACAGTGAAATAGAGAGCAATTCTTAAATAACTCACACAGGGCATGTGATGCAACCTGGTTTACCACATCTACACCCAGAGCTGGGTGAGAGATAAGGCTTGACCCTTTGGGCTGATAGCATTGGTGAGGTTCAGTGAGCAAATGCAGACCCTTTGATGTCATACTGCCTGGTACCCATTCCATGGTTCCCAACTCTCCAGGTTCAAGGGATTCTTCCTTCTGCTAAAATTTGCATGGGAAACCCAGAGTATGCTCCACCGTGTGACTGGGAAACCTTTTTACATGCATGTCTGTTTTCGTCCCCTGGTACTCAGGTTCACCATTCCAGACCCTTTTCTTACACTCTCCCCATTTGGAGAGTCAGTGCCTTTAACCTCCTGTTTGGCACTGTTTGCAATTTCTGCGCAAGATGAACAGGAATAAGGAGAACCAATGGGAGACTATCTGTAGGTGTGTGCACGGGCAAATATTTTTTTTAACATCTTTATTGGGGTATAATTGCTTTACAATGGTGTGTTAGTTTTTGCTTTATAACAAAGTGAATCAGCTATACATATACATATGCTCCCTGTGTCTTCCCTCTTGTGTCTCCCTCCCTCCCTCTCTCCCCCTTCCACCCCTCCAGGCTGTCCCAACGCCCCGAGCTAATATCCCTGTGCCTTGCGGCTGCTTCCCCCTTGCTATCTATCTTACTACATTTGTTAGTGTGTATATGTACATGACTCTCTCTCGCCCTGTCAAAACTCACCATTCCCCCTCCCCATATCCTCAATTCCGTTCTCCAGTAGGTCTGCGCCTCTATTCCTGTCTTATCCCTAGGTTCTTCATGACATTTTTTTCCTTTAAATTCCATATATATGTGTTAGCATACGCTATTTGTCTTTTTCTTTCTGACTTACTTCACTCTGTATGACAGACTCTAGGTCTATCCATCTCATTACAAATAACTCAGTTTCATTTCTTTTTAAGGCTGAGTAATATTCCATTGTGTATATGTGCCACATCTTCTTTATCCATTCGTCCGATGATGGGCGCTTAGGTTCTTTCCATCTCCGGGCTATTGTAAATAGAGCTGCAATGAACATTTTGGTACATGACTCTTTTTGAATTTTGGTTTTCTCAGGGTATATGCCCAGTATGCACGGGCAATTTTAACACTCATTTCCCAACAGGAAAAGGAATTAACCAAAGGCTCAGCATGCCGTGCTGGAACAAGATTAGGGCCTGAAGCAATCCTGCGGTTTTGTGGCCAGCTCACAAGAAAGCGAGTTGAGGAAAGGAGCTCAGGGGCACTGTCATTCACATACCTGCAGACTTATAAATGACAGAAATCGTACAAAAATATATTGAATTAAGGCTGCGAAGAGGACTTGAAAGTGGGGCAGAATTGCTGGAATCCGATTTCAGGAGGTAGACGTGAATTGCTCTGAAAGCATAAGAGAAGTGGCAGAACCTCGTCAATGAAGCACTTGGCCAAAAAGGGCATATGCATTTTTTCCAGGGCCATCATTCACGGGAGTAGGAGGCTCCCAGCATGCTCCAGTGGCCAACAGAGGACCCACGTCGCCAAGGCGATGTGAGCTAGCCAGGCAGGAGTGACCTGACATCAGAGGGCCCACCTCACAGAATGGTAGGGAACCCAGCCAGGATCAGACTCTCCCCAGAGGGCCCACATCACCAAGGTGATGGGAACCAGGCAGGAGTGTCCTCACACCCGTGGGGCCACATCATCAAAAGTTGAGGTACCCAGCACATGTGGCCTCAAACCAGAGGACCCACATCACCATGGGTTTCAGAGTGAGGCAGGCAGGATTAACCTCACAACACATGTCCCATTGTATACAACCAGCAGTTGGATCTTCCTAGCAGGCGGCCCAGAGCACTGAGGCTATGAGATCCAGGCCGGCATGAACTCACAACAGAGGGCCCTCATTGTGATTCTGTAAGCAACCCAGCCGTTGTGACCTCAGAGCAGAAGGCCCACATCCCCATGGGGAAGGGAAACAAGCAGGAGTGTCATCGCAAGAGTGGGCACACATGAAAAAATGTGGGGAGCCCAGCAATTAGTGCCTGATGCCAGAGGGCCCTCATCACCGAGGGGCGGTGGCTCCCAGCCAGCTCCGACTGCTACCAGAGGGGCGACGTCGCCAATGCGGAGTGCGACAACCAGGCAGGAGTGACCTCAGAGCAGAGGGTCAACCTCACAGAAGTGTGAAGAACCAAAGAGGATCAGATTCTCACCAGAGGGCCCACATCACCAAGGGAATGGGAACCAGGCAGGAGTGTCCTCACACTAGTGGGGCCACATCACCGAAAAGTGAGGGACCCAGCACACGTGGCCTCAAACCAGAGGACACACATCACAAGGGAGCTGGGATTGAGGCAGGCAGGAGGAGCCTCAAAACAGAGGGACCATAGAATTAAAGAGGTGAAGAATCCCGCAGTTGGAACCTCCCAGCAGGCGGCCAGGAGCAGCGAGACTATGGGATCCAGGCCGGAGTGATCTCACACCAGAGGGCCGTCATCATGAAACTGTGAGCAACCTAGGCGTTGGGATCTCAGAGCAGAAGGCCCACATTCCCATGGGGTTGGGAACCTGTCAGAAGTGTACTCGCACCACAGGGCACACATCAGAGAATTTAGGGAACCCAGGAGTTAGGGCCTGACGCCAGAGGGCCCTCATTACCAAGGGGAGGAGACTCCAATCAGGCACCAACACCCAACTGAGGTCCCACGTCGCCAAGGTGACGTGTGACAGCCAGGTAGGAGTGACCTCACCGCAGAGGGCCTACCTCACAGAAGGGTGAGGAACACAGCCAGGATAAGACTCTCACCAGAGGGCCCACATCACCAAGGTGATCAGAACCAGGCAGGAGAGTCTTCACACCAGTGTGGCCACATCATAGAAAGGTGAGGAACCCAGCACATGTGGCCTAAACCAGAAGACCCACATCTCCAAGGGGCTCGGAATGAGGCAGGCAGGAGTAGCCTCACAACACAGGGCCCATAGAATAAAAAAGCTGAGGAATCCAGCAATGGGAACCTCCCAGCAGGCGGCCAAGAGCACCAAGTCTATGTGATTCAGGCCGCAGTAAACTCACAGCAGAGGGTCCACATCATGAAACTGCGAGCAACCCAGCCATTTGGACCTCAGAGCAGAAGGTCCACATCCCCAAGGTGTTGGGAGCATGGCAGGAGTGTCCTCGCACCACTTAGCACATATCAGAAAATGTGGGTACCCAGCAGTTAGGGCCTGACGCCAGAGGGCCCTTATCACTGAGGGGAGGAGGCTCCCAGCATGTTCCAACTACCACAAGAGGGCCCACGTCGCCAAGGCGGGGTGTGCCAGCCAGGCAGGAGTGACCTCACAGCAGACGGCCCACCTCAAAGAAGTGTGAGGAACCCAACCAGGATCAGACTCTCACCAGAGGGCCCATATCACCAAGGGGACGGGAACCAGGCACGAGTGTCCTCACACCAGTGGGGCCACATCACTAAAAGATGAGGAAACTGGCACATGTGGCCACAAACCAGAGGACCTACATCACCAAGGGGCTGGGAGTGACACAGGCAGGAGGAGCCTCCCAACACAGGGCCCAAAGAATAAAAAAGGTGAGGAACCCAGCAGTTGGAACTTCCCAGCAGGCGGCCCAGAGTACAGAGGCTATGGGATCTAGGAATGAGTGAACTAACACCAGAGAGCTAACATCAGGAAACTGTGAGCAACCCAGTCGTTGGAACCTCAGAGCAGAAGGCCCATATCGCCATGGGGATGGGAACATTTCACGAGTGTCCTGGCATCACTGGGCTCACATCAGAAAACCTGGGGAGCCCAGCAGTTAGAGCCTGACGCCAGAGGGACCTCATCACCGAGGACAGGAGTCTCCAAAAGGATCCAACTGCCACCAGAGGGCCGACGTCACCAAGGCAATGGGAGCAAGCCAGGCAGGAGTTACCTCAGAGCACAGGGCCCACCTCACAGAACGGTAAGGAACCCAGCCAGGATCAGACTCTCACCAGAGGGGCCACATCACCAAGGGGCTGGGAAACAGGCACGAGTGTCCTCACACCATTGGGGCCACATCATCGAAAGGTGAGGGACCCAGCACACGTGGCCTCACACCAGAGGACACACATCACAACGGGGCTGGGATTGAGGCAGGCAGGAGGGCCCATAGAATAAAAAAGGTGAGGAATCCCGCAGTTGGAACC
This sequence comes from Phocoena phocoena, assembly GCF_963924675.1. NCBI lineage: Eukaryota > Metazoa > Chordata > Mammalia > Artiodactyla > Phocoenidae > Phocoena > Phocoena phocoena. The sequence continues at coordinate 406,740 of NW_027077566.1, read as the reverse complement.
TCCCAGCAGGCGCCCAGGAGCAGCAAGCCTATGGGATCTAGGCCGGAATGAACGCACATCAGAGGGCCCTCATCATGAAACTGTGAGCACCCCAGCCGTTGGGACCTCAGAGCAGAAGGCCCAAATTCCCATGGGGTTGGGAACCTGACAGGAGTGTACTCGCACCACAGGTCACACATCTGCAAATTTTGGGAGCCCAGGAGTTAGGGTCTGACGCAAGAGGGCCCTCATTACCGAGGGACGGAGACTCGCAGCAGACACCAACTCCCAACTGAGGGCCCACGTCACCAAGGTGATGTGTGCCAGCCAGGCAGGTGTGACCTCACCGCAGAGGGCCTACCTCACAGAAGGGTGAGGAAACCAGCCAGGATAAGACTCTCACCAGAGGGCCCACATCACCAAGGGGATCGGAACCAGGCAGGAGGGTCCTCACACCAGTGTGGCCACATTATAGAAAGGTGAGGAACCCAGAACATGTGGCCTAAAACAGGGGACCCACATCTCCAAGGGGCTAGGAGTGAGGCAAGCAGGAGTATCCTCACAAAACAGAGCCCACAGAATAAAAGTTGTGAGGAATCCAGCAGTTGGAACCGGCCAGTAGGCCGCCCAGAGCACAGAGTCTATGGGATCCAGGCCACAGCAAACTCACAGCAGAGGTCCCACATCATGAAACTGTGAGCAACCCAGCGGATGGGACCTCAGAGCAGAAGGCCCACATCCCTATGGGGATGGAAACCTGACAGGAGTGTCCTCAGCCCACTTCCACGAATCAGAAAATGTGGGAACCCAGCAGTTAGGACCTGAGGCCAGAGGACCCTCATCACCGAGGGGAGGAGGCTCCCAGCAGGCTCTAACTGCCACCATAAGGCCGATGTCACCAAGGCGGGGTGTGCCAACCAGGCAGGAGTGACCTCAGAGCAGAAAGCCCACCTCACAGAAGTGTGAGGAACCCAACAAGGATCAGACTGTCACCAGAGGGCCAACATCACCAAGGGAATGGGAACCAGGCAGGAGTGTCCTCACACCAGTGGGGCTACATCACCATAATTTGAGGGACCCAGCACACGTGGCCTCAAACCTGAGGACACACATCACCAAGGGGCTGGGAGTGAGGCAGGCCAGAGGATCCTCAAAACAGAGGGACCATAGAATAAAAAGGTGAGGAATCCCACAGTTGGAACCTCCGGCAGGCAGCCAGGAGCAGCGAGGCTATGGGATCTAGGCAGGAGTGAACTCACACCAGAGGGCCCTCATCATGAAACTGTGAGCAACACAGCCGTTGGGACCTCAGAGCAGAAGGCTCACATCCCCATGGGGATGGGAACCTGGCAGGAGTGTCCTTGCACCACTTAGCACGAATCAGAAAATGTGGGAACCCAGCAGTTAGGGCCTGAGGCCAGAGGGCCCTCATCACTGAGGGGAGGAGGCTCCCAGCAGGCTCCAACTGCCACCATATGGCCGACGTTGCCAAGGCGGGGTGTGCCAGCCAGGCAGGAGTGAGCTCAGAGCAGAGGGCCCACCTCACAGAAGGGTGAGGAACCTAACCAGGATCAGACTCTCACCAGAGGGCCAACATCACCAAGGTGATGGGAACCAGGCAAGACTGTCCTAACAGCAGTGGGGCCAACATCACCAAGGGAATGGGAACCAGGCAAGAGTGTCCTCACACCAGTGTGGCCACATTATAGAAAGGTGAGGAACACAGCACATGTGGCCTCAAACAAGGGGACACACATCACGAAGGGGCTGGGAGTGAGGCATGCAGGAGGAGACGCACAACCGAGGGCCCATAGAATAAAAAAGGTGAGGAATCGAGAAGTTGGAAACTCCAAGCTGGAGGCCCAGAACACTGACACTATGGGATACAGGCCAGAGTGAACACACAGCAAAGGGCCCACATCATGAAACTGTGAGCAACCCAGCAGTTGGGACCACAGAACAGAAGTCCCACATGCCCATGGGGATGGGAACCTGGCAGGAGTGACTCGCACCACTGGGCACACATCAGAAAATGTGTGGAGCCCAGCACTTAGGGCCTGACACCAGAAGGCCCTCATCACTGAGGGGAGGAGGCCCCAGCACACTCCAACTGCCACCAGAGGGTCCACGTCGCCAAGGCGACGTGCGCCAGCCAGGCAGGATTGACCTCACAGCAGAGGGCCCACATCATGAAAGTGTGAGCAACCCAGCCGTTAGGACCTCAGAACAGAAGGCCCACACGCTCATGAGGATGGGAACCTGGCAGGAGTGCCCTCGTACCACTTAGCACGTATCAGAAAATGTGGGAACCCCGCCATTAGGGTCTGACGCCAGAGGGCCTCATCACCGCGGGAAGGAGGCTCCCAGCAGGCTCCAACTGCCACCAGGGTGCCGAAGTCAACAAGGCGGGTTGTGCCAGCCAGGCAGGAGTGACCTCAGAGAAGAGGGCTCACCTCACGGATGTGTGAGGAACCCAACCAGGATCAGAGTCTCACCAGAGGGCCCACATCACCAAGGGGATGGGAACCAGGCAGGAGTGTCCACACACCAGTGGGGCCACATCATCAAAAGATGAGGAACCCATCACATATGGCCTCAAACCTGAGGACATACATCACCATGTGGCTGGGAGTGAGGCAGGTATCTGGAGGGGCACATTTAACTCTAATTTCCCACCAGGAAGAGGAATTAACCAAAGGCTCAGAGTGCCGTGCTGGACCCTGATTATGGCCTGAAGCAAACCTGCAGTTTTGTGGCCAGCTTACAAGGAAGCGAGTTAAGAAAGGAGCTCAGGGGCACTGTAATTCACAAACCTGCAGAGATAAATGACAGCTATTGGCAAAAATATATCGAAGTAAGTCTGCAAAGAGGACTTGAAAACGAGGCAGAATTGCAGGAATCATATTTCAAGAGGTAGATTGGAATTGCATTTAAAGCATATGAAAAGCGGCAGATCTTTGACAGTGATGCACATGGACAAAAAGTGCGTATACATTTTTCCTGAATATATTCAGGAAAAAACGCATATGAACATTTTGGCCAACCAAGCACTCCAGCAATGGAAATCCACACTACAATGAAGTCACATTTCCCATTCGTCAAAAAGGCCATCTGAATAAAGTGTAAAAACCAGAAACACAGGACAGGCCATGGAGAACAGGGAGCCGTGTTATGCTGATGGGCGGGATGTAAATTGCCAACAGACACTCTGGAGATGTTCATGGTGTATCCTGAAACATCTAAAAAACAAAGCTACAGAGCCTAGGGCACTTCCACTTTTGGCCCTATAGCTTAGGAAAATTAAAATCAACAAGACACAGCCAACACAAAATTTAGGGCTGCTGTGTTTACAAGAACCTCGAGTCCAGTACAAATTAAATATCCCAGAAAGAAAAAAATGGATAAAGAAGTTGTGCTACTTACGTACAACGGAATATCACTCAGCAGTGAAATCAATGTCATCAGGCCTGTAGCAGCAAATTGAGTGGATTTAATTATGATGATTCTAAGAGAAATATATCACACAAAGAAAGATAATTATCATAAGATATCACTAATAGAGGGAGTGTAAACTTGGCTACACATAAACTGAATTACAAAACCGAACAGAGTCTCACATTTAGATAAAAACCTTATGCTTGCTTAAGGGGAAAGTTGAGTTGGGCTGCTGTATAAAAACAGATTGAAATTAGCACACATACCATTCCATAAGCCAAATACGTAATAAACAAGACCTACTCTTTGCTCAACGAAATAGACTCATCCATGGTGTATCACCTCACACCTATTAGAATGGGCATCATCAGAAAATCTACAAACAACAAATGCTGGAAACGGTGTGGAGATAAGGAATCCTCTTCCACTATTGTTGGGAACGTAAATTGATACAGTCACTGTGGAGAACATTATGGAGTTTCTTATAAAACTAAGAATAGAATTACCATATGATACAGCAATCCCTCTACTGGGCATATACCCAGACAAAACCATAAATCAAAAAGAGACATTCACCACAATGTTCATTGCATCACTATTTACACTATCCAGGAAATGGAAGCAACCTAAATGCCCACAGACAGACGAATGCATAAAGATGTGGTACATATATAAAATGGAATATTACTAAGCCATAAAAAGGAATGAAATTGGGACATTTGTAGAGACGTTGATGGATCTAGAGACTGTCATACAGAGTGAAGTAAGTCAGAAAGAGAAAAACAAATCTTGTATATTAATGCATATATGTGGAACCTAGAAAAATTGTACAGATGAACCGTTTTGCAAGGCAGAAATAGAGCAATACATGTATACAACAAACGTATGGACAACAAGGGGGGAAAGCTGTTGGGGATGGTGGTGGGAGGAGTTGAGATATTGGGATTGGTATGTATACATTTATATGTATAAAGTAGATAACCAAAAACAACCTGCTGTATAAAAATATAAAATTAAATTCAAAATAAAAAAATAAAATTAAAAAAGTAAAACAGAAAAATATTCTTCCCTTCACATACATGTATTTATATGAATAAATTATTTCCATGCTTATATCTGTAAATACACAAAAGAGGAATAAAATCTACCTTGAACCAAAAACGAAAAAAAGATAAAAAAAAACAGAACCCACCAGTTACACAGAGGAAAACCGTTTCAGGGCACTTGCTCCAATTGCAAACAATTCTGAAGTTGGTCAGTGGTGGGGAATCATCTCCCGTTCAGCCAGCATGCTCCTCGCAACAAGCGTCCTCACTGCAAAGCTGGTGGACCGTGCCGAGGTATCTGTGAGTAAACGTGGGCCGAGCCCCAGGCCAGCTGCTGCTGAAATGTTCCCACCCTTCCAAGGCTAAACACCTGAATATGTACAAGGACTTGAAAACCTAGAGGAAGGGCCATGGAGCCACATGAGGGACAGCATGCCAGCCGACTTGGTGCCTGCAGGCCAGCCAGGATGGTCCTGGCCCTGGGTGCTCTTCTGGAAGCTCTCCATTTCCCTGCCTGAGATACCCCTGCTGTCCCGGCCCCCACTGCTTTCTTCCTTCCTCACCTGTGCCCAGGGAGAAATTCCAGCGGCAGGTGTGGGTGACACATCCTCTTCTTTAGCAGGTAGCATCTTGGCAACTGCTGCAGAAAGTCCAGCAGAGCCCCACTCACACTGGGACACCCACAAAGCCGTGGCCTCTCACTCCCTCCCACCAGCCCAGCCCCGAGACTGCTGACAGGGCAGAGAAAATGGCGTCAGGCACAGCTGCAGGGGCTCTTGCTGCCTGGAGCGGTGTTTATATTGATCTCAACCCAGGCACACCTGGGGAGGGCTGGCCGGCACGGTCAGGCTTCCCAAGCCAGCCAATAATCACCCCTCAGGGGCTCACAGTTGCTGAAAATGGAACTTGCTGAATTGGCCAGGTCCAAGGAACAGGTGTGGGCTCCTGAGAGTCAGGATAGACAAGGGGCTGCAGCTCTGGCTTGTTTTCTAATTATATTATCTGGCCCATGAGTGGGAGACAACTTCAAGAAAACCCTCTCCTAATGAGAGGAACCCAGGAGTCAGGGAGAGGAGGGGTGGGTGGTGGTTGGAGACAGAGGCCTGGTGCCCCGGGTGCAGTGGAAGTCTCTGGAAGACCAGGTGGAGGAGGCCGCACAGAGTGATGCCCAGGGTCACAGACCTGTCAGAGCTGCTGTTTGTTAGTTCAAGTCCTGCTCTGACGTGCTCTGTGTCAGATCTGAGCGACAGGTGAGCTGGGAGTGCTCTGCAATGAGGGCTATGTGCACGGTTCCTGTGTGCCCAGCCCTGCCAAGGTACCTGCAAGGGTAGCTCTGTATCCTGGGAGGGGCCTGACCACAGGAGCCCCATGGACTGCAGAGGACCTGCCCAGGGAATCCCATATCCTGGGAGGGGCCTGAACACGAGAGCCCCGTGGGCTGGGGTGGGGGTAGGGTACCTGCCCAGCTGAGCTCCATATCCTGGGATTGGCCTGACCTCGAGAGCCCCATGGGCTGCTGGAGTCCTGGTAAAGGATGTCAGGACAGTCAGTGAAGCCACTGAGGATATACCTCCAGTAGTTCCTAAATCCTACACCCTGCTGGTCATTCTACCAACCACCAGGACTTGGTATTCTGTATTAGTCTTCACTGATGCCTTCTTTTGTATTCCATTAGTCCCAGAGTCACAAGAAATTTTGGCTTGTGAGTGACAGGACTCAACATACAACTAAAACAATACTTCCAGGCTGTCTTGCCCCAAGGGTTCAAAAATTCCCACACCATCTTTGGGGAAAGCTCAGCTAAAGACCTAAAAGTTCTACCTCTGGAAAAGGAAACACTCCTTCAATATTCAGACGACATTCTGATCGCCAGCCCTACTAAGGAGGCCTCAGAACTACCAAGCCAATAAAGGATAGAAGTTGTCCACCAAAAAGCTCAAGTATCACAGACTACGGTGACCTGCCTGGGCTTCATTCTCACAGAAGGTCGGAGAAGCCCATCCCAGGAAAGGGAAGAAACAATTTACAGCCTTACCCCTTTCTGAAACTAGAAGACAGCTTAGGGGTTCCTGAGGAAGCCAGGGTTTCCTGCCTCTGGATCCCTAACTACAGTCTACTAGCTGGGCCTCTATATGAAACACTGAATGGAAAAGATGATGATCCTTTTGAATAGAATCCAGAAGTGGCCTTTCAAGAATGGAAAGAGCAGTCAATTCAGACCCTTGCCCTGGAACTCCCTAATTTAGCTAAACCCTTTGACCTTTACATTCCTGGTGAAAGGTGAATCGCCATTGGAGTATTAGTGCAAAAACTGGGACCGCTTGAAATGGAACAATGCAAGAATGCCATCCAGGTAGGATAAACTATGGTCACCAAGGGGCTTGGCCCACCGCCACATCTGGCCAAGATACTGGTGGTATCTGAAAACCTGGAAATCAGCAGCCCAAAAGGCCACCTCCCTTCTAAGGGAAACGGACCCCACGTGGTGATCCTAACCCCCAACCATGCCCTGAAGTTGCAGGGTTTGCTCCGTGGGCACACTGACCTCGATTGAGGAGGCCCTCCAACTCCAACCTCCAGAGAGATAACCGGGGGCAACGGGGCACCATGACGACCCGTGTGACCATCACTTGACCTGGAGTTTCTCTCATAAAACAACAAGAGTGTGTCCCAAAAGAGTAGACTACTGCTTGCAGTACTTACTGTACCCAGAGGGGAGCTAATAATCTTGGCGGGGGAACCGTATATCATGCTGTCACCATAGAAAAGCCTACAGACACCCTGATGATGGTGGCCAATAAGACCGGCTGGACTCCTGTTTACTTCCAAAGGCTCTTGACTCAGTGACCATCATGATCCTTCATCACCACTGACCCTGGACTGTCTGGGAGCTGAGCGGGCAGGATCCTGACACCTGGTGCTGTTTTTACGTTAATTCAGGGGCCTAATGGAAGAAAGCGCAGACTGTTGGTCAGAGCATCTAGGCTGGCAGAAACGGTCAGTCAGAGCATCTAGGCTGGCAGAAACGGTCAGCCTAAGGTGGCCGAACAAATGTGGGGCGGGGTGAAACTGGACCTCACAGCGCCACTGCACATCTCCTTTCTGGACCCTTAAAGGTCATTAGAATCTATAACACTTCCAATACTGGTGCTCAGGTGGACGAGCAGGGAGGCAGGAGGCCTGGGGACAATCAACGTCACCTGGAGGCTGCTGGGGAGAAGTTCTGACCCTCGCCCACGGGTATGAAGCCTCCTAACTCAGCACTCAGCAGTTACAGAAGAAGGGTCTGCACCCGCAGCACTCCAAGAATGAGGAAAGGGACAAAAGGCAGAAGAGAAGTTTGTCCCAGGCAAAGCCCCTTAAAAATGCCTGGGAGATAAAAATAGAATCTGGGCAATAAAATAAAGTCTAACCATTTTTATCCTTTGTGCTTTGTCTAATTTCAGGTGCTCCTAGTGTCCCGCATACAGAGGTTCCACACCCGGCACTTCAGACCAGATTTCCTAGAGCAGAATGGCTCGACGACACTTCAGCTCCTGGGGCCCAGTTCAGACTCCGTGACATAGAGCCTGAGCTGCAGCCAACCAGGTCCTCGAGAGCTCAGCCCCCTCCCTCCCAGTGACTCTGACAGGATCTCTACACAGCAGCCCAGCCCACAGCCCACAGGGTAGCACCTCTCCATTCTCTGATCAAAATATAAAGTTTCCTTTGCTTTTGAACCAAACTCAGTCTCGATCTATTGGCTCCAATGACACTGGGCAGGGGGACACTTGTTGGCGTCCACTCTGGAGGATCAGTAACAGAAATTGAGAACATTGTAACTTCAATGAACAGATGTGTGAGCCAAACTGTAATTAACATAGAACAGTGTATAAGGCTCGGGTAAAATAAGATGTTTCTAACACTTCCATTTGATATTTCCATCACTTTCTTATAAGCAAGTTCAGTGAAAAGGTTTGTCTTCTTTGTCAGGTCAATATTAGAGAAACAAAGTGATTTCTTTCCAAGGATGTACATCTAATAATCTTGGTTAAAGCTTCAATCTTGTTTTAAATGCTTTTGCATTGAAAATGATACCTCTCTTTCAGCTCCCCCATTTCTGAGAAGCATAAAATCTTATAATTTATTATTACCAAAGGGAAATGGTAGGAGGAGGGATAAATTAACAGTTTGGGATTAACACATACACACTGCTATGTATGAAATCATCAGCAAGGAACTACTGTATAGCACAGGGAACTACACTCAATATTTTGCAATAACCTATAAGGGGAAATGATCTGAAAAAGAATAGATATTTTTATTGACATCATCCATCAATGACAGTAAAAATGGAATCTAAGGGAAGACAGTGGTGAGTGCTTCTGACCCTGAAGACTTCAATCATCTAAAGTTTGGACTCTGCCTACTTCCCAAGGCCCTTAATGAACATATGTGTAGCCGTAGCTTAAAAAATTCCCCAGTTTGGGTTGCGGAGAGACACTGATATTGAAAATCCCCTGGTGTTCTCCTCACATGAATGGGACCCTTCCTACACCTAAAACATGCCTGTCACACCCAGAGGATGGTATACCGTCTGATCGGGAAAAGTTTGGAAAAGGCATCTCATCTCCTCATCTCTTGGTGCTAGGGTTCACCACTCCAGCGTCTTTACTAACAGTCTCCCCACTTGGAGATGTCAGCACTGTCAACATCCTGTTGCATACAGTTTGGAATTTGTCCAGAGGATGAAGCAGAAGGAGGAGGAACAATGAGAGACAAGTCCTAGGTGTTCGGACAGGCACATGCCACTCTAATTTCCAATCAGGAAGACGAATTGACCAAAGGCTAGGGTTGCCCATGGAAACAGAATAGGGCTTGAGGAATCCTGATGCTTTGTGGCCAGTTCCCATAAACACAAGTTGGAAAATGGAACTCAGGGGCACTAAAATTCACGAAACTGCAGAATTGAAAATATCTATCACTGAAAAATGTCTTGAGGAAAGTCAGAGAAAAGGACTTGTAAGCAACGGAGAATGGCAGGAAAGGGATTGGAAGAGGTAGAAAGGACTCGCCATTAAGCGCAAGAAAAGGGGCTGAACATTGCCAACATTGCAGTTGGCCAAAAAGGGTGTATGCGTCTTTTTCTGTATATATTCAAGAAAAGGGCATACACTTTTTTAGCCAACCAAACAGGTGGGCACTGGAAATCAATACTACAAAACATATCACTTTGCATCAGTCAGAAGAGCTGTCCTCATAAAGTGTAAACACCAGAAATGCAGGACAGGGCAAGGAGAAAAGGGAGCCCTGTGAGTCTTATAGTGGAAATGTATATTGCCAACGGTCATTCTGGATAAGTCTATTGTGTTTACTAAAGCATCTAAAAAATGAGCTACCGAGCACAGGGCACTTGCACTCATGGACGTCTATCTTGGGAAAAACAAAAATCGAGAGGACACAGGCACCCCAATGTTTACCACCTCTCTGTTTAAAAGATCCTCGACTAGGATATAACTTAAAGTATCTGCAGAGAAAAAACGGACAGAGATGTGGTGCTTATGTAGAGTGGAATATTACTCAGCCTGGAAATCAATGAAATACGGCCAGTTATAACAACTCAAGAGGAGTTACGTGTGATCATTCGAAGTCACATAATTCAAAAAGAAAAAGACATAAGATATCACTAATACATGGAATGTTAACATGGCTACACATGAACTGAATTACAAAAGAGAAGAGGGTTTCAAATTAAGGAAACCAACTTATGCTTCCTTAAGGGGAAAGGTGAGTTGGGGTGTTGCATAAAACCAGAGATTGAAATTAGCACAGATACCATTCCATAAGCCAAATATGTAATAGTCAAGACCTACTCCTTGCTCAACGAAATGGACTCCACACGCCATATTCAATGCCTAAGAATATACCGGATTAGTAAGAATCTTAAAACCCATGGACTTATATGTCTCCGTAACAGAATCAAGCGCGTGTACAGTGGCATAAACGAAGCAGTGAAAATCCGATAAATCCCATTATTAAAATAAATTTCAAAAACAAAACACAATGACAGTGAAATAGGAAGCAATTCCTAAATAATTCACTCAGGGCATGTGATGCAACCTGGATTTACCACATCTACACCCAGAGCTGGTTGAGACATAAGGCTGGACACTTCAGGCTGATAGCATTGGTGAGTTTCGGTGAACAAATGCAGATCCTTTGAAGTCATACTGCATGGTACACATTCCAAGGGTACCAACTCTCCAGGTTCAAGGGATTCTTTCTTCAGCTAAAACATGCGTGGGAAACGGCGAGTATGGTCCACCGTGTGATTAGGAAACGATTTAAAATGCATCTCAGTTTTCGTATCCTGGTCCTCGGGTTCACCATTCCAGACGGTTTACTAACACTCTCCCCGCTTGGAGAGTCAGTGCCTTTAACCTCCTGTTTGGCACAGCTTGCAATTTCTGCGCAAGATGAACAGGAATAGGGAGAACCAAAGAGAGACTAGCTATACGTGTCTGCACGGGCAAATGTAAGGCTCATTTCCCACCAGGAAGAGGAATTAACCAAAGGCTCAGCGTGCCCTGCCGGAAACAGATTAGGGCCTGAAGCAATCTTGTGGTTTTGTGCCCAGCTCACAAGAAAGCGAATTGAAGAAAGGAGCTCAGGGGCACTGTAATTCACAAACCTGCAGAGTTATAAATGACAGCTATCCTCCAAAAATATATTGAAGTAAGCCTGCGAAGGGGACTTGAAAGCGGGGCAGAATTTCAGGAAAACGATTGCAGGGGGTAGACTGGAAATGCCCTGAAAGCATAGGAAAAGAGGCAGAACGTCGACAATGATGCACTTGGCCAAAAAGGGCGTATGCGTTTTTTCCTGAATATATTCAGGAAAAAACGCATACGCCCTTTTTGGCCAACCGAGCAAGCCTGCAAAGGAAATCTGCAGTACAATGAAATCTCACTGCCCCCCGGCAAAAGGGACATCCGAAAAAAGTGTAAAATCCAGAAAGGTAGGACAGGATATGGAGAACAGGGAGCCTTGTTATGCTGATTGGCAGGATGTAAATTGCCAGCAGCCACCCTGCAGAAGTGTATTGTGTTTACTGAAACACGTAAGAAACAAAGCAACACAGCCTATGGCAATTGCACTTATGGTCCTATTCCTTAGGGAAATTAAAATCAAAAACAGAGAGCCACCCCAAAGTTTGGGACGGCTGTGTTCCCAAGTAGCTCGTCTACAGTACCAGGTAAATATCCCAGAAAGCAAAAAATGGATAAAGAAGTTGTGACACGTACGTGCAATGCAGTATCACTCAGCAATGAAATCTGTGTCATCAGGCCCGTAGCGGCATAGTGAGTGGATGCAGGTACGGTGATTCTACGTGAACTACGTGACACAGAAAAAGAAACATCATAAGATATCACTAATACACGGAATGTAAACTTGACTACACATGAACTGAATTACAAAACAGAACAGGGTCTCAAATTTAGAAAACCAACTAGTGCTTGCTTATGGGGAAAGGTGCCTTGGGCTGTTGCATAAAACCAGAGACTGAAATTAGCACAGATAACTTTCCATAAGCCAAATATGTAATAGACAAAACCTACTCCTTGCTCAACGAAATGGACCCAACACCACATATTCAACGCCTAGGAATATACCTGACTAGGAAGAATCTTAAAACCCATGGATATATATGTTTCCGTAAGAGAATCAAGCGTGTGTACAGCGGCCGAAACGCAGCAGTGAAAATCCGATAAATCCCATTATCAAAATAACTTTCGAAAACAAAACACAAAGACAGTGAAATAGAGAGCAATTCTTAAATAATTCACTCAGGGCATGTGATGCAACCGGGATTGACCACATCTACACCCAGAGCTGGTTGAGACATAAGGCTGGACACTTCAGGCTGATAGCATTGGTGAGTTTCGGTGAGCAGATGCAGACGCTTTGAAGTCATACTGCATGGTACCCATTCCATGGGTCCCAACTCTCCAGGTTCAAGGCATTCGTCCTCCAGCTAAAACATGCATGGGAAATCCAGAGTATCGTCCACCGTGTGATTGGGAAACGATTTAAAATGCAACTCAGTTTTCGTATAATGGTCCTCGGTTTCACCATTCCAGATGCTTTACTAACACTCTCCCCGCTTGGAGAGTCAGTGCCTTTAACCTCCTCTTTGGCACAGCTTGCAATTTCTGTGCAAGATGAACAGGAATAGGGAGAACCAATGAGAGACTAGCTATAGGTGTCTGCACGGGCAAATGTAATGCTCATTTCCCACCAGGAAGAGGAATTAACCAAAGGCTCAGCGTGCCCTGCCTGAAACAGATTACGGCCTGAAGCAATCCTGCAGTTTTGTGCCCAGCTCACAAGAAAGCGAATTGAAGAAAGGAGCTCAGGGGCACTGTAATTCACAAACCTGCAGAGTTATAAATGACAGCTATCCTCCAAAAATATATTGAAGTAAGCCTGCGAAGGGGACTTGAAAGCGGGGCAGAGTTTCAGGAAAACCATTGCAGGGGGTAGACTGGAATTGCCCTGAAAGCATAGTAAAAGAGGCACAACGTCGACAATGATGCACTTGGCCAAAAAGGGCGTATGCGTTTTTTCCTGAATATATTCAGGAAAAAACGCATACGCCCTTTTTGGCCAACCAAGCAAGCCTGTAAAGGAAATCTGCACTACAATGAAGTCTCACTGCCCCCCCAGCAAAAGGGCCATCTGAAAAAAGTGTAAAATCCAGAAAGGTAGGACAGGATATGGAGAACAGGGAGCCTTGTTATGCTGATTGGCAGGATGTAAATTGCCAGCAGCCACCCTGGAGAAGTGTATGGTGTTTCCTGAAACACGTAAGAAACAAAGCAACACAGCCTATGGCACTTCCACTTATGGTCCTATAGCTTACGGAAATTAAAATCAAAAACAGACAGCCACCCCAATATTTGGGATGGCTGTGTTCACAAGAAGCTCGTCTACAGTACCAGGTAAATATCCCAGAATGCAAAAAATGGATAAAGAAGTTGTGGCACGTACGTACAATGCAATATCACTCAGCAATGAAATCTGTGTCATCAGGCCCGTAGCGGCATAGTGAGTGGATGCAGGTACGGTGATTCTACGTGAACTACGTCACACAGAAAAACAAACATCATAAGATATCACTAATACACGGGATGTAAACTTGACTACACATGAACTGAATTACAAAACAAAACAGGGTCTCAAGTTTAGAAAACCAACTAGTGCTTGCTTATGGGGAAAGGTGCCTTGGGGTGCTGCATAAAACAAGAGACTGAAATTAGCACAGATAACATTCCATAAGCCAAATATGTAATAGACAAGACCTACTCCTTGCTCAACGAAATGGACTCAACACCACATATTCAACGCCTAGGAATATACCTGACTAGGAAGAATCTTAAAACCCATGGATTTATATGTCTCCGTAAGAGAATCAAGCGTGTGTACAGCGGCATAAACGCAACAGTGAAAATCTGATAAATCCCATTATCAAAATAAATTTCAAAAACAAAACACAAAGACAGTGAAATAGAGAGCAATTCTTAAATAATTCACTCAGGGCATGTGATGCAACCGGGATTTAACACATCTACACCCAGAGCTGGTTGAGACATAAGGCTGGACACTTCAGGCTGATAGCATTGGTGAGTTTCGGTGAGCAAATGCAGACCCTTTGAAGTCATACTGCATGGTACCCATTCCATGGGTCCCAACTCTCCAGGTTCAAGGGATGCTTCCTCCAGCTAAAACATGCATGGGATACCCAGAGTATCGTCCACCATGTGATTAGGAAACGATTTAAAATGCATCTCATTTTTCGTATCCTGGTCCTCGGGTTCACCATTCCAGATGCTTTACTAACACTCTCCCCGCTTGGAGAGTCAGTGCCTTTAACCTCCTCTTTGGCACAGCTTGCAATTTCTGTGCAAGATGTACAGGAATAGGGAGAACCAATGAGAGACTAGCTGTAGGTGTCTGCACGGGCAAATGTAACGCTCATTGCCCACCAGGAAGAGGAATTAAACAAAGGCTCAGTGTGCCCTGCTGGAAACAGATTAGGGCCTGAAGCAATCCTGCGGTTTTGTGCCCAGCTCACAAGAAAGCGAGTTGAAGAAAGGAGCTCAGGGGCACTGTAATTCACAAACGTGCAGAGTTATAAATGACAGCTATCCTCCAAAAGTATATTGAAGTAAGCCTCCGAAGGGGACTTGAAAGCGGGGCAGAATTTCAGGAAAACGATTGCAGGGGGTAGACTGGAATTGCCCGGAAAGCATAGGAAAAGAGGCACAACGTCGACAATGATGCACTTGGCCAAAAAGGGCGTATGCGTTTGTTCCTGAATATATTCAGGAAAAAACGCATACGCCCTTTTTGGCCAACCAGGCAAGCCTGTAAAGGAAATCTGCACTACAATGAAGTCTCACTGCCCCCCGGGCAAGAGAGCCATCTGAAAAAAGTGTAAAATCCAGAAAGGTAGGACAGGATATGGAGAACAGGGAGCCTTGTTATGCTGATTGGCAGGATGTAAATTGCCAGCAGCCACCCTGGAGAAGTGTATGGTGTTTCCTGAAACACGTAAGAAACAAAGCAACACAGCCTATGGCACTTCCACTTATGGTCCTATAGCTTACGGAAATTCAAATCAAAAACAGACAGCCACCCCAATATTTGGGACAGCTGTGTTCACAAGAAGCTCGTCTACAGTATCAGGTAAGTATCCCAGAAAGGAAAAAATGGATAAAGAAGTTGTGGCACGTACGTACAATGCAATATCACTCAGCAATGAAATCTGTGTCATAAGGCCCGTAGCAGCATAGTGAGTGGATGCAGATACGGTGAATCTACGTGAACTACGTCACACAGAAAAAGAAACATCATAAGATATCACTAATACACGGAATGTAAACTGGACTACACATGAACTGAATTACAAAACAGAACAGGGTCTCAAATTTAGAAAACCAACTAGTGCTTGCTTATGGGGAAAGGTGCCTTGGGGTGCTGCATAAAACCAGAGACTGAAATTAGCACAGATAACTTTCCATAAGCCAAATATGTAATAGACAAGACCTACTCCTTGCTCAACGAAATGGACCCAACACCACATATTGAACGCCTAGGAATATACCTGACTAGGAAGAATCTTAAAACCCATGGATATATATGTCTCCGTAAGAGAATCAAGCGTGTGTACAGCGGCCGAAACGCAGCAGTGAAAATCCGATAAATCCCATTATCAAAATAAATTTCGAAAACAAAACACAAAGACAGTGAAAATGAGAGCAATTCTTAAATAATTCACTCAGGGCATGTGATGCAACCGGGATTGACCACATCTACACCCAGAGCTGGTTGAGACATAAGGCTGGACACTTCAGGCTGATAGCATTGGTGAGTTTCGGTGAGCAAATGCAGACCCTTTGAAGTCATACTGCATGGTACCTATTCCATGGGTCCCAACTCTTCAGGTTCAAGGGATTCTTCCTCCAGCTAAAACATGCATGGGAAACCCAGAGTATCGTCCACTGTGTGATTGTGAAACGATTTAAAATGCATCTCAGTTTTCGTATCCAGGTCCTCTGGTTCACCATTCCAGATGCTTTACTAAAACTCTCCCTGCTTGGAGAGTCAGTGCCTTTAACCTCCTGTTTGGCACAGCTTGCAATTTTTGTGCAAGATGAACAGGAATAGGGAGAACCAATGAGAGAGTAGCTGTAGGTGTCTGCACGGGCAAATATAACGCTCATTGCCGACCAGGAAAGGTAATTAACCAAAGGCTCAGTGTGCCCTGTCGGAAACAGATTAGGGCCTGAAGCAATCCTGCGGTTTTGTGCCCAGCTCACAAGAAAGCGAGTTGAAGAAAGGAGCTCAGGGGCACTGTAATTCACAAACCTGCAGAGTTATAAATGACAGCTATCCTCCAAAAATATATTGAAGTAAGCCTGCGAAGGGGACTTAAAAGCGGGGCAGAATTTCAGGAAAACGACTGCAGGGGGTAGACTGGAATTGCCCTGAAAGCATAGGAAAAGAGGCACAATGTCGACAATGATGCACTTGGTCAAAAAGGGCGTATGCGTTTTTTCCTGAATATATTCAGGAAAAAACGCATACGCCCTTTTTGGCCAACCAAGCAAGCCTGTAAAGGAAATCTGCACTACAATGAAGTCTCACTGCCCCCTGGGCAAGAGGGCCATCTGAAAAAAGTGTAAAATCCAGAAAGGTAGGACAGGATATGGAGAACAGGGAGCCTTGTTATGCTGATTGGCAGGATGTAAATTGCCAACAGCCACCATGGAGAAGTGTATGGTGTTTCCTGAAACACGTAAGAAATAAAGCAACACAGCCTATGGCAATTGCACTTATGGTCCTATTCCTTAGGGAAATTAAAATCAAAAACAGAGAGCCACTCCAAAGTTTGGGACGGCTGTGTTTCCAAGAAGCTCGTCTACAGTACCAGGTAAATATCCCAGAAAGCAAAAAATGGATAAAGAAGTTGTGGCACGTACGTGCAATGCAATATCACTCAGCAATGAAATCTGTGTCATCAGGCCCGTAGCGGCATAGTGAGTGGATGCAGCTACGGTGATTCTACGTGAACTACGTCACACAGAAAAAGAAACATCATAAGGTATCACTAATACACGGAATGTAAACTTGACTACACATGAACTGAATTACAAAACAGAACAGGGTCTCAAATTTAGAAAACCAACTAGTGCTTGCTTATGGGGAAAGGTGCCTTGGGGTGCTGCATAAAACCAGAGACTGAAATTAGCACAGATAACATTCCATCAGCCAAATATGTAATAGACAAGACCTACTCCTTGCTCAACGAAATGGACTCAACACCACATATTCAACGCCTAGGAATATACCTGACTAGGAAGAATCTTAAAACCCATGGATATATATGTCTCCGTAATAGAATCAAGCGTGTGTACAGCGGCCGAAACGCAGCAGTGAAAATCCGATAAATCCCATTATCAAAATAAATTTCGAAAACAAAACACAAAGACAGTGAAATAGAGAGCAATTCTTAACTAATTCACTCAGGGCATGTGATGCAACCGGGATTGACCACATCTACACCCAGAGCTGGTTGAGACATAAGGCTGGACACTTCAGGCTGATAGCATTGTTGAGTTTCGGTGAGCAAATGCAGACCCTTTGAAGTCATACTGCATGGTACCTATTCCATGGGTCCCAACTCTTCAGGTTCAAGGGATTCTTCCTCCAGCTAAAACATGCATGGGAACCCCACAGTATGGTCCACCGTGTGATTGGGAAACGATTTAAAATGCATCTCAGTTTTCGTATCCTGGTACTCGGGTGCACCATTCCACATGCTTTACTAACACTCTCCCCGCTTGGAGAGTCACTGCCTTTAACCTCGTGTTTGGCACAGCTTGCAATTTCTGTGCAAGATGAACAGGAATAGGGAGAACCAATGAGAGACTAGCTGTAGGTGTCTGCACGGGCAAATGTAACGCTCATTGCCCACCAGGAAGAGGAATTAAACAAAGGCTCAGCGTGCCCTGCTGAAAACAGATTAGGGCCTGAAGCAATCCTGCGGTTTTGTGCCCAGCTCACAAGAAAGCGAGTTGAAGAAAGGAGCTCAGGGGCACTGTAATTCAAAAACCTGCAGAGTTATAAATGACAGCTATCTTCCAAAAGTATACTGAACTAAGCCTGCGTAGGGGACTTGAAAGCGGGGCAGAATTTCAGGAAAACGATTGCAGGGGGTAGACAGGAATTGCCCTGAAAGCATAGGAAAAGAGGCAGAACGTGGACAATGATGCACTTGGCCAAAAAGGGCGTATGCGTTTTTTCCTGAATATATTCAGGAAAAAACGCATACGCCCTTTTTGGCCAACCAAGCAAGCCTGTAAAGGAAATCTGCACTACAATGAAATCTCACTGCCCCCCCGGGCAAAAGGGCCATCTGAAAAAAGTGTAAAATCCAGAAAGGTAGGACAGGATATGGAGAACAGGGAGCCTTGTTATGCTGATTGGCAGGATGTAAATTGCCAGCAGCCACCCTGGAGAAGTGTATGGTGTTTCCTGAAACACGTAAGAAACAAAGCAACACAGCCTATGGCACTTCCACTTATGGTCCTATAGTTTACGGAAATTAAAATCAAAAACAGACAGCCACCCCAATATTTGGGACGGCTGTGTTCACAAGAAGCTCGTCTACAGTATCAGGTAAATATCCCAGAAAGCAAAAAATGGATAAAGAAGTTGTGGCACGTACGTGCAATGCAATATCACTCAGCAATGAAATCTGTGTCATCAGGCCCGTAGCGGCATAGTGAGTGGATGCACGTACGGTGATTCTACGTGAACTACGTCACACAGAAAAAGAAACATCATAAGGTATCACTAATACACGGAATGTAAACTTGACTACACATGAACTGAATTACAAAACAGAACAGGGTCTCAAATTTAGAAAACCAACTAGTGCTTGCTTATGGGGAAAGGTGCGTTGGGGTGCTGCATAAAACCAGAGACTGAAATTAGCACAGATAACATTCCATAAGCCAAATATGTAATAGACAAGACCTACTCCTTGCTCAACGAAATGGACTCAACACCACATATTCAACGCCTAGGAATATACCTGACTAGGAAGAATCTTAAAACCCATGTATATATATGTCTCCGTAAGAGAATCAAGCGTGTGTATAGCGGCCGAAATGCAGCAGTGAAAATCCGATAAATCCCATTATCAAAATAAATTTCGAAAACAAAACACAAAGACAGTGAAATAGAGAGCAATTCTTAAATAATTCACTCAGGGCATGTGATGCAACCGGGATTGACCACATTTACACCCAGAGCTGGTTGAGACATAAGGCTGGACACTTCTGGCTGATAGCACAGGTGAGTTTTGGTGAGCAAATGCAGACCCTTTGAAGTCATACTGCATGGTACCCATTCCATGGGTCACAACTCTCCAGGTTCAAGGCATTCTTCCTCCAGCTAAAACATGCATGGGAAACCCAGAGTATCGTCCACCGTGTGATTGGGAAATGATTTAAAATGCATCTCAGTTTTCGTATCCTGGTCCTCGGGTTCACCATTCCAGATGCTTTACTAACACTCTCCCCGCTTGGAGAGTCAGTGCCTTTAACCTCCTGTTTGGCACAGCTTGCCATTTCTGTGCAAGATGAACAGGAATAGGGAGAACCAATGAGAGACTAGCTCTAGGTTTCTGCACGGGCAAATGTAACGCTCATTGCCCACCAGGAAGAGGAATTAAACAAAGGCTCAGTGTGCCCTGCTGGAAACAGATTAGGGCCTGAAGCAATCCTGCGGTTTTGTGCCCAGCTCACAAGAAAGCGAGTTGAAGAAAGGAGCTCATGGGCACTGTACTTCACAAACCTGCAGAGTTATAAATGACAGCTATCCTCCAAAAATATATTGAAGTAAGCCTGCGAAGGGGATTTGAAAGCGGGGCAGAATTTCAGGAAAACGATTGCAGGGGGTAGACTGGAATTGCCCTGAAAGCATAGGAAAAGAGGCACAACGTCGACAATGATGCACTTGGCCAAAAAGGGCGTATGCGTTTTTTCCTGAATATATTCAGGAAAAAACGCATACGCCCTTTTTGGCCAACCAAGCAAGCCTGTAAAGGAAATCTGCACTACAATGAAATCTCACTGCCCCCCAGGGCAAAAGGGCCATCTGAAAAAAGTGGAAAATCCAGAAAGGTAGGACAGGATATGGAGAACAGGGAGCCTTGTTATGCTGATTGGCAGGATGTAAATTGCCAGCAGCCACCCTGGAGAAGTGTATGGTGTTTCCTGAAACACATAAGAAACAAAGCAACACAGCCTATGGCACTTCCACTTATGGTCCTATAGCTTACGGAAATTAAAATCAAAAACAGACAGCCACCCCAATATTTGGGACGGCTGTGTTCAGAAGAAGCTCGTCTACAGTATCAGGTAAATATCCCAGAAAGCAAAAAATGGATAAAGAAGTTGTGGCACGTACGTGCAATGCAATATCACTCAGCAATGAAATCTGTGTCATCAGGCCCGTAGCGGCATAGTGAGTGGATGCAGGTACGGTGATTCTACGTGAACTACGTCACACAGAAAAAGAAACATCATAAGATATCACTAATACACGGAATGTAAACTTGACTACACATGAACTGAATTACAAAACAGAACAGGGTCTCAAATTTAGAAAACCAACTAGTGCTTGCTTATGGGGAAAGGTGCGTTGGGGTGCTGCATAAAACCAGAGACTGAAATTAGCACAGATAACATTCCATAAGCCAAATATGTAATAGACAAGACCTACTCCTTGCTCAACGAAATAGACTCAACACCACATATTCAACGCCTAGGAATATACCTGACTAGGAAGAATCTTAAAACCCATGGATATATATGTCTCGGGTAAGAGAATCAAGCGTGTGTACAGCGGCGGAAATGCAGCAGTGAAAATCCGATAAATCCCATTATCAAAATAAATTTCGAAAACAAAACACAAAGACAGTGAAATAGAGAGCAATTCTTAAATAATTCACTCAGGGCATGTGATGCAACCGGGATTGACCACATCTACACCCAGAGCTGGTTGAGACATAAGGCTGGACACTTCTGGCTGATAGCACTGGTGAGTTTCGGTGAGCAAATGCAGACCCTTTGAAGTCATACTGCATGGTACCCATTCCATGGGTCCCAACTCTCCAGGTTCAAGGCATTCTTCCTCCAGCTAAAACATGCATGGGAAACCCAGAGTATCGTCCACCGTGTGATTGGGAAACGATTTAAAATGCATCTCAGTTTTCGTATCCTGGTCCTCGGGTTCACCATTCCAGATGCTTTACTAACACTCTCCCCGCTTGGAGAGTCAGTGCCTTTAACCTCCTGTTTGGCACAGCTTGCCATTTCTGTGCAAGATGAACAGGAATAGGGAGAACCAATGAGAGACTAGCTGTAGGTGTCTGCACGGGCAAATGTAACGCTCATTGCCCACCAGGAAGAGGAATTAAACAAAGGCTCAGTGTGCCCTGCTGGAAACAGATTAGGGCCTGAAGCAATCCTGCGGTTTTGTGCCCAGCTCACAAGAAAGCGAGTTGAAGAAAGGAGCTCAGGGGCACTGTACTTCACAAACCTGCAGAGTTATAAATGACAGCTATCCTCCAAAAATATATTGAAGTAAGCCTGCGAAGGGGACTTGAAAGCGGGGCTGAATTTCAGGAAAACGATTGCAGGGGGTAGACTGGAATTGCCCTGAAAGCATAGGAAAAGAGGCAGAACGTCGACAATGATGCACTTGGCCAAAAAGGGCGTATGCGTTTTTTCCTGAATATATTCAGGAAAAAACGCATACGCCCTTTTTGGCCAACCAAGCAAGCCTGTAAAGGAAATCTGCACTACAATGAAATCTCACTGCCCCCCCGGGCAAAAGGGCCATCTGAAAAAAGTGTAAAATCCAGAAATGTAGGACAGGATATGGAGAACATGGAGCCTTGTTATGCTGATTGGCAGGATGTAAATTGCCAGCAGCCACCCTGGAGAAGTGTATGGTGTTTCCTGAAACACGTAAGAAACAAAGCAACACAGCCTATGGCACTTCCACTTATGGTCCTATAGCTTACGGAAATTCAAATCAAAAACAGACAGCCACCCCAATATTTGGGACGGCTGTGTTCACAAGAAGCTCGTCTACAGTATCAGGTAAATATCCCAGAAAGCAAAAAATGGATAAAGAAATTGTGGCACGTACGTACAATGGAATATCACTCAGCAATGAAATCTGTGTCATCAGGCCCGTAGCGGCATAGTGAGTGGATGCAGGTACGGTGATTCTACGTGAACTACGTCACACAGAAAAAGAAACATCATAAGATATCACTAATACACGGAATGTAAACTTGACTACACATGAACTGAATTACAAAACAGAACAGGGTCTCAAATTTAGAAAACCAACTAGTGCTTGCTTATGGGGAAAGGTGCCTTGGGGTGCTGCATAAAACCAGAGACTGAAATTAGAACAGATAACTTTCCATAAGTCAAATATGTAATAGACAAGACCTACTCCTTGCTCAACGAAATGGACCCAACACCACATATTCAACGCCTAGGAATATACCTGACTAGGAATAATCTTAAAACCCATGGATATATATGTCTCGGTAAGAGAGTCAAGCGTGTGTACAGCGGCGGAAATGCAGCAGTGAAACTCCGATAAATCCCATTATCAAAATAAATTTCGAAAACAAAACACAAAGACAGTGAAATAGAGAGCAATTCTTAAATAATTCACTCTGGGCATGTGATGCAACCGGGATTGACCACATCTACACCCAGAGCTGGTTGAGACATAAGGCTGGACACTTCAGGCTGATAGCACTGGTGAGTTTTGGTGAGCAAATGCAGACCCTTTGAAGTCATACTGCATGGTACCCATTCCATGGGTCCCAACTCTCCAGGTTCAAGGCATTCTTCCTCCAGCTAAAACATGCATGGGAAACCCAGAGTATCGTCCACCGTGTGATTGGGAAACGATTTAAAATCCATCTCAGTTTTCGTATCCTGGTCCTCGGGTTCACCATTCCAGATGCTTTACTAACACTCTCCCCGCTTGGAGAGTCAGTGCCTTTAACCTCCTGTTTGGCACAGCTTGCCATTTCTGTGCAAGATGAACAGGAATAGGGAGAACCAATGAGAGACTAGCTGTAGGTGTCTGCACGGGCAAATGTAACGCTAATTGCCCACCAGGAAGAGGAATTAAACAAAGGCTCAGTGTACCCTGCTGGAAACAGATTAGGGCCTGAAGCAATCCTGCGGTTTGGTGCCCAGCTCACAAGAAAGCGAGTTGAAGAAAGGAGCTCATGGGCACTGTACTTCACAAACCTGCAGAGTTATAAATGACAGCTATCCTCCAAAAATATATTGAAGTAAGCCTGCGAAGGGGACTTGAAAGCGGGGCTGAATTTCAGGAAAACGATTGCAGGGGGTAGACTGGAATTGCCCTGAAAGCATAGGAAAAGAGGCACAACGTCGACAATGATGCACTTGGCCAAAAAGGGCGTATGCGTTTTTTCCTGAATATATTCAGGAAAAAACGCATACGCCCTTTTTCGCCAACCAAGCAAGCCTCTAAAGGAAATCTGCACTACAATGAAATCTCACTGCCCCCCCGGGCAAAAGGGCCATCTGAAAAAAGTGTAAAATCCAGAAAGGTAGGACAGGATATGGAGAACAGGGAGCCTTGTTATGCTGATTGGCAGGATGTAAATTGCCAGCAGCCACCCTGGAGAAGTGTATGGTGTTTCCTGAAACACGTAAGAAACAAAGCAACACAGCCTATGGCACTTCCACTTATGGTCCTATAGCTTACGGAAATTAAAATCAAAAACAGACAGCCACCCCAATATTTGGGACGGCTGTGTTCACAAGAAGCTCGTCTACAGTATCAGGTAAATATCCCAGAAAGCAAAAAATGGATAAAGAAGTTGTGGCACGTACGTACAATGGAATATCACTCAGCAATGAAATCTGTGTCATCAGGCCCATAGCGGCATAGTGAGTGGATGCAGGTATGGTGATTCTACGTGAACTACGTCACACAGAAAAAGAAACATCATAAGATATCACTAATACACGGAATGTAAACTTGACTACACATGAACTGAATTACAAAACAGAACAGGGTCTCAAATTTAGAAAACCAACTAGTGCTTGCTTATGGGGAAAGGTGCGTTGGGGTGCTGCATAAAACCAGAGACTGAAATTAGCACAGATAACTTTCCATAAGCCAAATATGTAATAGACAAGACCTACTCCTTGCTCAACGAAATGGACCCAACACCACATATTCAACGCCTAGGAATATACCTCACTAGGAAGAATCTTAAAACCCATGGATATATATGTCTCCATAAGAGAATTAAGCGTGTGTACAGCGGCCGAAACGCAGCAGTGAAAATCCTATAAATCCCATTATCAAAATAAATTTCGAAAACAAAACACAAAGACAGTGAAATAGAGAGCAATTCTTAAATAATTCACTCAGGGCATGTGATGCAACCGGGATTGACCACATCTACACCCAGAGCTGGTTGAGACATAAGGCTGGACACTTCAGGCTGATAGCATTGGTGAGTTTCGGTGAGCAAATGCAGACCCTTTGAAGTCATACTGCATGGTACCCATTCCATGGGTCCCAACTCTCCAGATTCAAGGGATTCTTCCTCCAGCTAAAACATGCATGGGAAACCAAGAGTATCGTCCACCGTGTGATTGGGAAATGATTTAAAATGCATCTCAGTTTTCGTATCCTGGTCCTCGGGTTCACCATTCCAGATGCTTTACTAACACTCTCCCCGCTTGGAGAGTCAGTGCCTTTAACCTCCTGTTTGGCACAGCTTGCAATTTCTGTGCAAGATGAACAGGAATAGGGAGAACCAATGAGAGACTAGCTGTAGGTGTCTGCACGGGCAAATGTAACGCTCATTGCCCACCAGGAAGAGGAATTAAACAAAGGCTCAGTGTGCCCTGCTGGAAACAGATTAGGGCCTGAAGCAATCATGCGGTTTTGTGCCCAGCTCACAAGAAAGCGAGTTGAAGAAAGGAGCTCAGGGGCACTGTAGTTCACAAACCTGCAGAGTTATAAATGACAGCTATCCTCCAAAAATATATTGAAGTAAGCCTGCGAAGGGGACTTGAAAGCGGGGCTGAATTTCAGGAAAACGATTGCAGGGGGTAGACTGGAATTGCCCGGAAAGCATAGGAAAAGAGGCACAACGTCGACAATGATGCACTTGGCCAAAAAGGGCGTATGCGTTTCTTCCTGAATATATTCAGGAAAAAACGCATACGCCCTTTTTGGCCAACCAAGCAAGCCTCTAAAGGAAATCTGCACTACAATGAAGTCTCACTGCCCCCCGGGCAAAAGGGCCATCTGAAAAAAGTGTAAAATCCAGAAGGTAGGACAGGATATGGAGAAGAGGGAGCCTTGTTATGCTGATTGGCAGGATGTAAATTGCCAGCAGCCACCCTGGAGAAGTGTATGGTGTTTCCTGAAACACGTAAGAAACAAAGCAACACAGCCTATGGCACTTCAACTTATGGTCCTATAGCTTACGGAAATTAAAATCAAAAACAGACAGCCACCCCAATATTTGGGACGGCTGTGTTCAGATGAAGCTCGTCTACAGTATCAGGTAAATATCCCAGAAAGCAAAAAATGGATAAAGAAGTTGTGGCACGTACGTGCAATGCAATATCACTCAGCAATGAAATCTGTGTCATCATGCCCGTAGTGGCATAGTAAGTGGATGCAGGTACGGTGATTCTACGTGAACTACGTCACACAGAAATAGAAACATCCTAAGATATCACTAATACACGGAATGTAAACTTGACTACACATGAACTGAATTACAAAACAGAAGAGGGTCTCAAATTTAGAAAACCAACTAGTGCTTGCTTATGGGGAAAGGTGCGTTGGGGTGCTGCATAAAACCAGAGACTGAAATTAGCACAGATAACATTCCATAAGCCAAATATGTAATAGACAAGACCTACTCCTTGCTCAACGAAATGGACTCAACACCACATATTCAATGCCTAGGAATATACCTGACTAGGAAGAATCTTAAAACCCATTGATATATATGTCTCGGTAAGAGAATCAAGCGTGTGTACAGCGGCGGAAATGCAGCAGTGAAAATCCGATAAATCCCATTATCAAAATAAATTTCGAAAACAAAACACAAAGACAGTGAAATAGAGAGCTACTCTTAAATAATTCACTCAGGGCATGTGAAGCAACCGGGATTGACCACATCTACACCCAGAGCTGGTTGAGACATAAGGCTGGACACTTCAGGCTGATAGCGTTGGTGAGTTTTGGTGAGCAAATGCAGACCCTTTGAAGTCACACTGCATGGTACCCAATCCATGGGTCCCAACTCTCCAGGTTCAAGGCATTCTTCCTCCAGCTAAAACATGCATGGGAAACCCAGAGTATCGTCCACCGTGTGATTGGGAAACGATTTAAAATGCATCTCAGTTTTCGTATCCTGGTCCTCGGGTTCACCATTCCAGATGCTTTACTAACACTCTCCCCGCTTGGAGAGTCAGTGCCTTTAACCTCCTCTTTGGCACAGCTTGCAATTTCTGTGCAAGATGAACAGGAATAGGGAGAACCAATGAGAGACTAGCTGTAGGTGTCTGCACGGGCAAATGTAACGCTCATTTCCCACCAGGAAGAGGAATTAACCAAAGGCTCAGCGTGCCCTGCCGGAAACAGATTAGGGCCTGAAGCAATCCTGCGGTTTTGTGCCCAGCTCACAAGAAAGCGAGTTGAAGAAAGGAGCTCAGGGGCACTGTAATTCACAAACCTGCAGAGTTATAAATGACAGCTATCCTCCAAAAATATATTGAAGTAAGTCTGCGAAGGGGACTTGAAAGCAGGGCTGAATTTCAGGAAAACGAATGCAGGAGGTAGACTGGAATTGCCCTGAAAGCATAGGAAAAGAGGCAGAACGTGGACAATGATGCACTTGGCCAAAAAGGGCGTATGCGTTTTTTCCTGAATATATTCAGGAAAAAACGCATACGCCCTTTTTGGCCAACCAAGCAAGCCTGTAAAGGAAATCTGCACTACAATGAAATCTCACTGCCCCCCCGGGCAAAAGGGCCATCTGAAAAAAGTGTAAAATCCAGAAAGGTAGGACAGGATATGGAGAACAGGGAGCCTTGTTATGCTGATTGGCAGGATGTAAATTGCCAGCAGCCACCCTGGAGAAGTGTATGGTGTTTCCTGAAACACGTAAGAAACAAAGCAACACAGCCTATGGCACTTCCACTTATGGTCCTATAGTTTACGGAAATTAAAATCAAAAACAGACAGCCACCCCAATATTTGGGACGGCTGTGTTCACAAGAAGCTCGTCTACAGTATCAGGTAAATATCCCAGAAAGCAAAAAATGGATAAAGAAGTTGTGGCACGTACGTGCAATGCAATATCACTCAGCAATGAAATCTGTGTCATCAGGCCCGTAGCGGCATAGTGAGTGGATGCACGTACGGTGATTCTACGTGAACTACGTCACACAGAAAAAGAAACATCATAAGGTATCACTAATACACGGAATGTAAACTTGACTACACATGAACTGAATTACAAAACAGAACAGGGTCTCAAATTTAGAAAACCAACTAGTGCTTGCTTATGGGGAAAGGTGCGTTGGGGTGCTGCATAAAACCAGAGACTGAAATTAGCACAGATAACATTCCATAAGCCAAATATGTAATAGACAAGACCTACTCCTTGCTCAACGAAATGGACTCAACACCACATATTCAACGCCTAGGAATATACCTGACTAGGAAGAATCTTAAAACCCATGGATATATATGTCTCCGTAAGAGAAACAAGCGTGTGTACAGCGGTGGAAATGCAGCAGTGAAAATCCGATAAATCCCATTATCAAAATAAATTTCAAAAACAAAACACAAAGACAGTGAAAATGAGAGCAATTCTTAAATAATTCACTCAGGGCATGTGATGCAACCGGGATTGACCACATCTACACCCAGAGCTGGTTGAGACATAAGGCTGGACACTTCTGGCTGATAGCACTGGTGAGTTTTGGTGAGTAAATGCAGACCCTTTGAAGTCATACTGCATGGTACCCATTCCATGGGTCCCAACTCTCCAGGTTCAAGGCATTCTTCCTCCAGCTAAAACATGCATGGGAAACCCAGAGTATCGTCCACCGTGTGATTGGGAAACGATTTAAAATGCATCTCAGTTTTCGTATCCTGGTCCTCGGGTTCACCATTCCAGATGCTTTACTAACACTCTCCCCGCTTGGAGAGTCAGTGCCTTTAACCTCCTGTTTGGCACAGCTTGCCATTTCTGTGCAAGATGAACAGGAATAGGGAGAACCAATGAGAGACTAGCTGTAGGTGTCTGCACGGGCAAATGTAACGCTCATTGCCCACCAGGAAGAGGAATTAAACAAAGGCTCAGTGTGCCCTGCTGGAAACAGATTAGGGCCTGAAGCAATCCTGCGGTTTTGTGCCCAGCTCACAAGAAAGCGAGTTGAAGAAAGGAGCTCAGGGGCACTGTACTTCACAAACCTGCAGAGTTATAAATGACAGCTATCCTCCAAAAATATATTGAAGTAAGCCTGCGAAGGGGACTTGAAAGCGGGGCTGAATTTCAGGAAAAGGATTGCAGGGGGTAGACTGGAATTGCCCTGAAAGCATAGGAAAAGAGGCACAACGTCGACAATGATGCACTTGGCCACAAAGGGCGTATGCGTTTTTTCCTGAATATATTCAGGAAAAAACGCATACGCCCTTTTTGGCCAACCAAGCACGCCTCTAAAGGAAATCTGCACTATAATGAAATCTCACTGCCCCCCCGGGCAAAAGGGTCATCTGAAAAAAGTGTAAAATCCAGAAAGGTAGGACAGGATATGGAGAACAGGGAGCCTTGTTAGGCCGATTGGCAGGATGTAAATTGCCAGCAGCCACCCTGGAGAAGTGTATGGTGTTTCCTGAAACACGTAAGAAACAAAGCAACACAGCCTATGGCACTTCCACTTATGGTCCTATAGCTTACGGAAATTAAAATCAAAAACAGACAGCCACCCCAATATTTGGGACGGCTGTGTTCACAAGAAGCTCGTCTACAGTATCAGGTAAATATCCCAGAAAGCAAAAAATGGATAAAGAAGTTGTGGCACGTACGTGCAATGCAATATCACTCAGCAATGAAATCTGTGTCATCAGGCCCGTAGCGGCATAGTAAGTGGATGCAGGTACGGTGATTCTACGTGAACTACGTCACACAGAAATAGAAACATCCTAAGATATCACTAATACACGGAATGTAAACTTGACTACACATGAACTGAATTACAAAACAGAACAGGGTCTCAAATTTAGAAAACCAATTAGTGCTTGCTTATGGGGAATGGTGCGTTGGGGTGCTGCATAAAACCAGAGACTGAAATTAGCACAGATAACATTGCATAAGCCAAATATGTAATAGACAAGACCTACTCCTTGCTCAACGAAATGGACCCAACACCACATATTCAACGCCTAGGAATATACCTGACTAGGAAGAATCTTAAAACCCATGGATATATATGTCTCCGTAAGAGAAACAAGCGTGTGTACAGCGGCGGAAATGCAGCAGTGAAAATCCGATAAATCCCATTATCAAAATAAATTTCAAAAACAAAACACAAAGACAGTGAAAATGAGAGCAATTCTTAAATAATTCACTCAGGGCATGTGATGCAACCGGGATTGACCACATCTACACCCAGAGCTGGTTGAGACATAAGGCTGGACACTTCTGGCTGATAGCACTGGTGAGTTTCGGTGAGTAAATGCAGACCCTTTGATGTCATACTGCATGGTACCCATTCCATGGGTCCCAACTCTCCAGGTTCAAGGCATTCTTCCTCCAGCTAAAACATGCATGGGAAACCCAGAGTATCGTCCACCGTGTGATTGGGAAACGATTTAAAATGCATCTCAGTTTTCGTATCCTGGTCCTCGGGTTCACCATTCCAGATGCTTTACTAACACTCTCCCCGCTTGGAGAGTCAGTGCCTTTAACCTCCTGTTTGGCACAGCTTGCCATTTCTGTG
This sequence comes from Phocoena phocoena, assembly GCF_963924675.1. Taxonomy (NCBI): domain Eukaryota; kingdom Metazoa; phylum Chordata; class Mammalia; order Artiodactyla; family Phocoenidae; genus Phocoena; species Phocoena phocoena. The sequence continues at coordinate 376,607 of NW_027077566.1, read as the reverse complement.
CAAGATGAACAGGAATAGGGAGAACCAATGAGAGACTAGCTGTAGGTGTCTGCACGGGCAAATGTAACGCTCATTGCCCACCAGGAAGAGGAATTAAACAAAGGCTCAGTGTGCCCTGCTGGAAACAGATTAGGGCCTGAAGCAATCCTGCGGTTTTGTGCCCAGCTCACAAGAAAGTGAGTTGAAGAAAGGAGCTCAGGGGCACTGTACTTCACAAACCTGCAGAGTTATAAATGACAGCTATCCTCCAAAAATATATTGAAGTAAGCCTGCGAAGGGGACTTGAAAGCGGGGCTGAATTTCAGGAAAACGATTGCAGGGGGTAGACTGGAATTGCCCTGAAAGCATAGGAAAAGAGGCACAACGTCGACAATGATGCACTTGGCCACAAAGGGCGTATGCGTTTTTTCCTGAATATATTCAGGAAAAAACGCATACGCCCATTTTGGCCAACCAAGCAAGCCTCTAAAAGAAATCTGCACTACAATGAAATCTCACTGCCCCCCCGGGCAAAAGGGTCATCTGAAAAAAGTGTAAAATCCAGAAAGGTAGGACAGGATATGAAGAACAGGGAGCCTTGTTATGCTGATTGGCAGGATGTAAATTGCGAGCAGCCACCCTGGAGAAGTGTATGGTGTTTCCTGAAACACGTAAGAAACAAAGCAACACAGCCTATGGCACTTCCACTTATGGTCCTATAGCTTACGGAAATTAAAATCAAAAACAGACAGCCACCCCAATATTTGGGACGGATGTGTTCACAAGAAGCTCGTCTACAGTATCAGGTAAATATCCCAGAAAGCAAAAAATGGATAAAGAAGCTGTGGCACGTACGTGCAATGCAATATCACTCAGCAATGAAATCTGTGTCATCAGGCCCGTAGCGGCATAGTGAGTGGATGCAGGTACGGTGATTCTACGTGAACTACGTCACACAGAAAAAGAAACATCATAAGATATCACTAATACACGGAATGTAAACTTGACTACACATGAACTGAATTACAAAACAGAACAGGGTCTCAAATTTAGAAAACCAACTAGTGCTTGCTTATGGGGAAAGGTGCGTTGGGGTGCTGCATAAAACCAGAGACTGAAATTAGCACAGATAACTTTCCATAAGCCAAATATGTAATAGACAAGACCTACTCCTTGCTCAACGAAATGGACCCAACACCACATATTCAACGCCTAGGAATATACCTGACTAGGAAGAATCTTAAAACCCATGGATATATATGTTTCCGTAAGAGAATCAAGCGTGTGTACAGCGGCCGAAACGCAGTAGTGAAAATCCGATAAATCCCATTATCAAAATAAATTTCGAAAACAAAACACAAAGACAGTGAAATAGAGAGCAATTCTTAAATAATTCACTCAGGGCATGTGATGCAACCGGGATTGACCACATCTACACCCAGAGCTGGTTGAGACATAAGGCTGGACACTTCAGGCTGATAGCATTGGTGAGTTTCGGTGAGCAAATGCAGACCCTTTGAAGTCATACTGCATGGTACCCATTCCATGGGTCCCAACTCTCCAGGTTCAAGGGATTCTTCCTCCAGCTAAAACATGCATGAGAAACCCAGAGTATCATCCACTGTGTGATTGGGAAATGGTTGAAAATGCATCTCAGTTTTCGTTTCCTGGTCCTCGGGTTCACCATTCCAGATGCTTTACTAAGACTCTCCCCGCTTGGAGAGTCAGTGCCTTTAACCTCCTGTTTCGCACAGCTTGCAATTTCTGTGCAAGATGAACAGGAATAGGGAGAACCAATGAGAGACTAGCTGTAGGTGTCTGCACGGGCAAATGTAACGCTCATTGCCCACCAGGAAGAGGAATTAAACAAAGGCTCAGTGTGCCCTGCTGGAAACAGATTAGGGCCTGAAGCAATCCTGCGGTTTTGTGCCCAGCTCACAAGAAAGCGAGTTGAAGAAAGGAGCTCAGGGGCACTGTACTGCACAAACCTGCATAGTTATAAATGAAAGCTATCCTCCAAAAATATACTGAAGTAAGCCTGCGAAGGGGACTTGAAAGCGGGGCTGAATTTCAGGAAAACGATTGCAGGGGGTAGACTGGAATTGCCCTGAAAGCATAGGAAAAGAGGCACAACGTCGACAATGATGCACTTGGTCAAAAAGGGCGTATGCGTTTTTTCCTGAATATATTCAGGAAAAAACGCATACGCCCTTTTTGGCCAACCAAGCAAGCCTGTAAAGGAAATCTGCACTACAATGAAATCTCACTGCCCCCCCGGGCAAAAGGGCCATCTGAAAAAAGTGTAAAATCCAGAAAGGTAGGACAGGATATGGAGAACAGGGAGCCTTGTTATGCTGATTGGCAGGATGTAAATTGCCAGCAGCCACCCTGGAGAAGTGTATGGTGTTTCCTGAAACACGTAAGAAACAAAGCAACACAGCCTATGGCACTTCCACTTATGGTCCTATAGCTTACGGAAATTAAAATCAAAAACAGACAGCCACCCCAATATTTGGGACGGCTGTGTTCACAAGAAGCTCGTCTACAGTATCAGGTAAATATCCCAGAAAGCAAAAAATGGATAAAGAAGTTGTGGCACGTACGTTCAATGCAATATAACTCAGCAATGAAATCTGTGTCATCAGGCCCGTAGCGGCATAGTGAGTGGATGCACGTACGGTGATTCTACGTGAACTACGTCACACAGAAAAAGAAACATCATAAGATATCACTAATACACGGAATGTAAACTTGACTACACATGAACTGAATTACAAAACAGAACAGGGTCTCAAATTTAGAAAACCAACTAGTGCTTGCATATGGGGAAAGGTGCGTTGGGGTGCTGCATAAAACCAGAGACTGAAATTAGCACAGATAACATTCCATAAGCCAAATATGTAATAGACAAGACCTACTCCTTGCTCAACGAAATGGACTCAACACCACATATTCAACGCCTAGGAATATACCTGACTAGGAAGAATCTTAAAACCCATGGATATATATGTCTCCGTAAGAGAATCAAGCGTGTGTACAGTGGCGGAAATGCAGCAGTGAAAATCCGATAAATCCCATTATCAAAATAAATTTCGAAAACAAAACACAAAGACAGTGAACTAGAGAGCAATTCTTAAATAATTCACTCAGGGCATGTGATGCAACCGGGATTGACCACATCTACACCCAGAGCTGGTTGAGACATAAGGCTGCACACTTCAGGCTGATAGCACTGGTGAGTTTCGGTGAGCAAATGCAGACCCTTTGAAGTCATACTGCATGGTACCCATTCCATGGGTCCCAACTCTCCAGGTTCAAGGGATTCTTCCTCCAGGTAAAACATGCATGGGAAACCCAGAGTATCGTCCACCGTGTGATTGGGAAACGATTTAAAATGCATCGTAGTTTTCGTATCCTGGTCCTCGGGTTCAACATTCCAGATGCTTTACTAACGCTCTCCCCGCTTGGAGAGTCAGTGCCTTTAACCTCTTCTTTGGCACAGCTTGCCATTTCTGTGCAAGATGAACAGGAATAGGGAGAACCAATGAGAGACTAGCTGTAGGTGTCTGCACGGGCAAATGTAACGCTCATTGCCCACCAGGAAGAGGAATTAAACAAAGGCTCAGTGTGCCCTGCTGGAAACAGATTAGGGCCTGAAGCAATCCTGCGGTTTTGTGCCCAGCTCACAAGAAAGCGAGTTGAAGAAAGGAGCTCAGGGGCACTGTACTTCACAAACCTGCCGAGTTATAAATGACAGCTATCCTCCAAAAATATATTGAAGTAAGCCTGCGAAGGGGACTTGAAAGCGGGGCTGAATTTCAGGAAAACGATTGCAGGGGGTAGACTGGAATTGCCCTGAAAGCATAGGAAAAGAGGCAGAACGTCGACAATGATGCACTTGGCCAAAAAGGGCGTATGCGTTTTTTCCTGAATATATTCAGGAAAAAACGCATATGCCCTTTCTGGCCAACCAAGCAAGCCTGTAAAGGAAATCTGCACTACAATGAAATCTCACTGCCCCACCGGGCAAAAGGGCCATCTGAAAAAAGTGTAAAATCCAGAAAGGTAGGACAGGATATGGAGAACAGGGAGCCTTTTTATGCCGATTGGCAGGATGTAAATTGCCAACAGCCACCCTGGAGAAGTGTATGGTGTTTCCTGAAACACGTAAGAAACAAAGCAACACAGCCTATGGCACTTCCACTTATGGTCCTATAGCTTACGGAAATTAAAATCAATAACAGACAGCCACCCCAATATTTGGGACGGCTGTGTTCACAAGAAGCTCGTCTACAGTATCAGGTAAATATCCCAGAAAGCAAAAAATGGATAAAGAAGTTGTGGCACGTACGTACAATGGAATATCACTCAGCAATGAAATCTGTGTCATCAGGCCCGTAGCGGCATAGTGAGTGGATGCAGGTACGGTGATTCTACGTGAACTACGTCACACAGAAAAAGAAACATCATAAGATATCACTAATACACGGAATGTAAACTTGACTACACATGAACTGAATTACAAAACAGAACAGGGTCTCAAATTTAGAAAACCAACTAGTGCTTGCTTATGGGGAAAGGTGCCTTGGGGTGCTGCATAAAACCAGAGACTGAAATTAGCACAGATAACTTTCCATAAGCCAAATATGTAATAGACAAGACCTACTCCTTGCTCAACGAAATGGACCCAACACCACATATTCAACGCCTAGGAATATACCTCACTAGGAAGAATTTTAAAACCCATGGATATATATGTCTCCGTAAGAGAATGAAGCGTGTGTACAGCGGCCGAAACGCAGCAGTGAAAATCCGATAAATCCCATTATCAAAATAAATTTCGAAAACAAAACACAAAGACAGTGAAATAGAGAGCAATTCTTAAATAATTCACTCAGGGCATGTGATGCAACTGGGATTGACCACATCTACACCCAGAGCTGGTTGAGACATAAGGCTGGACACTTCAGGCTGATAGCATTGGTGAGTTTCGGTGAGCAAATGCAGTCCCTTTGAAGTCATACTGCATGGTACCCATTCCATGGGTCCCAACTCTCCAGGTTCAAGGGATTCTTCCTCCAGCTAAAACATGCATGGGAAACCAAGAGTATCGTCCACTGTGTGATTGGGAAATGATTTAAAATGCATCTCAGTTTTCGTATCCTGGTCCTCGGGTTCACCATTCCAGATGCTTTACTAACACTCTCCCCGCTTGGAGAGTCAGTGCCTTTAACCTCCTGTTTCGCACAGCTTGCAATTTCTGTGCAAGATGAACAGGAATAGGGAGAACCAATGAGAGAATAGCTTCTGGTGTCTGCACGGGCAAATGTAACGCTCATTGCCCACCAGGAAGGGAAATTAAACAAAGGCTCAGTGTGCCCTGCTGGAAACAGATTAGGGCCTGAAGCAATCCTGCGGTTTTGTGCCCAGCTCACAAGAAAGCGAGGTGAAGAAAGGAGCTCAGGGGCACTGTAATTCACAAACCTACAGAGTTATAAATGACAGCTATCTTCCAAAAGTATATTGAAGTAAGCCTGCGAAGGGGACTTGAAAGCGGGCAGAATTTCAGGAAAACGATTGCAGGGGGTAGACTGGAATTGCCCTGAAAGCATAGGAAAAGAGGCACAACGTCGACAATGATGCACTTGGCCAAAAAGGGCGTATGCGTTTTTTCCTGAATATATTCAGGAAAAAACGCATACGCCCTTTTTGGCCAACCAAGCAAGCCTGTAAAGGAAATCTACACTACAATGAAGTCTCACTGCCCCCCTGGCAAAAGGGCCATCTGAAAAAAGTGTAAAATCTAGAAAGGTAGGACAGGATATGGAGAAGAGGGAGCCTTGTTATGCTGATTGGCAGGATGTAAATTGCCAACAGCCACGCTGGAGAAGTGTATGGTGTTTCCTGAAACACGTAAGAAACAAAGCAACACAGCCTATGGCACTTGCACTTATGGTCCTATAGCTTAGGGAAATTAAAATCAAAATCAGACAGCCACACCAATGTTTGGGACGGCTGTGTTCACAAGAAGCTCGTCTACAGTACCAGGTAAATAACCCAGAAAGCAAAAAATGGATAAAGAAGTTGTGGCACGTACGTGCAATGCAATATCACTCAGCAATGAAATGTGTGTCATCAGGCCCGTAGCGGCATAGTGAGTGGATGCAGGTACGGTGATTCTACGTGAACTACATCACACAGAAAAAGAAACATCATAAGATATCACTAATACACGGAATGTAAATTTAACTACACATGAACTGAATTACAAAACAGAACAGGGTCTCAAATTTTGAAAACCAACTAGTGCTTGCTTATGGGGAAATGTGCGTTGGGATGCTGCATAAAACCAGAGACTGAAATTAGCACAGATAACTTTCCATAAGCCAAATATGTAATAGACAGACCTACTCCTTGCTCAACGAAATGGACTCAACACCACATATTCAACGCCTAGGAATATACCTGACTAGGAAGAATCTTAAAACCCATGGATTTATATGTCTCCGTAAGAGAATCAAGCGTGTGTACAGCGGCATAAACGCAGCAGTGAAAATCCGATAAATCCCATTATCAAAATAAATTTCAAAAACAAAACACAAAGACAGTGAAATAGAGAGCAATTCTTAAACAATTCACTCAGGGCATGTGATGCAACCGGGATTGACCACATCTACACCCAGAGCTGGTTGAAACATAAGGCTGGACACTTCAGGCTGATAGCATTGGTGAGTTTCGGTGAGCAAATGCAGACCCTTTGAAGTCATACTGCATGGTACCCATTCCATGGGTCCCAACTCTCCAGGTTCAAGGCATTCTTCCTCCAGCTAAAACATGCATGGGAAACCCAGAGTATCGTCCACCGTGTGATTGGGAAACGATTTAAAATGCATCTCAGTTTTCGTATCCTGGTCCTCGGGTTCACCATTCCAGATGCTTTACTAACACTCTCCCCGCTTGGAGAGTCAGTGCCTTTAACCTCCTCTTTGGCACAGCTTGCAATTTCTGTGCAAGATGAACAGGAATAGGGAGAACCAATGAGAGACTAGCTGTAGGTGTCTGCACGGGCAAATGTAATGCTCATTTCCCACCAGGAAGAGGAATTAACCAAACGCTCAGCGTGCCCTGCTGGAAAGAGATTAGTGCCTGAAGCAATCCTGCGGTTTTGTGCCCAGCTCACAAGAAAGCGAGTTGAAGAAAGGAGCTCAGGGGCACTGTAATTCACAAACCTGCAGAGTTATAAATGACAGCTATCCTCCAAAAATATATTGAAGTAAGCCTGCAAAGGGGACTTGAAAGCGGTGCAGAAATTCAGGAAAACGATTGAAGGGTTAAACTGGAATTGCACTTAAAGAATAGGAAAAGAGGCAGAACGTCGATAATGATGCACTTGTCCAAAAAGTGCGGATGCTTTTTTCCCTAAATATATTCAGGAAAAAACGCATACGCACTTTTTGGCCAACCAAGAAGCTTGTAAATAAACCTGTACTACAATGAAATCTCAGTGCCCCCCAGGGCAAAAGGGCCATTTAAAAAAATTGTAAAATCCAGAAACGGAGGACAGGCAATGGAAAACAGGGATCCTTATTATGCTGATGCATATGATGTAAATTGCCGACAGCCATTCTGGAGAAGTGTTATGTGTTTCCTGAAACACGTAAGACACAAAGCAACACAGCCTATGGCACTTCCACTTATGGTCCTACAGCTTAGGGAAATTAAAATCAAAAACACCCAGCCACCTCAAAGTTTGGGACCTCTCTGTTCACAAGAACCTCGTTTACAGTACCAGGTAAATATCTCAGAGAGCAAACAATGGATAAAGAAGTTGTGGTACGTACGTACAATGGAATATCACTCAGCAATGAAATCTGTGTCATCAGGCCCGTAGTGGCATAGTGAGTGGATACAGGTATGGTGATTCTACGTGAAATAAGTCACACAGAAAAAGAAACATCATAAAATATCACTAATACACAGTATGTAAACTTGACTACACATGAACTGAATTACAAAACAGAACAGTCTCAAATTTAGAAAACCAACTTGTGCTTTCTTATGGAGAAAGGTGCGTTGGAGTGCTGCATAAAACCAGAGACTGAAATTAGCACAGATACCGTTCCATAAGCCAAATATGTAATAGACAAGACCTACTCCTTGCTCAACGAAATGGACTCAACACCACATATTCAACGCCTAGGAATATACCTGACTAGGAAGAATCTTAAAACCCATGGATATATATGTCTCCGTAAGAGAATCAAGCGTGTGTACAGCGGCCGAAACGCAGTAGTGAAAATCCGATAAATCCCATTATCAAAATAAATTTCGAAAACAAAACACAAAGACAGTGAAATAGAGAGCAATTCTTAAATAATTCACTCAGGGCATGTGATGCAACCAGGATTGACCACATCTACACCCAGAGCTGGTTGAGACATAAGGCTGGACACTTCAGGCTGATAGCATTGGTGAGGTTCAGTGAGCAAATGCAGACCCTTTGATGTCATACTGCCTGGTACCCATTCCATGGTTCCCAACTCTCCAGGGTCAAGGGATTCTTCCTTCTGCTAAAATTTGCATGGGAAACCCAGAGTATGCTCCACAGTGTGACTGGGAAACCTTTTTACATGCATGTCTGTTTTCGTCCCCTGGTACTCAGGTTCACCATTCCAGACCCTTTTCTTACACTCTCCCCATTTGGAGAGTCAGTGCCTTTAACCTCCTGTTTGGCACTGTTTGCAATTTCTGCGCAAGATGAACAGGAATAAGGAGAACCAATGGGAGACTATCTGTAGGTGTGTGCACGGGCAAATATTTTTTTTAACATCTTTATTGGGGTATAATTGCTTTACAATGGTGTGTTAGTTTTTGCTTTATAACAAAGTGAATCAGCTATACATATACCTATGCTCCCTGTGTCTTCCCTCTTGTGTCTCCCTCCCTCCCTCTCTCCCCCTTCCACCCCTCCAGGCTGTCCCAACGCCCCGAGCTAATATCCCTGTGCCTTGCGGCTGCTTCCCCCTTGCTATCTACCTTACTACATTTGTTAGTGTGTATATTTCCATGACTCTCTCTCGCCCTGTCAAAACTCACCATTCCCCCTCCCCATATCCTCAATTCCGTTCTCCAGTAGGTCTGCGCCTCTATTCCTGTCTTATCCCTAGGTTCTTCATGACATTTTTTTCCTTTAAATTCCATATATATGTGTTAGCATACGCTATTTGTCTTTTTCTTTCTGACTTACTTCACTCTGTATGACAGACTCTAGGTCTATCCATCTCATTACAAATAACTCAGTTTCATTTCTTTTTAAGGCTGAGTAATATTCCATTGTGTATATGTGCCACATCTTCTTTATCCATTCGTCCGATGATGGGCGCTTAGGTTCTTTCCATCTCCGGGCTATTGTAAATAGAGCTGCAATGAACATTTTGGTACATGACTCTTTTTGAATTTTGGTTTTCTCAGGGTATATGCCCAGTATGCACGGGCAATTTTAACACTCATTTCCCAACAGGAAAAGGAATTAACCAAAGGCTCAGCATGCCGTGCTGGAACAAGATTAGGGCCTGAAGCAATCCTGCGGTTTTGTGGCCAGCTCACAAGAAAGCGAGTTGAGGAAAGGAGCTCAGGGGCACTGTCATTCACATACCTGCAGACTTATAAATGACAGAAATCGTACAAAAATATATTGAATTAAGGCTGCGAAGAGGACTTGAAAGTGGGGCAGAATTGCTGGAATCCGATTTCAGGAGGTAGACGTGAATTGCTCTGAAAGCATAAGAGAAGTGGCAGAACCTCGTCAATGAAGCACTTGGCCAAAAAGGGCATATGCATGTTTTCCAGGGCCATCATTCACGGGAGTAGGAGGCTCCCAGCATGCTCCAGTGGCCAACAGAGGACCCACGTCGCCAAGGCGATGTGAGCTAGCCAGGCAGGAGTGACCTGACATCAGAGGGCCCACCTCACAGAATGGTAGGGAACCCAGCCAGGATCAGACTCTCCCCAGAGGGCCCACATCACCAAGGTGATGGGAACCAGGCAGGAGTGTCCTCACACTAGTGGGGCCACATCACCGAAAAGTGAGGGACCCAGCACACGTGGCCTCAAACCAGAGGACACACATCACAAGGGAGCTGGGATTGAGGCAGGCAGGAGGTGCCTCCAAACAGAGGGACCATAGAATTAAAGAGGTGAAGAATCCCGCAGTTGGAACCTCCCAGCAGGCGGCCAGGAGCAGCGAGACTATGGGATCCAGGCCGGAGTGATCTCACACCAGAGGGCCGTCATCATGAAACTGTGAGCAACCTAGGCGTTGGGATCTCAGAGCAGAAGGCCCACATTCCCATGGGGTTGGGAACCTGTCAGAAGTGTACTCGCACCACAGGGCACACATCAGAGAATTTAGGGAAACCCAGGAGTTAGGGCCTGACGCCAGAGGGCCCTCATTACCAAGGGGAGGAGACTCCAATCAGGCACCAACACCCAACTGAGGTCCCACGTCGCCAAGGTGACGTGTGACAGCCAGGTAGGAGTGACCTCACCGCAGAGGGCCTACCTCACAGAAGGGTGAGGAACACAGCCAGGATAAGACTCTCACCAGAGGGCCCACATCACCAAGGTGATCAGAACCAGGCAGGAGAGTCTTCACACCAGTGTGGCCACGTCATAGAAAGGTGACGAACCCAGCACATGTGGCCTAAACCAGAAGACCCACATCTCCAAGGGGCTCGGAATGAGGCAGGCAGGAGTAGCCTCACAACACAGGGCCCATAGAATAAAAAAGCTGAGGAATCCAGCAATGGGAACCTCCCAGCAGGCGGCCAAGAGCACCAAGTCTATGCGATTCAGGCCACAGTAAACTCACAGCAGAGGGTCCACATCATGAAACTGCGAGCAACCCAGCCATTTGGACCTCAGAGCAGAAGGTCCACATCCCCAAGGTGTTGGGAGCATGGCAGGAGTGTCCTCGCACCACTTAGCACATATCAGAAAATGTGGGTACCCAGCAGTTAGGGCCTGACGCCAGAGGGCCCTCATCACTGAGGGGAGGAGGCTCCCAGCATGTTCCAACTACCACAAGAGGGCCCACGTCGCCAAGGCGGTGTGTGCCAGCCAGGCAGGAGTGACCTCACAGCAGACGGCCCACCTCAAAGAAGTGTGAGGAACCCAACCAGGATCAGACTCTCACCAGAGGGCCCATATCACCAAGGGGACGGGAACCAGGCACGAGTGTCCTCACACCAGTGGGGCCACATCACTAAAAGATGAGGAAACTGGCACATGTGGCCACAAACCAGAGGACCTACATCACCAAGGGGCTGGGAGTGACACAGGCAGGAGGAGCCTCCCAACACAGGGCCCAAAGAATAAAAAAGGTGAGGAACCCAGCAGTTGGAACTTCCCAGCAGGCGGCCCAGAGTACAGAGGCTATGGGATCTAGGAATGAGTGAACTAACACCAGAGAGCTAACATCAGGAAACTGTGAGCAACCCAGTCGTTGGAACCTCAGAGCAGAAGGCCCATATCGCCATGGGGATGGGAACATTTCACGAGTGTCCTGGCATCACTGGGCTCACATCAGAAAACCTGGGGAGCCCAGCAGTTAGAGCCTGACGCCAGAGGGACCTCATCACCGAGGACAGGAGTCTCCAAAAGGATCCAACTGCCACCAGAGGGCCGACGTCACCAAGGCAATGGGAGCAAGCCAGGCAGGAGTTACCTCAGAGCACAGGGCCTACCTCACAGAACGGTAAGGAACCCAGCCAGGATCAGACTCTCACCAGAGGGGCCACATCACCAAGGGGCTGGGAAACAGGCACGAGTGTCCTCACACCATTGGGGCCACATCATCGAAAGGTGAGGGACCCAGCACACGTGGCCTCACACCAGAGGACACACATCACAACGGGGCTGGGATTGAGGCAGGCAGGAGGAGCCTCAAAACAGAGGGCCCATAGAATAAAAAAGGTGAGGAATCCCGCAGTTGGAACCTCCCAGCAGGCGCCCAGGAGCAGCAAGCCTATGGGATCTAGGCCGGAATGAACGCACATCAGAGGGCCCTCATCATGAAACTGTGAGCACCCCAGCCGTTGGGACCTCAGAGCAGAAGGCCCAAATTCCCATGGGGTTGGGAACCTGACAGGAGTGTACTCGCACCACAGGTCGCACATCTGCAAATTTTGGGAGCCCAGGAGTTAGGGTCTGACGCAAGAGGGCCCTCATTACCGAGGGACGGAGACTCGCAGCAGACACCAACTCCCAACTGAGGGCCCACGTCACCAAGGTGATGTGTGCCAGCCAGGCAGGAGTGACCTCACCGCAGAGGGCCTACCTCACAGAAGGGTGAGGAAACCAGCCAGGATAAGACTCTCACCAGAGGGCCCACATCACCAAGGGGATCGGAACCAGGCAGGAGGGTCCTCACACCAGTGTGGCCACATTATAGAAAGGTGAGGAACCCAGAACATGTGGCCTAAAACAGGGGACCCACATCTCCAAGGGGCTAGGAGTGAGGCAAGCAGGAGTATCCTCACAAAACAGAGCCCACAGAATAAAAGTTGTGAGGAATCCAGCAGTTGGAACCGGCCAGTAGGCCGCCCAGAGCACAGAGTCTATGGGATCCAGGCCACAGCAAACTCACAGCAGAGGTCCCACATCATGAAACTGTGAGCAACCCAGCGGATGGGACCTCAGAGCAGAAGGCCCACATCCCTATGGGGATGGGAACCTGACAGGAGTGTCCTCGGCCCACTTCCACGAATCAGAAAATGTGGGAACCAAGCAGTTAGGACCTGAGGCCAGAGGACCCTCATCACCGAGGGGAGGAGGCTCCCAGCAGGCTCTAACTGCCACCATAAGGCCGATGTCACCAAGGCGGGGTGTGCCAACCAGGCAGGAGTGACCTCAGAGCAGAAAGCCCACCTCACAGAAGTGTGAGGAACCCAACAAGGATCAGACTGTCACCAGAGGGCCAACATCACCAAGGGAATGGGAACCAGGCAGGAGTGTCCTCACACCAGTGGGGCTACATCACCATAATTTGAGGGACCCAGCACACGTGGCCTCAAACCTGAGGACACACATCACCAAGGGGCTGGGAGTGAGGCAGGCCAGAGGATCCTCAAAACAGAGGGACCATAGAATAAAAAAGGTGAGGAATCCCACAGTTGGAACCTCCGGCAGGCAGCCAGGAGCAGCGAGGCTATGGGATCTAGGCAGGAGTGAACTCACACCAGAGGGCCCTCATCATGAAACTGTGAGCAACACAGCCGTTGGGACCTCAGAGCAGAAGGCTCACATCCCCATGGGGATGGGAACCTGGCAGGAGTGTCCTTGCACCACTTAGCACGAATCAGAAAATGTGGGAACCCAGCAGTTAGGGCCTGAGGCCAGAGGGCCCTCATCACTGAGGGGAGGAGGCTCCCAGCAGGCTCCAACTGCCACCATATGGCCGACGTTGCCAAGGCGGGGTGTGCCAGCCAGGCAGGAGTGAGCTCAGAGCAGAGGGCCCACCTCACAGAAGGGTGAGGAACCTAACCAGGATCAGACTCTCACCAGAGGGCCAACATCACCAAGGTGATGGGAACCAGGCAAGACTGTCCTAACAGCAGTGGGGCCAACATCACCAAGGGAATGGGAACCAGGCAAGAGTGTCCTCACACCAGTGTGGCCACATTATAGAAAGGTGAGGAACACAGCACATGTGGCCTCAAACAAGGGGACACACATCACGAAGGGGCTGGGAGTGAGGCATGCAGGAGGAGACGCACAACCGAGGGCCCATAGAATAAAAAAGGTGAGGAATCGAGAAGTTGGAAACTCCAAGCTGGAGGCCCAGAGCACTGACACTATGGGATACAGGCCAGAGTGAACACACAGCAAAGGGCCCACATCATGAAACTGTGAGCAACCCAGCAGTTGGGACCACAGAACAGAAGTCCCACATGCCCATGGGGATGGGAACCTGGCAGGAGTGACTCGCACCACTGGGCACACATCAGAAAATGTGTGGAGCCCAGCACTTAGGGCCTGACACCAGAAGGCCCTCATCACTGAGGGGAGGAGGCCCCAGCACACTCCAACTGCCACCAGAGGGTCCACATCGCCAAGGCGACGTGCGCCAGCCAGGCAGGATTGACCTCACAGCAGAGGGCCCACATCATGAAAGTGTGAGCAACCCAGCCGTTAGGACCTCAGAACAGAAGGCCCACACGCTCATGAGGATGGGAACCTGGCAGGAGTGCCCTCGTACCACTTAGCACGTATCAGAAAATGTGGGAACCCCGCCATTAGGGTCTGACGCCAGAGGGCCTCATCACCGCGGGAAGGAGGCTCCCAGCAGGCTCCAACTGCCACCAGGGTGCCGAAGTCAACAAGGCGGGTTGTGCCAGCCAGGCAGGAGTGACCTCAGAGAAGAGGGCTCACCTCACGGATGTGTGAGGAACCCAACCAGGATCAGAGTCTCACCAGAGGGCCCACATCACCAAGGGGATGGGAACCAGGCAGGAGTGTCCACACACCAGTGGGGCCACATCATCAAAAGATGAGGAACCCATCACATATGGCCTCAAACCTGAGGACATACATCACCATGTGGCTGGGAGTGAGGCAGGTATCTGGAGGGGCACATTTAACTCTAATTTCCCACCAGGAAGAGGAATTAACCAAAGGCTCAGAGTGCCGTGCTGGACCCTGATTATGGCCTGAAGCAAACCTGCAGTTTTGTGGCCAGCTTACAAGGAAGCGAGTTAAGAAAGGAGCTCAGGGGCACTGTAATTCACAAACCTGCAGAGATAAATGACAGCTATTGGCAAAAAAATATATCGAAGTAAGTCTGCAAAGAGGACTTGAAAACGAGGCAGAATTGCAGGAATCATATTTCAAGAGGTAGATTGGAATTGCATTTAAAGCATATGAAAAGCGGCAGATCTTTGACAGTGATGCACATGGACAAAAAGTGCGTATACATTTTTCCTGAATATATTCAGGAAAAAACGCAGATGAACATTTTGGCCAACCAAGCACTCCAGCAATGGAAATCCACACTACAATGAAGTCACATTTCCCATTCGTCAGAAAGGCCATCTGAATAAAGTGTAAAAACCAGAAACACAGGACAGGCCATGGAGAACAGGGAGCCGTGTTATGCTGATGGGCGGGATGTAAATTGCCAACAGACACTCTGGAGATGTTCATGGTGTATCCTGAAACATCTAAAAAACAAAGCTACAGAGCCTAGGGCACTTCCACTTTTGGCCCTATAGCTTAGGAAAATTAAAATCAACAAGACACAGCCAACACAAAATTTAGGGCTGCTGTGTTTACAAGAACCTCGAGTCCAGTACAAATTAAATATCCCAGAAAGAAAAAAATGGATAAAGAAGTTGTGCTACTTACGTACAACGGAATATCACTCAGCAGTGAAATCAATGTCATCAGGCCTGTAGCAGCAAATTGAGTGGATTTAATTATGATGATTCTAAGAGAAATATGTCACACAAAGAAAGATAATTATCATAAGATATCACTAATAGAGGGAGTGTAAACTTGGCTACACATAAACTGAATTACAAAACCGAACAGAGTCTCACATTTAGATAAAAACCTTATGCTTGCTTAAGGGGAAAGTTGAGTTGGGCTGCTGTATAAAAACAGATTGAAATTAGCACATACCATTCCATAAGCCAAATACGTAATAAACAAGACCTACTCTTTGCTCAACGAAATAGACTCATCCATGGTGTATCACCTCACACCTATTAGAATGGGCATCATCAGAAAATCTACAAACAACAAATGCTGGAAACGGTGTGGAGATAAGGAATCCTCTTCCACTATTGTTGGGAACGTAAATTGATACAGTCACTGTGGAGAACATTATGGAGTTTCTTATAAAACTAAGAATAGAATTACCATATGATACAGCAATCCCTCTACTGGGCATATACCCAGACAAAACCATAAATCAAAAAGAGACATTCACCACAATGTTCATTGCATCACTATTTACATTATCCAGGAAATGGAAGCAACCTAAATGCCCACAGACAGACGAATGCATAAAGATGTGGTACATATATAAAATGGAATATTACTAAGCCATAAAAAGGAATGAAATTGGGACATTTGTAGAGACGTTGATGGATCTAGAGACTGTCATACAGAGTGAAGTAAGTCAGAAAGAGAAAAACAAATCTTGTATATTAATGCATATATGTGGAACCTAGAAAAATTGTACAGATGAACCGTTTTGCAAGGCAGAAATAGAGCAATACATGTATACAACAAACGTATGGACAACAAGGGGGGAAAGCTGTTGGGGATGGTGGTGGGAGGAGTTGAGATATTGGGATTGGTATGTATACATTTATATGTATAAAGTAGATAACCAAAAACAACCTGCTGTATAAAAATATAAAATTAAATTCAAAATAAAAAAATAAAATTAAAAAAAGTAAAACAGAAAAATATTCTTCCCTTCACATACATGTATTTATATGAATAAATTATTTCCATGCTTATATCTGTAAATACACAAAAGAGGAATAAAATCTACCTTGAACCAAAAACGAAAAAAAGATAAAAAAAAACAGAACCCACCAGTTACACAGAGGAAAACCGTTTCAGGGCACTTGCTCCAATTGCAAACAATTCTGAAGTTGGTCAGTGGTGGGGAATCATCTCCCGTTCAGCCAGCATGCTCCTCGCAACAAGCGTCCTCACTGCAAAGCTGGTGGACCGTGCCGAGGTATCTGTGAGTAAACGTGGACCGAGCCCCAGGCCAGCTGCTGCTGAAATGTTCCCACCCTTCCAAGGCTAAACACCTGAATATGTACAAGGACTTGAAAACCTAGAGGAAGGGCCATGGAGCCACATGAGGGACAGCATGCCAGCCGACTTGGTGCCTGCAGGCCAGCCAGGATGGTCCTGGCCCTGGGTGCTCTTCTGGAAGCTCTCCATTTCCCTGCCTGAGATAGCCCTGCTGTCCTGGCCCCCACTGCTTTCTTCCTTCCTCACCTGTGCCCAGGGAGAAATTCCAGCGGCAGGTGTGGGTGACACATCCTCTTCTTTAGCAGGTAGCATCTTGGCAACTGCTGCAGAAAGTCCAGCAGAGCCCCACTCACACTGGGACACCCACAAAGCCGTGGCCTCTCACTCCCTCCCACCAGCCCAGCCCCGAGACTGCTGACAGGGCAGAGAAAATGGCGTCAGGCACAGCTGCAGGGGCTCTTGCTGCCTGGAGCGGTGTTTATATTGATCTCAACCCAGGCACACCTGGGGAGGGCTGGCCGGCACGGTCAGGCTTCCCAAGCCAGCCAATAATCACCCCTCAGGGGCTCACAGTTGCTGAAAATGGAACTTGCTGAATTGGCCAGGTCCAAGGAACAGGTGTGGGCTCCTGAGAGTCAGGATAGACAAGGGGCTGCAGCTCTGGCTTGTTTTCTAATTATATTATCTGGCCCATGAGTGGGAGACAACTTCAAGAAAACCCTCTCCTAATGAGAGGAACCCAGGAGTCAGGGAGAGGAGGGGTGGGTGGTGGTTGGAGACAGAGGCCTGGTGCCCCGGGTGCAGTGGAAGTCTCTGGAAGACCAGGTGGAGGAGGCCGCACAGAGTGATGCCCAGGGTCACAGACCTGTCAGAGCTGCTGTTTGTTAGTTCAAGTCCTGCTCTGAGGTGCTCTGTGTCAGATCTGAGCGACAGGTGAGCTGGGAGTGCTCTGCAATGAGGGCTATGTGCACGGTTCCTGTGTGCCCAGCCCTGCCAAGGTACCTGCAAGGGTAGCTCTGTATCCTGGGAGGGGCCTGACCAAGGGAGCCCCATGGACTGCAGAGGACCTGCCCAGGGAATCCCATATCCTGGGAGGGGCCTGAACACGAGAGCCCCGTGGGCTGGGGTGGGGGTAGGGTACCTGCCCAGGTGAGCTCCATATCCTGGGATTGGCCTGACCTCGAGAGCCCCATGGGCTGCTGGAGTCCTGGTAAAGGATGTCAGGACAGTCAGTGAAGCCACTGAGGATATACCTCCAGTAGTTCCTAAATCCTACACCCTGCTGGTCATTCTACCAACCACCAGGACTTGGTATTCTGTATTAGTCTTCACTGATGCCTTCTTTAGTATTCCATTAGTCCCAGAGTCACAAGAAATTTTGGCTTGTGAGTGACAGGACTCAACATACAACTAAAACAATACTTCCAGGCTGTCTTGCCCCAAGGGTTCAAAAATTCCCACACCATCTTTGGGGAAAGCTCAGCTAAAGACCTAAAAGTTCTACCTCTGGAAAAGGAAACACTCCTTCAATATTCAGACGACATTCTGATCGCCAGCCCTACTAAGGAGGCCTCAGAACTACCAAGCCAATAAAGGATAGAAGTTGTCCACGAAAAAGCTCAAGTATCACAGACTACGGTGACCTGCCTGGGCTTCATTCTCACAGAAGGTCGGAGAAGCCCATCCCAGGAAAGGGAAGAAACAATTTACAGCCTTACCCCTTTCTGAAACTAGAAGACAGCTTAGGGGTTCCTGGGGAAGCCAGGGTTTCCTGCCTCTGGATCCCTAACTACAGTCTACTAGCTGGGCCTCTATATGAAACACTGAAAGGAAAAGATGATGATCCTTTTGAATAGAATCCAGAAGTGGCCTTTCAAGAATGGAAAGAGCAGTCAATTCAGACCCTTGCCCTGGAACTCCCTAATTTAGCTAAACCCTTTGACCTTTACATTCCTGGTGAAAGGTGAATCGCCATTGGAGTATTAGTGCAAAAACTGGGACCACTTGAAATGGAACAGTGCAAGAATGCCATCCAGGTAGGATAAACTATGGTCACCAAGGGGCTTGGCCCACTGCCACATCTGGCCAAGATACTGGTGGTATCTGAAAACCTGGAAATCAGCAGCCCAAAAGGCCACCTCCCTTCTAGGGGAAACGGACCCCACGTGGTGATCCTAACCCCCAACCATGCCCTGAAGTTGCAGGGTTTGCTCCGTGGGCACACTGACCTCGATTGAGGAGGCCCTCCAACTCCAACCTCCAGAGAGATAACCGGGGGCAACGGGGCACCATGACGACCCGTGTGACCATCACTTGACCTGGAGTTTCTCTCATAAAACAACAAGAGTGTGTCCCAAAAGAGTAGACTACTGCTTGCAGTACTTACTGTACCCAGAGGGGAGCTAATAATCTTGGCGGGGGAACCGTATATCATGCTGTCACCATAGAAAAGCCTACAGACACCCTGATGATGGTGGCCAATAAGACCGGCTGGACTCCTGTTTACTTCCAAAGGCTCTTGACTCAGTGACCATCATGATCCTTCATCACCACTGACCCTGGACTGTCTGGGAGCTGAGCGGGCAGGATCCTGACACCTGGTGCTGTTTTTACGTTAATTCAGGGGCCTAATGGAAGAAAGCGCAGACTGTTGGTCAGAGCATCTAGGCTGGCAGAAACGGTCAGTCAGAGCATCTAGGCTGGCAGAAACGGTCAGCCTAAGGTGGCCGAACAAATGTGGGGCGGGGTGAAACTGGACCTCACAGCGCCACTGCACATCTCCTTTCTGGACCCTTAAAGGTCATTAGAATCTATAACACTTCCAATACTGGTGCTCAGGCGGACGAGCAGGGAGGCAGGAGGCCTGGGGACAATCAACGTCACCTGGAGGCTGCTGGGGAGAAGTTCTGACCCTCGCCCACGGGTATGAAGCCTCCTAACTCAGCACTCAGCAGTTACAGAAGAAGGGTCTGCACCCGCAGCACTCCAAGAATGAGGAAAGGGACAAAAGGCAGAAGATAAGTTTGTCCCAGGCAAAGCCCCTTAAAAATGCCTGGGAGATAAAAATAGAATCTGGGCAATAAAATAAAGTCTAACCTTTTTTATCCTTTGTGCTTTGTCTAATTTCAGGTGCTCCTAGGGTCCCGCATACAGAGGTTCCACACCCGGCACTTCAGACCAGATTTCCTAGAGCAGAATGGCTCGATGACACTTCAGCTCCTGGGGCCCAGTTCAGACTCCGTGACATAGAGCCTGAGCTGCAGCCAACCAGGTCCTCGAGAGCTCAGCCCCCTCCCTCCCAGTGACTCTGACAGGATCTCTACACAGCAGCCCAGCCCACAGCCCACAGGGTAGCACCTCTCCATTCTCTGATCAAAATATAAAGTTTCCTTTGCTTTTGAACCAAACTCAGTCTCGATCTATTGGCTCCAATGACACTGGGCAGGGGGACACTTGTTGGCGTCCACTCTGGAGGATCAGTAACAGAAATTGAGAACATTGTAACTTCAATGAACAGATGTGGGAGCCAAACTGTAATTAACATAGAACAGTGTATAAGGCTCGGGTAAAATAAGATGTTTCTAACACTTCCATTTGATATTTCCATCACTTTCTTATAAGCAAGTTCAGTGAAAAGGTTTGTCTTCTTTGTCAGGTCAATATTAGAGAAACAAAGTGATTTCTTTCCAAGGATGTACATCTAATAATCTTGGTTAAAGCTTCAATCTTGTTTTAAATGCTTTTGCATTGAAAATGATACCTCTCTTTCAGCTCCCCCATTTCTGAGAAGCATAAAATCTTATAATTTATTATTACCAAAGGGAAATGGTAGGAGGAGGGATCAATTAACAGTTTGGGATTAACACATACACACTGCTATGTATGAAATCATCAGCAAGGAACTACTGTATAGCACAGGGAACTACACTCAATATTTTGCAATAACCTATAAGGGGAAATGATCTGAAAAAGAATAGATATTTTTATTGACATCATCCATCAATGACAGTAAAAATGGAATCTAAGGGAAGACAGTGGTGAGTGCTTGTGACCCTGAAGACTTCAATCATCTAAAGTTTGGACTCTGCCTACTTCCCAAGGCCCTTAATGAACATATGTGTAGCCGTAGCTTATAAAATTCCCCAGTTTGGGTTGCGGAGAGACACTGATATTTAAAATCCCCTGGTGTTCTCCTCACATGAATGGGACCCTTCCTACACCTAAAACATGCCTGTCACACCCAGAGGATGGTATACCGTCTGATCGGGAAAAGTTTGGAAAAGGCATCTCATCTCCTCATCTCTTGGTGCTAGGGTTCACCACTCCAGCGTCTTTACTAACAGTCTCCCCACTTGGAGATGTCAGCACTGTCAACATCCTGTTGCATACAGTTTGGAATTTGTCCAGAGGATGAAGCAGAAGGAGGAGGAACAATGAGAGACAAGTCCTAGGTGTTCGGACAGGCACATGTCACTCTAATTTCCAATCAGGAAGACGAATTGACCAAAGGCTAGGGTTGCCCATGGAAACAGAATAGGGCTTGAGGAATCCTGATGCTTTGTGGCCAGTTCCCATAAACACAAGTTGGAAAATGGAACTCAGGGGCACTAAAATTCACGAAACTGCAAAATTGAAACTATCTATCACTGAAAAATGTCTTGAGGAAAGTCAGAGAAAAGGACTTGTAAGCAACGGAGAATGGCAGGAAAGGGATTGGAAGAGGTAGAAAGGACTCGCCATTAAGCACAAGAAAAGGGGCTGAACATTGCCAACATTGCAGTTGGCCAAAAAGGGTGTATGCGTCTTTTTCTGTATATATTCAAGAAAAGGGCATACACTTTTTTAGCCAACCAAACAGGTGGGCACTGGAAATCAATACTACAAAACATATCACTTTGCATCAGTCAGAAGAGCCGTCCTCATAAAGTGTAAACACCAGAAATGCAGGACAGGGCAAGGAGAAAAGGGAGCCCTGTGAGTCTTATAGTGGAAATGTATATTGCCAACGGTCACTCTGGATAAGTGTATTGTGTTTACTAAAGCATCTAAAAAATGAGCTACCGAGCACAGGGCACTTGCACTCATGGACGTATATCTTGGGAAAAACAAAAATCGAGAGGACACAGGCACCCCAATGTTTACCACCTCTCTGTTTAAAAGATCCTCGACTAGGATATAACTTAAATGTATCTGCAGAGAAAAAACGGATAGAGATGTGGTGCTTATGTAGAGTGGAATATTACTCAGTCTGGAAATCAATGAAATACGGCCAGTTATAACAACTCCAGAGGAGTTACGTGTGATCATTCGAAGTCACATAATTCAAAAAGAAAAAGACATAAGATATTACTAATACATGGAATGTTAACATGGCTACACATGAACTGAATCACAAAAGAGAAGAGGGTTTCAAATTAAGAAAACTAACTTATGCTTCCTTAAGGGAAAAGGTGAGTTGGGGTGCTGCATAAAACCAGAGACTGAAATTAGCGCAGATAACATTCCATAAGCCAAATATGTAATAGACAAGACCTACTCCTTGCTCAACGAAATGGACTCAACACCACATATTAAACGCCTAGGAATATACCTGACTAGGAAGAATCTTAAAACCCATGGATATATATGTCTCCGTAAGAGAATCAAGCGTGTGTACAGTGGCCGAAACGCAGCAGTGAAAATCCGATAAATCCCATTATTAAAATAAATTTCAAAAACAAAACACAATGACAGTGAAATAGGTAGCAATTCTTAAATAATTCACTAAGGGCATGTGATGCAACCTGGATTTACCACATCTACACCCAGAGCTGGTTGAGACATAAGGCTGGACACTTCAGGCTGATAGCATTGGTGAGTTTCAGTGAACAAATGCAGATCCTCTGAAGTCATACTGCATGGTACCCATTCCAAGGGTCCCAACTCTCCAGGTTCAAGGGATTCTTTCTTCAGCTAAAACAATCGTCGGAAACGCCGAGTATGGTCCACGGTGTGATTAGGAAATGATTTAAAAAGCATCTCAGTTTTCGTATCCTGGTCCTCGGGTTCACCATTCCAGACGGTTTACTAACAATCTCCCCGCTTGGAGAGTCAGTGTCTTTAACCTCCTGTTTGGCACAGCTTGCAATTTGTGCGCAAGATGAACAGGAATAGGGAGAACCAATGAGAGACTAGCTAAAGGTGTCTGCACGGGCAAATGTAACGCTCATTGCCCACCAGGAAGAGGAATTAAATAAAGGCTCAGCGTGCCCTGCCGGAAACAGATTAGGGTCTGAAGCACTCCTGCGGTTTTGTGCCCAGCTCACAAGAAAGCGAGTTGAAGAAAGGAGCTCAGGGGCACTGTAATTCACAAACCTGCAGAGTTATAAATGACAGCTATCCTCCAAAAATATATTGAAGTAAGCCTGCGAAGGGGACTTGAAAGCGGGGCAGAATTTCAGGAAAACAATTGCAGGGGGTAGACTGGAATTGCCCAGAAAGCATAGGAAAAGAGGCAGAACGTCGACAATGATGCACTTGGCCAAAAAGTGTGTATGCATTTTTTCCTGATATATTCAGGAAAAAATGCATACGCCCTTTTTCGCAAACCAAGCAAGCCTGTAAAGGAAATCTGCACTACAATGAAGTCTCACTGCCCCCTGGGCAAAAGGGCCATCTGAAAACAGTGTAAAATCCAGAAAGGTAGGACAGGATATGGAGAACAGGGAGCCTTGTTATGCTGATTGGCAGGATGTAAATTGCCAGGAGTCACCCTGGAGAAGTGTATGGTGTTTCCTGAAACACGTAAGAAACAAAGCAACACGGCCTATGGCATTTCCACTTATGGTACCAAATATTACGGAAATTAAAATCAAAAACAGACAGCCACCCCAATGTTTGGGACGGCTGTGTTCACAAGAAGCTCGTCTACAGTACCAGGTAAATATCTCAGAATGTAAAAAATGGATAAAGAAGTTGTGGCACGTACGTACAATGCAATATCACTCAGCAATGAAATCTGTGTCATCAGGCCCATAGCGGCATAGTGAGTGGATGCAGGTACGGTGATTCTACGTGACCTACGTCAAACAGAAAAAGAAACATCATAAGATATCACTAATACACGGAATGTAAACTTGACTACACATGAACTGAATTACAAAACAGAACAGGGTCTCAAATTTAGAAAACCAACTAGTGCTTGCTTATGGGGAAAGGTGCGTTGCGGTGCTGCATAAAACCAGAGACTGAAATTAGCACAGATAACTTTCCATAAGCCAAATATGTAATAGACAAGACCTACTCCTTGCTCAACGAAATGGACCCAACACCACATATTCAACGCCTAGGAATATACCTGACTAGGAAGAATCTTAAAACCCATGGATATATATGTCTCTGTAAGAGAATCAAGCGTGTGTACAGCGGCCGAAACGCAGCAGTGAAAATCCGATAAATCCCATTATCAAAATAAATTTTGAAAACAAAACACAAAGACAGTGAAATAGAGAGCAAATCTTAAATAATTCACTCAGGGCATGTGATGCAACCGGGATTGACCACATCTACCCCCAGAGCTGGTTGAGACATAAGGCTGGACACTTCAGGCTGATAGCATTGGTGAGTTTCGGTGAGCAAATGCAGACCCTTTGAAGTCATACTGCATGGTACCCTTTCCATGGGTCCCAACTCTCCAGGTTCAAGGCATTCTTCCTCCAGCTAAAACATGCATGGGAAACCCAGAGTATGGTCCACCGTGTGATTGGGAAACGATTTAAAATGCATCTCAGTTTCCGTATCCTAGTCCTCGGGTTCACCATTCCAGATGCTTTACTCACACTCTCCCCGTTTGGAGAGTAAGTGC
Organism: Phocoena phocoena; assembly: GCF_963924675.1. Classification (NCBI taxonomy): domain Eukaryota; kingdom Metazoa; phylum Chordata; class Mammalia; order Artiodactyla; family Phocoenidae; genus Phocoena; species Phocoena phocoena. Next base: position 352,009 of record NW_027077566.1, on the reverse strand, counting down.
CTTTAACCTCCTATTTGGCACAGCTTGCAATTTCTGTGCAAGATGAACAGGAATAGGAGAACCAATGAGAGACTAGCTGTAGGTGTCTGCACGGGCAAATGTAACGCTCATTTCCCACCAGGAAGAGGAATTAACCAAAGGCTCAGCATGCCCTGCCGGAAACGGATTAGGGCCTGAAGCAATCCTGCGGTTTTGTGCCCAGCTCACAAGAAAGCGAGTTGAAGAAAGGAGCTCAGGGCCATTGTAATTCACAAACCTGCAGAGTTATAAATGACAGCTATCCTCCAAAAATATATTGAAGTAAGCCTGCGAAGGGGACTTGAAAGCGGGGCAGAATTTCAGGAAAACCATTGCAGGGGGTAGACAGGAATTGCCCTGAAAGCATAGGAAAAGAGGCACAACATCGCCAATGATGCACTTGGCCAAAAAGTGCGTATGCGTTTTTTCCTGAATATATTCAGGAAAAAACGCATACGCACTTTGTGGCCAACCAAGCAAGCCTGTTAAAGAAATCTGCACTACAATGAAGTCTCACTGCCCCCCTGGCAATAGGGCCATCTGAAAAAAGTGGAAAATCCAGAAAGGTAGGGCAGGATATGGAGAACAGTGAGCCTTGTTATGCTGATTGGCAGGATGTAAATTGCCAACAGCCACCCTGGAGAAGTGTATGGTGTTTCCTGAAACACGTAAGAAACAAAGCAACACAGCCTATGGCACTTGCACTTATGGTCCTATAGCTTAGGGAAATTAAAATCAAAAACAGATAGCCACCCCAATGTTTGGGACGTCTGTGTTCACAAGAAACTCGTCTACAGTACCAGGTAAATATCCCAGAAAGCAAAAAATGGATAAAGAAGTTGTGGCATGTACGTACAATGGAATATCACTCAGAAATGAAATCTGTGTCATCAGGCCCGTAGCGGCATAGTGAGTGGATGCAGGTACGGTGATTCTACGTGAACTACGTCACACAGAAAAAGAAACATCATAAGATATCAGTAATACACGGAATGTAAACTAGAGTACACATGAATTGAATTACAAACCAGAACAGGGTCTCAAATTTAGAAAACCAACTAGTGCTTGCTTATGGGGAAAGGTGCCTTGGAGTGCTGCATAAAACCAGAGACTAAAATTAGCAACGATAACTTTCCATAAGCCAAATATGTAATAGACAAGATCTACTCCTTGCTCAACGAAATGGACTCAACACCACTTATTCAACGCCTAGGAATATACCTGACTAGGAAGAATCTTAAAACCCATGGATTTATATGTCTCCGTAAGAGAATCAAGCGTGTGTACAGCGGCATAAACGCAGCAGTGAAAATCCGATAAATCCCATTATCAAAATATATTTCAAAAACAAAACACAAAGACAGTGAAATAGAGAGCAATTCTTAAATATTTCACTCAGGGCATGTGATGCAACCGGGATTTAACACATCTACACCCAGAGCTGGTTGAGACATAAGGCTGGACACTTCAGGCTGTTAGCATTGTTGAGTTTCGGTGAGCAAATGCAGACCCTTTGAAGTCATACTGCATGGTACCCATTCCATGGGTTCCTACTCTCCTGGGTCAAGGGATTCTTCCTCCAGGTAAAACATGCATGGGAAACCCAGAGTATGGTCCACCGTGTGATTGGGAAACGATTTAAAATGCATCTCAGTTTTCGTATCCTGGTCCTCGGGTTCACCATTCCAGACGCTTTACTAACACTCTCCCCGCTTGGAGAGTCAGTGCCTTTAACCTCCTGTTTGGCAAAGTTTGCAATTTCTGCGCAAGATGAACAGGAATAGGGAGAACCAATGAGAGACTAGCTATAGGTGTCTGCACGGGCAAATGTAACGCTCATTTCCCACCAGGAAGAGGAATTAAACAAAGGCTCAGCATGCCCTGCCAGAAACAGATTAGGGCCTGAAGCAATCCTGCGGTTTTGTGCCCAGCTCACAAGAAAGCGAGTTGAAGAATGGAGCTCAGGGGCACTGTAATTCAAAGTCCTGGAGAGTAATAAATGACAGCTATCCTCCAAAAATATATTGAAGTAAGCCTGCGAAGAGGACTTGAAAGCGGGGCAGAATTTCAGGAAATCTATTGCAGGGGGTAGACTGGAATTGCCCTGAAAGCATAGGAAAAGAGGCAGAACGTCAAAAATGATGCCCTTGGCCAAAAAGGGCGTATGCGTTTTTTCCTGAATATATTCAGGAAAAAACGCATACGCGGGGGGGGGACCTTGACGATGGCGGAAGAGTAAGACGCGGAGATCGCCTTCCTCCCCACGGATACACCAGAAATACATCCACACGTGGAACAACTCCTACAGTACTCCTACTGAAGACTGGCAGAAGACCTCAGACCTCCCAAAAGGCAAGAAACTCCCCACGTAACTGGGTAGGGCAAAAGAAAAAACAGAGACAAAAGAATAAGGACGGCACCTGCACCAGTGGGAGGGAGCTGTGAAGGAGGAAAACTTTCCACACACTAGGAAGCCCCTCCGTGGGCGGAGACTGCGGGAGGCAGAGGGGGGAGTTTCGGGACCGCGGAGTAGTGCACAGCGACGGGTGCGGAGGGCAAAGTGGGGAGATTCCTGCACAGACGATCGGTGCAGACCAGCACTCACCAACCCGAGAGGCTTGCTGCTCACCCACGGGGGCGGGCGGGGCCGCGAGCTGAGGCTCGGGTTTTGGTTTTGGACGGAGCTCAGGGTGAGGCCTGGGGTTAGCGGCTTGAACATAGCCTGAAGGGGTTAGTGCACCATGACTAGCTGGGAGGGAGTTCGGGGAAAAGCCTGCACCGGCCGAAGAGGCAAGAGACTTTTTCTTCCCTCTTTGTTTCCTGGTGCGCGAGGAGAGGGGTTTAAGAGCGCTGCTTAAAGGAACTCCAGAGACGGGCGCGAGCCGCGGCTAAAAGCGCGAACCCCAGAGACGGGCGCGAGCCGCGGCTGAGGGCGCGAGCCCCCGAGACGGGCGCGAGCCGTGGCTGAAAGCGCAAACCCCAGAGACGGGCGTGAGCCACGGCTAAAACCGCGGACCCCAGAGACGGGCGGGAGACGCTAAGGCTGCTGCTGCCGCCACCAAGGGGCCTGTGTGCGAGCACAGGTCACTCTCCACACCCCTCTTCCACGGAGCCTGTGCAGCCCGCCACTGCCAGGTTCCCGGGATCCAGGGACAACTTCCCCGGGACAGCGCACGGCGGGCCTCAGGCTGGTGCAACGTCACGCCGGCCTCTGCCGCAACGTCACGCTGCCTCTGCCGCCGCAGGCCGGCCCCGCACGCAGTGCCCCTCCTTCCCCCATCCCCCAACCCCCGGCCTGAGGGAGCCGGAGGCCCCGAATCAGCGGCTCCTTTAACCCCGTCCTGTCTGAGCGAAAAAACAGACGCCCTCCAGTGACCTACACACAGAGGCAGAGCCAAATCCAAAGCTGAGCTCCTGTGAGCTGTGAAAACAAAGAAGAGAAAGGGAAATCTCTCCCAGCAGCCACAGAAGCAGCGGATTAAAGCTCCACAATCAACTTGATATACCCTGCATCTGTGGAATACCTGAATAGACAAGGAATGATCCCAAATTGAAGAGGTGGAATTTAGGAGCGAAATCTATGATTTTTTCCCCTTTTCCTCTTTTTGTGAAGGTGTACGTGTATGCTCCTGTGTGACATCTAGTCTGTATACTCTAGCTTCCACCATTTGTCCTAGGGCTCTATCCATCCATGACTTTTTTTTAAAAATTCTTTTTCTTAATAATTAAGTTTAATTGTAATAACTTTATTATACTTTACCTTCGTTCTTTCTTTCTTTCCTTCCTTCCCTCCCTCCTTTAGACAACGAATCACCCCAAATTGAGGAGGTGGTCTCAGGGAGCAGGATTTATGATTTTTCCCCCTTTACCTCTTTTTGTGAAGGTGTATGTGTATGCTTCTGTGTAAGATTTTCTCTGTATAGCTTTGCTTCCAACATTTGTCCTAAGGTTCTATCCGTCCCTTTTTTTTTTTTCTAAATATTTTTTAATTCAATAACTATATTATACTTTATTTTATTTTTACTGTATCATCTTTCTTTCTGTCTTTTTTTCCTTCTTTCCCTCCTTCCTTCCTTCCTCCCTCCCTCCCTCCCTCCCTCCTTTCTTTCCTTCTTTGCTTCTTTCTTCCTTCCTTCCTTTCCTCCTTTCCTTCTTTCTTTCCTCATACTTCTACTAATTCTCTCTACTTTTTCTCCCTTTTATTCTGAGCCGTGTGGATGAAAGGCTCTTGGTGCTCCAGCCAGGAGTCAGGGCTCTGCCTCTGAGGTAGGAGAGCCAACTTCAGGTCACTGGTCAACAAGAGACCTCCCAGCTCCACATAATATTAAACAGCGGAAATCTCCCAGAGACCTCCATCTTAACACCAGCACCCAGCTTCACTCAACGACCAGCAAGCCACAGTGCTGGACAACCTATGCCAAACAACTAGCAAAACAGGAACACAACCCCACCCATTAGCAGAGAGGCTGCCTAAAATCATAATAAGGCCACAGACACCCCAAAACACACCACCAGACGTGAACCTGCCCACTAGAGAGACAAGATCCAGCCTCATCCAGCACAACACAGGCACTAGTCCCCTCCACCAGGAAGCCTACACAACCCACTGAAACAACCTTAGCCACTGGAGACAGACATCAAAAACAACGGGAACTACGAACCTGCAGCCTGCAAAAAGGAGACCCCAAACACAGTAAGATAAGCAAAATGAGAAGACAGAAAAACAAACAGCAGATGAAGGAGCAAGATAAAAACCCACCAGACCTAACAAATGAAGAGGAAATAGGCAATCTACCTGAAAAAGAATTCAGAATAATGATAGTAAGGATGATCCGAAATCTTGGAAGTAGAATGGACAAAATGCAAGAAACAGTTAACAAGGACCTACAAGAACTAAAGATGAAACAAGCAACGATGGACAATGCAATAAATGAAATTAAAATCACTCTAGATAGGATCAATAGCAGAATAACTGAGGCAGAAGAACGGATAAGTGACCTGGAAGATAAAGTAGTGGAAATAACTACTGCAGAGCAGAATAAAGAAAAAAGAATGAAAAGAACTGAGGACAGTCTCAGAGACCTCTGGGACAACATGAAACGCACCAACATTCGAATTATAGGGGTTCCAGAAGAAGAAGAAAGAAAGAAAGGGACTGAGAAAATATTTGAAGAGATTATAGTTGAAAACTTCCCTAATATGGGAAAGGAAATAGTTAATCAAGTCCAGGAAGCACAGAGGGTCCCATACAGGATAAATACAAGGAGAAACACGCCAAGACACATATTAATCAAACTGTCAAAAATTAAATACAAAGAAAGCATATTAAAAGCAGCAAGGGAAAAACAACAAATAACACACAAGGGAATCCCCATAAGGTTAACAGCTGATCTCTCAGCAGAAACCCTACAAGCCAGAAGGGAGTGGCAGGACATACTGAAAGTGATGAAGGAGAATAGCCTGAAACCAAGACTACTCTACCCAGCAAGGATCTCATTCACATTTGATGGAGAAATTAAAACCTTTACAGACAAGCAAAAGCTGAGAGAGTTCAGCACCACCAAACCAGCTTTACAACAAATGCTAAAGGAACTTCTCTAGACACGAAACACAAGAGAAGGAAATGACCTATAGTAGCGAACCCACAACAATATATAAAATGGAAATAGGAACATACATATCAATAATTACCTTAAATGTAAATGGACTAAATGCTCCCACCAAAAGACACAGATTGGCTGAATGGATACAAAAACAAGACCCTTATATATGCTGTCTACAAGAGACCCACTTCAGAACTAGAGACACATACAGACTGAAAGTAAGGGGATGGAAAAAGATATTCCATGCAAATGGAAACCAAAAGAAAGCTGGAGTAGCAATTCTCATATCAGACAAAATAGACTTTAAAATAAGGACTATTAAAAGGGACAAAGAAGGACACTACATAATGATCAAGGGATCGATCCAAGAAGAAGATATAACAATTGTAAATATTTATGCACCCAACATAGGAGCACCTCAATACATAAGGCAAATACTAACAACCATAAAAGGGGAGATCAACAGTAACACATTCATAGTAGGGGACTTTAACACCCCACTTTCACCCATGGACAGATCATCCAAAATGAAAATAAATAAGGAAACACAAGCTTTAAATGATACATTAAACAAGATGGACTTAATTGATATTTATAGGACACTCCATCCAAAAACAACAGAATACACATTTTTCTCAAGTGCTCATGGAACATTCTCCAGGATAGATCATATCTTGGGTCACAAATCAAGCCTTGGTAAATTTAAGAAAACTGAAATTGTATCAAGTATCTTTTCCGACCACAACGCCATGAGACTAGATATCAATTACAGGAAAAGATCTGTAAAAAATACAAACACATGGAGGCTAAACAATACACTACTTAATAATGAAGTGATCACTGAAGAAATCAAAGAGGAAATAAAAAAATACCTAGAAACAAATGACAATGGAGACACAACGACCCAAAACCTATGGGATGCAGCAAAAGCAGTTCTAAGGGGGAAGTTTATAGCAATACAAGCCCACCTTAAGAAGCAGGAAACATCTCGAATAAACAACCTAACCTTGCACCTCAAGCAATTAGAGAAAGAAGAACAAAAAAACCCCAAAGCTGGCAGAAGGAAAGAAATCATAAAAATCAGATCAGAAATAAATGAAAAAGAAATGAAGGAAACAATAGCAAAGATCAATAAAACTAAAAGCTGGTTCTTTGAGAAGATAAACAAAATAGATAAACCACTAGCCAGACTCATTAAGAAAAAAAGGGAGAAGACTCAATTCAATAGAATTAGAAATGAAAAAGGAGAAGTAACAACTGACACTGCAGAAATAAAAAAAATCATGAGAGATTACTACAAGCAACTCTATGCCAATAAAATGGACAATCTGGAAGAAATGGACAAATTCTTAGAAATGCACAACCTGCCAAGACTGAATCAGGAAGAAATAGAAAATATGAACAGACCAATCACAAGCACTGAAATTGAAACTGTGATTAAAAACCTTCCAACAAACAAAAGCCCAGGACCAGATGGCTTCACAGGTGAATTCTATCAAACGTTTAGAGAAGAGCTAACACCTATCCTTCTCGAACTCTTCCAAAATATAGCAGAGGGAGGAACACTCCCAAATTCCTTCTATGAAGCCACCATCACCTTGATACCAAAACCAGACAAGGATGTCACAAAGAAAGAAAACTACAGGCCAATATCACTGATGAACATAGATGCAAAAATCCTCAACAAAATACTAGCAAACAGAATCCAACAGCACATTAAAAGGATCATACACCATGATCAAGTGGGGTTTATTCCAGGAATGCAAGGATTCTTCAATATACGCAAATCTATCAATGTGATAAACCATATTAACAAATTGAAGGAGAAAAACCATATGATCATCTCAATAGATGCAGAGAAAGCTTTCGACAAAATTCAACACCCATTTATGATAAAAACCCTCCAGAAAGTAGGCATAGAGGGAACTTTCCTAAACATAATAAAAGCCATATATGACAAGCCCACAGCAAACATCATCCTCAATGGTGAAAAACTGAAAGCATTTCCACTAAGATCAGGAACAAGACAAGGTTGCCCACTCTCACCACTCTTATTCAACATAGTTTTGGAAGCTTTAGCCACAGCAATCAGAGAAGAAAAGGAAATAAAAGGAATCCAAATCGGAAAAGAAGAAGTAAAGCTGTCACTGTTTGCAGATGACATGATACTATACATAGAGAATCCTAAAGATGCTACCAGAAAACTACTAGAGCTAATCAATGAATTTGGTAAAGTAGCAGGATACAAAATTAATGCACAGAAATCTCTGGCATTCCTATATACTAATGATGAAAAATCTGAAAGTGAAATCAAGAAAACACTCCCATTTACCATTGCAACAAAAAGAATAAAATATCTAGGAATAAACCTACCTAAGGATACGAAAGACCTGTATGCAGAAAATTATAAGACACTGATGAAAGAAATTAAAGATGATACAAATAGATGGAGAGATATACCATGTTCTTGGATGGGAAGAATCAACATTGTGAAAATGACTCTACTACCCAAAGCAATCTACAGATTCAATGCAATCCCTATCAAACTACCACTGGCATTTTTCACAGAACTAGAACAAAAAATTTCGCAATTTGTATGGAAACACAAAAGACCCCGAATAGCCAAAGCAATCTTTAGAACGAAAAAAGGAGCTGGAGGAATAAGGCTCCCTGACTTCAGACTATATTACAAAGCAACAGTAATCAAGACAGTATGGTACTGGCACAAAAACAGAAAGATAGATCAGTGGAACAGGATAGAAAGCCCAGAGATAAACCCACGCACATATGGACACCTTATCTTTGATAAAGGAGGCAGGAATGTACAGTGGAGAAAGGACAGCCTCTTCAATAAATGGTGCTGGGAAAACTGGACAGGTACATGTAAAAGTATGAGATTAGATCACTCCCTAACACCATACACAAAAATAAGCTCAAAATGGATTAAAGACCTAAATGTAAGGCCAGAAACTATCAAACTCTTAGAAGAAAACATAGGAAGAACACTCTATGACATAAATCACAGCAAGATCCTTTCTGACCCACCTCCTAGAGTAATGGAAATAAAAACAAAAATAAACAAATGGGACCTAATGAAACTTCAAAGCTTTTGCACAGCAAAGGAAACCATAACCAAGACCAAAAGACAACCCTCAGAATGGGAGAAAACATTTGCAAATGAAGCAACTGACAAAGGATTAATCTCCAAACTTTACAAGCAGCTCATGCAGCTCAATAACAAAAAAACAAACAACCCCATCCAAAAATGGGCAGAAGACCTAAATAGACATTTCTCCAAAGAAGATATACAGAATGCCAACAAACACATGAAAGAATGCTCAACATCATTAATCATTAGAGAAATGCAAATCAAAACTACGATGAGATATCATCTCACACCAGTCAGAATGGCCATCATCAAAAAATCAAGAAACAATAAATGCTGGAGAGGGTGTGGAGAAAAGGGGACACTCTTGCACTGCTGGTGGGAATGTGAATTGGTTCAGCCACTGTGGAGAACAGTATGGAGGTTCCTTAAAAAACTACAAATAGAATTACCATATGACCCAGCAATCCCACTACTTGGCATATACCCTGAGAAAACCAAAATTCAAAGAGAGTCATGTACCAAAATGTTCATTGCAGCTCTATTTACAATAGCCAGGACATGGAAACAACCTAAGCGCCCATCGTCGGATGAATGGATAAAGAAGATGTGGCACATATACACAATGGAATATTACTCAGACTTAAAAATAAATGAAATTGAGCTATTTGTAATGAGATGGATAGACCTAGAATCTGTCATACAGAGTGAAGTAAGTCAGAAAGAAAAAGACAAATACCGTATGCTAACACATATATATGGAATTTAAGGGAAAAAAATGTCATGAAGAACCTAGGGGTAAGATAGGAATAAAGACGCAGACCTACTGGAGAACGGACTTAAGGATATAGGGAGGGGGAAGGGTGAGTTTTGACAGGGCGAGAGAGAGTCATGGACATATACACACTAACAAACGTAGTAAGGTAGATAGCTGGGGGGAAGCAGCCGCAAGGCACAGGGATATTAGCTCGGTGCTTTGTGACAGCCTGGAAGGGTGGGATGGGGAGAGTGGGAGGGAGGGAGACGCAAGAGGGAAGACATATGGTAACATATGTATATGTATAGCTGATTCACTTTCTTGTAGAGCAGAAACTAACACACCATTGTAAAACAATTATACCCCAATAAAGATGTTGAAAAAAAAAAAAAAACGCATACGCACTTTTTGGCCAACCAAGCAAGCCTGTAAAGGATATCTGCACTACAATGAAGTCTCACTGCCACCCGGGCAAAAGGGCCATCTGAAAAAAGTGTAAAATCCAGAAAGGTAGGACAGGATATGGAGAACAGGGAGCCTTGTTATGCTGATTGGCAGGATATAAATTGCCAACAGCCACCCTGGAGAAGTGTATGGTGTTTCCTGAAACACATGAGAAACAAAGAAACACAGCCTATGGCACTTCCACTTATGGTCCTATAGCTTAGGGAAATTAAAATGAAAAACAGACAGCCACCCCAATGTTTGGGACGGCTGTGTTCACAAGAAGCTCGTCTACAGTACCAGGTATATATCCCAGAAAGCAAAAAATGGATAAAGAAGTTGTGGCACGTACGTGCAATGCAATATAACTCAGCAATGAAATCTGTGTCATCAGGCCCGTAGCGGCATAGTGAGTGGATGCAGGTACGGTGATTCTACGTGAACTACGTCACACAGAAAAAGAAACATCATAAGATATCACTAATACACGGAATGTAAACTTGACTACACATGAACTGAATTACAAAACAGAACAGGGTCTCAAATTTAGAAAACCAACTAGTGCTTGCTTATGGGGAGAGGTGCGTTGGGGTGCTGCATAAAACCAGAGACTGAAATTAGGACAGATAACTTTCCATAAGCCAAATATGTAATAGTCAAGACCTACTCCTTGCTGAACAAAATGGACCCAACACCACATATTCAACGCCTAGGAATATACCTGACTAGGAAGAATCTTAAAACCCATGGATATATATGTCTCCGTAAGAGAATCAAGCATGTGTTCAGCGGCCGAAACGCAGCAGTGAAAATCCGATAAATCCCATTATCCAAATAAATTTCGAAAACAAAACACAAAGACAGTGAAGTAGAGAGCAATTCTTATATAATTCACGCAGGGTATGTGATGCAACCGGGATTGACCACATCTACACCCAGAGCTGTTTGAGACATAAGGCTGGACACTTCAGGCTGATAGCATTGGTGAGTTTCGGTGAGCAAATGCAGACGCTTTGAAGTCATACTGCATGGTACCCATTCCATGGGTCCCAACTCTGCAGGTTCAAGGGATTTTTCCTCCAGCTAAAACATGCATGGGAAACCCACAGTATGGTCCACCGTGTGATTGGGAAACGATTTAAAATGCATCTCAATTTTCGTATCCTGGTCCTCGGGTTCACCATTCCAGATGCTTTACTAATACTATCCCCGCTTGGAGAGTCAGTGCCTTTAACCTCCTCTTTGGCACAGCTTGCAATTTCTGTGCAAGATAAACAGGAATAGGGAGAACCAATGAGAGACTAGCTATAGGTGTCTGCACGGGCAAATGTAACGCTCATTTCCCACCACGAAGAGGAATTAACCAAAGGCTTCGCGTGCCCTGCCGGAAACAGATAAGGGCCTGAAGCAATCCTGCGGTTTTGTGACCAGCTCACAAGAAAGCGAGTTGAAGAAAGGAGCTCAGGGGCACTGTAATTCACAAACCTGCAGAGTTATAATTGACAGCTCTCCTCCAAAAATATATTGAAGTAAGCCTGCGAAGGGGACTTGAAAGCGGGGCAGAATTTCAGGAAAACGATTGCAGGGGGTAGACTGGAATTGCCCTGAAAGCATAGGAAAAGAGGCACGACGTCGACAATGATGCACTTGGCCAAAAAGGGCGTATGCGTTTTTTCCTGAATATATTCAGGAAAAAACGCATACGCCCTTTTTGGCCAACCAAGCAAGACTGTAAAGGAAATCTGCACTACAATGAAATCTCACTGCCCCACACGGGCAAAAGGGCCATCAGAAAAAAGTGTAAAATCCAGAAAGGTAGGACAGGATATGGAGAACAGGGAGCCTTGTTATGCTGATTGGCAGGATGTAAATTGCCAACAGCCACCCTGGAGAAGTGTATGGTGTTTCCTGAAACACGTAAGAAATAAAGCAACACAGCCTATGGCAATTGCACATATGGTCCTATTGCTTAGGGAAATTAAAATCAAAAACAGAGAGCCACCCCAAAGTTTGCGACAGCTGTGTTCCCAAGAAGCTCGTCTACAGTACCAGGTAAATATCCCAGAAAGCAAAAAATGGATAAAGAAGTTGTTACACGTACGTGCAATGCAATATCACTCAGCAATGAAATCTGTGTCATCAGGCCCGTAGCGGCATAGCGAGTGGATGCAGGTACGGTGATTCTATGTGAACTACGTCACACAGAAAAAGAAACATCATAAGATATCACTAATGCACGGAATGTAAACTTGACTACACATGAACTGAATTACAAAACAGAACAGGGTCTCAAATTTAGAAAACCAACTAGTGCTTGCTTATGGGGAAAGGTGCCTTGGGGTGCTGCATAAAACCAGAGACTGAAATTAGCACAGATAACATTCCATAAGCCAAATATGTAATAGACAAGACCTACTCCTTGCTCAACGAAATGGCCTCAACACCACATATTCAACGCCTAGGAATATACCTGACTAGGAAGAATCTTAAAACCCATGGATTTATATGTCTCTGTAAGAGAATCAAGCGTGTGTACAGCAGCATAAATGCAGCAGTTAAAACCCGATAAATCCCATTATCAAAATGAATTTCAAAAACAAAACACAAAGACAGTGAAATAGAGAGCAATTCTTAAATAATTCACTCAGGGCATGTGATGCAACCGGGATTTAACACATCTAAAACCAGAGCTGATTGAGACATAAGGCTGGACACTTCAGGCTGAGAGCATTGGTGAGTTTCGGTGAGCAAATGCAGACCCTTTGAAGTCATACTGCATGGTACTTATTCCATGGGTCCCAACTCTCCAGGTTCAAGGGATTCTTCCTCCAGCTACAACATGCATGGGAAACCCACAGTATGGTCCACCGTGTGATTGGGAAACGATTTAAAATGCATCTCAGTTTTCGTATCCCGGTCCTCGGGTTAACCATTCCAGATGCTTTACTAACACTCTCCCCACTTGGAGAGTCAGTGCCTTTAACCTCCTGTTTGGCACAGCTTGCAATTTCTGTGCAAGATGAACAGGAATAGGGAGAACCAATGAGAGACTAGCTATAGGTGTCTGCACGGGCAAATGTAACGCTCATTTCCCACAAGAAAGAGGAATTAACCAAAGGCTCCTCGTGCCCTGCCGGAAACAGATTAGGGCCTGAAGCAATCCTGCGGTTTTGTGCCCAGCTCACAAGAAAGCGAGTTGAAGAATGGAGCTCAGGGGCACAGTAATTCACAAACCTGCAGAGTTATAAATGACAGCTATCCTCCAAAAATATATTGAAGCATGCCTGCGAAGGGGACTTGAAAGCGGGGCAGAATTTCAGGAAAACGATCTCAGGGGGTAGACTGGAATTGCCCTGAAAGCATAGGAAAAGAGGCACAACGTCGACAATGATGCACTTGGCCAAAAAGGGCATATGTGTTTTTTCATGAATATATTCAGGAAAAAACGCATACGCCCTTTTTGGCCAACCAAGCAAGCCTGTAAAGGAAATCTGCACTACAATGAAATCTCACTGCCCCCCCCCGCCCCCCCGGGCAAAAGGGCCATCTGAAATAAGTGTAAAATCCAGAAAGGTAGGACAGGATATGGAGAACAGGGAGCCTTGTTATGCTGATTGGCAGGATGTAAATTGCCAACAGCCACCCTGGAGAAGTGTATGGTGTTTCCTGAAACACGTAAGAAATAAAGCAACACAGCCTATGGCAATTGCACATATGGTCCTATTGCTTAGGGAAATTAAAATCAAAAACAGAGAGCCACCCCAAAGTTTGCGACGGCTGTGTTCCCAAGAAGCTCGTCTACAGTACCAGGTTAATATCCCAGAAAGCAAAAAATGGATAAAGAAGTTGTTACACGTACGTGCAATGCAATATCACTCAGCAATGAAATCTGTGTCATCAGGCCCGTAGCGGCATAGTGAGTGGATGCAGGTACGGTGATTCTATGTGAACTACGTCACACAGAAAAAGAAACATCATAAGATATCACTAATACACGGAATGTAAACTTGACTACACATGAACTGAATTACAAAACAGAACAGGGTCTCAAATTTAGAAAACCAACTAATGCTTGCTTATGGGGAAAGGAGCCTTGGGGTGCTGCATAAAACCAGAGACTGAAATTAGCACAGATAACATTCCATAAGCCAAATATGTAATAGACAAGACCTACTCCTTGCTCAACGAAATGGCCTCAACACCACATATTCAACGCCTAGGAATATACCTGACTAGGAAGAATCTTAAAACCCATGGATATATATGTCTCTGTAAGAGAATCAAGCGTGTGTACAGCGGCATAAACGCAGCAGTTAAAACCCGATAAATCCCATTATCAAAATGAATTTCAAAAACAAAACACAAAGACAGTGAAATAGAGAGCAATTCTTAAATAATTCACTCAGGGCATGTGATGCAACCGGGATTTAACACATCTAAAACCAGAGCTGATTGAGACATAAGGCTGGACACTTCAGGCTGATAGCATTGGTGAGTTTCGGTGAGCAAATGCAGACCCTTTGAAGTCATACTGCATGGTACTTATTCCATGGGTCCCAACTCTCCAGGTTCAAGGGATTCTTCCTCCAGCTAAAACATGCATGGGAAACCCACAGTATGGTCCACCGTGTGATTGGGAAATGATTTAAAATGCATCTCAGTTTTCGTATCCCGGTCCTCGGGTTCACCATTCCAGATGCTTTACTAACACTCTCCCCACTTGGAGAGTCAGTGCCTTTAACCTCCTGTTTGGCACAGCTTGCAATTTCTGTGCAAGATGAACAGGAATAGGGAGAACCAATGAGAGACTAGCTATAGGTGTCTGCACGGGCAAATGTAACGCTCATTTCCCACAAGAAAGAGGAATTAACCAAAGGCTCCTCGTGCCCTGCCGGAAACAGATTAGGGCCTGAAGCTATCCTGCGGTTTTGTGCCCAGCTCACAAGAAAGCGAGTTGAAGAATGGAGCTCAGGGGCACAGTAATTCACAAACCTGCAGAGTTATAAATGACAGCTATCCTCCAAAAATATATTGAAGCATGCCTGCAAAGGGGACTTGAAAGCGGGGCAGAATTTCAGGAAAACGATCTCAGGGGGTAGACTGGAATTGCCCTGAAAGCATAGGAAAAGAGGCACAACGTCGACAATGATGCACTTGGCCAAAAAGGGCGTATGCGTTTTTTCCTGAATATATTCAGGAAAAAACGCATACGCCCTTTTTGGCCAACCAAGCAAGCCTGTAAAGGAAATCTGCACTACAATGAAATCTCACTGCCGCCCCCCTAGGCAAAAGGGCCATCTGAAAAAAGTGTAAAATCCAGAAAGGTAGGACAGGATATGGAGAACAGGGAGACTTGTTATGCTGATTGGCAGGATGTAAATTGCCAACAGCCACCCTGGAGAAGTGTATGGTGTTTCCTGA
Organism: Phocoena phocoena; assembly: GCF_963924675.1. Lineage (NCBI taxonomy): Eukaryota > Metazoa > Chordata > Mammalia > Artiodactyla > Phocoenidae > Phocoena > Phocoena phocoena. Next base: position 336,660 of record NW_027077566.1, on the reverse strand, counting down.
AACACGTAAGAAATAAAGCAACACAGCCTATGGCAATTGCACTTATGGTCCTATTGCTTAGGGAAATTAAAATCAAAAACAGAGAGCCACACCAAAGTTTGGGACGGCTGTGTTCCCAAGAAGCTCGTCTACAGTACCAGGTAAATATCCCAGAAAGCAAAAAATGGATAAAGAAGTTGTTACACGTACGTGCAATGCAATATCACTCAGCAATGAAATCTGTGTCATCAGGCCCGTAGCAGCATAGTGAGTGGATGCAGGTACGGTGATTCTACGTGAACTACGTCACACAGAAAAAGAAACATCATAAGATATCACTAATACACGGAATGTAAACTTGACTACACATAAACTGAATTACAAAACAGAACAGGGTCTCAAATTTAGAAAACCAACTAGTGCTTGCTTATGGGGAAAGGTGCGTTGGGGTGCTGCATAAAATCAGAGACTGAAATTAGCACAGATAACATTCCATAAGCCAAATATGTAATAGACAAGACCTACTCCTTGCTCAACGTAATGGACTCAACACCACATATTCAACGCCTAGGAATATACCTGACTAGGAAGAATCTTACAACCCATGGATTTATATGTCTCCGTACGAGAATCAAGCGTGTGTACAGCGGCATAAACGCAGCAGTTAAAACCCGATAAATCCCATTATCAAAATGAATTTCAAAAACAAAACACAAAGACAGTGAAATACAGAGCAATTCTTAAATAATTCACTCAGGGCATGTGATGCAACCGGGATTTAACACATCTACAACCAGAGCTGATTGAGACATAAGGCTGGACACTTCAGGCTAATAGCATTGGTGAGATTCGGTGAGCAACTGCAGACCCTTTGAAGTCATACTGCATGGTACTTATTCCATGGGTCCCAACTCTCCAGGTTCAAGGGATTCTTCCTCCAGCTAAAACATGCATGGGAAACCCACAGTATGGTCCACCGTGTGATTGGGAAACGATTTAAAATGCATCTCAGTTTTCGTATCCTGGTCCTCGGGTTCACCATTCCAGATGCTTTACTAACACTTTCCCCGCTTGGAGAGTCAGTGCCTTTAACCTCCTCTTTTGCACAGCTTGCAATTTCTGTGCAAGATGAACAGGAATAGGGAGAACCAATGAGAGACTAGCTATAGGTGTCAGCACGGGCAAAGGTAACGCTCATTTCCCACCAGGAAGAGGAATTAAACAAAGGCTCAGCGTGCCCTACCAGAAACAGATTAGGGCCTGAAGCAATCCTGCCGTTTTGTGCCCAGCTCACAAGAAAGCGAGTTGAAGAAAGGAGCTCAGGGTCACTGTAATTCACAAACCTGCAGAGTTATAAATGACAGCTATCCTCCAAAAATATATTGAAGTAAGCCTGCGAAGGGGACTTGAAAGCGGGGCAGAATTTCAGGAAAACGATTGCAGGGGGTAGACTGGAATTGCCCTGAAAGCATAGGAAAAGAGGCACAAAGTCGACAATGATGCACTTGGCCAAAAAGGGCATATGCGTTTTTTCCTGAATATATTCAAGAAAAAACGCATATGCACGTTTTGGCCAACCAAGCAAGCCTGTAAAGGAAATCTGCACTACAATGAAGTCTCACTGCCCCCCGGGCAAAAGGGCCATCTGAAAAAAGTGTAAAATCCAGAAAGGTAGGACAGGATATGGAGAACAGGGAGCCTTGTTATGCTGATTGGCAGGATGTAAATTGCGAACAGCCACCCTGGAGAAGTGTAGGGTGTTTCCTGAAACACGTAAGAAACAAAGCAACACAACTTATGGCACTTCCACTTATGGTCCTACAGCTTAGGGAAATTAAAATCAAAAACACCCAGCCACCTCAAAGTTTGGGACCTCTCTGTTCACAAGAACCTCGTTTGCAGTACCAGGGAAATATCTCAGAGAGCAAATAATGTATAAAGAAGTTGTGTTACGTACATACAATGGAATATCACTCAGCAATGAAATCTGTGTCATCAGGCCCATAGCGGCATAGTGAGTGGATTCAGGTATGGTGATTCTACTTGAAATAAGTCACACATAAAAAGAAACATCATAAAATATCATTAATACACAGTATGTAAACTTGACTACACATGAACTGAATTACAAAACAGAACAGTCTCAAATTTAGAAAACCAACTTGTGCTTGCTTATGGAGAAATGTGTGTTGGAGTGCTGCATAAAACCAGAGACTGAAATTAGCACAGATACCGTTCCATAAGCCAAATATGTAATAAAGAAGACCTACTCCTTGCTCAACGAAATGGACTCAACACCACATATTCAACGCCTAGGAATATACCTGACTAGGAAGAATCTTAAAACCCATGGATTTATATGTCTCCGTAAGAGAATCAAGAGTGTTTACAGCGGCATTAACGCAGCAGTGAAAATCCGATAAATCCCAGTATCAAAAAAAAATTTCAAAAACAAAACACAATGACAGTGAAATAGAGAGCAATTCTTAAATAACTCACACAGGGCATGTGATGCAACCTGGTTTACCACATCTACACCCAGAGCTGGGTGAGAGATAAGGCTGGACCCTTTGGGCTGAAAGCGTTGGGGAGGTTCAGTGAGCAAATGCAGACCCTTTGATGTCATACTGTCTGGAACCCATTCCATGGTTCCCAACTCTCCAGGTACAAGGGATTCTTCCTTCAGCTAAAATTTGCATGGGAAACCCAGAGTATGCTCCACCGTGTGACTGGGAAACCTTTTTACATGCATGTCTGTTTTCGTCCCCTGGTACTCAGGTTCACCATTCCAGACCCTTTTCTTACACCCTCCCCATTTGGAGAGTCAGTGCCTTTAACCTCCTGTTTGGCACTGTTTGCAATTTCTGCGCAAGATGAACAGGAATATGGAGAACCAATGGGAGACTATCTGTAGGTGTGTGCACGGGCAAATATTTTTTTTAACATCTTTATTGGGGTATAATTGCTTTACAATGGTGTGTTAGTTTTTGCTTTATAACAAAGTGAATCAGCTATACATATACATATGTTCCCTGTGTCTTCCCTCTTGTGTCTCCCTCCCTCCCTCTCTCCCCCTTCCACACCTCCAGGGTGTCCCAACGCCCCGAGCTAATATCCCTGTGCCTTGCGGCTGCTTCTCCCTTGCTATCTACCTTACTACATTTGTTAGTGTGTATATGTCCATGACTCTCTCTCGCCCTGTCAAGACTCACCATTCCCCTTCCCCATATCCTCAATTCCGTTCTCCAGTAGGTCTGCGCCTCTATTCCTGTCTTATCCCTAGGTTCTTCATGACATTTTTTTCCTTTAAATTCCATATATATGTGTTAGCATATGCTATTTGTCTTTTTCTTTCTGACTTACTTCACTCTGTATGACAGACTCTAGGTCTATCCATCTCATTACAAATAATTCAGTTTCATTTCTTTTTAAGGCTGAGTAATATTCCATTGTGTATATGTGCCACATCTTCTTTATCCATTCATCCAATGATGGGCGCTTAAGTTCTTTCCATCTCCGGGCTATTGTAAATAGAGCTGCAATGAACATTTTGGTACATGACTCTTTTTGAATTTTGGTTTTCTCAGGGTATATGCCCAGTATGCACGGGCAATTTTAACACTCATTTCCCAACAGGAAGAGGAATTAACCAAAGGCTCAGCATGCCGTGCTGGAACAAGATTAGGGCCTGAAGCAATCCTGCGGTTTTGTGGCCAGCTCACAAGAAAGCGAGTTGAGGAAAGGAGCTCAGGGGCACTGTCATTCACATACCTGCAGACTTATAAATGACAGAAATCGTACAAAAATATATTGAATTAAGGCTGCGAAGAGGACTTGAAAGTGGGGCAGAATTGCTGGAATCCGATTTCAGGAGGTAGACGTGAATTGCTCTGAAAGCATAAGAGAAGTGGCAGAACCTCGTCAATGAAGCACTTGGCCAAAAAGGGCATATGCATTTTTTCCAGGGCCATCATTCACGGGAGTAGGAGGCTCCCAGCATGCTCCAGTGGCCAACAGAGGGCCCACGTCGCCAAGGCGATGTGAGCTAGCCAGGCAGGAGTGACCTGACATCAGAGGGCCCACCTCACAGAATGGTAGGGAACCCAGCCAGGATCAGACTCTCCCCAGAGGGCCCACATCACCAAGGTGATGGGAACCAGGCAGGAGTGTTCTCACACCCGTGGGGCCACATCATCAAAAGTTGAGGTACCCAGCACATGTGGCCTCAAACCAGAGGACCCACATCACCATGGGTTTCGGAGTGAGGCAGGCAGGATTAACCTCACAACACATGTCCCATTGTATACAAAATGTGTGGAAACCAGCAGTTGGATCTTCCTAGCAGGCGGCCCAGAGCACTGAGGCTATGAGATCCAGGCTGGCATGAACTCACAACAGAGGGCCCTCATTGTGATTCTGTAAGCAACCCAGCCGTTGTGACCTCAGAGCAGAAGGCCCACATCCCCATGGGGAAGGGAAACAAGCAGGAGTGTCATCGCAAGAGTGGGCACACATGAAAAAATGTGGGGAGCCCAGCAATTAGTGCCTGATGCCAGAGGGCCCTCATCACCGAGGGGCGGCGGCTCCCAGCCAGCTCCGACTGCTACCAGAGGGGCAACGTCACCAATGCGGACTGCGACAACCAGGCAGGAGTGACCTCAGAGCAGAGGGTCAACCTCACAGAAGTGTGAAGAACCAAAGAGGATCAGATTCTCACCAGAGGGCCCACATCACCAAGGGAATGGGAACCAGGCAGGAGTGTCCTCACACTAGTGGGGCCACATCACCGAAAAGTGAGGGACCCAGCACACGTGGCCTCAAACCAGAGGACACACATCACAAGGGAGCTGAGATTGAGGCAGGCAGGAGGAGCCTCAAAACAGAGGGACCATAGAATTAAAGAGGTGAAAAATCCCGCAGTTGGAACCTCCCAGCAGGCGGCCAGGAGCAGCGAGACTATGGGATCCAGGCCGGAGTGATCTCACACCAGAGGGCCGTCATCATGAAACTGTGAGCAACCTAGGCTTTGGGATCTCAGAGCAGAAGGCCCACATTCCCATGGGGTTGGGAACCTGTCAGAAGTGTACTCGCACCACAGGGCACACATCAGAGAATTTAGTGAACCCAGGAGTTGGGGCCTGACGCCAGAGGGCCCTCATTACCAAGGGGAGGAGACTCCAATCAGGCACCAACACCCAACTGAGGGCCCACATCGCCAAGGTGACGTGTGACAGCCAGGTAGGAGTGACCTCACCGCAGAGGGCCTACCTCACAGAAGGGTGAGGAACACAGCCAGGATAAGACTCTCACCAGAGGGCCCACATCACCAAGGTGATCAGAACCAGGCAGGAGAGTCTTCACACCAGTGTGGCCACATCATAGAAAGGTGAGGAACCCAGCACATGTGGCCTAAACCAGAAGACCCACATCTCCAAGGGGCTTGGAATGAGGCAGGCAGGAGTAGCCTCACAACACAGGGCCCATAGAATAAAAATGCTGAGGAATCCAGCAATGGGAACCTCCCAGCAGGCGGCCAAGAGCACCAAGTCTATGCGATTCAGGCCGCAGTAAACTCACAGCAGAGGGTCCACATCATGAAACTGCAAGCAACCCAGCCATTTGGACCTCAGAGCAGAAGGTCCACATCCCCAAGGTGTTGGGAGCATGGCAGGAGTGTCCTCGCACCACTTAGCACATATCAGAAAATGTGGGTACCCAGCAGTTAGGGCCTGACGCCAGAGGGCCCTCATCACCGAGGGGAGGAGGCTCCCAGCATGTTCCAACTACCACAAGAGGGCCCACGTCGCCAAGGCGGGGTGTGCCAGCCAGGCAGGAGTGACCTCACAGCAGACGGCCCACCTCAAAGAAGTGTGAGGAACCCAACCAGGATCAGACTCTCACCAGAGGGCCCATATCACCAAGGGGACGGGAACCAGGCACGAGAGTCCTCACACCAGTGGGGCCACATCACTAAAAGATGAGGAAACTGGCACATGTGGCCACAAACCAGAGGACCTACATCACCAAGGGGCTGGGAGTGACACAGGCAGGAGGAGCCTCCCAACACAGGGCTCAAAGAATAAAAAAGGTGAGGAACCCAGCAGTTGGAACTTCCCAGCAGGCGGCCCAGAGTACAGAGGCTATGGGATCTAGGAATGAGTGAACTAACACCAGAGAGCTAACATCAGGAAACTGTGAGCAACCCAGTCGTTGGAACCTCAGAGCAGAAGGCCCATATCGCCATGGGGATGGGAACATTTCACGAGTGTCCTGGCATCACTGGGCTCACATCAGAAAACCTGGGGAGCCCAGCAGTTAGAGCCTGACGCCAGAGGGACCTCATCACCGAGGATAGGAGTCTCCAAAAGGATCCAACTGCCACCAGAGGGCCGACGTCACCAAGGCAATGGGAGCAAGCCAGGCAGGAGTGACCTCAGAGCACAGGGCCCACCTCACAGAACGGTAAGGAACCCAGCAAGGATCAGACTCTCACCAGAGGGGCCACATCACCAAGGGGCTGGGAAACAGGCACGAGTGTCCTCACACCATTGGGGCCACATCATCGAAAGGTGAGGGACCCAGCACACGTGGCCTCACACCAGAGGACACACATCACAACGGAGCTGGGATTGAGGCAGGCAGGAGGAGCCTCAAAACAGAGGGCCCATAGAATAAAAAAGGTGAGGAATCCCGCAGTTGGAACCTCCCAGCAGGCGCCCAGGAGCAGCAAGCCTATGGGATCTAGGCCGGAATGAATGCACATCAGAGGGCCCTCATCATTAAACTGTGAGCACCCCAGCCGTTGGGACCTCAGAGCAGAAGGCCCAAATTCCCATGGGGTTGGGAACCTGACAGGAGTGTACTCGCACCACAGGTCGCACATCTGCAAATTTTGGGAGCCCAGGAGTTAGGGTCTGACGCAAGAGGGCCCTCATTACCGAGGGACGGAGACTCGCAGCAGACACCAACTCCCAACTGAGGGCCCACGTCACCAAGGTGATGTGTGCCAGCCAGGCAGGAGTGACCTCACCGTAGAGGGCCTACCTCACAGAAGGGTGAGGAAACCAGCCAGGATAAGACTCTCACCAGAGGGCCCACATCACCAAGGGGATCGGAACCAGGCAGGAGGGTCCTCACACCAGTGTGGCCACATTATAGAAAGGTGAGGAACCCAGAACATGTGGCCTAAAACAGGGGACCCACATCTCCAAGGGGCTAGGAGTGAGGCAAGCAGGAGTATCCTCACAAAACAGAGCCCACAGAATAAAAGTTGTGAGGAATCCAGCAGTTGGAACCAGCCAGTAGGCCGCCCAGAGCACAGAGTCTATGGGATCCAGGCCACAGCGAACTCACAGCAGAGGCCCCACATCATGAAACTGTGAGCAACCCAGCGGATGGGACCTCAGAGAAGAAGGCCCACATCCCTATGGGGATGGGAACCTGACAGGAGTGTCCTCGGCCCACTTCCACGAATCAGAAAATGTGGGAACCCAGCAGTTAGGACCTGAGGCCAGAGGACCCTCATCACCGAGGGGAGGAGGCTCCCAGCAGGCTCCAACTGCCACCATAAGGCCGATGTCACCAAGGCGGGGTGTGCCAACCAGGCAGGAGTGACCTCAGAGCAGAAAGCCCACCTCACAGAAGTGTGAGGAACCCAACAAGGATCAGACTGTCACCAGAGGGCCAACATCACCAAGGGAATGGGAATCAGGCAGGAGTGTCCTCACACCAGTGGGGCTACATCACCATAATTTGAGGGACCTAGCACACGTGGCCTCAAACCTGAGGACACACATCACCAAGGGGCTGGGAGTGAGGCAGGCCAGAGGATCCTCAAAACAGAGGGACCATAGAATAAAAAAGGTGAGGAATCCCACAGTTGGAACCTCCGGCAGGCAGCCAGGAGCAGCGAGGCTATGGGATCTAGGCCGGAGTGAACTCACACCAGAGGGCCCTCATCATGAAACTGTGAGCAACACAGCCATTGGGAACTCAGAGCAGAAGGCTCACATCCCCATGGGGATGGGAACCTGGCAGGAGTGCCCTTGCACCACTTAGCACGAATCAGAAAATGTGGGAACCCAGCAGTTAGGGCCTGAGGCCAGAGGGCCCTCATCACCGAGGGGAGGAGGCTCCCAGCAGGCTCCAACTGCCACCATATGGCCGACGTTGCCAAGGCGGGGTGTGCCAGCCAGGCAGGAGTGACCTCAGAGCAGAGGGCCCACCTCACAGAAGTGTGAGGAACCCAACAAGGATCAGACTGTCACCAGAGGGCCAACATCACCAAGGGAATGGGAATCAGGATCAGACTCTCACCAGAGGGCCAACATCACCAAGGTGAGGAACCTAACCAGAGGTGAGGAACCTAACCAGGATCAGACTCTCACCAGAGGGCCAACATCACCAAGGTGATGGGAACCAGGCAAGACTGTCCTAACAGCAGTGGGGCCAACATCACCAAGGGAATGGGAACCAGGCAAGAGTATCCTCACACCAGTGTGGCCACATTATAGAAAGGTGAGGAACACAGCACATGTGGCCTCAAACAAGGGGACACACATCACGAAGGGGCTGGGAGTGAGGCATGCAGGAGGAGACGCACAACCGAGGGCCCATAGAATAAAAAAGGCGAGGAATCGAGAAGTTGGAAACTCCAAGCTGGAGGCCCAGAGCACTGACACTATGGGATACAGGCCAGAGTGAACACACAGCAAAGGGCCCACATCATGAAACTGTGAGCAACCCAGCAGTTGGGACCACAGAACAGAAGTCCCACATGCCCATGGGGATGGGAACCTGGCAGGAGTGACTCGCACCACTGGGCACACATCAGAAAATGTGTGGAGCCCAGCACTTAGGGCCTGACACCAGAAGGCCCTCATCACTGAGGGGAGGAGGCCCCAGCACGCTCCAACTGCCACCAGAGGGTCCACGTCGCCAAGGCGACGTGCGCCAGCCAGGCAGGATTGACCTCACAGCGGAGGGCCCACATCATGAAAGTGTGAGCAACCCAGCCGTTAGGACCTCAGAACAGAAGGCCCACACGCTCATGAGGATGGGAACCTGGCAGGAGTGCCCTCGTACCACTTAGCACGTATCAGAAAATGTGGGAACCCCGCCATTAGGGTCTGACGCCAGAGGGCCTCATCACCGCGGGAAGGAGGCTCCCAGCAGGCTCCAACTGCCACCAGGGTGCCGAAGTCAACAAGGCGGGTTGTGCCAGCCAGGCAGGAGTGACCTCAGAGAAGAGGGCTCACCTCACGGATGTGTGAGGAACCCAACCAGGATCAGAGTCTCACCAGAGGGCCCACATCACCAAGGGGATGGGAACCAGGCAGGAGTGTCCACACACCAGTGGGGCCACATCATCAAAAGATGAGGAACCCATCACATATGGCCTCAAACCTGAGGACATACATCACCATGTGGCTGGGAGTGAGGCAGGTATCTGGAGGGGCACATTTAACTCTAATTTCCCACCAGGAAGAGGAATTAACCAAAGGCTCAGAGTGCCGTGCTGGACCCTGATTATGGCCTGAAGCAAACCTGCAGTTTTGTGGCCAGCTTACAAGGAAGCGAGTTAAGAAAGGAGCTCAGGGGCACTGTAATTCACAAACCTGCAGAGATAAATGACAGCTATTGGCAAAAAAATATATCGAAGTAAGTCTGCAAAGAGGACTTGAAAACGAGGCAGAATTGCAGGAATCATATTTCAAGAGGTAGATTGGAATTGCATTTAAAGCATATGAAAAGCGGCAGATCTTTGACAGTGATGCACATGGACAAAAAGTGCGTATACATTTTTCCTGAATATATTCAGGAAAAAACGCATATGAACATTTTGGCCAACCAAGCACTCCAGCAATGGAAATCCACACTACAATGAAGTCACATTTCCCATTCGTCAGAAAGGCCATCTGAATAAAGTGTAAAAACCAGAAACACAGGACAGGCCATGGAGAACAGGGAGCCGTGTTATGCTGATGGGCGGGATGTAAATTGCCAACAGACACTCTGGAGATGTTCATGGTGTATCCTGAAACATCTAAAAAACAAAGCTACAGAGCCTAGGGCACTTCCACTTTTGGCCCTATAGCTTAGGAAAATTAAAATCAACAAGACACAGCCAACACAAAATTTAGGGCTGCTGTGTTTACAAGAACCTCGAGTCCAGTACAAATTAAATATCCCAGAAAGAAAAAAATGGATAAAGAAGTTGTGCTACTTACGTACAACGGAATATCACTCAGCAGTGAAATCAATGTCATCAGGCCTGTAGCAGCAAATTGAGTGGATTTAATTATGATGATTCTAAGAGAAATATGTCACACAAAGAAAGATAATTATCATAAGATATCACTAATAGAGGGAGTGTAAACTTGGCTACACATAAACTGAATTACAAAACCGAACAGAGTCTCACATTTAGATAAAAACCTTATGCTTGCTTAAGGGGAAAGTTGAGTTGGGCTGCTGTATAAAAACAGATTGAAATTAGCACATACCATTCCATAAGCCAAATACGTAATAAACAAGACCTACTCTTTGCTCAACGAAATAGACTCATCCATGGTGTATCACCTCACACCTATTAGAATGGGCATCATCAGAAAATCTACAAACAACAAATGCTGGAAACGGTGTGGAGATAAGGAATCCTCTTCCACTATTGTTGGGAACGTAAATTGATACAGTCACTGTGGAGAACATTATGGAGTTTCTTATAAAACTAAGAATAGAATTACCATATGATACAGCAATCCCTCTACTGGGCATATACCCAAACAAAACCATAAATCAAAAAGAGACATTCACCACAATGTTCATTGCATCACTATTTACACTATCCAGGAAATGGAAGCAACCTAAATGCCCACAGACAGACGAATGCATAAAGATGTGGTACATATATAAAATGGAATATTACTAAGCCATAAAAAGGAATGAAATTGGGACATTTGTAGAGACGTTGATGGATCTAGAGACTGTCATACAGAGTGAAGTAAGTCAGAAAGAGAAAAACAAATCTTGTATATTAATGCATATATGTGGAACCTAGAAAAATTGTACAGATGAACCGTTTTGCAAGGCAGAAATAGAGCAACACATATATACAACAAACGTATGGACAACAAGGGGGGAAAGCTGTTGGGGATGGTGGTGGGAGGAGTTGAGATATTGGGATTGGTATGTATACATTTATATGTATAAAGTAGATAACCAAAAACAACCTGCTGTATAAAAATATAAAATTAAATTCAAAAAAAAATTAAAAAAAGTAAAACAGAAAAAATATTCTTCCCTTCACATACATGTATTTATATGAATAAATTATTTCCATGCTTATATCTGTAAATACACAAAAGAGGAATAAAATCTACCTTGAACCAAAAACGAAAAAAAGATAAAAAAGAACAGAACCCACCAGTTACACAGAGGAAAACCGTTTCAGGGCACTTGCTCCAATTGCAAACAATTCTGAATTTGGTCAGTGGTGGGGAATCATCTCCCATTCAGCCAGCATGCTCCTCGCAACAAGCGTCCTCACTGCAAAGCTGGGGGACCGTGCCGAGGTATCTGTGAGTAAACGTGGGCTGAGCCCCAGGCCAGCTGCTGCTGAAATGTTCCCACCCTTCCAAGGCTAAACACCTGAATATGTACAAGGACTTGAAAGCCTAGAGGAAGGGCCATGGAGCCACATGAGGGACAGCATGCCAGCCGACTTGGTGCCTGCAGGCCAGCCAGGATGGTCCTGGCCCTGGATGCTCTTCTGGAAGCTCTCCATTTCCCTGCCTGAGATACCCCTGCTGTCCCGGCCCCCACTGCTTTCTTCCTTCCTCACCTGTGCCCAGGGAGAAATTCCAGCGGCAGGTGTGGGTGACACATCCTCTTCTTTAGCAGGTAGCATCTTGGCAACTGCTGCAGAAAGTCCAGCAGAGCCCCACTCACACTGGGACACCCACAAAGCTGTGGCCTCTCACTCCCGCCCACCAGCCCAGCCCCGAGACTGCTGACAGGGCAGAGAAAATGGCGTCTGCGGGGGCTCTTGTTGCCTGGAGCGGTGTTTATATTGATCTCAACCCATGCACACCTGGGGAGGGCTGGCCGGCACGGTCAGGCTTCCCAAGCCAGCCAATAATCACCCCTCAGGGGCTCACAGTTGCTGAAAATGGAACTTGCTGAATTGGCCAGGTCCAAGGAACAGGTGTGGGCTCCTGAGAGTCAGGATAGACAAGGGGCTGCAGCTCTGGCTTGTTTTCTAAGTATATTATCTGGCCCATGAGTGGGAGACAACTTCAAGAAAACCCTCTCCTAATGAGAGGAACCCAGGAGTCAGGGAGAGGAGGGGTGGGTGGTGGTTGGAGACAGAGGCCTGGTGCCCCGGGTGCAGTGGAAGTCTCTGGAAGACCAGGTGGAGGAGGCCGCACAGAGTGATGCCCAGGGTCACAGACCTGTCAGAGCTGCTGTTTGTTAGTTCAAGTCCTGCTCTGAGGTGCTCTGTGTCAGATCTGAGCGACAGGTGAGCTGGGAGTGCTCTGCAATGAGGGCTATGTGCACGGTTCCTGTGTGCCCAGCCCTGCCAAGGTACCTGCAAGGGTAGCTCTGTATCCTGGGAGGGGCCTGACCACGGGAGCCCCATGGACTGCAGAGGACCTGCCCAGGGAAACCCATATCCTGGGAGGGGCCTGAACACGAGAGCCCCGTGGGCTGGGGTGGGGGTAGGGTACCTGCCCAGGTGAGCTCCATATCCTGGGATTGGCCTGACCTCGAGAGCCCTATGGGCTGCTGGAGTCCTGGTAAAGGATGTCAGGACAGTCAGTGAAGCCACTGAGGATATACCTCCAGTAGTTCCTAAATCCTACACCCTGCTGGTCATTCTACCAACCACCAGGACTTGGTATTCTGTATTAGTCTTCACTGATGCCTTCTTTAGTATTCCATTAGTCCCAGAGTCACAAGAAATTTTGGCTTGTGAGTGACAGGACTCAACATACAACTAAAACAATACTTCCAGGTTGTCTTGCCCCAAGGGTTCAAAAATTCCCACACCATCTTTGGGGAAAGCTCAGCTAAAGACCTAAAAGTTCTACCTCTGGAAAAGGAAACACTCCTTCAATATTCAGACGACATTCTGATCGCCAGCCCTACTAAGGAGGCCTCAGAACTACCAAGCCAATAAAGGATAGAAGTTGTCCACGAAAAAGCTCAAGTATCACAGACTACGGTGACCTGCCTGGGCTTCATTCTCACAGAAGGTCGGAGAAGCCCATCCCAGGAAAGGGAAGAAACAATTTACAGCCTTACCCCTTTCTGAAACTAGAAGACAGCTTAGGGGTTCCTGGGGAAGCCAGGGTTTCCTGCCTCTGGATCCCTAACTACAGTCTACTAGCTGGGCCTCTATATGAAACACTGAAAGGAAAAGATGATGATCCTTTTGAATAGAATCCAGAAGTGGCCTTTCAAGAATGGAAAGAGCAGTCAATTCAGACCCTTGCCCTGGAACTCCCTAATTTAGCTAAACCCTTTGACCTTTACATTCCTGGTGAAAGGTGAATCGCCATTGGAGTATTAGTGCAAAAACTGGGACCACTTGAAATGGAACAGTGCAAGAATGCCATCCAGGTAGGATAAACTATGGTCACCAAGGGGCTTGGCCCACTGCCACATCTGGCCAAGATACTGGTGGTATCTGAAAACCTGGAAATCAGCAGCCCAAAAGGCCACCTCCCTTCTAGGGGAAACGGACCCCACGTGGTGATCCTAACCCCCAACCATGCCCTGAAGTTGCAGGGTTTGCTCCGTGGGCACACTGACCTCGATTGAGGAGGCCCTCCAACTCCAACCTCCAGAGAGATAACCGGGGGCAACGGGGCACCATGACGACCCGTGTGACCATCACTTGACCTGGAGTTTCTCTCATAAAACAACAAGAGTGTGTCCCAAAAGAGTAGACTACTGCTTGCAGTACTTACTGTACCCAGAGGGGAGCTAATAATCTTGGCGGGGGAACCGTATATCATGCTGTCACCATAGAAAAGCCTACAGACACCCTGATGATGGTGGCCAATAAGACCGGCTGGACTCCTGTTTACTTCCAAAGGCTCTTGACTCAGTGACCATCATGATCCTTCATCACCACTGACCCTGGACTGTCTGGGAGCTGAGCGGGCAGGATCCTGACACCTGGTGCTGTTTTTACGTTAATTCAGGGGCCTAATGGAAGAAAGCGCAGACTGTTGGTCAGAGCATCTAGGCTGGCAGAAACGGTCAGTCAGAGCATCTAGGCTGGCAGAAACGGTCAGCCTAAGGTGGCCGAACAAATGTGGGGCGGGGTGAAACTGGACCTCACAGCGCCACTGCACATCTCCTTTCTGGACCCTTAAAGGTCATTAGAATCTATAACACTTCCAATACTGGTGCTCAGGCGGACGAGCAGGGAGGCAGGAGGCCTGGGGACAATCAACGTCACCTGGAGGCTGCTGGGGAGAAGTTCTGACCCTCGCCCACGGGTATGAAGCCTCCTAACTCAGCACTCAGCAGTTACAGAAGAAGGGTCTGCACCCGCAGCACTCCAAGAATGAGGAAAGGGACAAAAGGCAGAAGAGAAGTTTGTCCCAGGCAAAGCCCCTTAAAAATGCCTGGGAGATAAAAATAGAATCTGGGCAATAAAATAAAGTCTAACCTTTTTTATCCTTTGTGCTTTGTCTAATTTCAGGTGCTCCTAGGGTCCCGCATACAGAGGTTCCACACCCGGCACTTCAGACCAGATTTCCTAGAGCAGAATGGCTCGATGACACTTCAGCTCCTGGGGCCCAGTTCAGACTCCGTGACATAGAGCCTGAGCTGCAGCCAACCAGGTCCTCGAGAGCTCAGCCCCCTCCCTCCCAGTGACTCTGACAGGATCTCTACACAGCAGCCCAGCCCACAGCCCACAGGGTAGCACCTCTCCATTCTCTGATCAAAATATAAAGTTTCCTTTGCTTTTGAACCAAACTCAGTCTCGATCTATTGGCTCCAATGACACTGGGCAGGGGGACACTTGTTGGCGTCCACTCTGGAGGATCAGTAACAGAAATTGAGAACATTGTAACTTCAATGAACAGATGTGGGAGCCAAACTGTAATTAACATAGAACAGTGTATAAGGCTCGGGTAAAATAAGATGTTTCTAACACTTCCATTTGATATTTCCATCACTTTCTTATAAGCAAGTTCAGTGAAAAGGTTTGTCTTCTTTGTCAGGTCAATATTAGAGAAACAAAGTGATTTCTTTCCAAGGATGTACATCTAATAATCTTGGTTAAAGCTTCAATCTTGTTTTAAATGCTTTTGCATTGAAAATGATACCTCTCTTTCAGCTCCCCCATTTCTGAGAAGCATAAAATCTTATAATTTATTATTACCAAAGGGAAATGGTAGGAGGAGGGATCAATTAACAGTTTGGGATTAACACATACACACTGCTATGTATGAAATCATCAGCAAGGAACTACTGTATAGCACAGGGAACTACACTCAATATTTTGCAATAACCTATAAGGGGAAATGATCTGAAAAAGAATAGATATTTTTATTGACATCATCCATCAATGACAGTAAAAATGGAATCTAAGGGAAGACAGTGGTGAGTGCTTGTGACCCTGAAGACTTCAATCATCTAAAGTTTGGACTCTGCCTACTTCCCAAGGCCCTTAATGAACATATGTGTAGCCGTAGCTTATAAAATTCCCCAGGTTGGGTTGCGGAGAGACACTGATATTTAAAATCCCCTGGTGTTCTCCTCACATGAATGGGACCCTTCCTACACCTAAAACATGCCTGTCACACCCAGAGGATGGTATACCGTCTGATCGGGAAAAGTTTGGAAAAGGCATCTCATCTCCTCATCTCTTGGTGCTAGGGTTCACCACTCCAGCGTCTTTACTAACAGTCTCCCCACTTGGAGATGTCAGCACTGTCAACATCCTGTTGCATACAGTTTGGAATTTGTCCAGAGGATGAAGCAGAAGGAGGAGGAACAATGAGAGACAAGTCCTAGGTGTTCGGACAGGCACATGTCACTCTAATTTCCAATCAGGAAGACGAATTGACCAAAGGCTAGGGTTGCCCATGGAAACAGAATAGGGCTTGAGGAATCCTGATGCTTTGTGGCCAGTTCCCATAAACACAAGTTGGAAAATGGAACTCAGGGGCACTAAAATTCACGAAACTGCAGAATTGAAAATATCTATCACTGAAAAATGTCTTGAGGAAAGTCAGAGAAAAGGACTTGTAAGCAACGGAGAATGGCAGGAAAGGGATTGGAAGAGGTAGAAAGGACTCGCCATTAAGCACAAGAAAAGGGGCTGAACATTGCCAACATTGCAGTTGGCCAAAAAGGGTGTATGCGTCTTTTTCTGTATATATTCAAGAAAAGGGCATACACTTTTTTAGCCAACCAAACAGGTGGGCACTGGAAATCAATACTACAAAACATATCACTTTGCATCAGTCAGAAGAGCCGTCCTCATAAAGTGTAAACACCAGAAATGCAGGACAGGGCAAGGAGAAAAGGGAGCCCTGTGAGTCTTATAGTGGAAATGTATATTGCCAACGGTCACTCTGGATAAGTGTATTGTGTTTACTAAAGCATCTAAAAAATGAGCTACCGAGCACAGGGCACTTGCACTCATGGACGTATATCTTGGGAAAAACAAAAATCGAGAGGACACAGGCACCCCAATGTTTACCACCTCTCTGTTTAAAAGATCCTCGACTAGGATATAACTTAAATGTATCTGCAGAGAAAAAACGGATAGAGATGTGGTGCTTATGTAGAGTGGAATATTACTCAGTCTGGAAATCAATGAAATACGGCCAGTTATAACAACTCCAGAGGAGTTACGTGTGATCATTCGAAGTCACATAATTCAAAAAGAAAAAGACATAAGATATTACTAATACATGGAATGTTAACATGGCTACACATGAACTGAATCACAAAAGAGAAGAGGGTTTCAAATTAAGAAAACTAACTTATGCTTCCTTAAGGGGAAAGGTGAGTTGGGGTGCTGCATAAAACCAGAGACTGAAATTAGCGCAGATAACATTCCATAAGCCAAATATGTAATAGACAAGACCTACTCCTTGCTCAACGAAATGGACTCAACACCACATATTAAACGCCTAGGAATATACCTGACTAGGAAGAATCTTAAAACCCATGGATATATATGTCTCCGTAAGAGAATCAAGCGTGTGTACAGTGGCCGAAACGCAGCAGTGAAAATCCGATAAATCCCATTATTAAAATAAATTTCAAAAACAAAACACAATGACAGTGAAATAGGTAGCAATTCTTAAATAATTCACTAAGGGCATGTGATGCAACCTGGATTTACCACATCTACACCCAGAGCTGGTTGAGACATAAGGCTGGACACTTCAGGCTGATAGCATTGGTGAGTTTCAGTGAACAAATGCAGATCCTTTGAAGTCATACTGCATGGTACCCATTCCAAGGGTCCCAACTCTCCAGGTTCAAGGGATTCTTTCTTCAGCTAAAACAATCGTCGGAAACGCCGAGTATGGTCCACGGTGTGATTAGGAAATGATTTAAAAAGCATCTCAGTTTTCGTATCCTGGTCCTCGGGTTCACCATTCCAGACGGTTTACTAACAATCTCCCCGCTTGGAGAGTCAGTGTCTTTAACCTCCTGTTTGGCACAGCTTGCAATTTGTGCGCAAGATGAACAGGAATAGGGAGAACCAATGAGAGACTAGCTAAAGCTGTCTGCACGGGCAAATGTAACGCTCATTGCCCACCAGGAAGAGGAATTAAATAAAGGCTCAGCGTGCCCTGCCGGAAACAGATTAGGGTCTGAAGCACTCCTGCGGTTTTGTGCCCAGCTCACAAGAAAGCGAGTTGAAGAAAGGAGCTCAGGGGCACTGTAATTCACAACCCTGCAGAGTTATAAATGACAGCTATCCTCCAAAAATATATTGAAGTAAGCCTGCGAAGGGGACTTGAAAGCGGGGCAGAATTTCAGGAAAACAATTGCAGGGGGTAGACTGGAATTGCCCAGAAAGCATAGGAAAAGAGGCAGAACGTCGACAATGATGCACTTGGCCAAAAAGTGTGTATGCATTTTTTCCTGAATATATTCAGGAAAAAATGCATACGCCCTTTTTCGCAAACCAAGCAAGCCTGTAAAGGAAATCTGCACTACAATGAAGTCTCACTGCCCCCTGGGCAAAAGGGCCATCTGAAAACAGTGTAAAATCCAGAAAGGTAGGACAGGATATGGAGAACAGGGAGCCTTGTTATGCTGATTGGCAGGATGTAAATTGCCAGGAGTCACCCTGGAGAAGT
The DNA here is from genome assembly GCF_963924675.1 of Phocoena phocoena. Lineage (NCBI taxonomy): Eukaryota > Metazoa > Chordata > Mammalia > Artiodactyla > Phocoenidae > Phocoena > Phocoena phocoena. The sequence continues at coordinate 318,331 of NW_027077566.1, read as the reverse complement.
GTATGGTGTTTCCTGAAACATGTAAGAAACAAAGCAACACGGCCTATGGCATTTCCACTTATGGTACCAAATATTACGGAAATTAAAATCAAAAACAGACAGCCACCCCAATGTTTGGGACGGCTGTGTTCACAAGAAGCTCGTCTACAGTACCAGGTAAATATCTCAGAATGTAAAAAATGGATAAAGAAGTTGTGGCACGTACGTACAATGCAATATCACTCAGCAATGAAATCTGTGTCATCAGGCCCATAGCGGCATAGTGAGTGGATGCAGGTACGGTGATTCTACGTGACCTACGTCAAACAGAAAAAGAAACATCATAAGATATCACTAATACACGGAATGTAAACTTGACTACACATGAACTGAATTACAAAACAGAACAGGGTCTCAAATTTAGAAAACCAACTAGTGCTTGCTTATGGGGAAAGGTGCGTTGCGGTGCTGCATAAAACCAGAGACTGAAATTAGCACAGATAACTTTCCATAAGCCAAATATGTAATAGACAAGACCTACTCCTTGCTCAACGAAATGGACCCAACACCACATATTCAACGCCTAGGAATATACCTGACTAGGAAGAATCTTAAAACCCATGGATATATATGTCTCTGTAAGAGAATCAAGCGTGTGTACAGCGGCCGAAACGCAGCAGTGAAAATCCGATAAATCCCATTATCAAAATAAATTTTGAAAACAAAACACAAAGACAGTGAAATAGAGAGCAAATCTTAAATAATTCACTCAGGGCATGTGATGCAACCGGGATTTACCACAACTACACCCAGAGCTGGTTGAGACATAAGGCTGGACACTTCAGGCTGATAGCATTGGTGAGTTTCGGTGAGCAAATGCAGACCCTTTGAAGTCATACTACATGGTACCCATTCCAAGGGTCCCAACTCTCCAGGTTCAAAGGATTCTTCCTCCAGCTAAAACATGCATGGGAAACCCAGAGTATGGTCCACCGTGTGATTGGGAAAAGATTTAAAATGCATCTCAGTTTCCGTATCCTAGTCCTCGGGTTCACCATTCCAGATGCTTTACTCACACTCTCCCCGTTTGGAGAGTAAGTGCCTTTAACCTCCTATTTGGCACAGCTTGCAATTTCTGTGCAAGATGAACAGGAATAGGAGAACCAATGAGAGACTAGCTGTAGGTGTCTGCACGGGCAAATGTAACGCTCATTTCCCACCAGGAAGAGGAATTAACCAAAGGCTCAGCATGCCCTGCCGGAAACGGATTAGGGCCTGAAGCAATCCTGCGGTTTTGTGCCCAGCTCACAAGAAAGCGAGTTGAAGAAAGGAGCTCAGGGCCATTGTAATTCACAAACCTGCAGAGTTATAAATGACAGCTATCCTCCAAAAATATATTGAAGTAAGCCTGCGAAGGGGACTTGAAAGCGGGGCAGAATTTCAGGAAAACCATTGCAGGGGGTAGACAGGAATTGCCCTGAAAGCATAGGAAAAGAGGCACAACATCGCCAATGATGCACTTGGCCAAAAAGTGCGTATGCGTTTTTTCCTGAATATATTCAGGAAAAAACGCATACGCACTTTTTGGTCAACCAAGCAAGCCTGTTAAAGAAATCTGCACTACAATGAAGTCTCACTGCCCCCCTGGCAATAGGGCCATCTGAAAAAAGTGGAAAATCCAGAAAGGTAGGGCAGGATATGGAGAACAGTGAGCCTTGTTATGCTGATTGGCAGGATGTAAATTGCCAACAGCCACCCTGGAGAAGTGTATGGTGTTTCCTGAAACACGTAAGAAACAAAGCAACACAGCCTATGGCACTTGCACTTATGGTCCTATAGCTTAGGGAAATTAAAATCAAAAACAGATAGCCACCCCAATGTTTGGGACGTCTGTGTTCACAAGAAGCTTGTCTACAGTACCAGGTAAATATCCCAGAAAGCAAAAAATGGATAAAGAAGTTGTGGCATGTACGTACAATGGAATATCACTCAGCAATGAAATCTGTGTCATCAGGCCCGTAGTGGCATAGTGAGTGGATGCAGGTACGGTGATTCTACGTGAACTACGTCACACAGAAAAAGAAACATCATAAGATATCAGTAATACACGGGATGTAAACTTGACTACACATGAACTGAATTACAAAACAGAACAGGGTCTCAAGTTTAGAAAACCAACTAGTGCTTGCTTATGGGGAAAGGTGCCTTGGGGTGCTGCATAAAACAAGAGACTGAAATTAGCACAGATAACATTCCATAAGCCAAATATGTAATAGACAAGACCTACTCCTTGCTCAACGAAATGGACTCAACACCACATATTCAACGCCTAGGAATATACCTGACTAGGAAGAATCTTAAAACCCATGGATTTATATGTCTCCGTAAGAGATTCAAGCGTGTGTACAGCGGCATAAACGCAACAGTGAAAATCTGATAAATCCCATTATCAAAATAAATTTCAAAAACAAAACACAAAGACAGTGAAATAGAGAGCAATTCTTAAATAATTCACTCAGGGCATGTGATGCAACCGGGATTTAACACATCTACACCCAGAGCTGGTTGAGACATAAGGCTGGACACTTCAGGCTGATAGCATTGGTGAGTTTCGGTGAGCAAATGCAGACCCTTTGAAGTCATACTGCATGGTACCCATTCCATGGGTCCCAACTCTCCAGGTTCAAGGGATGCTTCCTCCAGCTAAAACATGCATGGGATACCCAGAGTATCGTCCACCATTTGATTGGGAAACGATTTAAAATGCATCTCAGTTTTCGTATCCTGGTCCTCGGGTTCACCATTCCAGATGCTTTACTAACACTCTCCCCGCTTGGAGAGTCTGTGCCTTTAACCTCCTCTTTGGCACAGCTTGCAATTTCTGTGCAAGATGTACAGGAATAGGGAGAACCAATGAGAGACTAGCTGTAGGTGTCTGCACGGGCAAATGTAACGCTCATTGCCCACCAGGAAGAGGAATTAAACAAAGGCTCAGTGTGCCCTGCTGGAAACAGATTAGGGCCTGAAGCAATCCTGCGGTTTTGTGCCCAGCTCACAAGAAAGCGAGTTGAAGAAAGGAGCTCAGGGGCACTGTAATTCACAAACGTGCAGAGTTATAAATGACAGCTATCCTCCAAAAATATATTGAAGTAAGCCTGCGAAGGGGACTTGAAAGCGGGGCAGAATTTCAGGAAAACGATTGCAGGGGGTAGACTGGAATTGCCCTGAAAGCATAGGAAAAGAGGCACAACGTCGAAAATGATGCACTTGGCCAAAAAGGGCGTATGCGTTTTTTCCTGAATATATTCAGGAAAAAACGCATATGCACTTTTTCACCAACCAAGCAAGCCTGTAAAGGAAATCTCCATTACAATGAAGTCTCACTGCCCCCCTGGCAAAAGGGCCATCTGAAAAAAGTGTAAAATCCAGAAAGGTAGGACAGGATATGCAGAACAGGGAGCCTTGTTATGCTGATTGGGAGGATGTAAATTGCCAAGAGCCACCCTGGATAAGTGTATGGTGTTTCCTGAAACACGTAAGAAATAAAGGAACACAGCCTATGGCAATTGCACTTATGGTCCTATAGCTTACGGAAATTAAAATCAAAAACAGACAGCCACCCCAATATTTGGGACGGCTGTGTTCACAAGAAGCTCGTCTACAGTATCAGGTAAATATCCCAGAAAGCAAAAAATGGATAAACAAGTTGTGGCACGTACGTACAATGCAATATCACTCAGCAATGAAATCTGTGTCATCAGGCCCGTAGCGGCATAGTGAGTGGATGCAGGTACGGTGATTCTACTTGAACTACGTCACACAGAAAAAGAAACACCATAAGATATCACTAATACACGGAATGTAAACTTGACTACACATGAACTGAATTACAAAACAGAACAGGGTCTCAAATTTAGAAAACCAACTAGTGCTTGCTTAATAGACAAGAACTACTCCTTGCTCAACGAAATGGACCCAACACCACATATTCAATGCCTAGGAATATACCTGACTAGGAAGAATCTTAAAACCCATGGATATATATGTCTCCGTAAGAGAATCAAGCGTGCGTACAGCGGCCGAAACGCAGCAGTGAAAATCCGATAAATCCCATTCTCAAAACAAATTTCGAAAACAAAGCACAAAGACAGTGAAATAGAGAGCAATTCTTAAATAATTCACTCAGGGCATGTGATGCAACTGGGATTGACCACATCTACACCCAGAGCTGGTTGAGACATAAGGCTGGACACTTCAGGCTGATAGCATTGGTGAGTTTCGGTGAGCAAATGCAGACCCTTTGAAGTCATACTGCATGGTACCCATTCCATGGGTCCCAACTCTCCAGGTTCAAGGCATTCTTCCTCCAGCTAAAATATGCATGGGAAAGCCAGAGTATCGTCCACCGTGTGATTGGGAAACGATTTAAAATGCATCTCAGTTTTCGTATCCTGGTCCTCGGGTTCACCATTCCAGATGCTTTACTAACACTCTCCCCGCTTGGAGAGTCACTGCCTTTAACCTCCTCTTTGGCACAGCTTGCAATTTCTGTGCAAGATGAACAGGAATAGGGAGAACCAATGAGAGACTAGCTGTAGGTGTCTGCACGGGCAAATGTAACGCTCATTGCCCACCAGGAAGAGGAATTAAACAACGGCTCAGTGTGCCCTGCTGGAAACAGATTAGGGCCTGAAGCAATCCTGCGGTTTTGTGCCCAGCTCACAAGAAAGCGAGTTGAAGAAAGGAGCTCAGGGGCAATGTAATTCACAAACCTGCAGAGTTATAAATGACAGCTATCTTCCAAAAGTATATTGAAGTAAGCCTGCAAAGGGGACTTGAAAGCGGGGCAGAATTTCAGGAAAACGATTGCAGGGGGTAGACTGGAATTGCCCTGAAAGCATAGGAAAAGAGGCACAACGTCGACAATGATGCACTTGGCCAAAAAGGGCGTATGCGTTTTTTCCTGAATATATTCAGGAAAAAACGCATACGCCCTTTTTGGCCAACCAGGCAAGCCTGTAAAGGAAATCTGCACTACAATGAAGTCTCACTGCCCCTCGGGCAAGAGAGCCATCTGAAAAAAGTGAAAAATCCAGAAAGGTAGGACAGGATATGGAGAACAGGGAGCCTTGTTTTGCTGATTGGCAGGATGTAAATTGCCAACAGCCACCCTGGAAAAGTGTATGGTGTTTCCTGAAACACGTAAGAAATAAAGCAACACAGCCTTTGGCAATTGCACTTATGGTCCTATTCCTTAGGGATATTAAAATCAAAAACAGAGAGCCACCCCAAAGTTTGGGACGGCTGTGTTCCCAGGAAGCTCGTCTACAGTACCAGGTAAATATCCCAGAAAGCAACAAATGGATAAAGAAGTTGTGGCACGTACGTGCAATGCAATATCACTCAGCAATGAAATCTGTGTCATCAGGCCCGTAGCGGCATAGTGAGTGGATGCAGGTACGGTGATTCTACGTGAACTACGTCACACAGAAAAAGAAACATCATAAGATATCACTAATGCACTGAATGTAAACTTGACTACACATGAACTGAATTAAAAAACAGAACAGGGTCTCAAATTTAGAAAACCAACTAGTGCTTGCTTATGGGGAAAGGTGCGTTGGGGTGCTGCATAAAATCAGAGACTGTAATTAGCACAGATAACTTTCCATAAGCCAAATATGTAATAGACAAGACCTACTCCTTGCTCAACGAAATGGACCCAACACCAGATATTCAACGCCTAGGAATATACCTGACTAGGAAGAATCTTAAAACCCATGGATATATATGTCTCCGTAAGAGAATCAAGCGTGTGTACAGCGGCCGAAACGCAGTAGTGAAAATCCGATAAATCCCATTATCAAAATAAATTTCGAAAGCAAAACACAAAGACAGTGAAATAGAGAGCAATTCTTAAATAATTCACTCAGGGCATGTGATGCAACCGGGATTTAGCACATCTACACCCAGAGCTGGTTGAGACATAAGGCTGGACACTTCAGGCTGATAGCATTGGTGAGTTTCGGTGAGCAAATGCAGACCCTTTGAAGTCATACTGCATGGTACCCATTCCATGGGTCCCAACTCTCCAGGTTCAAGGGATTCTTCCTCCAGCTAAAACATGCATGAGAAACCTAGAGTATCGTCCACCGTGTGACTGGGAAACAATTTAAAATGCATCTCAGTTTTTGTATCCTGGTCCTCGGGTTCACCATTCCAGATGCTTTACTAACACTCTCCCCGCTTGGAGAGTCAGTGCCTTTAACCTCCTCTTTGGCACAGGTTGCAATTTCCGTGCAAGATGAACAGGAATAGGGAGAAACAATGAGAGACTAGCTGTAGGTGTCTGCACGGGCAAATGTAACGCTCATTGCCCAGCAGGAAGAGGATTTAAACAAAGGCTCAGTGTGCCCTCCTGGAAACAGATTAGGGCCTGAAGCAACCCTGCGGTTTTGTGCCCAGCTCACAAGAAAGCGAGTTGAAGAAAGGAGCTCAGGGGCACTGTAATTCACAAACCTGCAGAGTTATAAATGACAGCTATCTTCCAAAAGTATATTGAAGTAAGCCTCCGAAGGGGACTTGAAAGCGGGGCAGAATTTCAGGAAAACGACTGCAGGGGGTAGACTGGAATTGCCCTGAAAGCATAGGAAAAGAGGCACAATGTCGACAATGATGCACTTGGTCAAAAAGGGCGTATGCGTTTTTTCCTGAATATATTCAGGAAAAAACGCATACGCCCTTTTTGGCCAACCAAGCAAGCCTGTAAAGGAAATCTGCACTACAATGAAGTCTCACTGCCCCCTGGGCAAGAGGGCCATCTGAAAAAAGTGTAAAATCCAGAAAGGTAGGACAGGATATGGAGAACAGGGAGCCTTGTTATGCTGATTGGCAGGATGTAAATTGCCAACAGCCACCATGGAGAAGTGTATGGTGTTTCCTGAAACACGTAAGAAATAAAGCAACACAGCCTATGGCAATTGCACTTATGGTCCTATTCCTTAGTGAAATTAAAATCAAAAACAGAGAGCCACTCCAAAGTTTGGGACGGCTGTGTTTCCAAGAAGCTCGTCTACAGTACCAGGTAAATATCCCAGAAAGCAAAAAATGGATAAAGAAGTTGTGGCACGTACGTGCAATGCAATATCACTCAGCAATGAAATCTGTGTCATCAGGCCCGTAGCGGCATAGTGAGTGGATGCAGCTACGGTGATTCTACGTGAACTACGTCACACAGAAAAAGAAACATCATAAGGTATCACTAATACACGGAATGTAAACTTGACTACACATGAACTGAATTACAAACCAGAACACGGTCTCAAATTTAGAAAACCAACTAGTGCTTGCTTATGGGGAAAGGTGCCTTGGGGTGCTGCATAAAACCAGAGACTGAAATTAGCACAGATAACATTCCATAAGCCAAATATGTAATAGACAAGACCTACTCCTTGCTCAACGAAATGGACTCAACACCACATATTCAACGCCTAGGAATATACCTGACTAGGAAGAATCTTAAAACCCATGGATATATATGTCTCCGTAAGAGAATCAAGCGTGTGTACAGCGGCCGAAACGCAGCAGTGAAAATCCGATAAATCCCATTATCAAAATAAATTTCGAAAACAAAACACAAAGACAGTGAAATAGAGAGCAATTCTTAACTAATTCACTCAGGGCATGTGATGCAACCGGGATTGACCACATCTACACCCAGAGCTGGTTGAGACATAAGGCTGGACGCTTCAGGCTGATAGCATTGTTGAGTTTCGGTGAGCAAATGCAGACCCTTTGAAGTCATACTGCATGGTACCTATTCCATGGGTCCCAACTCTTCAGGTTCAAGGGATTCTTCCTCCAGCTAAAACATGCATGGGAACCCCACAGTATGGTCCACCGTGTGATTGGGAAACGATTTAAAATGCATCTCAGTTTTCGTATCCTGGTCCTCGGGTGCACCATTCCACATGCTTTACTAACACTCTCCCCGCTTGGAGAGTCACTGCCTTTAACCTCGTGTTTGGCACAGCTTGCAATTTCTGTGCAAGATGAACAGGAATAGGGAGAACCAATGAGAGACTAGCTGTAGGTGTCTGCACGGGCAAATGTAACGCTCATTGCCCACCAGGAAGAGGAATTAAACAAAGGCTCAGCGTGCCCTGCTGAAAACAGATTAGGGCCTGAAGCAATCCTGCGGTTTTGTGCCCAGCTCACAAGAAAGCGAGTTGAAGAAAGGAGCTCAGGGGCACTGTAATTCAAAAACCTGCAGAGTTATAAATGACAGCTATCCTCCAAAAATATATTGAAGTAAGCCTGCGAAGGGGACTTGAGAGCGGGACAGAATTTCAGGAAAACGATTGCAGGGGTAGACTGGAATTGCCCTGAAAACATAGGAAAAGAGGCAGAACGTCGACAATGATGCACTTGGCCGAAAAGGGCGTATGCGTTTTTTCCTGAATATATTCAGGAAAAAATGCATACGCCCTTTTTGGCCAACCAAGCAAGCCTGTAAAGGAAATCTGCACTACAATGAAGTCTCACTGCCCCCACACCCCGGGCAAAAGGGCCATCTGAAAAAAGTGTAAAATCCAGAAAGGTAGGACAGGATATGGAGAACAGGGAGCCTTGTTATGCTGATTGGCAGGATGTAAATTGCCAACAGCCACCCTGGAGAAGTGTAGGGTGTTTCCCGAAACACGTAAGAAACAAAGCAACACAGCCTGTGGCACTTCCACATATGGTCCTATAGCTTACGGAAATTAAAATCAAAAACAGAGAGCCACCCCAAAGTTTGGGACGGCTGTGTTCCCAAGAAGCTCGTCTACAGTACCAGGTAAATATCCCAGAAAGCAAAAAATGGATAAAGAAGTTGTGGCACGTACGTGCAATGCAATATCACTCAGCAATGAAATCTTTGTCATCAGGCCCGTAGCGGCATAGTGAGTGGATGCAGGTACGGTGATTCTACGTGAACTACGTCACACAGAAATGGAAACATCATAAGATATCACTAATACACGGAATGTAAACTTGACTACACATGAACTGAATTACAAAACAGAACAGGGTCTCAAATTTAGAAAACCAACTAGTGCTTGCTTATGGGGAAAGTTGCCTTGGGGTGCTGCATAAAACCAGAGACTAAAATTAGCACAGATAACATTCCATAAGCCAAATATGTAATAGACAAGACCTACTCCTTGCTCAACGAAATGGACTCAACACCACATATTCAACGCCTAGGAATATACCTGACTAGGAAGAATCTTAAAACCCATGGATATATATGTCTCCGTAAGAGAATCAAGCGTGTGTACAGCGGCCGATACGCAGCAGTGAAAATCTGATAAATCCCATTATCAAAATAAATTTCGAAAACAAAACACAAAGACAGTGAAATAGAGAGCAATTCTTAAATAATTCACTCAGGGCATGTGATGCAACCGGGATTGACCACATCTACACCCAGAGCTGATTGAGACATAAGGCTGGACACTTCAGGCTAATAACATTGGTGAGTTTCGGTGAGCAAATGCAGACCCTTTGAAGTCATACTGCATGGTACCTATTCCATGGGTCCCAACTCTTCATGTTCAAGGGATTCTTCCTCCAGCTAAAACATGCATGGGAAACCCAGAGTATCGTCCACCGTGTGATTGGGAAACGATTTACAATGCATCTCAGTTTTCGTATCCTGGTCCTCGGGTTCACCATTCCAGATGCTTTACTAACACTCTCCCCGCTTGGAGAGTCAGTGCCTTTATCCTCCTCTTTGGCACAGCTTGCAATTTCTGTGCAAGATGAACAGGAATAGGGAGAACAAATGAGAGACTAGCTGTAGGTGTCTGCACGGGCAAATGTAACGCTCATTGCCCACCAGGAAGAGGAATTAAACAAAGGCTCAGTGTGCCCTGCTGGAAACAGATTAGGGCCTGAAGCAATCCTGCGGTTTTGTGCCCAGCTCACAAGAAAGCGAGTTGAAGAAAGGAGCTCAGGGGCACTGTAATTCAAAAACCTGCAGAGTTATAAATGACAGCTATCTTCCAAAAGTATACTGAACTAAGCCTGCGTAGGGGACTTGAAAGCGGGGCAGAATTTCAGGAAAACGATTGCAGGGGGTAGACAGGAATTGCCAAGAAAGCATAGGAGAAGAGGCACAACGTCGACAATGATGCACTTGGCCAAAAAGGGCGTATGCGTTTTTTCCTGAATATATTCAGGAAAAAACGCATACGCCCTTTTTGGCCAACCAAGCAAGCCTGTAAAGGAAATCTGCACTACAATGAAGTCTCACTGCCCCCCGGGCAAGAGGGCCATCTGAAAAAAGTGTAAAATCCAGAAGGTAGGACAGGATATGGAGAAGAGGGAGCCTTGTTATGCTGATTGGCAGGATGTAAATTGCCAGCAGCCACCCTGGAGAAGTGTATGGTGTTTCCTGAAACACGTAAGAAACAAAGCAACACAGCCTATGGCACTTCAACTTATGGTCCTATAGCTTACGGAAATTAAAATCAAAAACAGACAGCCACCCCAATATTTGGGACGGCTGTGTTCAGATGAAGCTCGTCTACAGTATCAGGTAAATATCCCAGAAAGCAAAAAATGGATAAAGAAGTTGTGGCACGTACGTGCAATGCAATATCACTCAGCAATGAAATCTGTGTCATCATGCCCGTAGCGGCATAGTAAGTGGATGCAGGTACGGTGATTCTACGTGAACTACGTCACACAGAAATAGAAACATCCTAAGATATCACTAATACACGGAATGTAAACTTGACTACACATGAACTGAATTACAAAACAGAAGAGGGTCTCAAATTTAGAAAACCAACCAGTGCTTGCTTATGGGGAAAGGTGCGTTGGGGTGCTGCATAAAACCAGAGACTGAAATTAGCACAGATAACATTCCATAAGCCAAATATGTAATAGACAAGACCTACTCCTTGCTCAACGAAATGGACTCAACACCACATATTCAATGCCTAGGAATATACCTGACTAGGAAGAATCTTAAAACCCATGGATATATATGTCTCGGTAAGAGAATCAAGCGTGTGTACAGCGGCGGAAATGCAGCAGTGAAAATCCGATAAATCCCATTATCAAAATAAATTTCGAAAACAAAACACAAAGACAGTGAAATAGAGAGCTACTCTTAAATAATTCACTCAGGGCATGTGAAGCAACCGGGATTGACCACATCTACACCCAGAGCTGGTTGAGACATAAGGCTGGACACTTCAGGCTGATAGCGTTGGTGAGTTTCGGTGAGCAAATGCAGACCCTTTGAAGTCATACTGCATGGTACCCATTCCATGGGTCCCAACTCTCCAGGTTCAAGGCATTCTTCCTCCAGCTAAAACATGCATGGGAAACCCAGAGTATCGTCCACCGTGTGATTGGGAAACGATTTACAATGCATCTCAGTTTTCGTATCCTGGTCCTCGGGTTCACCATTCCAGATGCTTTACTAACACTCTCCCCGCTTGGAGAGTCAGTGCCTTTATCCTCCTCTTTGGCACAGCTTGCAATTTCTGTGCAAGATGAACAGGAATAGGGAGAACAAATGAGAGACTAGCTGTAGGTGTCTGCACGGGCAAATGTAACGCTCATTGCCCACCAGGAAGAGGAATTAAACAAAGGCTCAGTGTGCCCTGCTGGAAACAGATTAGGGCCTGAAGCAATCCTGCGGTTTTGTGCCCAGCTCACAAGAAAGCGAGTTGAAGAAAGGAGCTCAGGGGCACTGTAATTCACAAACCTGCAGAGTTATAAATGACAGCTATCTTCCAAAAGTATACTGAACTAAGCCTGCGTAGGGGACTTGAAAGCGGGGCAGAATTTCAGGAAAACGATTGCAGGGGGTAGACAGGAATTGCCAAGAAAGCATAGGAGAAGAGGCACAACGTCGACAATGATGCACTTGGCCAAAAAGGGCGTATGCGTTTTTTCCTGAATATATTCAGGAAAAAACGCATACGCCCTTTTTGGCCAACCAAGCAAGCCTGTAAAGGAAATCTGCACTACAATGAAGTCTCACTGCCCCCCGGGCAAGAGGGCCATCTGAAAAAAGTGTAAAATCCAGAAGGTAGGACAGGATATGGAGAAGAGGGAGCCTTGTTATGCTGATTGGCAGGATGTAAATTGCCAGCAGCCACCCTGGAGAAGTGTATGGTGTTTCCTGAAACACGTAAGAAACAAAGCAACACAGCCTATGGCACTTCAACTTATGGTCCTATCGCTTACGGAAATTAAAATCAAAAACAGACAGCCACCCCAATATTTGGGACGGCTGTGTTCAGATGAAGCTCGTCTACAGTATCAGGTAAATATCCCAGAAAGCAAAAAATGGATAAAGAAGTTGTGGCACGTACGTGCAATGCAATATCACTCAGCAATGAAATCTGTGTCATCATGCCCGTAGCGGCATAGTAAGTGGATGCAGGTACGGTGATTCTACGTGAACTACGTCACACAGAAATAGAAACATCCTAAGATATCACTAATACACGGAATGTAAACTTGACTACACATGAACTGAATTACAAAACAGAAGAGGGTCTCAAATTTAGAAAACCAACTAGTGCTTGCTTATGGGGAAAGGTGCGTTGGGGTGCTGCATAAAACCAGAGACTGAAATTAGCACAGATAACATTCCATAAGCCAAATATGTAATAGACAAGACCTACTCCTTGCTCAACGAAATGGACTCAACACCACATATTCAATGCCTAGGAATATACCTGACTAGGAAGAATCTTAAAACCCATGGATATATATGTCTCGGTAAGAGAATCAAGCGTGTGTACAGCGGCGGAAATGCAGCAGTGAAAATCCGATAAATCCCATTATCAAAATAAATTTCGAAAACAAAACACAAAGACAGTGAAATAGAGAGCTACTCTTAAATAATTCACTCAGGGCATGTGAAGCAACCGGGATTGACCACATCTACACCCAGAGCTGGTTGAGACATAAGGCTGGACACTTCAGGCTGATAGCGTTGGTGAGTTTCGGTGAGCAAATGCAGACCCTTTGAAGTCATACTGCATGGTACCCAATCCATGGGTCCCAACTCTCCAGGTTCAAGGCATTCTTCCTCCAGCTAAAACATGCATGGGAAACCCAGAGTATCGTCCACCGTGTGATTGGGAAACGATTTAAAATGCATCTCAGTTTTCGTATCCTGGTCCTCGGGTTCACCATTCCAGATGCTTTACTAACACTCTCCCCGCTTGGAGAGTCAGTGCCTTTAACCTCCTCTTTGGCACAGCTTGCAATTTCTGTGCAAGATGAACAGGAATAGGGAGAACCAATGAGAGACTAGCTGTAGGTGTCTGCACGGGCAAATGTAATGCTCATTTCCCACCAGGAAGAGGAATTAACCAAAGGCTCAGCGTGCCCTGCCGGAAACAGATTAGGGCCTGAAGCAATCCTGCGGTTTTGTGCCCAGCTCACAAGAAAGCGAGTTGAAGAAAGGAGCTCAGGGGCACTGTAATTCACAAACCTGCAGAGTTATAAATGACAGCTATCCTCCAAAAATATATTGAAGTAAGTCTGCGAAGGGGACTTGAAAGCGGGGCTGAATTTCAGGAAAACGATTGCAGGAGGTAGACTGGAATTGCCCTGAAAGCATAGGAAAAGAGGCAGAACGTGGACAATGATGCACTTGGCCAAAAAGGGCGTATGCGTTTTTTCCTGAATATATTCAGGAAAAAACGCATACGCCCTTTTTGGCCAACCAAGCAAGCCTGTAAAGGAAATCTGCACTACAATGAAATCTCACTGCCCCCCCGGGCAAAAGGGCCATCTGAAAAAAGTGTAAAATCCAGAAAGGTAGGACAGGATATGGAGAACAGGGAGCCTTGTTATGCTGATTGGCAGGATGTAAATTGCCAGCAGCCACCCTGGAGAAGTGTATGGTGTTTCCTGAAACACGTAAGAAACAAAGCAACACAGCCTATGGCACTTCCACTTATGGTCCTATAGTTTACGGAAATTAAAATCAAAAACAGACAGCCACCCCAATATTTGGGACGGCTGTGTTCACAAGAAGCTCGTCTACAGTATCAGGTAAATATCCCAGAAAGCAAAAAATGGATAAAGAAGTTGTGGCACGTACGTGCAATGCAATATCACTCAGCAATGAAATCTGTGTCATCAGGCCCGTAGCGGCATAGTGAGTGGATGCACGTACGGTGATTCTACGTGAACTACGTCACACAGAAAAAGAAACATCATAAGGTATCACTAATACACGGAATGTAAACTTGACTACACATGAACTGAATTACAAAACAGAACAGGGTCTCAAATTTAGAAAACCAACTAGTGCTTGCTTATGGGGAAAGGTGCGTTGGGGTGCTGCATAAAACCAGAGACTGAAATTAGCACAGATAACATTCCATAAGCCAAATATGTAATAGACAAGACCTACTCCTTGCTCAACGAAATGGACTCAACACCACATATTCAACGCCTAGGAATATACCTGACTAGGAAGAATCTTAAAACCCATGGATATATATGTCTCCGTAAGAGAATCAAGCGTGTGTATAGCGGCCGAAATGCAGCAGTGAAAATCCGATAAATCCCATTATCAAAATAAATTTCGAAAACAAAATACAAAGACAGTGAAATAGAGAGCAATTCTTAAATAATTCACTCAGGGCATGTGATGCAACCGGGATTGACCACATTTACACCCAGAGCTGGTTGAGACATAAGGCTGGACACTTCTGGCTGATAGCACAGGTGAGTTTTGGTGAGCAAATGCAGACCATTTGAAGTCATACTGCATGGTACCCATTCCATGGGTCACAACTCTCCAGGTTCAAGGCATTCTTCCTCCAGCTAAAACATGCATGGGAAACCCAGAGTATCGTCCACCGTGTGATTGGGAAATGATTTAAAATGCATCTCAGTTTTCGTATCCTGGTCCTCGGGTTCACCATTCCAGATGCTTTACTAACACTCTCCCCGCTTGGAGAGTCAGTGCCTTTAACCTCCTGTTTGGCACAGCTTGCCATTTCTGTGCAAGATGAACAGGAATAGGGAGAACCAATGAGAGACTAGCTCTAGGTGTCTGCACGGGCAAATGTAACGCTCATTGCCCACCAGGAAGAGGAATTAAACAAAGGCTCAGTGTGCCCTGCTGGAAACAGATTAGGGCCTGAAGCAATCCTGCGGTTTTGTGCCCAGCTCACAAGAAAGCGAGTTGAAGAAAGGAGCTCATGGGCACTGTACTTCACAAACCTGCAGAGTTATAAATGACAGCTATCCTCCAAAAATATATTGAAGTAAGCCTGCGAAGGGGATTTGAAAGCGGGGCAGAATTTCAGGAAAACGATTGCAGGGGGTAGACTGGAATTGCCCTGAAAGCATAGGAAAAGAGGCACAACGTCGACAATGATGCACTTGGCCAAAAAGGGCGTATGCGTTTTTTCCTGAATATATTCAGGAAAAAACGCATACGCCCTTTTTGGCCAACCAAGCAAGCCTATAAAGGAAATCTGCACTACAATGAAATCTCACTGCCCCCCAGGGCAAAAGGGCCATCTGAAAAAAGTGGAAAATCCAGAAAGGTAGGACAGGATATGGAGAACAGGGAGCCTTGTTATGCTGATTGGCAGGATGTAAATTGCCAGCAGCCACCCTGGAGAAGTGTATGGTGTTTCCTGAAACACGTAAGAAACAAAGCAACACAGCCTATGGCACTTCCACTTATGGTCCTATAGCTTACGGAAATTAAAATCAAAAACAGACAGCCACCCCAATATTTGGGACGGCTGTGTTCAGAAGAAGCTCATCTACAGTATCAGGTAAATATCCCAGAAAGCAAAAAATGGATAAAGAAGTTGTGGCACGTACGTGCAATGCAATATCACTCAGCAATGAAATCTGTGTCATCAGGCCCGTAGCGGCATAGTGAGTGGATGCAGGTACGGTGATTCTACGTGAACTACGTCACACAGAAAAAGAAACATCATAAGATATCACTAATACACGGAATGTAAACTTGACTACACATGAACTGAATTACAAAACAGAACAGGGTCTCAAATTTAGAAAACCAACTAGTGCTTGCTTATGGGGAAAGGTGCCTTGGGGTGCTGCATAAAACCAGAGACTGAAATTAGCACAGATAACATTCCATAAGCCAAATATGTAATAGACAAGACCTACTCCTTGCTCAACGAAATAGACTCAACACCACATATTCAACGCCTAGGAATATACCTGACTAGGAAGAATCTTAAAACCCATGGATATATATGTCTCCGTAAGAGAATCAAGCGTGTGTACAGTGGCCGAAACGCAGCAGTGAAAATCCGATAAATCCCATTATCAAAATAAATTTCAAAAACAAAACACAAAGACAGTGAAATAGAGAGCAATTCTTAAATAATTCACTCAGGGCATGTGATGCAACCGGGATTGACCACATCTACACCCAGAGCTGGTTGAGACATAAGGCTGGACACTTCAGGCTGATAGCATTGGTGAGTTTCGGTGAGCAAATGCAGACCCTTTGAAGTCATACTGCATGGTACCCATTCCATGGGTCCCAACTCTCCAGGTTCAAGGGATTCTTCCTCCAGCTAAAACATGCATGGGAAACCAAGAGTATCGTCCACCGTGTGATTGGGAAATGATTTAAAATGCATCTCAGTTTTCGTATCCTGGTCCTCGGGTTCACCATTCCAGATGCTTTACTAACACTCTCCCCGCTTGGAGAGTCAGTGCCTTTAACCTCCTGTTTCGCACAGCTTGCAATTTCTGTGCAAGATGAACAGGAATAGGGAGAACCAATGAGAGACTAGCTGTAGGTGTCTGCACGGGCAAATGTAACGCTCATTGCCCACCAGGAAGAGGAATTAAACAAAGGCTCAGTGTGCCCTGCTGGAAACAGATTAGGGCCTGAAGCAATCATGCGGTTTTGTGCCCAGCTCACAAGAAAGCGAGTTGAAGAAAGGAGCTCAAGGGCACTGTAGTTCACAAACCTGCAGAGTTATAAATGACAGCTATCCTCCAAAAATATATTGAAGTAAGCCTGCGAAGGGGACTTGAAAGCGGGGCTGAATTTCAGGAAAACGATTGCAGGGGGTAGACTGGAATTGCCCGGAAAGCATAGGAAAAGAGGCACAACGTCGACAATGATGCACTTGGCCAAAAAGGGCGTATGCGTTTCTTCCTGAATATATTCAGGAAAAAACGCATACGCCCTTTTTGGCCAACCAAGCAAGCCTCTAAAGGAAATCTGCACTACAATGAAGTCTCACTGCCCCACCGGGCAAAAGGGCCATCTGAAAAAAGTGTAAAATCCTGAAAGGTAGGACAGGATATGGAGAACAGGGAGCCTTGTTATGCTGATTGGCAGGATGTAAATTGCCAGCAGCCACCCTGGAGAAGTGTATGGTGTTTCCTGAAACACGTAAGAAACAAAGCAACACAGCCTATGGCACTTCCACTTATGGTCCTATAGCTTACGGAAATTAAAATCAAAAACGGACAGCCACCCCAATATTTGGGACGGCTGTGTTCACAAGAAGCTCGTCTACAGTATCAGGTAAATATCCCAGAAAGCAAAAAATGGATAAAGAAGTTGTGGCACGTACGTACAATGCAATATCACTCAGCAATGAAATCTGTGTCATCAGGCCCGTAGCAGCATAGTGAGTGGATACAGGTACGGTGATTCTACGTGAACTACGTCACACAGAAAAAGAAACATCATAAGATATCACTAATACACGGAATGTAAACTTGACTACACATGAACTGAATTACAAAACAGAACAGGGTCTCAAATTTAGAAAACCAACTAGTGCTTGCTTATGGGGAAAGGTGTGTAGGGGTGCTGCATAAAACCAGAGACTGAAATTAGCACAGATAACTTTCCATAAGCCAAATATGTAATAGACAAGACCTACTCCTTGCTCAACGAAATGGACCCAACACCACATATTCAACGCCTATGAATATACCTGATTAGGAAGAATCGTAAAACCCATGGATATATATGTCTCCGTAAGAGAAACAAGCGTGTGTACAGCGGCCGAAATGCAGTAGTGAAAATCCGATAAATCCCATTATCAAAATAAATTTCGAAAACAAAACACAAAGACAGTGAAATAGAGAGCAATTCTTAAATAATTCACTCAGGGCATGTGATGCAACCGGGATTTAACACATCTACACACAGAGCTGGTTGAGACATAAGGCTGGACACTTCAGGCTGATAGCATTGGTGAGTTTCGGTGAGCAAATGCAGACCCTTTGAAGTCATACTGCATGGTACCCATTCCATGGGTCCCAACTCTCCAGGTTCAAGGGATTCTTCCTCCAGCTAAAACATGCATGGGAAACCCAGAGTATCGTCCACCGTGTGATTGGGAATCGATTTAAAATGCATCTCAGTTTTCGTATCCTGGTCCTCGGGTTCAACATTCCAGATGCTTTACTAACACTCTCCCCGCTTGGAGAGTCAGTGCCTTTAACCTCCTGTTTGGCACAGCTTGCAATTTCTGTGCAAGATGAACAGGAATAGGGAGAACCAATGAGAGACTAGCTGTAGGTGTCTGCACGGGCAAATGTAACGCTCATTGCCCACCAGGAAGGGAAATTAAACAAAGGCTCAGTGTGCCCTGCTGGAAACAGATTAGGGCCTGAAGCAATCCTGCGGTTTTGTGCCCAGCTCACAAGAAAGCGAGGTGAAGAAAGGAGCTCAGGGGCACTGTAATTCACAAACCTGCAGAGTTATAAATGACAACTATCTTCCAAAAGTATATTGAAGTAAGCCTGCGAAGGGGACTTGAAAGTGGGGCAGAATTTCAGGAAAACGATTGCAGGGTGTAGACTGGAATTGCCCTGAAAGCATAGGAAAAGAGGCACAACGTCGACAATGATGCACTTGGCCAAAAAGGGCGTATGCGTTTTTTCCTGAATATATTCAGGAAAAAACGCATACGCCCTTTTTGGCCAACCAAGCAAGCCTGTAAAGGAAATCTGCACTACAATGAAGTCTCAATGCTCCCCGGGCAGGAGGGCGATCTGAAATAAGTGTAAAATCCAGAAAGGTAGGACAGGATATGGAGAACAGCGACACTTGTTTTGCTGATTGGCAGGATGTAAATTGCCAACAGCCACCCTGGAGAAGTGTATGGTGTTTCCTGAAACACGTAAGAAATAAAGCAACACAGCCTATGGCAATTGCACTTATGGTCCTATTCCTTAGGGAAATTAAAATCAAAAACAGAGAGCCACCCCAACGTTTGGGACGGCTGTGTTCCAAAAAAGCTCGTCTACAGGACCAGGTAAATATCCCAGAAAGCAAAAAATGGATAAAGAAGTTGTGGCACGTACGTGCAATGCAATATCACTCAGCAATGAAATCTGTGTCATCAGGCCTGTAGCGGCATAGTGAGTGGATGCAGGTGCGGTGATTCTACGTGAACTACGTCACACAGAAAAAGAAACAACATAAGATATCACTAATACACGGAATGTAAACTTGACTACACATGAACTGAATTACAAAACAGAACAGGGTCTCAAATTTAGAAAACCAACTAGTGCTTGCTTATGGGGAAAGGTGCCTTGGGGTGCTGCATAAAACCAGAGACTGAAATTAGCACAGATAACTTTCCATAAGCCAAATATGTAATAGACAAGACCTACTCCTTGCTCAACGAAATGGACCCAACACCACATATTCAACGCCTAGGAATATACCTGACTAGGAAGAATCTTAAAACCCATGGATATATATGTCTCCGTAAGAGAATCAAGCGTGTGTACAGTGGCCGAAACGCAGCAGTGAAAATCCGATAAATCCCATTATCAAAATAAATTTCGAAAACAAAACACAAAGACAGTGAAATAGAGAGCAATTCTTAAATAATTCACTCAGGGCATGTGATGCAACCGGGATTGACCACATCTACACGCAGAGTTGGTTGAGACATAAGGCTGGACACTTCAGGCTGATAGCATTGGTGAGTTTCGGTGAGCAAATGCAGACCCTTTGAAGTCATACTGCATGGTACCCATTCCATGGGTCCCAACTCTCCAGCTTCAAGGGATTCTTCCTCCAGCTAAAACATGCATGGGAAACCCAGAGTATCGTCCACCGTGTGATTGAGAAACGATTTAAAATGCATCTCAGTTTTCGTATCCTGGTCCTCGGGTTCACCATTCCAGATGCTTTACTAACACTCTCCCCGCTTGGAGAGTCAGTGCCTTTAACCTCCTGTTTGGCACAGCTTGCAATTTCTGTGCAAGATGAACAGGAATAGGGAGAACCCATGAGAGACTAGCTGTAGGTGTCTGCACGGGCAAATGTAACGCTCATTTCCCACCAGGAAGAGGAATTAAACAAAGGCTCAGCGTGCCCTGCTGGAAACAGATTAGGGCCTGAAGCAATCCTGCGGTTTTGTGCCCAGCTCACAAGAAAGCGAGTTGAAGAAAGGAGCTCAGGGGCACTGTAATTCACAAACCTGCAGAGTTATAAATGACAGCTATCCTCCAAAAATATATTGAAGTAAGCCTGCGTAGGGGACTTGAAAGCGGGGCAGAATTTCAGGAAAACGATTGCAGGGGGTAGACTGGAATTGCCCTGAAAGCATAGGAAAAGAGGCACAACGTCGACAATGATGCACTTGGCCAAAAAGGGCGTATGCGTTTTTTCCTGAATATATTCAGGAAAAAACGCATACGCCCTTTTTGGCCAACCAAGCAAGCCTGTAAAGGAAATCTGCACTACAATGAAATCTCACTGCCCCCCCGGGCAAAAGGGCCATCTGAAAAAAGTGTAAAATCCAGAAAGGTAGGACAGGATATGGAGAACAGGGAGCCTTGTTATGCTGATTGGCAGGATGTAAATTGCCAACAGCCACCCTGGAGAAGTATATGGTGTATCCTGAACCACGTAAGAAACAAAGCAACACAGCCTATGGCACTTGCACTTATGGTCCTATAGCTTACGGAAATTAAAATCAAAAACAGACAGCCACCCCAATATTTGGGACGGCTGTGTTCACAAGAAGCTCGTCTACAATATCAGGTAAATATCCCAGAAAGCAAAAAATGGATAAAGAAGTTGTGGCACGTACGTACAATGCAATATCACTCAGCAATGAAATCTGTGTCATCAGGCCTGTAGCGGCATAGTGAGTGGATGCAGGTGCGGTGATTCTACGTGAACTACGTCACACAGAAAAAGAAACAACATAAGATATCACTAATACACGGAATGTAAACTTGACTACACATGAACTGAATTACAAAACAGAACAGGGTCTCAAATTTAGAAAACCAACTAGTGCTTGCTTATGGGGAAAGGTGCCTTGGGGTGCTGCATAAAACCAGAGACTGAAATTAGCACAGATAACTTTCCATAAGCCAAATATGTAATAGACAAGACCTACTCCTTGCTCAACGAAATGGACCCAACACCACATATTCAACGCCTAGGAATATACCTGACTAGGAAGAATCTTAAAACCCATGGATATATATGTCTCCGTAAGAGAATCAAGCGTGTGTACAGCGGCCGAAACGCAGCAGTGAAAATCCGATAAATCCCATTATCAAAATAAATTTCGAAAACAAAACACAAAGACAGTGAAATAGAGAGCAATTCTTAAATAATTCACTCAGGGCATGTGATGCAACCGGGATTGACCACATCTACACCCAGAGCTGGTTGAGACATAAGGCTGGACACTTCAGGCTAATAGCATTGGTGAGTTTCGGTGAGCAAATGCAGACACTTTGAAGTCATACTGCATGGTACCCATTCCATGGGTCCCAACTCTTCAGGTTCAAGGGATTCTTCCTCCAGCTTAAACATGCATAGGAAACACAGAGTATGGTCCACCGTGTGATTGGGAAACGATTTAAAATGCATCGTAGTTTTCGTATCCTGGTCCTCGGGTTCACCATTCCAGATGCTTTACTAACACTCTCCCCGCTTGGAGAGTCAGTGCCTTTAACCTCCTGTTTCACACAGCTTGCAATTTCTGTGCAAGATGAACAGGAATAGGGAGAACCAATGAGAGACTAGCTGTAGGTGTCTGCACGGGCAAATGTAACGCTCATTGCCTACCAGGAAGAGGAATTAAACAAAGGCTCAGTGTGCCCTGCTGGAAACAGATTAGGGCCTGAAGCAATCCTGCGGTTTTGTGCCCAGCTCACAAGAAAGCGAGTTGAAGAAAGGAGCTCAGGGGCACTGTACTTCACAAACCTGCAGAGTTATAAATGACAGCTATCCTCCAAAAATATATTGAAGTAAGCCTGCGAAGGGGACTTGAAAGCGGGGCTGAATTTCAGGAAAACGATTGCAGGGGGTAGACTGGAATTGCCCTGAAAGCATAGGAAAAGAGGCACAACGTCGACAATGATGCACTTGGCCAAAAAGGGCGTATGCGTTTTTTCCTGAATATATTCAGGAAAAAACGCATACGCCCTTTTTGGCCAACCAAGCAAGCCTGTAAAGGAAATCTGCACTACAATGAAATCTCACTGCCCCCCCGGGCAAAAGGGCCATCTGAAAAAAGTGTAAAATCCAGAAAGGTAGGACAGGATATGGAGAACAGGGAGCCTTGTTATGCTGATTGGCAGGATGTAAATTGCCAGCAGCCAACCTGGAGAAGTGTATGGTGTTTCCTGAAACACGTAAGAAACAAAGCAACACAGCCTATGGCACTTCCACTTATGGTCCTATAGCTTACGGAAATTAAAATCAAAAACAGATAGCCACCCCAATATTTGGGACGGCTGTGTTCACAAGAAGCTCGTCTACAGTATCAGGTAAATATCCCAGAAAGCAAAAATTGGATAAAGACGTTGTGGCACGTACGTGCAATGTAATATCACTCAACAATGAAATCTGTGTCATCAGGTCCATAGCGGCATAGTGAGTGGATGCAGGTATGGTGATTCTACGTGAAATAAGTCACACATAAAAAGAAACCTCATAAGGTATCACTAATACACAGTATGTAAACTTGACTACACATGAACTGAATTACAAAACAGAACAGTCTCAAATTTAGAAAACCAACTTGTGCTTGCTTATGGAGAAAGGTGCGTTGGAGTGCTGCATAAAACCAGAGACTGAAATTAGCACAGATACCGTTCCATAAGCCAAATATGTAATAGACAAGACCTACTCCTTGCTCAACGAAATGGACTCAACACCACATATTCAACGCCTAGGAATATACCTGACTAGGAAGAATCTTAAAACCCATGGATTTATATGTCTCCGTAAGAGAATCAAGAGTGTTTATAGCGGCATTAACGCAGCAGTGAAAATCCGATAAATCCCAGTGTCAAAAAAAAATTTCAAAAACAAAACACAATGACAGTGAAATAGAGAGCAATTCTTAAATAACTCACACAGGGCATGTGATGCAACCTGGTTTACCACATCTACACCCAGAGCTGGGTGAGAGATAAGGTTGGACTCTTTGTGCTGATAGCATTGGTGACGTTCGGTGAGCAAATGCAGAACCTTTGATGTCATACTGCCTGGTACCCATTCCATGGTTCCCAACTCTCCAGGTTCTAAGGATTCTTCCTTCAGCTAAAATTTGCATGGGAAACCCAGAGTATGCTCCACCGTGTGACTGGGAAACCTTTTTACATGCATGTCTGTTTTCGTCCCCTGGTACTCAGGTTCACCATTCCAGACCCTTTTCTTACACTCTCCCCATTTGGAGAGTCAGTGCCTTTAACCTCCTGTTTGGCAGTGTTGGCAATTTCCACGCAAGATGAACAGGAATACGGAGAACCAATGGGAGACTATCTGTAGGTGTGTGCACGGGCAAATATTTTTTTTAACATCTTTATTGGGGTATAATTGCTTTACAATGGTGTGTTAGTTTTTGCTTTATAACAAAGTGAATCAGCTATACATATACATATGCTCCCTGTGTCTTCCCTCTTGTGTCTCCCTCCCTCCCTCTCTCCCCCTTCCACCCCTCCAGGCTGTCCCAACGCCCCAAGCTAATATCCCTGTGCCTTGCGGCTGCTTTCCCCTTGCCATCTACCTTACTACATTTGTTAGTGTGTATATGTCCATGACTCTCTCTCGCCCTGTCAATACTCACCATTCCCCCTCCTCATATCCTCAATTCCGTTCTCCAGTAGGTCTGCGCCTCTATTCCTGTCTTATCCCTAGGTTCTTCATGACATTTTTTCCCTTTAAATTCCATATATATGTGTTAGCATATGCTATTTGTCTTTTTCTTTCTGACTTACTTCACTCTGTATGACAGACTCTAGGTCTATCCATCTCATTACAAATAAGTCAGTTTCATTTCTTTTTAAGGCTGAGTAATATTCCATTGTGTATATGTGCCACATCTTCTTTATCCATTCGTCCGATGATGGGCGCTTAGGTTCTTTCCATCTCCGGGCTATTGTAAATAGAGCTGCAATGAACATTTTGGTACATGACTCTTTTTGAATTTTGGTTTTCTCAGGGTATATGCCCAGTATGCACGGGCAATTTTAACACTCATTTCCCAACAGGAAGAGGAATTAACCAAAGGCTCAGCATGCCGTGCTGGAACAAGATTAGGGCCTGAAGCAATCCTGCGGTTTTGTGGCCAGCTCACAAGAAAGCGAGTTGAGGAAAGGAGCTCAGGGGCACTGTCATTCACATACCTGCAGACTTATAAATGACAGAAATCGTACAAAAATATATTGAATTAAGGCTGCGAAGAGGACTTGAAAGTGGGGCAGAATTGCTGGAATCCGATTTCAGGAGGTAGACGTGAATTGCTCTGAAAGCATAAGAGAAGTGGCAGAACCTCGTCAATGAAGCACTTGGCCAAAAAGGGCATATGCATTTTTTCCAGGGCCATCATTAACGGGAGTAGGAGGCTCCCAGCATGCTCCAGTGGCCAACAGAGGGCCCACGTCACCAAGGCGATGTGAGCTAGCCAGGCAGGAGTGACCTGACATCAGAGGGCCCACCTCACAGAATGGTAGGGAACCCAGCCAGGATCAGACTCTCCCCAGAGGGCCCACATCACCAAGGTGATGGGAACCAGGCAGGAGTGTCCTCACACCCGTGGGGCCACATCATCAAAAGTTGAGGTACCCAGCACATGTGGCCTCAAACCAGAGGACCCACATCACCATGGGTTTCGGAGTGAGGCAGGCAGGATTAACCTCACAACACATGTCCCATTGTATACAAAAGGTGTGGAAACCAGCAGTTGGATCTTCCTAGCAGGTGGCCCAGAGCACTGAGGCTATGAGATCCAGGCCGGCATGAACTCACAACAGAGGGCCCTCATTGTGATTCTGTAAGCAACCCAGCCGTTGTGACCTCAGAGCAGAAGGCCCACATCCCCATGGGGAAGGGAAACAAGCAGGAGTGTCATCGCAAGAGTGGGCACACATGAAAAAATGTGGGGAGCCCAGCAATTAGTGCCTGATGCCAGAGGGCCCTCATCACCGAGGGGCGGTGGCTCCCAGCCAGCTCCGACTGCTACCAGAGGGGCGACGTCGCCAATGCGGAGTGCAACAACCAGGCAGGAGTGACCTCAGAGCAGAGGGTCAACCTCACAGAAGTGTGAAGAACCAAAGAGGATCAGATTCTCACCAGAGGGCCCACATCACCAAGGGAATGGGAACCAGGCAGGAGTGTCCTCACACTAGTGGGGCCACATCACCGAAAAGTGAGGGACCCAGCACACGTGGCCTCAAACCAGAGGACACACATCACAAGGGAGCTGGGATTGAGGCAGGCAGGAGGAGCCTCAAAACAGAGGGACCATAGAATTAAAGAGGTGAAGAATCCCGCAGTTGGAACCTCCCAGCAGGCGGCCAGGAGCAGCGAGACTATGGGATCCAGGCCAGAATGATCTCACACCAGAGGGCCGTCATCATGAAACTGTGAGCAACCTAGGCGTTGGGATCTCAGAGCAGAAGGCCCACATTCCCATGGGGTTGGGAACCTGTCAGAAGTGTACTCGCACCACAGGGCACACATCAGAGAATTTAGGGAACCCAGGAGTTAGGGCCTGATTCCAGAGGGCCCACATTACCAAGGGGAGGAGACTCCAATCAGGCACCAACACCCAACTGAGGGCCCACGTCGCCAAGGTGACGTGTGACAGCCAGGTAGGAGTGACCTCACCGCACAGGGCCTACCTCACAGAAGGGTGAGGAACACAGCCAGGATAAGACTCTCACCAGAGGGCCCACATCACCAAGGTGATCAGAACCAGGCAGGAGAGTCTTCACACCAGTGTGGCCACATCATAGAAAGGTGAGGAACCCAGCACATGTGGCCTAAACCAGAAGACCCACATCTCCAAGGGGCTTGGAATGAGGCAGGCAGGAGTAGCCTCACAACACAGGGCCCATAGAATAAAAATGCTGAGGAATCCAGCAATGGGAACCTCCCAGCAGGCGGCCAAGAGCACCAAGTCTATGCGATTCAGGCCGCAGTAAACTCACAGCAGAGGGTCCACATCATGAAACTGCGAGCAACCCAGCCATTTGGACCTCAGAGCAGAAGGTCCACATCCCCAAGGTGTTGGGAGCATGGCAGGAGTGTCCTCGCACCACTTAGCACATATCAGAAAATGTGGGTACCCAGCAGTTAGGGTCTGACGCCAGAGGGCCCTCATCACTGAGGGGAAGAGGCTCCCAGCATGTTCCAACTACCACAAGAGGGCCCACGTCGCCAAGGCGGGGTGTGCCAGCCAGGCAGGAGTGACCTCACAGCAGACGGCCCACCTCAAAGAAGTGTGACGAACCCAACCAGGATCAGACTCTCACCAGAGGGCCCATATCACCAAGGGGACGGGAACCAGGCACGAGAGTCCTCACACCAGTGGGGCCACATCACTAAAAGATGAGGAAACTGGCACATGTGGCCACAAACCAGAGGACCTACATCACCAAGGGGCTGGGAGTGACACAGGCAGGAGGAGCCTCCCAACACAGGGCCCAAAGAATAAAAAAGGTGAGGAACCCAGCAGTTGGAACTTCCCAGCAGGCGGCCCAGAGTACAGAGGCTATGGGATCTAGGAATGAGTGAACTAACACCAGAGAGCTAACATCAGGAAACTGTGAGCAACCCAGTCGTTGGAACCTCAGAGCAGAAGGCCCATATCGCCATGGGGATGGGAACATTTCACGAGTGTCCTGGCATCACTGGGCTCACATCAGAAAACCTGGGGAGCCCAGCAGTTAGAGCCTGACGCCAGAGGGACCTCATCACCGAGGATAGGAGTCTCCAAAAGGATCCAACTGCCACCAGAGGGCCGACGTCACCAAGGCAATGGGAGCAAGCCAGGCAGGAGTGACCTCAGAGCACAGGGCCCACCTCACAGAACGGTAAGGAACCCAGCAAGGATCAGACTCTCACCAGAGGGGCCACATCACCAAGGGGCTGGGAAACAGGCACGAGTGTCCTCACACCATTGGGGCCACATCATCGAAAGGTGAGGGACCCAGCACACGTGGCCTCACACCAGAGGACACACATCACAACGGAGCTGGGATTGAGGCAGGCAGGAGGAGCCTCAAAACAGAGGGCCCATAGAATAAAAAAGGTGAGGAATCCCGCAGTTGGAACCTCCCAGCAGGCGCCCAGGAGCAGCAAGCCTATGGGATCTAGGCCGGAATGAATGCACATCAGAGGGCCCTCATCATGAAACTGTGAGCACCCCAGCCGTTGGGACCTCAGAGCAGAAGGCTCAAATTCCCATGGGGTTGGGAACCTGACAGGAGTGTACTCGCACCACAGGTCGCACATCTGCAAATTTTGGGAGCCCAGGAGTTAGGGTCTGACGCAAGAGGGCCCTCATTACCGAGGGACGGAGACTCGCAGCAGACACCAACTCCCAACTGAGGGCCCACGTCACCAAGGTGATGTGTGCCAGCCAGGCAGGAGTGACCTCACCGCAGAGGGCCTACCTCACAGAAGGGTGAGGAAACCAGCCAGGATAAGACTCTCACCAGAGGGCCCACATCACCAAGGGGATCGGAACCAGGCAGGAGGGTCCTCACACCAGTGTGGCCACATTATAGAAAGGTGAGGAACCCAGAACATGTGGCCTAAAACAGGGGACCCACATCTCCAAGGGGCTAGGAGTGAGGCAAGCAGGAGTATCCTCACAAAACAGAGCCCACAGAATAAAAGTTGTGAGGAATCCAGCAGTTGGAACCGGCCAGTAGGCCGCCCAGAGCACAGAGTCTATGGGATCCAGGCCACAGCGAACTCACAGCAGAGGCCCCACATCATGAAACTGTGAGCAACCCAGCGGATGGGACCTCAGAGAAGAAGGCCCACATCCCTATGGGGATGGGAACCTGACAGGAGTGTCCTCGGCCCACTTCCACGAATCAGAAAATGTGGGAACCCAGCAGTTAGGACCTGAGGCCAGAGGACCCTCATCACCGAGGGGAGGAGGCTCCCAGCAGGCTCCAACTGCCACCATAAGGCCGATGTCACCAAGGCGGGGTGTGCCAACCAGGCAGGAGTGACCTCAGAGCAGAAAGCCCACCTCACAGAAGTGTGAGGAACCCAACAAGGATCAGACTGTCACCAGAGGGCCAACATCACCAAGGGAATGGGAATCAGGCAGGAGTGTCCTCACACCAGTGGGGCTACATCACCATAATTTGAGGGACCTAGCACACGTGGCCTCAAACCTGAGGACACACATCACCAAGGGGCTGGGAGTGAGGCAGGCCAGAGGATCCTCAAAACAGAGGGACCATAGAATAAAAAAGGTGAGGAATCCCACAGTTGGAACCTCCGGCAGGCAGCCAGGAGCAGCGAGGCTATGGGATCTAGGCCGGAGTGAACTCACACCAGAGGGCCCTCATCATGAAACTGTGAGCAACACAGCCATTGGGAACTCAGAGCAGAAGGCTCACATCCCCATGGGGATGGGAACCTGGCAGGAGTGCCCTTGCACCACTTAGCACAAATCAGAAAATGTGGGAACCCAGCAGTTAGGGCCTGAGGCCAGAGGGCCCTCATCACCGAGGGGAGGAGGCTCCCAGCAGGCTCCAACTGCCACCATATGGCCGACGTTGCCAAGGCGGGGTGTGCCAGCCAGGCAGGAGTGACCTCAGAGCAGAGGGCCCACCTCACAGAAGTGTGAGGAACCCAACAAGGATCAGACTGTCACCAGAGGGCCAACATCACCAAGGGAATGGGAATCAGGATCAGACTCTCACCAGAGGGCCAAAATCACCAAGGTGAGGAACCTAACCAGAGGTGAGGAACCTAACCAGGATCAGACTCTCACCAGAGGGCCAACATCACCAAGGTGATGGGAACCAGGCAAGGCTGTCCTAACAGCAGTGGGGCCAACATCACCAAGGGAATGGGAACCAGGCAAGAGTGTCCTCACACCAGTGTGGCCACATTATAGAAAGGTGAGGAACACAGCACATGTGGCCTCAAACAAGGGGACACACATCACGAAGGGGCTGGGAGTGAGGCATGCAGGAGGAGACGCACAACCGAGGGCCCATAGAATAAAAAAGGCGAGGAATCGAGAAGTTGGAAACTCCAAGCTGGAGGCCCAGAGCACTGACACTATGGGATACAGGCCAGAGTGAACACACAGCAAAGGGCCCACATCATGAAACTGTGAGCAACCCAGCAGTTGGGACCACAGAACAGAAGTCCCACATGCCCATGGGGATGGGAACCTGGCAGGAGTGACTCGCACCACTGGGCACACATCAGAAAATGTGTGGAGCCCAGCACTTAGGGCCTGACACCAGAAGGCCCTCATCACTGAGGGGAGGAGGCCCCAGCACGCTCCAACTGCCACCAGAGGGTCCACGTCGCCAAGGCGACGTGCGCCAGCCAGGCAGGATTGACCTCACAGCGGAGGGCCCACATCATGAAAGTGTGAGCAACCCAGCCGTTAGGACCTCAGAACAGAAGGCCCACACGCTCATGAGGATGGGAACCTGGCAGGAGTGCCCTCGTACCACTTAGCACGTATCAGAAAATGTGGGAACCCCGCCATTAGGGTCTGACGCCAGAGGGCCTCATCACCGCGGGAAGGAGGCTCCCAGCAGGCTCCAACTGCCACCAGGGTGCCGAAGTCAACAAGGCGGGTTGTGCCAGCCAGGCAGGAGTGACCTCAGAGAAGAGGGCTCACCTCATGGATGTGTGAGGAACCCAACCAGGATCAGAGTCTCACCAGAGGGCCCACATCACCAAGGGGATGGGAACCAGGCAGGAGTGTCCACACACCAGTGGGGCCACATCATCAAAAGATGAGGAACCCATCACATATGGCCTCAAACCTGAGGACATACATCACCATGTGGCTGGGAGTGAGGCAGGTATCTGGAGGGGCACATTTAACTCTAATTTCCCACCAGGAAGAGGAATTAACCAAAGGCTCAGAGTGCCGTGCTGGACCCTGATTATGGCCTGAAGCAAACCTGCAGTTTTGTGGCCAGCTTACAAGGAAGCGAGTTAAGAAAGGAGCTCAGGGGCACTGTAATTCACAAACCTGCAGAGATAAATGACAGCTATTGGCAAAAAAATATATCGAAGTAAGTCTGCAAAGAGGACTTGAAAACGAGGCAGAATTGCAGGAATCATATTTCAAGAGGTAGATTGGAATTGCATTTAAAGCATATGAAAAGCGGCAGATCTTTGACAGTGATGCACATGGACAAAAAGTGCGTATACATTTTTCCTGAATATATTCAGGAAAAAACGCATATGAACATTTTGGCCAACCAAGCACTCCAGCAATGGAAATCCACACTACAATGAAGTCACATTTCCCATTCGTCAGAAAGGCCATCTGAATAAAGTGTAAAAACCAGAAACACAGGACAGGCCACGGAGAACAGGGAGCAGTGTTATGCTGATGGGCGGGATGTAAATTGCCAACAGACACTCTGGAGATGTTCATGGTGTATCCTGAAACATCTAAAAAACAAAGCTACAGAGCCTAGGGCACTTCCACTTTTGGCCCTATAGCTTAGGAAAATTAAAATCAACAAGACACAGCCAACACAAAATTTAGGGCTGCTGTGTTTACAAGAACCTCGAGTCCAGTACAAATTAAATATCCCAGAAAGAAAAAAATGGATAAAGAAGTTGTGCTACTTACGTACAACGGAATATCACTCAGCAGTGAAATCAATGTCATCAGGCCTGTAGCAGCAAATTGAGTGGATTTAATTATGATGATTCTAAGAGAAATATGTCACACAAAGAAAGATAATTATCATAAGATATCACTAATAGAGGGAGTGTAAACTTGGCTACACATAAACTGAATTACAAAACCGAACAGAGTCTCACATTTAGATAAAAACCTTATGCTTGCTTAAGGGGAAAGTTGAGTTGGGCTGCTGTATAAAAACAGATTGAAATTAGCACATACCATTCCATAAGCCAAATACGTAATAAACAAGACCTACTCTTTGCTCAACGAAATAGACTCATCCATGGTGTATCACCTCACACCTATTAGAATGGGCATCATCAGAAAATCTACAAACAACAAATGCTGGAAACGGTGTGGAGATAAGGAATCCTCTTCCACTATTGTTGGGAACGTAAATTGATACAGTCACTGTGGAGAACATTATGGAGTTTCTTATAAAACTAAGAATAGAATTACCATATGATACAGCAATCCCTCTACTGGGCATATACCCAAACAAAACCATAAATCAAAAAGAGACATTCACCACAATGTTCATTGCATCACTATTTACACTATCCAGGAAATGGAAGCAACCTAAATGCCCACAGACAGACGAATGCATAAAGATGTGGTACATATATAAAATGGAATATTACTAAGCCATAAAAAGGAATGAAATTGGGACATTTGTAGAGACGTTGATGGATCTAGAGACTGTCATACAGAGTGAAGTAAGTCAGAAAGAGAAAAACAAATCTTGTATATTAATGCATATATGTGGAACCTAGAAAAATTGTACAGATGAACCGTTTTGCAAGGCAGAAATAGAGCAACACATATATACAACAAACGTATGGACAACAAGGGGGGAAAGCTGTTGGGGATGGTGGTGGGAGGAGTTGAGATATTGGGATTGGTATGTATACATTTATATGTATAAAGTAGATAACCAAAAACAACCTGCTGTATAAAAATATAAAATTAAATTCAAAAAAAATTAAAAAAAGTAAAACAGAAAAAATATTCTTCCCTTCACATACATGTATTTATATGAATAAATTATTTCCATGCTTATATCTGTAAATACACAAAAGAGGAATAAAATCTACCTTGAACCAAAAACGAAAAAAAGATAAAAAAGAACAGAACCCACCAGTTACACAGAGGAAAACCGTTTCAGGGCACTTGCTCCAATTGCAAACAATTCTGAATTTGGTCAGTGGTGGGGAATCATCTTCCATTCAGCCAGCATGCTCCTCGCAACAAGCGTCCTCACTGCAAAGCTGGGGGACCGTGCCGAGGTATCTGTGAGTAAACGTGGGCTGAGCCCCAGGCCAGCTGCTGCTGAAATGTTCCCACCCTTCCAAGGCTAAACACCTGAATATGTACAAGGACTTGAAAGCCTAGAGGAAGGGCCATGGAGCCACATGAGGGACAGCATGCCAGCCGACTTGGTGCCTGCAGGCCAGCCAGGATGGTCCTGGCCCTGGATGCTCTTCTGGAAGCTCTCCATTTCCCTGCCTGAGATACCCCTGCTGTCCCGGCCCCCACTGCTTTCTTCCTTCCTCACCTGTGCCCAGGGAGAAATTCCAGCGGCAGGTGTGGGTGACACATCCTCTTCTTTAGCAGGTAGCATCTTGGCAACTGCTGCAGAAAGTCCAGCAGAGCCCCACTCACACTGGGACACCCACAAAGCTGTGGCCTCTCACTCCCGCCCACCAGCCCAGCCCCGAGACTGCTGACAGGGCAGAGAAAATGGCGTCTGCAGGGGCTCTTGTTGCCTGGAGCGGTGTTTATATTGATCTCAACCCAGGCACACCTGGGGAGGGCTGGCCTGCACGGTCAGGCTTCCCAAGCCAGCCAATAATCACCCCTCAGGGGCTCACAGTTGCTGAAAATGGAACTTGCTGAATTGGCCAGGTCCAAGGAACAGGTGTGGGCTCCTGAGAGTCAGGATAGACAAGGGGCTGCAGCTCTGGCTTGTTTTCTAAGTATATTATCTGGCCCATGAGTGGGAGACAACTTCAAGAAAACCCTCTCCTAATGAGAGGAACCCAGGAGTCAGGGAGAGGAGGGGTGGGTGGTGGTTGGAGACAGAGGCCTGGTGCCCCGGGTGCAGTGGAAGTCTCTGGAAGACCAGGTGGAGGAGGCCGCACAGAGTGATGCCCAGGGTCACAGACCTGTCAGAGCTGCTGTTTGTTAGTTCAAGTCCTGCTCTGAGGTGCTCTGTGTCAGATCTGAGCGACAGGTGAGCTGGGAGTGCTCTGCAATGAGGGCTATGTGCACGGTTCCTGTGTGCCCAGCCCTGCCAAGGTACCTGCAAGGGTAGCTCTGTATCCTGGGAGGGGCCTGACCACGGGAGCCCCATGGACTGCAGAGGACCTGCCCAGGGAAACCCATATCCTGGGAGGGGCCTGAACACGAGAGCCCCGTGGGCTGGGGTGGGGGTAGGGTACCTGCCCAGGTGAGCTCCATATCCTGGGATTGGCCTGACCTCGAGAGCCCTATGGGCTGCTGGAGTCCTGGTAAAGGATGTCAGGACAGTCAGTGAAGCCACTGAGGATATACCTCCAGTAGTTCCTAAATCCTACACCCTGCTGGTCATTCTACCAACCACCAGGACTTGGTATTCTGTATTAGTCTTCACTGATGCCTTCTTTAGTATTCCATTAGTCCCAGAGTCACAAGAAATTTTGGCTTGTGAGTGACAGGACTCAACATACAACTAAAACAATACTTCCAGGTTGTCTTGCCCCAAGGGTTCAAAAATTCCCACACCATCTTTGGGGAAAGCTCAGCTAAAGACCTAAAAGTTCTACCTCTGGAAAAGGAAACACTCCTTCAATATTCAGACGACATTCTGATCGCCAGCCCTACTAAGGAGGCCTCAGAACTACCAAGCCAATAAAGGATAGAAGTTGTCCACGAAAAAGCTCAAGTATCACAGACTACGGTGACCTGCCTGGGCTTCATTCTCACAGAAGGTCGGAGAAGCCCATCCCAGGAAAGGGAAGAAACAATTTACAGCCTTACCCCTTTCTGAAACTAGAAGACAGCTTAGGGGTTCCTGGGGAAGCCAGGGTTTCCTGCCTCTGGATCCCTAACTACAGTCTACTAGCTGGGCCTCTATATGAAACACTGAAAGGAAAAGATGATGATCCTTTTGAATAGAATCCAGAAGTGGCCTTTCAAGAATGGAAAGAGCAGTCAATTCAGACCCTTGCCCTGGAACTCCCTAATTTAGCTAAACCCTTTGACCTTTACATTCCTGGTGAAAGGTGAATCGCCATTGGAGTATTAGTGCAAAAACTGGGACCACTTGAAATGGAACAGTGCAAGAATGCCATCCAGGTAGGATAAACTATGGTCACCAAGGGGCTTGGCCCACTGCCACATCTGGCCAAGATACTGGTGGTATCTGAAAACCTGGAAATCAGCAGCCCAAAAGGCCACCTCCCTTCTAGGGGAAACGGACCCCACGTGGTGATCCTAACCCCCAACCATGCCCTGAAGTTGCAGGGTTTGCTCCGTGGGCACACTGACCTCGATTGAGGAGGCCCTCCAACTCCAACCTCCAGAGAGATAACCGGGGGCAACGGGGCACCATGACGACCCGTGTGACCATCACTTGACCTGGAGTTTCTCTCATAAAACAACAAGAGTGTGTCCCAAAAGAGTAGACTACTGCTTGCAGTACTTACTGTACCCAGAGGGGAGCTAATAATCTTGGCGGGGGAACCGTATATCATGCTGTCACCATAGAAAAGCCTACAGACACCCTGATGATGGTGGCCAATAAGACCGGCTGGACTCCTGTTTACTTCCAAAGGCTCTTGACTCAGTGACCATCATGATCCTTCATCACCACTGACCCTGGACTGTCTGGGAGCTGAGCGGGCAGGATCCTGACACCTGGTGCTGTTTTTACGTTAATTCAGGGGCCTAATGGAAGAAAGCGCAGACTGTTGGTCAGAGCATCTAGGCTGGCAGAAACGGTCAGTCAGAGCATCTAGGCTGGCAGAAACGGTCAGCCTAAGGTGGCCGAACAAATGTGGGGCGGGGTGAAACTGGACCTCACAGCGCCACTGCACATCTCCTTTCTGGACCCTTAAAGGTCATTAGAATCTATAACACTTCCAATACTGGTGCTCAGGCGGACGAGCAGGGAGGCAGGAGGCCTGGGGACAATCAACGTCACCTGGAGGCTGCTGGGGAGAAGTTCTGACCCTCGCCCACGGGTATGAAGCCTCCTAACTCAGCACTCAGCAGTTACAGAAGAAGGGTCTGCACCCGCAGCACTCCAAGAATGAGGAAAGGGACAAAAGGCAGAAGATAAGTTTGTCCCAGGCAAAGCCCCTTAAAAATGCCTGGGAGATAAAAATAGAATCTGGGCAATAAAATAAAGTCTAACCTTTTTTATCCTTTGTGCTTTGTCTAATTTCAGGTGCTCCTAGGGTCCCGCATACAGAGGTTCCACACCCGGCACTTCAGACCAGATTTCCTAGAGCAGAATGGCTCGATGACACTTCAGCTCCTGGGGCCCAGTTCAGACTCCGTGACATAGAGCCTGAGCTGCAGCCAACCAGGTCCTCGAGAGCTCAGCCCCCTCCCTCCCAGTGACTCTGACAGGATCTCTACACAGCAGCCCAGCCCACAGCCCACAGGGTAGCACCTCTCCATTCTCTGATCAAAATATAAAGTTTCCTTTGCTTTTGAACCAAACTCAGTCTCGATCTATTGGCTCCAATGACACTGGGCAGGGGGACACTTGTTGGCGTCCACTCTGGAGGATCAGTAACAGAAATTGAGAACATTGTAACTTCAATGAACAGATGTGGGAGCCAAACTGTAATTAACATAGAACAGTGTATAAGGCTCGGGTAAAATAAGATGTTTCTAACACTTCCATTTGATATTTCCATCACTTTCTTATAAGCAAGTTCAGTGAAAAGGTTTGTCTTCTTTGTCAGGTCAATATTAGAGAAACAAAGTGATTTCTTTCCAAGGATGTACATCTAATAATCTTGGTTAAAGCTTCAATCTTGTTTTAAATGCTTTTGCATTGAAAATGATACCTCTCTTTCAGCTCCCCCATTTCTGAGAAGCATAAAATCTTATAATTTATTATTACCAAAGGGAAATGGTAGGAGGAGGGATCAATTAACAGTTTGGGATTAACACATACACACTGCTATGTATGAAATCATCAGCAAGGAACTACTGTATAGCACAGGGAACTACACTCAATATTTTGCAATAACCTATAAGGGGAAATGATCTGAAAAAGAATAGATATTTTTATTGACATCATCCATCAATGACAGTAAAAATGGAATCTAAGGGAAGACAGTGGTGAGTGCTTGTGACCCTGAAGACTTCAATCATCTAAAGTTTGGACTCTGCCTACTTCCCAAGGCCCTTAATGAACATATGTGTAGCCGTAGCTTATAAAATTCCCCAGGTTGGGTTGCGGAGAGACACTGATATTTAAAATCCCCTGGTGTTCTCCTCACATGAATGGGACCCTTCCTACACCTAAAACATGCCTGTCACACCCAGAGGATGGTATACCGTCTGATCGGGAAAAGTTTGGAAAAGGCATCTCATCTCCTCATCTCTTGGTGCTAGGGTTCACCACTCCAGCGTCTTTACTAACAGTCTCCCCACTTGGAGATGTCAGCACTGTCAACATCCTGTTGCATACAGTTTGGAATTTGTCCAGAGGATGAAGCAGAAGGAGGAGGAACAATGAGAGACAAGTCCTAGGTGTTCGGACAGGCACATGTCACTCTAATTTCCAATCAGGAAGACGAATTGACCAAAGGCTAGGGTTGCCCATGGAAACAGAATAGGGCTTGAGGAATCCTGATGCTTTGTGGCCAGTTCCCATAAACACAAGTTGGAAAATGGAACTCAGGGGCACTAAAATTCACGAAACTGCAGAATTGAAAATATCTATCACTGAAAAATGTCTTGAGGAAAGTCAGAGAAAAGGACTTGTAAGCAACGGAGAATGGCAGGAAAGGGATTGGAAGAGGTAGAAAGGACTCGCCATTAAGCACAAGAAAAGGGGCTGAACATTGCCAACATTGCAGTTGGCCAAAAAGTGTGTATGCGTCTTTTTCTGTATATATTCAAGAAAAGGGCATACACTTTTTTAGCCAACCAAACAGGTGGGCACTGGAAATCAATACTACAAAACATATCACTTTGCATCAGTCAGAAGAGCCGTCCTCATAAAGTGTAAACACCAGAAATGCAAGACAGGGCAAGGAGAAAAGGGAGCCCTGTGAGTCTTATAGTGGAAATGTATATTGCCAACGGTCACTCTGGATAAGTGTATTGTGTTTACTAAAGCATCTAAAAAATGAGCTACCGAGCACAGGGCACTTGCACTCATGGACGTATATCTTGGGAAAAACAAAAATCGAGAGGACACAGGCACCCCAATGTTTACCACCTCTCTGTTTAAAAGATCCTCGACTAGGATATAACTTAAATGTATCTGCAGAGAAAAAACGGATAGAGATGTGGTGCTTATGTAGAGTGGAATATTACTCAGTCTGGAAATCAATGAAATACGGCCAGTTATAACAACTCCAGAGGAGTTACGTGTGATCATTCGAAGTCACATAATTCAAAAAGAAAAAGACATAAGATATTACTAATACATGGAATGTTAACATGGCTACACATGAACTGAATCACAAAAGAGAAGAGGGTTTCAAATTAAGAAAACTAACTTATGCTTCCTTAAGGGGAAAGGTGAGTTGGGGTGCTGCATAAAACCAGAGACTGAAATTAGCGCAGATAACATTCCATAAGCCAAATATGTAATAGACAAGACCTACTACTTGCTCAACGAAATGGACTCAACACCACATATTAAACGCCTAGGAATATACCTGACTAGGAAGAATCTTAAAACCCATGGATATATATGTCTCCGTAAGAGAATCAAGCGTGTGTACAGTGGCCGAAACGCAGCAGTGAAAATCCGATAAATCCCATTATTAAAATAAATTTCAAAAACAAAACACAATGACAGTGAAATAGGTAGCAATTCTTAAATAATTCACTAAGGGCATGTGATGCAACCTGCATTTACCACATCTACACCCAGAGCTGGTTGAGACATAAGGCTGGACACTTCAGGCTGATAGCATTGGTGAGTTTCAGTGAACAAATGCAGATCCTTTGAAGTCATACTGCATGGTACCCATTCCAAGGGTCCCAACTCTCCAGGTTCAAGGGATTCTTTCTTCAGCTAAAACAATCGTCGGAAACGCCGAGTATGGTCCACGGTGTGATTAGGAAATGATTTAAAAAGCATCTCAGTTTTCGTATCCTGGTCCTCGGGTTCACCATTCCAGACGGTTTACTAACAATCTCCCCGCTTGGAGAGTCAGTGTCTTTAACCTCCTGTTTGGCACAGCTTGCAATTTGTGCGCAAGATGAACAGGAATAGGGAGAACCAATGAGAGACTAGCTAAAGGTGTCTGCACGGGCAAATGTAACGCTCATTGCCCACCAGGAAGAGGAATTAAATAAAGGCTCAGCGTGCCCTGCCGGAAACAGATTAGGGTCTGAAGCACTCCTGCGGTTTTGTGCCCAGCTCACAAGAAAGCGAGTTGAAGAAAGGAGCTCAGGGGCACTGTAATTCACAAACCTGCAGAGTTATAAATGACAGCTATCCTCCAAAAATATATTGAAGTAAGCCTGCGAAGGGGACTTGAAAGCGGGGCAGAATTTCAGGAAAACAATTGCAGGGGGTAGACTGGAATTGCCCAGAAAGCATAGGAAAAGAGGCAGAACGTCGACAATGATGCACTTGGCCAAAAAGTGTGTATGCATTTTTTCCTGAATATATTCAGGAAAAAATGCATACGCCCTTTTTCGCAAACCAAGCAAGCCTGTAAAGGAAATCTGCACTACAATGAAGTCTCACTGCCCCCTGGGCAAAAGGGCCATCTGAAAACAGTGTAAAATCCAGAAAGGTAGGACAGGATATGGAGAACAGGGAGCCTTGTTATGCTGATTGGCAGGATGTAAATTGCCAGGAGTCACCCTGGAGAAGTGTATGGTGTTTCCTGAAACACGTAAGAAACAAAGCAACACGGCCTATGGCATTTCCACTTATGGTACCAAATATTACGGAAATTAAAATCAAAAACAGACAGCCACCCCAATGTTTGGGACGGCTGTGTTCACAAGAAGCTCGTCTACAGTACCAGGTAAATATCTCAGAATGTAAAAAATGGATAAAGAAGTTGTGGCACGTACGTACAATGCAATATCACTCAGCAATGAAATCTGTGTCATCAGGCCCATAGCGGCATAGTGAGTGGATGCAGGTACGGTGATTCTACGTGACCTACGTCAAACAGAAAAAGAAACATCATAAGATATCACTAATACACGGAATGTAAACTTGACTACACATGAACTGAATTACAAAACAGAACAGGGTCTCAAATTTAGAAAACCAACTAGTGCTTGCATATGGGGAAAGGTGCGTTGGGGTGCTGCATAAAACCAGAGACTGAAATTAGCACAGATAACTTTCCATAAGCCAAATATGTAATAGACAAGACCTACTCCTTGCTCAACGAAATGGTCTCAACACCACATATTAAACGCGTAGGAATATACCTGACTAGGAAGAATCTTAAAACCCATGGATTTATATGTCTCCGTGAGAGAATCAAGCGTGTGTACAGCGGCATAAACGCAGCACTGAAAATCCGATAAATCCCATTATCAAAATAAATTTCAAAAACAAAACACAAAGACAGTGAAATACAGAGCAATTCTTAAATAATTCACTCAGGGCATGTGATGCAACCGGGATTTACCACAACTACACCCAGAGCTGGTTGAGACATAAGGCTGGACACTTCAGGCTGATAGCATTGGTGAGTTTCGGTGAGCAAATGCAGACCCTTTGAAGTCATACTACATGGTACCCATTCCAAGGGTCCCAACTCTCCAGGTTCAAAGGATTCTTCCTCCAGCTAAAACATGCATGGGAAACCCAGAGTATGGTCCACCGTGTGATTGGGAAACGATTTAAAATGCATCTCAGTTTCCGTATCCTAGTCCTCGGGTTCACCATTCCAGATGCTTTACTCACACTCTCCCCGTTTGGAGAGTAAGTGCCTTTAACCTCCTATTTGGCACAGCTTGCAATTTCTGTGCAAGATGAACAGGAATAGGAGAACCAATGAGAGACTAGCTGTAGGTGTCTGCACGGGCAAATGTAACGCTCATTTCCCACCAGGAAGAGGAATTAACCAAAGGCTCAGCATGCCCTGCCGGAAACGGATTAGGGCCTGAAGCAATCCTGCGGTTTTGTGCCCAGCTCACAAGAAAGCGAGTTGAAGAAAGGAGCTCAGGGCCATTGTAATTCACAAACCTGCAGAGTTATAAATGACAGCTATCCTCCAAAAATATATTGAAGTAAGCCTGCGAAGGGGACTTGAAAGCGGGGCAGAATTTCAGGAAAACCATTGCAGGGGGTAGACAGGAATTGCCCTGAAAGCATAGGAAAAGAGGCACAACATCGCCAATGATGCACTTGGCCAAAAAGTGCGTATGCGTTTTTTCCTGAATATATTCAGGAAAAAACGCATACGCACTTTTTGGCCAACCAAGCAAGCTTGTTAAAGAAATCTGCACTACAATGAAGTCTCACTGCCCCCCTGGCAATAGGGCCATCTGAAAAAAGTGGAAAATCCAGAAAGGTAGGGCAGGATATGGAGAACAGTGAGCCTTGTTATGCTGATTGGCAGGATGTAAATTGCCAACAGCCACCCTGGAGAAGTGTATGGTGTTTCCTGAAACACGCAAGAAACAAAGCAACACAGCCTATGGCACTTGCACTTATGGTCCTATAGCTTAGGGAAATTAAAATCAAAAACAGATAGCCACCCCAATGTTTGGGACGTCTGTGTTCACAAGAAGCTCGTCTACAGTACCAGGTAAATATCCCAGAAAGCAAAAAATGGATAAAGAAGTTGTGGCATGTACGTACAATGGAATATCACTCAGCAATGAAATCTGTGTCATCAGGCCCGTAGCGGCATAGTGAGTGGATGCAGGTACGGTGATTCTACGTGAACTACGTCACACAGAAAAAGAAACATCATAAGATAACAGTAATACACGGAATGTAAACTAGAGTACACATGAATTGAATTACAAACCAGAACAGGGTCTCAAATTTAGAAAACCAACTAGTGCTTGCTTATGGGGAAAGGTGCCTTGGAGTGCTGCATAAAACCAGAGACTAAAATTAGCAACGATAACTTTCCATAAGCCAAATATGTAATAGACAAGATCTACTCCTTGCTCAACGAAATGGACTCAACACCACTTATTCAACGCCTAGGAATATACCTGACTAGGAAGAATCTTAAAACCCATGGATTTATATGTCTCCGTAAGAGAATCAAGCGTGTGTACAGCGGCATAAACGCAGCAGTGAAAATCCGATAAATCCCATTATCAAAATATATTTCAAAAACAAAACACAAAGACAGTGAAATAGAGAGCAATTCTTAAATATTTCACTCAGGGCATGTGATGCAACCGGGATTTACCACATCTACACCCAGAGCTGGTTGAGACATAAGGCTGGACACTTCAGGCTGTTAGCATTGTTGAGTTTCGGTGAGCAAATGCAGACCCTTTGAAGTCATACTGCATGGTACCCATTCCATGGGTTCCTACTCTCCTGGGTCAAGGGATTCTTCCTCCAGGTAAAACATGCATGGGAAACCCAGAGTATGGTCCACCGTGTGATTGGGAAACGATTTAAAATGCATCTCAGTTTTCGTATCCTGGTCCTCGGGTTCACCATTCCAGACGCTTTACTAACACTCTCCCCGCTTGGAGAGTCAGTGCCTTTAACCTCCTGTTTGGCAAAGTTTGCAATTTCTGCGCAAGATGAACAGGAATAGGGAGAACCAATGAGAGACTAGCTATAGGTGTCTGCACGGGCAAATGTAACGCTCATTTCCCACCAGGAAGAGGAATTAAACAAAGGCTCAGCATGCCCTGCCAGAAACAGATTAGGGCCTGAAGCAATCCTGCGGTTTTGTGCCCAGCTCACAAGAAAGCGAGTTGAAGAATGGAGCTCAGGGGCACTGTAATTCAAAGTCCTGGAGAGTAATAAATGACAGCTATCCTCCAAAAATATATTGAAGTAAGCCTGCGAAGAGGACTTGAAAGCGGGGCAGAATTTCAGGAAATCTATTGCAGGGGGTAGACTGGAATTGCCCTGAAAGCATAGGAAAAGAGGCAGAACGTCAAAAATGATGCCCTTGGCCAAAAAGGGCGTATGCGTTTTTTCCTGAATATATTCAGGAAAAAACGCATACGCGGGGGGGGACCTTGACGATGGCGGAAGAGTAAGACGCGGAGATCGCCTTCCTCCCCACGGATACACCAGAAATACATCCACACGTGGAACAACTCCTACAGTACTCCTACTGAAGGCTGGCAGAAGACCTCAGACCTCCCAAAAGGCAAGAAACTCCCCACGTAACTGGGTAGGGCAAAAGAAAAAACAGAGACAAAAGAATAAGGACGGCACCTGC
Source organism: Phocoena phocoena (assembly GCF_963924675.1). Classification (NCBI taxonomy): domain Eukaryota; kingdom Metazoa; phylum Chordata; class Mammalia; order Artiodactyla; family Phocoenidae; genus Phocoena; species Phocoena phocoena. Next base: position 275,574 of record NW_027077566.1, on the reverse strand, counting down.
ACCAGTGGGAGGGAGCTGTGAAGGAGGAAAACTTTCCACACACTAGGAAGCCCCTCCGCGGGCGGAGACTGCGGGAGGCAGAGGGGGGAGTTTCGGGACCGCGGAGTAGTGCACAGCGACGGGTGCGGAGGGCAAAGTGGGGAGATTCCTGCACAGACGATCGGTGCAGACCAGCACTCACCAACCCGAGAGGCTTGCTGCTCACCCACCGGGGCGGGCGGGGCCGCGAGCTGAGGCTCGGGTTTTGGTTTTGGACGGAGCTCAGGGAGAGGCCTGGGGTTAGCGGCTTGAACATAGCCTGAAGGGGTTAGTGCACCATGACTAGCTGGGAGGGAGTTCGGGGAAAAGCCTGCACCGGCCGAAGAGGCAAGAGACTTTTTCTTCCCTCTTTGTTTCCTGGTGCGCGAGGAGAGGGGTTTAAGAGCGCTGCTTAAAGGAACTCCAGAGACGGGCGCGAGCCGCGGCTAAAAGCGCGAACCCCAGAGACGGGCGCGAGCCGCGGCTGAGGGCGCGAGCCCCCGAGACGGGCGCGAGCCGTGGCTGAAAGCGCAAACCCCAGAGACGGGCGTGAGCCGCGGCTAAAACCGCGGACCCCAGAGACGGGCGGGAGACGCTAAGGCTGCTGCTGCCGCCACCAAGGGGCCTGTGTGCGAGCACAGGTCACTCTCCACACCCCTCTTCAACGGAGCCTGTGCAACCCGCCACTGCCAGGTTCCCGGGATCCAGGGACAACTTCCCCGGGACAGCGCACGGCGGGCCTCAGGCTGGTTCAACGTCACGCCGGCCTCTGCCGCAACGTCACGCTGCCTCTGCCGCCGCAGGCCGACCCCGCACGCAGTGCCCCTCCTTCCCCCATCCCCCAACCCCCGGCCTGAGGGAGCCGGAGGCCCCGAATCAGCGGCTCCTTTAACCCCGTCCTGTCTGAGCGAAAAAACAGACGCCCTCCAGTGACCTACACGCAGAGGCAGAGCCAAATCCAAAGCTGAGCTCCTGTGAGCTGTGAAAACAAAGAAGAGAAAGGGAAATCTCTCCCAGCAGCCACAGAAGCAGCGGATTAAAGCTCCACAATCAACTTGATATACCCTGCATCTGTGGAATACCTGAATAGACAAGGAATGATCCCAAATTGAAGAGGTGGAATTTAGGAGCGAAATCTATGATTTTTTCCCCTTTTCCTCTTTTTGTGAAGGTGTACGTGTATGCTCCTGTGTGACATCTAGTCTGTATACTCTAGCTTCCACCATTTGTCCTAGGGCTCTATCCATCCATGACTTTTTTTTAAAAATTCTTTTTCTTAATAATTAAGTTTAATTGTAATAACTTTATTATATTTTACCTTCGTTCTTTCTTTCTTTCCTTCCTTCCCTCCCTCCTTTAGACAACGAATCACCCCAAATTGAGGAGGTGGTCTCAGGGAGCAGGATTTATGATTTTTCCCCCTTTACCTCTTTTTGTGAAGGTGTATGTGTATGCTTCTGTGTAAGATTTTCTCTGTATAGCTTTGCTTCCAACATTTGTCCTAAGGTTCTATCCGTCCCTTTGTTTTTTTTCTAAATATTTTTTAATTCAATAACTATATTATACTTTATTTTATTTTTACTGTATCATCTTTCTTTCTGTCTTTTTTTCCTTCTTTCCCTCCTTCCTTCCTTCCTCCCTCCCTCCCTCCCTCCCTCCTTTCTTTCCTTCTTTGCTTCTTTCTTCCTTCCTTCCTTTCCTCCTTTCCTTCTTTCTTTCCTCATACTTCTACTAATTCTCTCTACTTTTTCTCCCTTTTATTCTGAGCCGTGTGGATGAAAGGCTCTTGGTGCTCCAGCCAGGAGTCAGGGCTCTGCCTCTGAGGTAGGAGAGCCAACTTCAGGTCACTGGTCAACAAGAGACCTCCCAGCTCCACATAATATTAAACAGCGGAAATCTCCCAGAGACCTCCATCTTAACACCAGCACCCAGCTTCACTCAACGACCAGCAAGCCACAGTGCTGGACAACCTATGCCAAACAACTAGCAAAACAGGAACACAACCCCACCCATTAGCAGAGAGGCTGCCTAAAATCATAATAAGGCCACAGACACCCCAAAACACACCACCAGACGTGAACCTGCCCACTAGAGAGACAAGATCCAGCCTCATCCAGCACAACACAGGCACTAGTCCCCTCCACCAGGAAGCCTACACAACCCACTGAAACAACCTTAGCCACTGGAGACAGACATCAAAAACAACGGGAACTACGAACCTGCAGCCTGCAAAAAGGAGACCCCAAACACAGTAAGATAAGCAAAATGAGAAGACAGAAAAACAAACAGCAGATGAAGGAGCAAGATAAAAACCCACCAGACCTAACAAATGAAGAGGAAATAGGCAATCTACCTGAAAAAGAATTCAGAATAATGATAGTAAGGATGATCCGAAATCTTGGAAGTAGAATGGACAAAATGCAAGAAACAGTTAACAAGGACCTACAAGAACTAAAGATGAAACAAGCAACGATGGACAATGCAATAAATGAAATTAAAATCACTCTAGATAGGATCAATAGCAGAATAACTGAGGCAGAAGAACGGATAAGTGACCTGGAAGATAAAGTAGTGGAAATAACTACTGCAGAGCAGAATAAAGAAAAAAGAATGAAAAGAACTGAGGACAGTCTCAGAGACCTCTGGGACAACATGAAACGCACCAACATTCGAATTATAGGGGTTCCAGAAGAAGAAGAAAGAAAGAAAGGGACTGAGAAAATATTTGAAGAGATTATAGTTGAAAACTTCCCTAATATGGGAAAGGAAATAGTTAATCAAGTCCAGGAAGCACAGAGGGTCCCATACAGGATAAATACAAGGAGAAACACGCCAAGACACATATTAATCAAACTGTCAAAAATTAAATACAAAGAAAGCATATTAAAAGCAGCAAGGGAAAAACAACAAATAACACACAAGGGAATCCCCATAAGGTTAACAGCTGATCTCTCAGCAGAAACCCTACAAGCCAGAAGGGAGTGGCAGGACATACTGAAAGTGATGAAGGAGAATAGCCTGAAACCAAGACTACTCTACCCAGCAAGGATCTCATTCACATTTGATGGAGAAATTAAAACCTTTACAGACAAGCAAAAGCTGAGAGAGTTCAGCACCACCAAACCAGCTTTACAACAAATGCTAAAGGAACTTCTCTAGACACGAAACACAAGAGAAGGAAATGACCTATAGTAGCGAACCCACAACAATATATAAAATGGAAATAGGAACATACATATCAATAATTACCTTAAATGTAAATGGACTAAATGCTCCCACCAAAAGACACAGATTGGCTGAATGGATACAAAAACAAGACCCTTATATATGCTGTCTACAAGAGACCCACTTCAGAACTAGAGACACATACAGACTGAAAGTAAGGGGATGGAAAAAGATATTCCATGCAAATGGAAACCAAAAGAAAGCTGGAGTAGCAATTCTCATATCAGACAAAATAGACTTTAAAATAAGGACTATTAAAAGGGACAAAGAAGGACACTACATAATGATCAAGGGATCGATCCAAGAAGAAGATATAACAATTGTAAATATTTATGCACCCAACATAGGAGCACCTCAATACATAAGGCAAATACTAACAACCATAAAAGGGGAGATCAACAGTAACACATTCATAGTAGGGGACTTTAACACCCCACTTTCACCCATGGACAGATCATCCAAAATGAAAATAAATAAGGAAACACAAGCTTTAAATGATACATTAAACAAGATGGACTTAATTGATATTTATAGGACACTCCATCCAAAAACAACAGAATACACATTTTTCTCAAGTGCTCATGGAACATTCTCCAGGATAGATCATATCTTGGGTCACAAATCAAGCCTTGGTAAATTTAAGAAAACTGAAATTGTATCAAGTATCTTTTCCGACCACAACGCCATGAGACTAGATATCAATTACAGGAAAAGATCTGTAAAAAATACAAACACATGGAGGCTAAACAATACACTACTTAATAATGAAGTGATCACTGAAGAAATCAAAGAGGAAATAAAAAAATACCTAGAAACAAATGACAATGGAGACACAACGACCCAAAACCTATGGGATGCAGCAAAAGCAGTTCTAAGGGGGAAGTTTATAGCAATACAAGCCCACCTTAAGAAGCAGGAAACATCTCGAATAAACAACCTAACCTTGCACCTCAAGCAATTAGAGAAAGAAGAACAAAAAAACCCCAAAGCTGGCAGAAGGAAAGAAATCATAAAAATCAGATCAGAAATAAATGAAAAAGAAATGAAGGAAACAATAGCAAAGATCAATAAAACTAAAAGCTGGTTCTTTGAGAAGATAAACAAAATAGATAAACCACTAGCCAGACTCATTAAGAAAAAAAGGGAGAAGACTCAATTCAATAGAATTAGAAATGAAAAAGGAGAAGTAACAACTGACACTGCAGAAATAAAAAAAATCATGAGAGATTACTACAAGCAACTCTATGCCAATAAAATGGACAATCTGGAAGAAATGGACAAATTCTTAGAAATGCACAACCTGCCAAGACTGAATCAGGAAGAAATAGAAAATATGAACAGACCAATCACAAGCACTGAAATTGAAACTGTGATTAAAAACCTTCCAACAAACAAAAGCCCAGGACCAGATGGCTTCACAGGTGAATTCTATCAAACGTTTAGAGAAGAGCTAACACCTATCCTTCTCGAACTCTTCCAAAATATAGCAGAGGGAGGAACACTCCCAAATTCCTTCTATGAAGCCACCATCACCTTGATACCAAAACCAGACAAGGATGTCACAAAGAAAGAAAACTACAGGCCAATATCACTGATGAACATAGATGCAAAAATCCTCAACAAAATACTAGCAAACAGAATCCAACAGCACATTAAAAGGATCATACACCATGATCAAGTGGGGTTTATTCCAGGAATGCAAGGATTCTTCAATATACGCAAATCTATCAATGTGATAAACCATATTAACAAATTGAAGGAGAAAAACCATATGATCATCTCAATAGATGCAGAGAAAGCTTTCGACAAAATTCAACACCCATTTATGATAAAAACCCTCCAGAAAGTAGGCATAGAGGGAACTTTCCTAAACATAATAAAAGCCATATATGACAAGCCCACAGCAAACATCATCCTCAATGGTGAAAAACTGAAAGCATTTCCACTAAGATCAGGAACAAGACAAGGTTGCCCACTCTCACCACTCTTATTCAACATAGTTTTGGAAGCTTTAGCCACAGCAATCAGAGAAGAAAAGGAAATAAAAGGAATCCAAATCGGAAAAGAAGAAGTAAAGCTGTCACTGTTTGCAGATGACATGATACTATACATAGAGAATCCTAAAGATGCTACCAGAAAACTACTAGAGCTAATCAATGAATTTGGTAAAGTAGCAGGATACAAAATTAATGCACAGAAATCTCTGGCATTCCTATATACTAATGATGAAAAATCTGAAAGTGAAATCAAGAAAACACTCCCATTTACCATTGCAACAAAAAGAATAAAATATCTAGGAATAAACCTACCTAAGGATACGAAAGACCTGTATGCAGAAAATTATAAGACACTGATGAAAGAAATTAAAGATGATACAAATAGATGGAGAGATATACCATGTTCTTGGATGGGAAGAATCAACATTGTGAAAATGACTCTACTACCCAAAGCAATCTACAGATTCAATGCAATCCCTATCAAACTACCACTGGCATTTTTCACAGAACTAGAACAAAAAATTTCGCAATTTGTATGGAAACACAAAAGACCCCGAATAGCCAAAGCAATCTTTAGAACGAAAAAAGGAGCTGGAGGAATAAGGCTCCCTGACTTCAGACTATATTACAAAGCAACAGTAATCAAGACAGTATGGTACTGGCACAAAAACAGAAAGATAGATCAGTGGAACAGGATAGAAAGCCCAGAGATAAACCCACGCACATATGGACACCTTATCTTTGATAAAGGAGGCAGGAATGTACAGTGGAGAAAGGACAGCCTCTTCAATAAATGGTGCTGGGAAAACTGGACAGGTACATGTAAAAGTATGAGATTAGATCACTCCCTAACACCATACACAAAAATAAGCTCAAAATGGATTAAAGACCTAAATGTAAGGCCAGAAACTATCAAACTCTTAGAAGAAAACATAGGAAGAACACTCTATGACATAAATCACAGCAAGATCCTTTCTGACCCACCTCCTAGAGTAATGGAAATAAAAACAAAAATAAACAAATGGGACCTAATGAAACTTCAAAGCTTTTGCACAGCAAAGGAAACCATAACCAAGACCAAAAGACAACCCTCAGAATGGGAGAAAACATTTGCAAATGAAGCAACTGACAAAGGATTAATCTCCAAACTTTACAAGCAGCTCATGCAGCTCAATAACAAAAAAACAAACAACCCCATCCAAAAATGGGCAGAAGACCTAAATAGACATTTCTCCAAAGAAGATATACAGAATGCCAACAAACACATGAAAGAATGCTCAACATCATTAATCATTAGAGAAATGCAAATCAAAACTACGATGAGATATCATCTCACACCAGTCAGAATGGCCATCATCAAAAAATCAAGAAACAATAAATGCTGGAGAGGGTGTGGAGAAAAGGGGACACTCTTGCACTGCTGGTGGGAATGTGAATTGGTTCAGCCACTGTGGAGAACAGTATGGAGGTTCCTTAAAAAACTACAAATAGAATTACCATATGACCCAGCAATCCCACTACTTGGCATATACCCTGAGAAAACCAAAATTCAAAGAGAGTCATGTACCAAAATGTTCATTGCAGCTCTATTTACAATAGCCAGGACATGGAAACAACCTAAGCGCCCATCGTCGGATGAATGGATAAAGAAGATGTGGCACATATACACAATGGAATATTACTCAGACTTAAAAATAAATGAAATTGAGCTATTTGTAATGAGATGGATAGACCTAGAATCTGTCATACAGAGTGAAGTAAGTCAGAAAGAAAAAGACAAATACCGTATGCTAACACATATATATGGAATTTAAGGGAAAAAAATGTCATGAAGAACCTAGGGGTAAGATAGGAATAAAGACGCAGACCTACTGGAGAACGGACTTAAGGATATAGGGAGGGGGAAGGGTGAGTTTTGACAGGGCGAGAGAGAGTCATGGACATATACACACTAACAAACGTAGTAAGGTAGATAGCTGGGGGGAAGCAGCCGCAAGGCACAGGGATATTAGCTCGGTGCTTTGTGACAGCCTGGAAGGGTGGGATGGGGAGAGTGGGAGGGAGGGAGACGCAAGAGGGAAGACATATGGTAACATATGTATATGTATAGCTGATTCACTTTCTTGTAGAGCAGAAACTAACACACCATTGTAAAACAATTATACCCCAATAAAGATGTTGAAAAAAAAAAAAAAACGCATACGCACTTTTTGGCCAACCAAGCAAGCCTGTAAAGGATATCTGCACTACAATGAAGTCTCACTGCCACCCGGGCAAAAGGGCCATCTGAAAAAAGTGTAAAATCCAGAAAGGTAGGACAGGATATGGAGAACAGGGAGCCTTGTTATGCTGATTGGCAGGATATAAATTGCCAACAGCCACCCTGGAGAAGTGTATGGTGTTTCCTGAAACACATGAGAAACAAAGAAACACAGCCTATGGCACTTCCACTTATGGTCCTATAGCTTAGGGAAATTAAAATGAAAAACAGACAGCCACCCCAATGTTTGGGACGGCTGTGTTCACAAGAAGCTCGTCTACAGTACCAGGTATATATCCCAGAAAGCAAAAAATGGATAAAGAAGTTGTGGCACGTACGTGCAATGCAATATAACTCAGCAATGAAATCTGTGTCATCAGGCCCGTAGCGGCATAGTGAGTGGATGCAGGTACGGTGATTCTACGTGAACTACGTCACACAGAAAAAGAAACATCATAAGATATCACTAATACACGGAATGTAAACTTGACTACACATGAACTGAATTACAAAACAGAACAGGGTCTCAAATTTAGAAAACCAACTAGTGCTTGCTTATGGGGAAAGGTGCGTAGGGGTGCTGCATTAAACCAGAGACTGAAATTAGCACAGATAACTTTCCATAAGCCAAATATGTAATAGACAAGACCTACTCCTTGCTCAACGAAATGGACCCAACACCACATATTCAATGCCTAGGAATATACCTGACCTGGAAGAATCTTAAAACCCATGGATATATATGTCTCCGTAAGAGAATCAAGCGTGTGTACAGCGGCCGAAACGCAGCAGTGAAAATCCGATAAATCCCATTATCAAAATAATTTTCGAAAACAAAACACAAAGGGAGTGAAATAGAGAGCAATTCTTAAATAATTCACTCAGGGCATGTGATGCAACCGGGTTTGACCACATCTACACCCAGAGCTGGTTGAGACATAAGGCTGGACACTTCAGGCTGATAGCATTGGTGAGTTTCGGTGAGCAAATGCAGACCCTTTGAAGTCATACTGCATGGTACCTATTCCATGGGTCCCAACTCTCCAGGTTCAACGAATGCTTCCTCCAGCTAATACATTCATGGGAAACCCACAGTATGGTCCACCGTGTGATTGGGAAACGATTTAAAATGCATCTCAGTTTTCGTATCCTGGTCCTCGGGTTCACCATTCCAGATGGTTTACTAACACTCTCCGCGCTTGGAGAGTCAGTGCCTTTAACCTCCTCTTTGGCACAGCTTGCAATTTCTGTGCAAGATGAACAGGAATAGGGAGAACCAATGAGAGACTAGCTATAGGTGTCTGCACGGGCAAATGTAACGCTCATTTCCCACCAGGAAGAGGAATTAACCAAAGGCTCAGTGTGCCCTGCCGGAAACAGATTAGGGCCTGAAGCAATCCTGCAGCTTTGTGCCCAGCTCACAAGAAAGCGAGTTGAAGAAAGGAGCTCAGGGGCACTGTAATTCACAAACCTGCAGAGTTATAAATGACAGCTATCCTCCAAAAATATATTGAAGTAAGCCTGCGAAGGGGACTTGAAAGCGGGGCAGAATTTCAGGAAAACGATTGCAGGGGGTAGACTGGAATTGCCCTGAAAGCATAGGAAAATAGGCAGAACGTCGACAATGATGCACTTGGGCAAAAAGGGCGTATGCGTTTTTTCCTGAATATATTCAGGAAAAAACGCATACGCCCTTTTTGGCCAACCAAGCAAGCCTGTAAAGGAAATCTGCACTACAAAGAAGTCTCACTGCCCCCCGGGCAATAGGGCCATCTGAAAAAAGTGTAAAATCCAGAAAGGTAGGACAGGATATGGAGAACAGGGAGCCTTGTTATGCTGATTGGCAGGATGTAAATTGCCAACAGCCACCTTGGAGAAGTGTATGGTGTTTCCTGAAACACGTAAGAAACAAAGCAACACAGCCTATGGCATTTCCACTTATGGTCCTATAGCTTACGGAAATTAAAATCAAAAACAGACAGCCACCCCAATATTTGGGACGGCTGTGTTCACAAGCAGCTCGTCTACAGTATCAGGTAAATATCCCAGAAAGCAAAAAATGGATAAAGAAGTTGTGGCACGTACGTACAATGCAATATCACTCAGCAATGAAATCTGTGTCATCAGGCCCGTAGCGGCATAGTGAGTGGATGCAGGTACGGTGATTCTACGTGAACTACGTCACACAGAAAAAGAAACATCATAAGATATCACTAATACACGGAATGTAAACTTGACTACACATGAACTGAATTACAAAACAGAACAGGGTCTCAAATTTAGAAAAGCAACTAGTGCTTGCTTATGGGGAAAGGTGCGTTGGGGTGCTGCATAAAACCAGAGACTGAAATTAGCACAGATAACTTTCCATAAGCCAAATATGTAATAGACAAGACCTACTCCTTGCTCAACGAAATGGACTCAACACCACATATTCAACGCCTAGGAATATATCTTACTAGGAAGAATCTTAAAACCCATAGATTTATATGTCTCCGTAAGAGAATCAAGCGTGTGTACAGCGGCATAAATGCAGCAGTGAAAATCCGATAAATCCCATTATCAAAATAAATTTCAAAAACAAAACACAAAGACAGTGAAATAGAGAGCAATTCTTAAATAATTCACTCAGGGCATGTGATGCCACCGGGATTGACCACATCTACACCCAGAGCTTGTTGAGACATAAGGCTGGACACTTCAGGCTGATAGCATTGGTGAGATTCGCTGAGAAAATGCAGACCCTTTGAAGTCATACTGCATGGTACCCATTCCATGGGTCCCAACTCTCCAGGTTCAACGGATTCTTCCTCCAGCTAAAACATGCATGGGAAACCCAGAGTATCATCAACCATGTGACTGAGAAACGATTTAAAATGCATCTCAGTTTTCGTATCCTGGTCCTCGGGTTCACCATTCCAGATGCTTTACTAACACTCTCCCCGCTTGGAGAGTCAGTGCCTTTAACCTCCTCTTTGGCAGAGCTTGCAATTTCTGTTCTAGATGAACAGGAATAGGGAGAACCAATGAGAGACTAGCTGTAGGTGTCTGCACGGGCAAATGTAACGCTCATTGCCCACCAGGAAGAGGAATTAAGCAAAGGCTCAGCGTGCCCTGCTGGAAACAGATTAGTGCCTGAAGCAATCCTGCGGTTTTGTGCCCAGCTCACAAGAAAGCGAGTTGAAGAAAGGAGCTCAGGGGCACTGTAATTCAAAAACCTGCAGAGTTATAAATGACAGCTATCCTCCAAAAATATATTGAAGTAAGCCTGCGAAGGGGACTTGAAAGCGGGGCAGAATTACAGGAAAACGATTGCAGGGGGTAGACTGGAATTGCCCTGAAAGCATAGGAAAAGAGGCACAACGTCGACAATGATGCACTTGGCCAAAAAGGGCGTATGCGTTTTTTCCTGAATATATTCAGGAAAAAACGCATACGCCCTTTTTGGCCAACCAAGCAAGCCTGTAAAGGAAATCTACACTACAATAAAATCTCACTGCCCCCCGGGCAAAGGGGCCATCTGAAAAAAGTGTAAAATCCAGAAAGGTAGGACAGGATATGGAGAACAATGAGCCTTGTTATGTTGATTGGCAGGATGTAAATTGTGAACAGCCAACCTGGAGAAGTGTATGGTGTTTCCTGAAACACGTAAGAAACAAAGCAACACAGCCTATGGCAATTGCACTTTTGGTCCTATTGCTTAGGGAAATTAAAATCAAAAACAGAGAGCCACCCCAAAGTTTGGGACGGCTGTGTTCCCAAGAAGCTCGTCTACAGTACTAGGTAAATATCCCAGAAAGCAAAAAATGGATAAAGAAGTTTTGGAATGTACGTGCAATGCAATATCACTCAGCATGAAATCTGTGTCATCAGGTCCGTAGAGGCATAGTGAGTGGATGCAGGTACGTTGATTCGACCTGAACTACGTCACACAGAAAAAGAAACATCATAAGATATCACTAATACACGGAATGTAAACGTGACTACACATGAACTGAATTACAAAACAGAACAGGGTCTCAAATTTAGAAAACCAACTACTGCTTGCTTATGGGGAAAGGTGCGTTGCGGTGCTGCATAAAACCAGAGACTGAAATTAGCACAGATAACTTTCCATAAGCCCAATATGTAATAGACAAGACCTACTCCTTGCTCAAGGATATGTACTCAACACCACATATTCCACGCCTAGGAATATACCTGACTAGGAAGAATCTTAAAACCCATGGATATATATGTCTCCGTAAGAGAATCAAGCGTGTGTACAGCGGCCGAAATGCAGCAGTGAAAATCCGATAAATCCCATTATCAAAATAAATTTCAAAAACAAAACACAAAGACAGTGAAATAGAGAGCAATTCTTAAATAATTCACTCAGGGCATGTGATGCAACCGGGATTGACCACATCTACACCCAGAGCTGGTTGAGACATAAGGCTGGACACTTCAGGCTGATAGCATTGGTGAGTTTCGGTGAGCAAATGCAGACCCTTTGAAGTCATACTGCATGGTACCCATTCCATGGGTTCCAAATCTGCAGGGTCAAGGGATTCTACCTCCAGCTAAAACGTGCATGGGAAACCCAGAGTATCATCCACCGTGTGATTGGGAAACGATTTAAAATGCATCTCAGTTTTCGTATCCTTGTCCTCGGGTTCACTATTGCAGATGCTTTACTAACACTCTCCCCGCTTAGAGAGTCAGTGCCTTTAACCTCCTGTTTGGCACAGCTTGCAATTTCTGTGCAAGATGAACAGGAATAGGGAGAACCAATGAAAGACTAGCTGTAGGTGTCTGCACGGGCAAATATAATGCTCATTTCCCACCAGGAAGAGGAATTAACCAAAGGTTCAGCGTGCCCTGCCGGAAACAGATTAGTGCGTGAAGCAATCCTGCGGTTTTGTGCCCAGCTCACAAGAAAGCGAGTTGAAGAAAAGAGCTCAGGGGCACTGTAATTCACAAACGTGCAGAGTTATAAATGACAGCTATCTTCCAAAAGTGTATTGAAGTAAGCCTGCGAAGGGGACTTGAAAGCGGGGCAGAATTTCAGGAAAACGATTGCAGGGGGTAGACTGGAATTGCCCTGAAAGCATAGGAAAAGAGGCACAACCTCGACAATGATGCACTTGGCCAAAAAGGGCGTATGCGTTTTTTCCTGAATATATTCAGGAAAAAACGCATACGCCCTTTTTGGCCAACCAAGCAAGCATATAAATGAAATCTGCACTACAATGAAGTCTCTCTGACCCCGGGCAAAAGGGCAATCTGAAAAAAGTGTAAAATCCAGAAAGGTAGGACAGGATATGGAGAACAGGGAGCCTTGTTATGCTGATTGGCACGATGTATATTGCAAACAGCCACCCTGGAGAAGTGTATGGTGTTTCTTGAAACACGTAAGAAACAAAGCAACACAGCCTATGGCACTTCCACTTATGGTCCTATAGCTTAGGGAAATTAAACTCAAAAACAGACAGTAACCCCTAAGTTTGGGACGGCTGTGTTCACAAGAAACTCGTCTACAGTACCAGGTAAATATCCCAGAAAGCAAATAATGGATAAAGAATTTGTGGCACGTACGTGCAATGCAATATCACTCAGCAATGAAATCTGTGTCATCAGGCCCGTAGCTGTATAGTGAGTGGATGCAGGTATGGTGATTCTACGTGAACTACATCACACAGAAAAAGAAACATCATAAGATATCACTAATACACGGAATGTAAACTTGACTACACATGAACTGAGTTACAAAACAGAACAAATTTAGAAAACCAACTAGTGCTTGCTTATGGGGAAAAGTGCGTTGGAGTGCTGCATAAAAGCAGAGACTGAAATTAGCACAGATAACTTTCCATAAGCCAAATATGTAATAGACAAGACCTACTCCTTGCTCAACGAAATGGACCCAACACCACATATTCAACGCCTAGGAATATACCTGACAAGGAAGAATCTTAAAACCTATGGATATATATGTCTCCGTAAGAGAATCAAGTGTGTGTACAGCGGCCGAAATGCAACAGTGAAAATCCGATAAATCCCATTATCAAAATAATTATCGAAAACAAAACACTAAGAGAGTGAAATAGAGAGCAATTCTTAAATAATTCACTCAGGGCATGTGATGCAACCGGGATTGACCACATCTACACCCAGAGCTGGTTCAGACATAAGGCTGGACACTTCAGGCTGATAGCATTGGTGGGTTTCGGTGAGCAAATGCAGACCCTTTGAAGTCATACTGCATGGTACCCATTCCATGGGTCCCAACTCTCCAGCTTCAAGGGATTCTTCTCCAGCTAAAACATGCATGGGAAACCCAGAGTATCGTCCACCGTGTGATTGGGAAACGATTTAAAATGCATCTCAGTTTTCGTATCCTGGTCCTCTGGTTCACCATTCCAGATGCTTTACTAACACTCTCCCCACTTGGAGAGTCAGTGCCTTTAACCTCCTCTTTCGCACAGCTTGCAATTTCTGTGCAAGATGAACAGGAAGAGGGAGAACCAATGAGAGACTAGCTATAGGTTTCTGCACGGGCAAATGTAACGCTGATTACCCACCAGGAAGAGGAATTAACCAAAGGCTCCGCGGGCCCTGCCCGAAACAGATTAGGGCCTGAAGCAATCCTGCGGTTTTGTGCCCAGCTCACAAGAAAGCGAGTTGATGAAAGGAGCTCAGGGGCACTGTAATTCACAATCCTGCAGAGTTATAAATGACAGCTATCCTCCAAAAATATATTGCAGTAAGCCTGCGAAGGGGACTTGAAAGCGGGGCAGAATTTCAGGAAAACGATTGCAGGGGGTAGACTGGAATTGCCCTGAAAGCATAGGAAAAGAGGCAGAACGTCGACAATGATGCACTTGGCCAAAAGTGCGTATGCGTTTTTTCCTGAATATATTCAGGAAAAAACGCATACGCCATTTTTGGCCAAACAAGCAAGCCTGTAAAGGAAATCTGCACTACAATGAAATCTCACTGCTCCCCGGGCAAAAGGGCCATCTGAAAAAAGTGTAAAATACAGAAAGGTAGGACAGGATATGGAGAACAGGGAGCCATGTTATGCTGATTGGCAGGATGTAAATTGCCAGCATCCACCCTGGAGAAGTGTATGGTGTTTCCTGAAACACGTAAGAAACCAAGCAACACAGCCTATGGCACTTCCACTTATGGTCCTATAGCTTACGGAAATTAAAATAAAAAACAGTCAGCCACCCCAATATTTGGGACGGCTGTGTTCACAAGAAGCTCGTCTACAATATCAGGTAAATATCCCAGAAAGCAAAAAATGGATAAAGAAGTTGTGGCACGTACGTACAATGCAATAACACTCAGCAATGAAATCTGTGTCATCAGGCCCGTAGCGGCATAGTGAGTGGATGCAGGTACGGTGATTCTACGTGAACTACGTCACACAGAAAAAGAAACATCATAAGTTATCACTAATACACGGAATGTAAACGTGACTACACATGAACTGAATTACAAAACAGAACAGGGTCTCAAATTTAGAAAACCAACTAGTGCTTGCTTATGGGGAAAGGTGCGTTGGGGTGCTGCATAAAACCAGAGACTGAAATTAGCACAGATAACTTTCCATAAGCCAAATATGTATTAGACAAGACCTACTCCTTGCTCAACGAAATGGACCCAACACCACATATTCAACGCCTAGGAATATACCTGACTAGGAAGAATCTTAAAACCCATGGATATATATGTCTCCGTAAGAGAATCAAGCGTGTGTACAGCGGCCGAAACGCAGCAGTGAAAATCCGATAAATCCCATTATCAAAATAAATTTCGAAAACAAAACACAAAGACAGTGAAATAGAGAGCAATTCTTAAATAATTCACTCAGGGCATGTGATGCAACCGGGATTGACCACATCTACACCCAGAGCTGGTTGAGACATAAGGCTGGACACTTCAGGCTGATAGCATTGGTGAGTTACGGTGAGCAAATGCTGACCCTTTGAAGTCATACTGCATGGTACCCATTCCATGGGTCCCAACTCTCCAGCTTCAAGGGATTCTTCTCCAGCTAAAACATGCATGGGAAACCCAGAGTATCGTCCACCGTGTGATTGGGAAACGATTTAAAATGCATCTCAGTTTTCGTATCCTGGTCCTCTGGTTCACCATTCCAGATGCTTTACTAACACTCTCCCCACTTGGAGAGTCAGTGCCTTTAACCTCCTCTTTCGCACAGCTTGCAATTTCTGTGCAAGATGAACAGGAAGAGGGAGAACCAATGAGAGACTAGCTATAGGTTTCTGCACGGGCAAATGTAACGCTGATTACCCACCAGGAAGAGGAATTAACCAAAGGCTCCGCGGGCCCTGCCCGAAACAGATTAGGGCCTGAAGCAATCCTGCGGTTTTGTGCCCAGCTCACAAGAAAGCGAGTTGATGAAAGGAGCTCAGGGGCACTGTAATTCACAATCCTGCAGAGTTATAAATGACAGCTATCCTCCAAAAATATATTGCAGTAAGCCTGCGAAGGGGACTTGAAAGCGGGGCAGAATTTCAGGAAAACGATTGCAGGGGGTAGACTGGAATTGCCCTGAAAGCATAGGAAAAGAGGCAGAACGTCGACAATGATGCACTTGGCCAAAAGTGCGTATGCGTTTTTTCCTGAATATATTCAGGAAAAAACGCATACGCCATTTTTGGCCAAACAAGCAAGCCTGTAAAGGAAATCTGCACTACAATGAAATCTCACTGCTCCCCGGGCAAAAGGGCCATCTGAAAAAAGTGTAAAATACAGAAAGGTAGGACAGGATATGGAGAACAGGGAGCCATGTTATGCTGATTGGCAGGATGTAAATTGCCAGCATCCACCCTGGAGAAGTGTATGGTGTTTCCTGAAACACGTAAGAAACCAAGCAACACAGCCTATGGCACTTCCACTTATGGTCCTATAGCTTACGGAAATTAAAATAAAAAACAGTCAGCCACCCCAATATTTGGGACGGCTGTGTTCACAAGAAGCTCGTCTACAATATCAGGTAAATATCCCAGAAAGCAAAAAATGGATAAAGAAGTTGTGGCACGTACGTACAATGCAATAACACTCAGCAATGAAATCTGTGTCATCAGGCCCGTAGCGGCATAGTGAGTGGATGCAGGTACGGTGATTCTACGTGAACTACGTCACACAGAAAAAGAAACATCATAAGTTATCACTAATACACGGAATGTAAACGTGACTACACATGAACTGAATTACAAAACAGAACAGGGTCTCAAATTTAGAAAACCAACTAGTGCTTGCTTATGGGGAAAGGTGCGTTGGGGTGCTGCATAAAACCAGAGACTGAAATTAGCACAGATAACTTTCCATAAGCCAAATATGTATTAGACAAGACCTACTCCTTGCTCAACGAAATGGACCCAACACCACATATTCAACGCCTAGGAATATACCTGACTAGGAAGAATCTTAAAACCCTTGGATATATATGTCTCCGTAAGAGAATCAAGCGTGTGTACAGCGGCCGAAACAAGGTAGTGAAAATCTGATAAATCCCATTATCAAAATAAATTTCGAAAACAAACACAAAGACAGTGAAATAGAGAGCAACTCTTAAATAATTCACTCAGGGCATGTGATGCAACCGGGATTGACCACATCTATACCCAGAGCTGGTTGAAGCATAAGGCTGGACACTTCAGGCTGATAACATTGGTGAGATTCGGTGAGCAAATGCAGACCCTTTGAAGTCATACTGCATGGTACACATTCCATGGGTCCCAACTCTCCAGGTTCAAGGGATTCTTCTTCCAGCTAAAACATGCATGGGAAACCCACAGTATCATCAACCGTGTGATTGGGAAACGATTTAAAATGCATCTCAGTTTTCGTATCGTGGTCCTCGGTTTCACCATTGCAGAAGCTTTACTAACACTCTCCCCACTTGGAGAGTCAGTGCCTTTAATCTCCTGTTTGGCACAGCTTGCAATTTCTGTGCAAGATGAACAGGAATAGGGAGAACCAAGGAGAGACTAGCTGTAGGTGTCTGCACGGGCAAATGTAACGCTCATTTCCCACCAGGAAGAGGAATTAACCAAAGGCTCAGCATGCCCTGCTGGAAATAGATTAGTGCCTGAAGCAATCCTGCGCATTGTGCCAAGCTCACAAGAACGCGAGTTGAATAAAGGAGCTCAGGGGTACTGTAATTCACAAACCTGCAGAGTTATAAATGACAGCTATCTTCCAAAAGTATATTGAAGTAAGCCTGCGAAGGGGAGTTGAAAGCGGGGCAGAATTTCAGGAAAACGATTGCAGGGGGTAGACTGGAATTGCCCTGAAAGCATAGGAAAAGAGGCACAACGTCGACAATGATGCACTTGGCCAAAAAGGGCGTATGCGTTTTTTCCTGAATATATTCAGGAAAAAACGCATACACCCTTTTTGGCCAAACAAGCAAGCCTGTAAAGGAAATCTGCACTACAATGAAGTCTCACTGCCCCCGGGCAAAAGGGCCATCTGAAAAAAGTGTAAAATCCAGAAAGGTAGGACAGGATATGGAGAACAGGGAGCCTTGTTATGCTGATTGGCAGGATGTAAATTGCCAGCAGCCACCCTGGAGAAGTGTATGGTGTTTCCTGAAACACATAAGAAACAAAGAAACACAGCCTATGGCACTTCCACTTATGGTCCTATAGCTTAGGGAAATTAAAATCAAAAACAGACAGCCACCCCAATATTTGGGACGGCTGTGTTCACAAGAAGCTCGTCTACAGTATCAGGTAAATATCCCAGAAAGCAAAAAATGAATAAAGAAGTTGTGGCACGTACGTACAATGCAATATCACTCAGCAATGAAACCTGTGTCATCAGGCCCGTATCGGCAGAGTGAGTGGATGCAGGTACGGTGATTCTACGTGAACTACGTCACACAGAAAAAGAAACATCATAAGATATCACTAATACACGGAATGTAAACTTGACTACACATGAACTGAATTACAAAACAGAACAGGGTCTCAAATTTAGAAAACCAACTAGTGCTTGCTTATGGGGAGAGGTGCGTTGGGGTGCTGCATAAAACCAGAGACTGAAATTAGGACAGATAACTTTCCATAAGCCAAATATGTAATAGTCAAGACCTACTCCTTGCTGAACAAAATGGACCCAACACCACATATTCAACGCCTAGGAATATACCTGACTAGGAAGAATCTTAAAACCCATGGATATATATGTCTCCGTAAGAGAATCAAGCATGTGTTCAGCGGCCGAAACGCAGCAGTGAAAATCCGATAAATCCCATTATCCAAATAAATTTCGAAAACAAAACACAAAGACAGTGAAGTAGAGAGCAATTCTTATATAATTCACGCAGGGTATGTGATGCAACCGGGATTGACCACATCTACACCCAGAGCTGTTTGAGACATAAGGCTGGACACTTCAGGCTGATAGCATTGGTGAGTTTCGGTGAGCAAATGCAGACGCTTTGAAGTCATACTGCATGGTACCCATTCCATGGGTCCCAACTCTGCAGGTTCAAGGGATTTTTCCTCCAGCTAAAACATGCATGGGAAACCCACAGTATGGTCCACCGTGTGATTGGGAAACGATTTAAAATGCATCTCAGTTTTCGTATCCTGGTCCTCGGGTTCACCATTCCAGATGCTTTACTAATACTATCCCCGCTTGGAGAGTCAGTGCCTTTAACCTCCTCTTTGGCACAGCTTGCAATTTCTGTGCAAGATAAACAGGAATAGGGAGAACCAATGAGAGACTAGCTATAGGTGTCTGCACGGGCAAATGTAACGCTCATTTCCCACCACGAAGAGGAATTAACCAAAGGCTTCGCATGCCCTGCCGGAAACAGATTAGGGCCTGAAGCAATCCTGCGGTTTTGTGACCAGCTCACAAGAAAGCGAGTTGAAGAAAGGAGCTCAGGGGCACTGTAATTCACAAACCTGCAGAGTTATAATTGACAGCTCTCCTCCAAAAATATATTGAAGTAAGCCTGCGAAGGGGACTTGAAAGCGGGGCAGAATTTCAGGAAAACGATTGCAGGGGGTAGACAGGAATTGCCCTGAAACCATAGGAAAAGAGGCACGACGTCGACAATGATGCACTTGACCAAAAAGGGCGTATGCGTTTTTTCCTGAATATATTCAGGAAAAAACGCATACGCCCGTTTTGGCCAACCAAGCAAGACTGTAAAGGAAATCTGCACTACAATGAAATCTCACTGCCCCACACGGGCAAAAGTGCCATCTGAAAAAAGTGTAAAATCCAGAAAGGTAGGACAGGATATGGAGAACAGGGAGCCTTGTTTTGCTGATTGGCAGGATGTAACTTGCCAACAGCCACCCTGGAGAAGTGTATGGTGTTTCCTGAAACACGTAAGAAATAAAGCAACACAGCCTATGGCAATTGCACATATGGTCCTATTGCTTAGGGAAATTAAAATCAAAAACAGAGAGCCACCCCAAAGTTTGCGACGGCTGTGTTCCCAAGAAGCTCGTCTACAGTACCAGGTAAATATCCCAGAAAGCAAAAAATGGATAAAGAAGTTGTTACACGTACGTGCAATGCAATATCACTCAGCAATGAAATCTGTGTCATCAGGCCCGTAGCGGCATAGCGAGTGGATGCAGGTACGGTGATTCTATGTGAACTACGTCACACAGAAAAAGAAACATCATAAGATATCACTAATACACGGAATGTAAACTTGACTACACATGAACTGAATTACAAAACAGAACAGGGTCTCAAATTTAGAAAACCAACTAATGCTTGCTTATGGGGAAAGGTGCCTTGGGGTGCTGCATAAAACCAGAGACTGAAATTAGCACAGATAACATTCCATAAGCCAAATATGTAATAGACAAGACCTACTCCTTGCTCAACGAAATGGCCTCAACACCACATATTCAACGCCTAGGAATATACCTGACTAGGAAGAATCTTAAAACCCATGGATTTATATGTCTCTGTAAGAGAATCAAGCGTGTGTACAGCGGCATAAACGCAGCAGTTAAAACCCGATAAATCCCATTATCAAAATGAATTTCAAAAACAAAACACAAAGACAGTGAAATAGAGAGCAATTCTTAAATAATTCACTCAGGGCATGTGATGCAACCGGGATTTAACACATCTAAAACCAGAGCTGATTGAGACATAAGGCTGGACACTTCAGGCTGAGAGCATTGGTGAGTTTCGGTGAGCAAATGCAGACCCTTTGAAATCATACTGCATGGTACTTATTCCATGGGTCCCAACTCTCCAGGTTCAAGGGATTCTTCCTCCAGCTACAACATGCATGGGAAACCCACAGTATGGTCCACCGTGTGATTGGGAAACGATTTAAAATGCATCTCAGTTTTCGTATCCCGGTCCTCGGGTTAACCATTCCAGATGCTTTACTAACACTCTCCCCACTTGGAGAGTCAGTGCCTTTAACCTCTTGTTTGGCACAGCTTGCAATTTCTGTGCAAGATGAACAGGAATAGGGAGAACCAATGAGAGACTAGCTATAGGTGTCTGCACGGGCAAATGTAACGCTCATTTCCCACAAGAAAGAGGAATTAACCAAAGGCTCCTCGTGCCCTGCCGGAAACAGATTAGGGCCTGAAGCAATCCTGCGGTTTTGTGCCCAGCTCACAAGAAAGCGAGTTGAAGAATGGAGCTCAGGGGCACAGTAATTCACAAACCTGCAGAGTTATAAATGACAGCTATCCTCCAAAAATATATTGAAGCATGCCTGCGAAGGGGACTTGAAAGCGGTGCAGAATTTCAGGAAAACGATCTCAGGGGGTAGACTGGAATTGCCCTGAAAGCATAGGAAAAGAGGCACAACGTCGACAATGATGCACTTGGCCAAAAAGAGCATATGTGTTTTTTCATGAATATATTCAGGAAAAAACGCATACGCCCTTTTTGGCCAACCAAGCAAGCCTGTAAAGGAAATCTGCACTACAATGAAATCTCACTGCCCCCCCCCCGCCCCCCCGGGCAAAAGGGCCATCTGAAATAAGTGTAAAATCCAGAAAGGTAGGACAGGATATGGAGAACAGGGAAACTTGTTATGCTGATTGGCAGGATGTAAATTGCCAACAGCCACCCTGGAGAAGTGTATGGTGTTTCCTGAAACACGTAAGCAATAAAGCAACACAGCCTATGGCAATTGCACATATGGTCCTATTGCTTAGGGAAATTAAAATCAAAAACAGAGAGCCACCCCAAAGTTTGCGACGGCTGTGTTCCCAAGAAGCTCGTCTACAGTACCAGGTTAATATCCCAGAAAGCAAAAAATGGATAAAGAAGTTGTTACACGTACGTGCAATGCAATATCACTCAGCAATGAAATCTGTGTCATCAGGCCCGTAGCGGCATAGTGAGTGGATGCAGGTACGGTGATTCTATGTGAACTACGTCACACAGAAAAAGAAACATCATAAGATATCACTAATACACGGAATGTAAACTTGACTACACATGAACTGAATTACAAAACAGAACAGGGTCTCAAATTTAGAAAACCAACTAATGCTTGCTTATGGGGAAAGGTGCCTTGGGGTGCTGCATAAAATCAGAGACTGAAATTAGCACAGATAACATTCCATAAGCCAAATATGTAATAGACTAGACCTACTCCTTGCTCAACGAAATGGCCTCAACACCACATATTCAACGCCTAGGAATATACCTGACTAGGAAGAATCTTAAAACCCATGGATATATATGTCTCTGTAAGAGAATCAAGCGTGTGTACAGCGGCATAAACGCAGCAGTTAAAACCCGATAAATCCCATTATCAAAATGAATTTCAAAAACAAAACACAAAGACAGTGAAATAGAGAGCAATTCTTAAATAATTCACTCAGGGCATGTGATGCAACCGGGATTTAACACATCTAAAACCAGAGCTGATTGAGACATAAGGCTGGACACTTCAGGCTGATAGCATTGGTGAGTTTCGGTGAGCAAATGCAGACACTTTGAAGTCATACTGCATGGTACTTATTCCATGGGTCCCAACTCTCCAGGTTCAAGGGATTCTTCCTCCAGCTAAAACATGCATGGGAAACCCACAGTATGGTCCACCGTGTGATTGGGAAACGATTTAAAATGCATCTCAGTTTTCGTATCCCGGTCCTCGGGTTCACCATTCCAGATGCTTTACTAACACTCTCCCAACTTGGAGAGTCAGTGCCTTTAACCTCCTGTTTGGCACAGCTTGCAATTTCTGTGCAAGATGAACAGGAATAGGGAGAACCAATGAGAGACTAGCTATAGGTGTCTGCACGGGCAAATGTAACGCTCATTTCCCACAAGAAAGAGGAATTAACCAAAGGCTCCTCGTGCCCTGCCGGAAACAGATTAGGGCCTGAAGCAATCCTGCGGTTTTGTGCTCAGCTCACAAGAAAGCGAGTTGAAGAATGGAGCTCAGGGGCACAGTAATTCACAAACCTGCAGAGTTATAAATGACAGCTATCCTCCAAAAATATATTGAAGCATGCCTGCGAAGGGGACTTGAAAGCGGGGCAGAATTTCAGGAAAACGATCTCAGGGGGTAGACTGGAATTGCCCTGAAAGCATAGGAAAAGAGGCACAACGTCGACAATGATGCACTTGGCCAAAAAGGGCGTATGCGTTTTTTCCTGAATATATTCAGGAAAAAACGCATACGCCCTTTTTGGCCAACCAAGCAAGCCTGTAAAGGAAATCTGCACTACAATGAAATCTCACTGCCGCCCCCCTAGGCAAAAGGGCCATCTGAAAAAAGTGTAAAATCCAGAAAGGTAGGACAGGATATGGAGAACAGGGAGACTTGTTATGCTGATTGGCAGGATGTAAATTGCCAACAGCCACCCTGGAGAAGTGTATGGTGTTTCCTGAAACACGTAAGAAATAAAGCAACACAGCCTATGGCAATTGCACTTATGGTCCTATTGCTTAGGGAAATTAAAATCAAAAACAGAGAGCCACACCAAAGTTTGGGACGGCTGTGTTCCCAAGAAGCTCGTCTACAGTACCAGGTAAATATCCCAGAAAGCAAAAAATGGATAAAGAAGTTGTTACACGTACGTGCAATGCAATATCACTCAGCAATGAAATCTGTGTCATCAGGCCCGTAGCAGCATAGTGAGTGGATGCAGGTACGGTGATTCTACGTGAACTACGTCACACAGAAAAAGAAACATCATAAGATATCACTAATACACGGAATGTAAACTTGACTACACATGAACTGAATTACAAAACAGAACAGGGTCTCAAATTTAGAAAACCAACTAGTGCTTGCTTATGGGGAAAGGTGCGTTGGGGTGCTGCATAAAATCAGAGACTGAAATTAGCACAGATAACATTCCATAAGCCAAATATGTAATAGACAAGACCTACTCCTTGCTCAACGTAATGGACTCAACACCACATATTCAACGCCTAGGAATATACCTGACTAGGAAGAATCTTACAACCCATGGATTTATATGTCTCCGTACGAGAATCAAGCGTGTGTACAGCGGCATAAACGCAGCAGTTAAAACCCGATAAATCCCATTATCAAAATGAATTTCAAAAACAAAACACAAAGACAGTGAAATACAGAGCAATTCTTAAATAATTCACTCAGGGCATGTGATGCAACCGGGATTTAACACATCTACAACCAGAGCTGATTGAGACATAAGGCTGGACACTTCAGGCTGATAGCATTGGTGAGATTCGGTGAGCAACTGCAGACCCTTTGAAGTCATACTGCATGGTACTTATTCCATGGGTCCCAACTCTCCAGGTTCAAGGGATTCTTCCTCCAGCTAAAACATGCATGGGAAACCCACAGTATGGTCCACCGTGTGATTGGGAAACGATTTAAAATGCATCTCAGTTTTCGTATCCTGGTCCTCGGGTTCACCATTCCAGATGCTTTACTAACACTCTCCCCGCTTGGAGAGTCAGTGCCTTTAACCTCCTCTTTTGCACAGCTTGCAATTTCTGTGCAAGATGAACAGGAATAGGGAGAACCAATGAGAGACTAGCTATAGGTGTCAGCACGGGCAAAGGTAACGCTCATTTCCCACCAGGAAGAGGAATTAAACAAAGGCTCAGCGTGCCGTACCAGGAACAGATTAGGGCCTGAAGCAATCCTGCCGTTTTGTGCCCAGCTCACAAGAAAGCGAGTTGAAGAAAGGAGCTCAGGGTCACTGTAATTCACAAACCTGCAGAGTTATAAATGACAGCTATCCTCCAAAAATATATTGAAGTAAGCCTGCGAAGGGGACTTGAAAGCGGGGCAGAATTTCAGGAAAACGATTGCAGGGGGTAGACTGGAATTGCCCTGAAAGCATAGGAAAAGAGGCACAAAGTCGACAATGATGCACTTGGCCAAAAAGGGCATATGCGTTTTTTCCTGAATATATTCAAGAAAAAACGCATATGCACGTTTTGGCCAACCAAGCAAGCCTGTAAAGGAAATCTGCACTACAATGAAGTCTCACTGCCCCCCGGGCAAAAGGGCCATCTGAAAAAAGTGTAAAATCCAGAAAGGTAGGACAGGATATGGAGAACAGGGAGCCTTGTTATGCTGATTGGCAGGATGTAAATTGCGAACAGCCACCCTGGAGAAGTGTAGGGTGTTTCCTGAAACACGTAAGAAACAAAGCAACACAACTTATGGCACTTCCACTTATGGTCCTACAGCTTAGGGAAATTAAAATCAAAAACACCCAGCCACCTCAAAGTTTGGGACCTCTCTGTTCACAAGAACCTCGTTTGCAGTACCAGGGAAATATCTCAGAGAGCAAATAATGTATAAAGAAGTTGTGTTACGTACATACAATGGAATATCACTCAGCAATGAAATCTGTGTCATCAGGCCCATAGCGGCATAGTGAGTGGATTCAGGTATGGTGATTCTACTTGAAATAAGTCACACATAAAAAGAAACATCATAAAATATCATTAATACACAGTATGTAAACTTGACTACACATGAACTGAATTACAAAACAGAACAGTCTCAAATTTAGAAAACCAACTTGTGCTTGCTTATGGAGAAATGTGTGTTGGAGTGCTGCATAAAACCAGAGACTGAAATTAGCACAGATACCGTTCCATAAGCCAAATATGTAATAAAGAAGACCTACTCCTTGCTCAACGAAATGGACTCAACACCACATATTCAACGCCTAGGAATATACCTGACTAGGAAGAATCTTAAAACCCATGGATTTATATGTCTCCGTAAGAGAATCAAGAGTGTTTACAGCGGCATTAACGCAGCAGTGAAAATCCGATAAATCCCAGTATCAAAAAAAAATTTCAAAAACCAAACACAATGACAGTGAAATAGAGAGCAATTCTTAAATAACTCACACAGGGCATGTGATGCAACCTGGTTTACCACATCTACACCCAGAGCTGGGTGAGAGATAAGGCTGGACCCTTTGGGCTGAAAACGTTGGGGAGGTTCAGTGAGCAAATGCAGACCCTTTGATGTCATACTGTCTGGAACCCATTCCATGGTTCCCAACTCTCCAGGTACAAGGGATTCTTCCTTCAGCTAAAATTTGCATGGGAAACCCAGAGTATGCTCCACCGTGTGACTGGGAAACCTTTTTACATGCATGTCTGTTTTCGTCCCCTGGTACTCAGGTTCACCATTCCAGACCCTTTTCTTACACTCTCCCCATTTGGAGAGTCAGTGCCTTTAACCTCCTGTTTGGCACTGTTTGCAATTTCTGCGCAAGATGAACAGGAATATGGAGAACCAATGGGAGACTATCTGTAGGTGTGTGCACGGGCAAATATTTTTTTTAACATCTTTATTGGGGTATAATTGCTTTACAATGGTGTGTTAGTTTTTGCTTTATAACAAAGTGAATCAGCTATACATATACATATGCTCCCTGTGTCTTCCCTCTTGTGTCTCCCTCCCTCCCTCTCTCCCCCTTCCACACCTCCAGGGTGTCCCAACGCCCCGAGCTAATATCCCTGTGCCTTGCGGCTGCTTCTCCCTTGCTATCTACCTTACTACATTTGTTAGTGTGTATATGTCCATGACTCTCTCTCGCCCTGTCAAGACTCACCATTCCCCCTCCCCATATCCTCAATTCCGTTCTCCAGTAGGTCTGCGCCTCTATTCCTGTCTTATCCCTAGGTTCTTCATGACATTTTTTTCCTTTAAATTCCATATATATGTGTTAGCATATGCTATTTGTCTTTTTCTTTCTGACTTACTTCACTCTGTATGACAGACTCTAGGTCTATCCATCTCATTACAAATAATTCAGTTTCATTTCTTTTTAAGGCTGAGTAATATTCCATTGTGTATATGTGCCACATCTTCTTTATCCATTCGTCCGATGATGGGCGCTTAGGTTCTTTCCATCTCCGGGCTATTGTAAATAGAGCTGCAATGAACATTTTGGTACATGACTCTTTTTGAATTTTGGTTTTCTCAGGGTATATGCCCAGTATGCACGGGCAATTTTAACACTCATTTCCCAACAGGAAGAGGAATTAACCAAAGGCTCAGCATGCCGTGCTGGAACAAGATTAGGGCCTGAAGCAATCCTGCGGTTTTGTGGCCAGCTCACAAGAAAGCGAGTTCAGGAAAGGAGCTCAGGGGCACTGTCATTCACATACCTGCAGACTTATAAATGACAGAAATCGTACAAAAATATATTGAATTAAGGCTGCGAAGAGGACTTGAAAGTGGGGCAGAATTGCTGGAATCCGATTTCAGGAGGTAGACGTGAATTGCTCTGAAAGCATAAGAGAAGTGGCAGAACCTCGTCAATGAAGCACTTGGCCAAAAAGGGCATATGCATTTTTTCCAGGGCCATCATTAACGGGAGTAGGAGGCTCCCAGCATGCTCCAGTGGCCAACAGAGGGCCCACGTCGCCAAGGCGATGTGAGCTAGCCAGGCAGGAGTGACCTGACATCAGAGGGCCCACCTCACAGAATGGTAGGGAACCCAGCCAGGATCAGACTCTCCCCAGAGGGCCCACATCACCAAGGTGATGGGAACCAGGCAGGAGTGTTCTCACACCCGTGGGGCCACATCATCAAAAGTTGAGGTACCCAGCACATGTGGCCTCAAACCAGAGGACCCACATCACCATGGGTTTAGGAGTGAGGCAGGCAGGATTAACCTCACAACACATGTCCCATTGTATACAAAATGTGTGGAAACCAGCAGTTGGATCTTCCTAGCAGGCGGCCCAGAGCACTGAGGCTATGAGATCCAGGCTGGCATGAACTCACAACAGAGGGCCCTCATTGTGATTCTGTAAGCAACCCAGCCGTTGTGACCTCAGAGCAGAAGGCCCACATCCCCATGGGGAAGGGAAACAAGCAGGAGTGTCATCGCAAGAGTGGGCACACATGAAAAAATGTGGGGAGCCCAGCAATTAGTGCCTGATGCCAGAGGGCCCTCATCACCGAGGGGCGGCAGCTCCCAGCCAGCTCCGACTGCTACCAGAGGGGCGACGTCACCAATGCGGAGTGCGACAACCAGGCAGGAGTGACCTCAGAGCAGAGGGTCAACCTCACAGAAGTGTGAAGAACCAAAGAGGATCAGATTCTCACCAGAGGGCCCACATCACCAAGGGAATGGGAACCAGGCAGGAGTGTCCTCACACTAGTGGGGCCACATCACCGAAAAGTGAGGGACCCAGCACACGTGGCCTCAAACCAGAGGACACACATCACAAGGGAGCTGAGATTGAGGCAGGCAGGAGGAGCCTCAAAACAGAGGGACCATAGAATTAAAGAGGTGAAAAATCCCGCAGTTGGAACCTCCCAGCAGGCGGCCAGGAGCAGCGAGACTATGGGATCCAGGCCGGAGTGATCTCACACCAGAGGGCCGTCATCATGAAACTGTGAGCAACCTAGGCTATGGGATCTCAGAGCAGAAGGCCCACATTCCCATGGGGTTGGGAACCTGTCAGAAGTGTACTCGCACCACAGGGCACACATCAGAGAATTTAGTGAACCCAGGAGTTAGGGCCTGACGCCAGAGGGCCCTCATTACCAAGGGGACGAGACTCCAATCAGGCACCAACACCCAACTGAGGGCCCACATCGCCAAGGTGACGTGTGACAGCCAGGTAGGAGTGACCTCACCGCAGAGGGCCTACCTCACAGAAGGGTGAGGAACACAGCCAGGATAAGACTCTCACCAGAGGGCCCACATCACCAAGGTGATCAGAACCAGGCAGGAGAGTCTTCACACCAGTGTGGCCACATCATAGAAAGGTGAGGAACCCAGCACATGTGGCCTAAACCAGAAGACCCACATCTCCAAGGGGCTTGGAATGAGGCAGGCAGGAGTAGCCTCACAACACAGGGCCCATAGAATAAAAATGCTGAGGAATCCAGCAATGGGAACCTCCCAGCAGGCGGCCAAGAGCACCAAGTCTATGCGATTCAGGCCGCAGTAAACTCACAGCAGAGGGTCCACATCATGAAACTGCGAGCAACCCAGCCATTTGGACCTCAGAGCAGAAGGTCCACATCCCCAAGGTGTTGGGAGCATGGCAGGAGTGTCCTCGCACCACTTAGCACATATCAGAAAATGTGGGTACCCAGCAGTTAGGGCCTGACGCCAGAGGGCCCTCATCACCGAGGGGAGGAGGCTCCCAGCATGTTCCAACTACCACAAGAGGGCCCACGTCGCCAAGGCGGGGTGTGCCAGCCAGGCAGGAGTGACCTCACAGCAGACGGCCCACCTCAAAGAAGTGTGACGAACCCAACCAGGATCAGACTCTCACCAGAGGGCCCATATCACCAAGGGGACGGGAACCAGGCACGAGAGTCCTCACACCAGTGGGGCCACATCACTAAAAGATGAGGAAACTGGCACATGTGGCCACAAACCAGAGGACCTACATCACCAAGGGGCTGGGAGTGACACAGGCAGGAGGAGCCTCCCAACACAGGGCTCAAAGAATAAAAAAGGTGAGGAACCCAGCAGTTGGAACTTCCCAGCAGGTGGCCCAGAGTACAGAGGCTATGGGATCTAGGAATGAGTGAACTAACACCAGAGAGCTAACATCAGGAAACTGTGAGCAACCCAGTCGTTGGAACCTCAGAGCAGAAGGCCCATATCGCCATGGGGATGGGAACATTTCACGAGTGTCCTGGCATCACTGGGCTCACATCAGAAAACCTGGGGAGCCCAGCAGTTAGAGCCTGACGCCAGAGGGACCTCATCACCGAGGATAGGAGTCTCCAAAAGGATCCAACTGCCACCAGAGGGCCGACGTCACCAAGGCAATGGGAGCAAGCCAGGCAGGAGTGACCTCAGAGCACAGGGCCCACCTCACAGAACGGTAAGGAACCCAGCAAGGATCAGACTCTCACCAGAGGGGCCACATCACCAAGGGGCTGGGAAACAGGCACGAGTGTCCTCACACCATTGGGGCCACATCATCGAAAGGTGAGGGACCCAGCACACGTGGCCTCACACCAGAGGACACACATCACAACGGAGCTGGGATTGAGGCAGGCAGGAGGAGCCTCAAAACAGAGGGCCCATAGAATAAAAAAGGTGAGGAATCCCGCAGTTGGAACCTCCCAGCAGGCGCCCAGGAACAGCAAGCCTATGGGATCTAGGCCGGAATGAATGCACATCAGAGGGCCCTCATCATTAAACTGTGAGCACCCCAGCCGTTGGGACCTCAGAGCAGAAGGCCCAAATTCCCATGGGGTTGGGAACCTGACAGGAGTGTACTCGCACCACAGGTCGCACATCTGCAAATTTTGGGAGCCCAGGAGTTAGGGTCTGACGCAAGAGGGCCCTCATTACCGAGGGACGGAGACTCGCAGCAGACACCAACTCCCAACTGAGGGCCCACGTCACCAAGGTGATGTGTGCCAGCCAGGCAGGAGTGACCTCACCGTAGAGGGCCTACCTCACAGAAGGGTGAGGAAACCAGCCAGGATAAGACTCTCACCAGAGGGCCCACATCACCAAGGGGATCGGAACCAGGCAGGAGGGTCCTCACACCAGTGTGGCCACATTATAGAAAGGTGAGGAACCCAGAACATGTGGCCTAAAACAGGGGACCCACATCTCCAAGGGGCTAGGAGTGAGGCAAGCAGGAGTATCCTCACAAAACAGAGCCCACAGAATAAAAGTTGTGAGGAATCCAGCAGTTGGAACCGGCCAGTAGGCCGCCCAGAGCACAGAGTCTATGGGATCCAGGCCACAGCGAACTCACAGCAGAGGCCCCACATCATGAAACTGTGAGCAACCCAGCGGATGGGACCTCAGAGAAGAAGGCCCACATCCCTATGGGGATGGGAACCTGACAGGAGTGTCCTCGGCCCACTTCCACGAATCAGAAAATGTGGGAACCCAGCAGTTAGGACCTGAGGCCAGAGGACCCTCATCACCGAGGGGAGGAGGCTCCCAGCAGGCTCCAACTGCCACCATAAGGCCGATGTCACCAAGGCGGGGTGTGCCAACCAGGCAGGAGTGACCTCAGAGCAGAAAGCCCACCTCACAGAAGTGTGAGGAACCCAACAAGGATCAGACTGTCACCAGAGGGCCAACATCACCAAGGGAATGGGAATCAGGCAGGAGTGTCCTCACACCAGTGGGGCTACATCACCATAATTTGAGGGACCTAGCACACGTGACCTCAAACCTGAGGACACACATCACCAAGGGGCTGGGAGTGAGGCAGGCCAGAGGATCCTCAAAACAGAGGGACCATAGAATAAAAAAGGTGAGGAATCCCACAGTTGGAACCTCCGGCAGGCAGCCAGGAGCAGCGAGGCTATGGGATCTAGGCCGGAGTGAACTCACACCAGAGGGCCCTCATCATGAAACTGTGAGCAACACAGCCATTGGGAACTCAGAGCAGAAGGCTCACATCCCCATGGGGATGGGAACCTGGCAGGAGTGCCCTTGCACCACTTAGCACGAATCAGAAAATGTGGGAACCCAGCAGTTAGGGCCTGAGGCCAGAGGGCCCTCATCACCGAGGGGAGGAGGCTCCCAGCAGGCTCCAACTGCCACCATATGGCCGACGTTGCCAAGGCGGGGTGTGCCAGCCAGGCAGGAGTGACCTCAGAGCAGAGGGCCCACCTCACAGAAGTGTGAGGAACCCAACAAGGATCAGACTGTCACCAGAGGGCCAACATCACCAAGGGAATGGGAATCAGGATCAGACTCTCACCAGAGGGCCAACATCACCAAGGTGAGGAACCTAACCAGAGGTGAGGAACCTAACCAGGATCAGACTCTCACCAGAGGGCCAACATCACCAAGGTGATGGGAACCAGGCAAGGCTGTCCTAACAGCAGTGGGGCCAACATCACCAAGGGAATGGGAACCAGGCAAGAGTGTCCTCACACCAGTGTGGCCACATTATAGAAAGGTGAGGAACACAGCACATGTGGCCTCAAACAAGGGGACACACATCACGAAGGGGCTGGGAGTGAGGCATGCAGGAGGAGACGCACAACCGAGGGCCCATAGAATAAAAAAGGCAAGGAATCGAGAAGTTGGAAACTCCAAGCTGGAGGCCCAGAGCACTGACACTATGGGATACAGGCCAGAGTGAACACACAGCAAAGGGCCCACATCATGAAACTGTGAGCAACCCAGCAGTTGGGACCACAGAACAGAAGTCCCACATGCCCATGGGGATGGGAACCTGGCAGGAGTGACTCGCACCACTGGGCACACATCAGAAAATGTGTGGAGCCCAGCACTTAGGGCCTGACACCAGAAGGCCCTCATCACTGAGGGGAGGAGGCCCCAGCACGCTCCAACTGCCACCAGAGGGTCCACGTCGCCAAGGCGACGTGCGCCAGCCAGGCAGGATTGACCTCACAGCGGAGGGCCCACATCATGAAAGTGTGAGCAACCTAGCCGTTAGGACCTCAGAACAGAAGGCCCACACGCTCATTAGGATGGGAACCTGGCAGGAGTGCCCTCGTACCACTTAGCACGTATCAGAAAATGTGGGAACCCCGCCATTAGGGTCTGACGCCAGAGGGCCTCATCACCGCGGGAAGGAGGCTCCCAGCAGGCTCCAACTGCCACCAGGGTGCCGAAGTCAACAAGGCGGGTTGTGCCAGCCAGGCAGGAGTGACCTCAGAGAAGAGGGCTCACCTCACGGATGTGTGAGGAACCCAACCAGGATCAGAGTCTCACCAGAGGGCCCACATCACCAAGGGGATGGGAACCAGGCAGGAGTGTCCACACACCAGTGGGGCCACATCATCAAAAGATGAGGAACCCATCACATATGGCCTCAAACCTGAGGACATACATCACCATGTGGCTGGGAGTGAGGCAGGTATCTGGAGGGGCACATTTAACTCTAATTTCCCACCAGGAAGAGGAATTAACCAAAGGCTCAGAGTGCCGTGCTGGAACCTGATTATGGCCTGAAGCAAACCTGCAGTTTTGTGGCCAGCTTACAAGGAAGCGAGTTAAGAAAGGAGCTCAGGGGCACTGTAATTCACAAACCTGCAGAGATAAATGACAGCTATTGGCAAAAATATATCGAAGTAAGTCTGCAAAGAGGACTTGAAAACGAGGCAGAATTGCAGGAATCATATTTCAAGAGGTAGATTGGAATTGCATTTAAAGCATATGAAAAGCGGCAGATCTTTGACAGTGATGCACATGGACAAAAAGTGCGTATACATTTTTCCTGAATATATTCAGGAAAAAACGCATATGAACATTTTGGCCAACCAAGCACTCCAGCAATGGAAATCCACACTACAATGAAGTCACATTTCCCATTCGTCAGAAAGGCCATCTGAATAAAGTGTAAAAACCAGAAACACAGGACAGGCCATGGAGAACAGGGAGCCGTGTTATGCTGATGGGCGGGATGTAAATTGCCAACAGACACTCTGGAGATGTTCATGGTGTATCCTGAAACATCTAAAAAACAAAGCTACAGAGCCTAGGGCACTTCCACTTTTGGCCCTATAGCTTAGGAAAATTAAAATCAACAAGACACAGCCAACACAAAATTTAGGGCTGCTGTGTTTACAAGAACCTCGAGTCCAGTACAAATTAAATATCCCAGAAAGAAAAAAATGGATAAAGAAGTTGTGCTACTTACGTACAACGGAATATCACTCAGCAGTGAAATCAATGTCATCAGGCCTGTAGCAGCAAATTGAGTGGATTTAATTATGATGATTCTAAGAGAAATATGTCACACAAAGAAAGATAATTATCATAAGATATCACTAATAGAGGGAGTGTAAACTTGGCTACACATAAACTGAATTACAAAACCGAACAGAATCTCACATTTAGATAAAAACCTTATGCTTGCTTAAGGGGAAAGTTGAGTTGGGCTGCTGTATAAAAACAGATTGAAATTAGCACACATACCATTCCATAAGCCAAATACGTAATAAACAAGACCTACTCTTTGCTCAACGAAATAGACTCATCCATGGTGTATCACCTCACACCTATTAGAATGGGCATCATCAGAAAATCTACAAACAACAAATGCTGGAAACGGTGTGGAGATAAGGAATCCTCTTCCACTATTGTTGGGAACGTAAATTGATACAGTCACTGTGGAGAACATTATGGAGTTTCTTATAAAACTAAGAATAGAATTACCATATGATACAGCAATCCCTCTACTGGGCATATACCCAGACAAAACCATAAATCAAAAAGAGACATTCACCACAATGTTCATTGCATCACTATTTACACTATCCAGGAAATGGAAGCAACCTAAATGCCCACAGACAGACGAATGCATAAAGATGTGGTACATATATAAAATGGAATATTACTAAGCCATAAAAAGGAATGAAATTGGGACATTTGTAGAGACGTTGATGGATCTAGAGACTGTCATACAGAGTGAAGTAAGTCAGAAAGAGAAAAACAAATCTTGTATATTAATGCATATATGTGGAACCTAGAAAAATTGTACAGATGAACCGTTTTGCAAGGCAGAAATAGAGCAACACATGTATACAACAAACGTATGGACAACAAGGGGGGAAAGCTGTTGGGGATGGTGGTGGGAGGAGTTGAGATATTGGGATTGGTATGTATACATTTATATGTATAAAGTAGATAACCAAAAACAACCTGCTGTATAAAAATATAAAATTAAATTCAAAATAAAAAAATAAAATTAAAAATAGTAAAACAGAAAAAATATTCTTCCCTTCACATACATGTATTTATATGAATAAATTATTTCCATGCTTATATCTGTAAATACACAAAAGAGGAATAAAATCTACCTTGAACCAAAATGAAAAAAAGATAAAAAAGAACAGAACCCACCAGTTACACAGAGGAAAACCGTTTCAGGGCACTTGCTCCAATTGCAAACAATTCTGAAGTTGGTCAGTGGTGGGGAATCATCTCCCATTCAGCCAGCATGCTCCTCGCAACAAGCGTCCTCACTGCAAAGCTGGGGGACCGTGCCGAGGTATCTGTGAGTAAACGTGGGCCGAGCCCCAGGCCAGCTGCTGCTGAAATGTTCCCACCCTTCCAAGGCTAAACACCTGAATATGTACAAGGACTTGAAAACCTAGAGGAAGGGCCATGGAGCCACATGAGGGACAGCATGCCAGCCGACTTGGTGCCTGCAGGCCAGCCAGGATGGTCCTGGCCCTGGGTGCTCTTCTGGAAGCTCTCCATTTCCCTGCCTGAGATACCCCTTCTGTCCCGGCCCCCACTGCTTTCTTCCTTCCTCACCTGTGCCCAGGGAGAAATTCCAGCGGCAGGTGTGGGTGACACATCCTCTTCTTTAGCAGGTAGCATCTTGGCAACTGCTGCAGAAAGTCCAGCAGAGCCCCACTCACACTGGGACACCCACAAAGCCGTGGCCTCTCACTCCCTCCCACCAGCCCAGCCCCGAGACTGCTGACAGGGCAGAGAAAATGGCGTCAGGCACAGCTGCAGGGGCTCTTGCTGCCTGGAGCGGTGTTTATATTGATCTCAACCCAGGCACACCTCGGGAGGGCTGGCCGGCACGGTCAGGCTTCCCAAGCCAGCCAATAATCACCCCTCAGGGGCTCACAGTTGCTGAAAATGGAACTTGCTGAATTGGCCAGGTCCAAGGAACAGGTGTGGGCTCCTGAGAGTCAGGATAGACAAGGGGCTGCAGCTCTGGCTTGTTTTCTAATTATATTATCTGGCCCATGAGTGGGAGACAACTTCAAGAAAACCCTCTCCTAATGAGAAGAACCCAGGAGTCAGGGAGAGGAGGGGTGGGTGGTGGTTGGAGACAGAGGCCTGGTGCCCCGGGTGCAGTGGAAGTCTCTGGAAGACCAGGTGGAGGAGGCCGCACAGAGTGATGCCCAGGGTCACAGACCTGTCAGAGCTGCTGTTTGTTAGTTCAAGTCCTGCTCTGAGGTGCTCTGTGTCAGATCTGAGCGACAGGTGAGCTGGGAGTGCTCTGCAATGAGGGCTATGTGCACGGTTCCTGTGTGCCCAGCCCTGCCAAGGTACCTGCAAGGGTAGCTCTGTATCCTGGGAGGGGCCTGAGCACGGGAGCCCCATGGACTGCAGAGGACCTGCCCAGGGAATCCCATATCCTGGGAGGGGCCTGAACATGAGAGCCCCGTGGGCTGGGGTGGGGGTAGGGTACCTGCCCAGGTGAGCTCCATATCCTGGGATTGGCCTGACCTCGAGAGCCCCATGGGCTGCTGGAGTCCTGGTAAAGGATGTCAGGACAGTCAGTGAAGCCACTGAGGATATACCTCCAGTAGTTCCTAAATCCTACAGCCTGCCGGTCATTCTACCAACCACCAGGACTTGGTATTCTGTATTAGTCTTCACTGATGCCTTCTTTTGTATTCCATTAGTCCCAGAGTCACAAGAAATTTTGGCTTGTGAGTGACAGGACTCAACATACAACTAAAACAATACTTCCAGGCTGTCTTGCCCCAAGGGTTCAAAAATTCCCACACCATCTTTGGGGAAAGCTCAGCTAAAGACCTAAAAGTTCTACCTCTGGAAAAAGAAACACTCCTTCAATATTCAGACGACATTCTGATCGCCAGCCCTACTAAGGAGGCCTCAGAACTACCAAGCCAATAAAGGATAGAAGTTGTCCACGAAAAAGCTCAAGTATCACAGACTACGGTGACCTGCCTGGGCTTCATTCTCACAGAAGGTCGGAGAAGCCCATCCCAGGAAAGGGAAGAAACAATTTACAGCCTTACCCCTTTCTGAAACTAGAAGACAGCTTAGGGGTTCCTGGGGAAGCCAGGGTTTCCTGCCTCTGGATCCCTAACTACAGTCTACTAGCTGGGCCTCTATATGAAACACTGAAAGGAAAAGATGATGATCCTTTTGAATAGAATCCAGAAGTGGCCTTTCAAGAATGGAAAGAGCAGTCAATTCAGACCCTTGCCCTGGAACTCCCTAATTTAGCTAAACCCTTTGACCTTTACATTCCTGGTGAAAGGTGAATCGCCATTGGAGTATTAGTGCAAAAACTGGGACCACTTGAAATGGAACAGTGCAAGAATGCCATCCAGGTAGGATAAACTATGGTCACCAAGGGGCTTGGCCCACCGCCACATCTGGCCAAGATACTGGTGGTATCTGAAAACCTGGAAATCAGCAGCCCAAAAGGCCACCTCCCTTCTAAGGGAAACGGACCCCACGTGGTGGTCCTAACCCCCAACCATGCCCTGAAGTTGCAGGGTTTGCTCCGTGGGCACACTGACCTCGATTGAGGAGGCCCTCCAACTCCAACCTCCAGAGAGATAACCGGGGGCAACGGGGCACCATGACGACCCGTGTGACCATCACTTGACCTGGAGTTTCTCTCATAAAACAACAAGAGTGTGTCCCAAAAGAGTAGACTACTGCTTGCAGTACTTACTGTACCCAGAGGGGAGCTAATAATCTTGGCGGGGGAACCGTATATCATGCTGTCACCATAGAAAAGCCTACAGACACCCTGATGATGGTGGCCAATAAGACCGGCTGGACTCCTGTTTACTTCCAAAGGCTCTTGACTCAGTGACCATCATGATCCTTCATCACCACTGACCCTGGACTGTCTGGGAGCTGAGCGGGCAGGATCCTGACACCTGGTGCTGTTTTTACGTTAATTCAGGGGCCTAATGGAAGAAAGCGCAGACTGTTGGTCAGAGCATCTAGGCTGGCAGAAACGGTCAGTCAGAGCATCTAGGCTGGCAGAAACGGTCAGCCTAAGGTGGCCGAACAAATGTGGGGCGGGGTGAAACTGGACCTCACAGCGCCACTGCACATCTCCTTTCTGGACCCTTAAAGGTCATTAGAATCTATAACACTTCCAATACTGGTGCTCAGGCGGACGAGCAGGGAGGCAGGAGGCCTGGGGACAATCAACGTCACCTGGAGGCTGCTGGGGAGAAGTTCTGACCCTCGCCCACGGGTATGAAGCCTCCTAACTCAGCACTCAGCAGTTACAGAAGAAGGGTCTGCACCCGCAGCACTCCAAGAATGAGGAAAGGGACAAAAGGCAGAAGAGAAGTTTGTCCCAGGCAAAGCCCCTTAAAAATGCCTGGGAGATAAAAATAGAATCTGGGCAATAAAATAAAGTCTAACCTTTTTTATCCTTTGTGCTTTGTCTAATTTCAGGTGCTCCTAGGGTCCCGCATACAGAGCTTCCACACCCGGCACTTCAGACCAGATTTCCTAGAGCAGAATGGCTCGATGACACTTCAGCTCCTGGGGCCCAGTTCAGACTCCGTGACATAGAGCCTGAGCTGCAGCCAACCAGGTCCTCGAGAGCTCAGCCCCCTCCCTCCCAGTGACTCTGACAGGATCTCTACACAGCAGCCCAGCCCACAGCCCACAGGGTAGCACCTCTCCATTCTCTGATCAAAATATAAAGTTTCCTTTGCTTTTGAACCAAACTCAGTCTCGATCTATTGGCTCCAATGACACTGGGCAGGGGGACACTTGTTGGCGTCCACTCTGGAGGATCAGTAACAGAAATTGAGAACGTTGTAACTTCAATGAACAGATGTGTGAGCCAAACTGTAATTAACATAGAACAGTGTATAAGGCTCGGGTAAAATAAGATGTTTCTAACACTTCCATTTGATATTTCCATCACTTTCTTATAAGCAAGTTCAGTGAAAAGGTTTGTCTTCTTTGTCAGGTCAATATTAGAGAAACAAAGTGATTTCTTTCCAAGGATGTACATCTAATAATCTTGGTTAAAGCTTCAATCTTGTTTTAAATGCTTTTGCATTGAAAATGATACCTCTCTTTCAGCTCCCCCATTTCTGAAAAGCATAAAATCTTATAATTTATTATTACCAAAGGGAAATGGTAGGAGGAGGGATAAATTAACAGTTTGGGATTAACACATACACACTGCTATGTATGAAATCATCAGCAAGGAACTACTGTATAGCACAGGGAACTACACTCAATATTTTGCAATAACCTATAAGGGGAAATGATCTGAAAAAGAATAGATATTTTTATTGACATCATCCATCAATGACAGTAAAAATGGAATCTAAGGGAAGACAGTGGTGAGTGCTTGTGACCCTGAAGACTTCAATCATCTAAAGTTTGGACTCTGCCTACTTCCCAAGGCCCTTAATGAACATATGTGTAGCCGTAGCTTAAAAAATTCCCCAGTTTGGGTTGCGGAGAGACACTGATATTTAAAATCCCCTGGTGTTCTCCTCACATGAATGGGACCCTTCCTACACCTAAAACATGCCTGTCACACCCAGAGGATGGTATACCGTCTGATCGGGAAAAGTTTGGAAAAGGCATCTCATCTCCTCATCTCTTGGTGCTAGGGTTCACCACTCCAGCGTCTTTACTAACAGTCTCCCCACTTGGAGATGTCAGCACTGTCAACATCCTGTTGCATACAGTTTGGAATTTGTCCAGAGGATGAAGCAGAAGGAGGAGGAACAATGAGAGACAAGTCCTAGGTGTTCGGACAGGCACATGTCACTCTAATTTCCAATCAGGAAGACGAATTGACCAAAGGCTAGGGTTGCCCATGGAAACAGAATAGGGCTTGAGGAATCCTGATGCTTTGTGGCCAGTTCCCATAAACACAAGTTGGAAAATGGAACTCAGGGGCACTAAAATTCACGAAACTGCAAAATTGAAACTATCTATCACTGAAAAATGTCTTGAGGAAAGTCAGAGAAAAGGACTTGTAAGCAACGGAGAATGGCAGGAAAGGGATTGGAAGAGGTAGAAAGGACTCGCCATTAAGCACAAGAAAAGGGGCTGAACATTGCCAACATTGCAGTTGGCCAAAAAGGGTGTATGCGTCTTTTTCTGTATATATTCAAGAAAAGGGCATACACTTTTTTAGCCAACCAAACAGGTGGGCACTGGAAATCAATACTACAAAACATATCACTTTGCATCAGTCAGAAGAGCCGTCCTCATAAAGTGTAAACACCAGAAATGCAGGACAGGGCAAGGAGAAAAGGGAGCCCTGTGAGTCTTATAGTGGAAATGTATATTGCCAACGGTCACTCTGGATAAGTGTATTGTGTTTACTAAAGCATCTAAAAAATGAGCTACCGAGCACAGGGCACTTGCACTCATGGACGTATATCTTGGGAAAAACAAAAATCGAGAGGACACAGG
The DNA here is from genome assembly GCF_963924675.1 of Phocoena phocoena. Taxonomy (NCBI): domain Eukaryota; kingdom Metazoa; phylum Chordata; class Mammalia; order Artiodactyla; family Phocoenidae; genus Phocoena; species Phocoena phocoena. Next base: position 235,492 of record NW_027077566.1, on the reverse strand, counting down.
CACCCCAATGTTTACCACCTCTCTGTTTAAAATATCCTCGACTAGGATATAACTTAAATGTATCTGCAGAGAAAAAACGGATAGAGATGTGGTGCTTATGTAGAGTGGAATATTACTCAGCCTGGAAATCAATGAAATACGGCCAGTTATAACAACTCCAGAGGAGTTATGTGTGATCATTCAAAGTCACATAATTCAAAAAGTAAAAGACATAAGATATTACTAATACATGGAATGTTAACATGGCTACACATGAACTAAATTACAAAAGAGAAGAGGGTTTCAAATTAAGAAAACCAACTTATGCTTCCTTAAGGGGAAAGGTGAGTTGGGGTGCTGCATAAAACCAGAGATTGAAATTAGCACAGATACCATTCCATAAGCCAAATATGTAATAGTCAAGGCCTACTCTTTGCTCAACGAAATGGACTCAACACGCCATATTCAATGCCTAAAAATATAACGGATTAGTAAGAATCTTAAAACCCATGGACTTCTATGTCTCCATAAGAGAATCAAGCGCGTGTACAGCGGCATAAACGAAGCAGTGATAATCCGATAAATCCCATTATTAAAATAAATTTCAAAAACAAAACACAATGACAGTGAAATAGGTAGCAATTCTTAAATAATTCACTCAGGGCATGTGATGCAACCTGGATTTACCACATCTACACCCAGAGCTGTTTGAGACATAAGGCTGGACACTTCAGGCTGATAGCATTGGTGAGTTTCGGTGAACAAATGCAGATCCTTTGAAGTCATACTGCATGGTACCCATTCCAAGGATCCCAACTCTCCAGGTTCAAGGGATTCTTTCTTCAGCTAAAACATGCGTGGGAAACGGCGAGTATGGTCCACCGTGTGATTAGGAAATGATTTAAAATGCATCTCAGTTTTCGTATCCTGGTCCTCGGGTTCACCATTCCAGACAGTTTACTACCACTCTCCCCACTTGGAGAGTCAGTGCCTTTAACCTCCTGTTTGGCACAGCTTGCAATTTCTGCACAAGATGAACAGGAATAGGGAGAACCAATGAGAGACTAGCTGTAGGTGTTTGCACGGGCAAATGTAACGCTCATTTCCCACCAGGAAGAGGAATTAACCAAAGGCTCAGCGAGCCCTGCCGGAAACAGATTAGGGCCTGAAGCACTCCTGCGGTTTTGTGCCCAGCTCACAAGAAAGCGAATTGAAGAAAGGAGCTCAGGGGCACTGTAATTCACAAACCTGCAGAGTTATAAATGACAGCTATCCTCCAAAAATATATTGAAGTAGCCCTGCGAAGGGGACTTGAAAGCGCGGCAGAATTTCAGGAAAACGATTGCAGGGGGTAGATTGGAATTGCCCTGAAAGCATAGGAAAAGAGGCAGAACGTCGACAATGATGCACTTGGCCAAAAAGTGCGTATGCATTTTTTCCTGAATATATTCAGGAAAAAACACATACACACTTTTTAGCCAACCAAGCAAGCCTGTAAAGGAAATCTGCACTACAATGAAGTCTCACTGCCCCATGGGCAAAAGGGCCATCTGAAAACAGTGTAAAATCCAGAAAGGTAGGACAGGATATGGAGAACAGGGAGCCTTGTTACGCTGATAGGCAGGATGTAAATTGCCAACAGCCACCCTGGAGAACTGTATGGTGTTTCCTGAAACACATAAGAAACAAAGCAACACAGTCTATGGCACTTCCACTTATGGTCCCAAAGATAACGGAAATTAAAATCAAAAACAGAGAGCCACCCCAATGTTTCGGATGGCTGTGTTCACAAGAAGCTCGGCTACAGTACCAGGTAAATATCCCAGAAAGCAAAAAATGGATAAAGAAGTTGTGGCACGTACGTACAATGCAATATCACTCAGCAATGAAATCTGTGTCATCAGGCCCGTAGCGGCATAGTGAGTGGATGCAGGTACGGTGATTCTACGTGAACTACGTCACACAGAAAAAGAAACATCATAATATATCACTAATACACGGAATGTAAACTTGACTACTAATCAACTAAATTACAAAACAGAACAGGGCCTCAAATTTAGAAAATCAACTAGTGCTTACTTATGGGGAAAGGTGCGTTGGGGTGCTGCATAAAACCAGAGACTGAAATTAGCACAGTAAACGTACCATAAGCCAAATATGTAATAGAAAGGACCTACTCCTTGCCCAACGAAATGGACTCAACACCACATATTCAACGCCTAGGAATATACCCGACTAGGAAGAATCTTAAAACCCATGGATTTATATGTCTCCGTAAGAGAATCAAGCGTGTGTACAGTGGCATAAACACAGCAGTGAAAATCCGATAAATCCCATTATCCAAATAAATTTCAAAAACAAAACACAAAGACAGTGAAATAGAGAGCAATACTTAAATAATTCACTCAGGGCATGTGATGCAACCGGGATTTACCACAACTACACCCAGAGCTGGTTGAGACATAAGGCTGGAAACGTCAGGCTGATAGCATTGGTGAGTTTCAGTGAGCAAATGCAGACCCTTTGAAGTCATACTGCATGGTACCCATTCCTTGGGTCCCAAATCTCCAGGTTCAAAGGATACTTCCTCCAGCTAAAACATGCATGGGAAACCCACAGTATGGTCCACCGTGTGATTGAGAAACGATTTAAAATGCATGTCAATTTTCGTATCCTTGTCCTCGGGTTCACCATTCCAGACGCTTTACTAACACTCTCCCAGCATGGAGAGTCAGTGCCTTTAACCTCCTGTTTGGCACAGCTTGCAATTTCTGTGCAAGATGAACAGGAATAGGGAGAACCCATGAGAGACTAGCTGTAGGTGTCTGCACGGGCAAATGTAACGCTCATTGCCCACCAGGAAGAGGAATTAAACAAAGGCTCAGGATGCCCTGCTGGAAACAGATTAGGGCCTGAAGCAATCCTGCGGTTTTGTGCCCAGCTCACAAGAAAGCGAGTTGAAGAAAGGAGCTCAGGGGCACTGTAATTCACAAACCTGCACAGTTATAAATGACAGCTATCCTCCAAAAATATATTGAAGTAAGCCTCTGAAGGGGACTTGAAAGCGGGGCAGAATTTCAGGAAAACGATTGCAGGGGGTAGACTGGAATTGCCCTGAAAGCATAGGAAAAGAGGCAAAACGTCGACAATGATGCACTTGGCCAAAAAGGGCGTATGCGTTTTTTCCTGAATATATTCAGGAAAAAACGCATACGCCCTTTTTGGCCAACCAAGCAAGCCTGTAAAGAAATCTGCACTACAATGAAGTCTCACTGCCCCCCGGGCAAAAGGGCCATCTGAAAAAAGTGTAAAATCCAGAAAGGTAGGACAGGATATGGAGAACAGGGAGCCTTGTTATGCTGATTGGCAGGATGTAAATTGCCAACAGCCACCCTGCAGAAATGTATGGTGTTTCCTGAAACACATAAGAAACAAAGCAACACAGCCTATTGCACTTCCACTTATGGTCCTATAGCTTACGGAAATTAAAATCAAAAACAGACAGCCACCCCAATATTTGGGATGGCTATGTTCACAAGAGGCTCGTCTACAGTATCAGGTAAATATCCCAGAAAGCAAAAAATGGATAAAGAAGTTGTGGCACGTACGTACAATGCAATATCACTCAGCAATGAAATCTGTGTCATCAGGCCCGTAGCGGCATAGTGAGTGGATGCAGGTACGGTGATTCTACGTGAACTACGTCACACAGAAAAAGAAACATCATAAGATATCACTAATACACGGAATGTAAACTTGACTACACATGAATTGAATTACAATACAGAACAGGGTCTCAAATTTAGAAAACCAACTAGTGCTTGCTTATGGGGAAAGGTGCGTTGGGGTGCTGCATAAAACCAGAGACTGAAATTAGCACAGATAACTTCCATAAGCCAAATATGTAATAGACAAGACCTACTCCTTGCTCAACGAAATGGACCCAACACCACATATTCAACGTCTAGGAATATACCTGACTAGGAAGAATCTTAAAACCCATGGATATATATGTCTCCGTAAGAGAATCAAGCGTGTGTACAGCGGCTGAAACGCAGCAGTGAAAATCCGATAAATCCCATTATCCAAATAAATTTCGAAAACAAAACACAAAGACAGTGAAATAGAGAGCAATTCTTAAATAATTCACTCAGGGCATGTGATGCAACCGGGATTGACCACATCTACACCCAGAGCTGGTTGAGACATAAGGCTGGACACTTCAGGCTGATAGCATTGGTGAGTTACGGTGAGCAAATGCAGACCCTTTCACGTCATATTGCATGGTACACGTTCCATGGGTCCCAAACCTCCAGGTTCAAGGGATTCTTCCTTCAGCAAAAACATGCATGGGAAACCCACAGTATGGTCCACCGTGTGATTGGAAAATGATTTAAAATGCATCTCAGTTTTCGTATCCTGGTCCTTGGGTTCACAATTCCAGACGCTTTACTAACACTCTCCCCGCTTGGAGAGTCAGTGCCTTTAACCTCCTGTTTGGCACAGTTTGCAATTTCTGTGCAAGATGAACAGGAATAGGGAGAACCAATGAGAGACTAGCTGTAGGTGTCTGCACGGGCAAATGTAACGCTCATTGCCCACCAGGAAGAAGAATTAAACAAAGACTCAGTGTGCCCTCCTGGAAACAGATTAAGACCTGAAGCAATACTGCAGTTTTGTGCCCAGCTCACAAGAAAGCGAGTTGAAGAAAGGAGCTCAGGGTCACTGTAATTCACAAACCTGCAGAGTTATAAATGACAGCTATCCTCCAAAAATATATTGAAGCATGCCTGCGAAGGGGACTTGAAAGAGGGGCAGAATTTCAGGAAAACGATTGCAGGCTTAAACTGGAATTGCACTTAAAGAATAGGAAAAGAGGCAGAACATCGATAATGATGCACTTGTCCAAAAAGTGCGGATGCTTTTTCCCCTGAATATATTCAGGAATAAACGCATACGCCCTTTTTAGCCAACCAAGCAAGCCTGTAAAGGAAATCTGCACTACAATGAAATCTCACTGCCCCCCCGGGCAAAAGGGCCATCTGAAAAAAGTGTAAAATCCAGAAACGGAGGACAGGCAATGGAGAACAGGGAGCCTTGTTATGCTGATTGGCAGGATGTAAATTGCCAACAGCCACCCTGGAGAAGTGTATGGTGTTTCCTGAAACACGTAAGAAATAAAGCAACACAGCCTATGGCAGTTGCACTTATGGTCCTATTGATTAGGGAAATTAAAATCAAAAACAGAGAGCCACCCCAAAGTTTGAGACGGCTGTGTTCCCAAGAAGCTCGTCTACAGTACCAGGTAAATATCCCAGAAAGCAAAAAATGGATAAAGAAGTTGTGCCATGTACGTGCAATGCAATATCACTCAGCAATGAAATCTGTGACATCAGGCCCGTAGCGGCATAGTGAGTGCATGCAGGTACGGTGATTCTACGTGAACTACGTCACACAGAAAAAGAAACATCATAAGATATCACTAATACACGGAATGTAAACTTGACTACACATGAACTGAATTACAAAACAGAACAGGGTCTCAAATTTAGAAAACCAACTACTGCTTGATTATGGGGAAATGTGAGTTGGGATGCTGCATAAAACCAGAGACTGAAATTAACACAGATAACTTTCCATAAGCCAAATATGTAATAGACAAGACCTACTCCTTGCTCAACGAAATGGACTCAACACCACATATTCAAAGCCTAGGAATATACCTGACTAGGAAGAATCTTAAAACCCATGGATTTATATGTCTCCGTAAGAGAATCAAGCGTGTGTACAGCGGCATAAACGCAGCAGTGAAAATCCGATAAATCCCATTATCAAAATAAATTTCAAAAACAAAACACAAAGACAGTGAAATAGAGAGCAATTCTTAAATAATCCACTCAGGGCATGTGATGCAACCGGGATTGACCCCATCTACACCCAGAGCTGGTTGAGACATAAGGCTGGACACTTCAGGCTGATAGCATTGTTGAGTTTCGGTGAGCAAATGCAGACCCTTTGAAGTCATACTGCATGGTACCCATTCCATGGGTTCCAACTCTCCAGGGTCAAGGGATTCTTCCTCCAGCTAAAACATGCATGGGAAACCAGAGTATGGTCCACCGTGTGATTGGGAAACGATTTAAAATGCATCTCAGTTTTCGTATCCTGGTCCTCCGGTTCACCATTCCAGACGCTTGACTAACACTCTCCACGTTTGGAGAGTCAGTTCCTTTAACCTCCTGTTTGGCAAAGTTTGCAATTTCTGCACAAGATGAACAGGAATAGGGAGAACCAATGAGAGACTAGCTGTAGGTGTCTGCACGGGCAAAAGTAACGCTCATTGCCCACCAGGAAGAGGAATTAAACAAAGGCTCAGTGTGCCCTGCTGGAAACAGATTAGGGCCTGAAGCAACCTTGCGGTTTTGTGCCCAGCTTACAAGAAAGCGAGTTGAAGAAAGGAGCTCAGGGGCACTGTAATTCACAAACCTGCAGAGTTATAAATGACAGCTATCCTCCAAAAATATATTGAAGTAAGCCTGCGAAGGGACTTCAAAGCGGGGCAGAATTTCAGGAAAACGATTGCAGGGGGTAGACTGGAATTGCCCTGAAATCATAGGAAAAGAGGCACCACGTCGACAATGATGCACTTGGCCAAAAAGGGCGTATGCGTTTTTTCCTGAATATATTCAGGAAAAAACGCATACGCCCTTTTTGGCCAACCAAGCAAGCCTGTAAAGGAAATCTGCAATACAGTGAAGTCTCACTGACCCCGGGCAAAAGGGCCATCCGAAAAAAGTGTAAAATCCAGAAAGGTAGGACAGGATATGGAGAACATGGAGCCATGTTATGCTGCTTGGCAGGATGTAAATTGTGAACAGCCACCCTGAAGAAGTGTATGGTGTTTCCTGAAACACGTAAGAAATAAAGCAACACAGCCTATGGCAATTGCTCTTATGGTCCTGTTGCTTAGGGAAATTAAAATCAAAAACAGAGAGCCACCCCAAAGTTTGGGACGGCTGTGTTCCCAAGAAGCTCGTCTACAGTACCAGGTAAATATCCCAGAAAGCAAAAAATGGATAAAGAAGTTGTGGCACGTACGTGCAATGCAATATCACTCAGCAATGAAATCTGTGTCATCAGGCCCGTAGCGGCATAGTGAGTGGTTGTAGGTACGGTGATTCTACGTGAACTACGTCACACAGAAAAAGAAACATCATAAGATATCACTAATACACGGAATGTAAACTTGACTACACATGAACTGAATTACAAAACAGAGCAGGGTCTCAAATTTAGAAAACCAACCAGTGCTTGCTTATGGGGAAAGGTGCCTTGGGGTGTTGCATAAAACCAGAGACTGAAATTAGCACAGATAACTTTCCATAAGCCAAATATGTAATAGACAAGACCTACTCCGTGCTCAACGAAATGTACTCAATACCACATATTCCACGCCTAGGAATATACCTGACTAGGAAGAATCTTAAAACCCATGGATTTATATATTTCTGTAAGAGAATCAAGCGTGTGTACAGCGGCCGAAATGCAGCAGTGAAAATCCGATAAATCCCATTATCAAAATAAATTTCAAAAACAAAACACAAAGACAGTGAAATAGAGAGCAATTCTTAAATAATTCACTCAGGGCATGTGAGGCAACCGGGATTGACCACATCTACACCCAGAGCTGGTTGAGACATAAGGCTGGACACTTCAGGCTGATAGCATTGGAGAGTTTCGGTGAGCAAATGCAGACCCTTTGAAGTCATACTGCATGGTACCTATTCCATGGGTCCCAACACTCCAGGTTCAAGGGATTCTTCCTCCAGATAAAACATGCATGGGAAACCCACAGTATGGTCCACCGTGTGATTGGGAAACGATTTAAAATGCATCTCAGTTTTCATATCCTGGTCCTCGGGTTCACCATTCCAGATGCTTCACTAACACTCTCCCCACTTGGAGAGTCAGTGCCTTTAACCTCTTCTTTGGCACAGCTTGCAATTTCTGTGCAAGATGAACAGGAATAGGGAGAACCAATGAGAGACTAGCTATAGGTGTCTGCACGGGCAAATGTAACGCTCATTGCCCACAAGGAAAAGGAATTAAACAAAGGCTCAGTGTGCACTGCCAGAAACAGATTAGGGCCTGAAGCAATCATGCGGTTTTGTGCCGAGCTCACAAGAAAGCGAGTTGAAGAAAGGAGCTCAGGGGCACAATAATTCACAAACCTGCAGAGTTATAAATGACAGCTATCCTACAAAAATATATTGAAGTAAGCCTGCGAAGGGGACTTGAAAGCGGGGCAGAATTTCAGGAAAACGATTGCAGGGGGTAGACTGGAATTGCCCTGAAAGCATAGGAAAAGAGGTACAACGTCGAGAATGATGCACTTGGCCAAAAAGGGCGTATGCGTTTTTTCCTGAATATATTCAGGAAAAAACGCATACGCCCTTTTTGGCCAACCAAGCAAGCCTGTAAAGGAAATCTGCACTACAATGAAGTCTCACTGCCCCACGGGCAAAAGGGCCATCTGAAAAAAGTGTAAAATCCAGAAAGGTAGGACAGGATATGGAGAACAGGGAGCCTTGTTATGCTGATTTGCAGGATGTAAATTGCCAGCAGCCACCCTGGAGAAGTGTATGGCGTTTCCTGAAACACATAAGAAACAAAGCAACACAGCCTATGGCACTTCAACTTATAGCCCTATAGGTTACGGAAATAAAAATCAAAAACAGACAGCCACCCCAATATTTGGGACGGCTGTGTTCACAAGAAGCTCATCTACAGTATCAGGTAAATATCCCAGAAAGCAAAAAATGGATAAAGAAGTTGTGGCACGTACGTACAATGCAATATCATTCAGCAATGAAATGTGTGTCATCAGGCCTGTAGCGGCATAGTGAGTGGTTGCAGGTACGGTGATTCTACGTGAACTACGTCACACAGAAAAAGAAACATCATAAGATATCACTAATACACGGAATGTAAACTTGACTACACATGAATTGAATTACAAAACAGAACAGGGTCTCAAATTTAGAAAACCAACTTGTGCTTGCTTATGGGGAAAGGTGTGTTGGGGTGCTGCATAAAACCAGAGACTGAAATTAGCACAGATAACTCTCCATAAGCCAAATATGTAATAGACAAGACCTACTCCTGGCTCAACGAAATGGACCCAACACCAAATATTCAACGCCTAGGAATATACCTGACTAGGAAGAATCTTAAAACCCATGGATATATATGTCTCCGTAAGAGAATCAAGCGTGCGTACAGCGGCCGAAATGCAGCAGGGAAAATCCGATAAATCCCATTATCAAAATAAATTTCAAAAACAAAACACAAAGACAGTGAAATAGAGAGCAATTCTTAAATAATTCACTCAGGGCATGTGATGCAACCGGGATTGACCACATCTACACCCAGAGCTGGTTGAGACATAAGGCTGGACACTTCAGGCTGATAGCATTGGTGAGTTTTGGTGAGCAAATGCAGACCCTTTGAAGTCATACTGCATGGTACCCATTCCATGGGACCCAACTCTCCAGGTTCAAGGGATTCTTCCTCCAGCTAAAACATGCATGGGAAACCCAGAGTATCGGCCACCGTGTGATTGGGAAACGATTTAATGTGCATCTCAGTTTTCGTATCCTGGTCCTCGGGTTCACCATTCCAGATGCTTTACTAACACTCTCCCCGCTTGGAGAGTCAGTGCCTTTAACCTCCTCTTTGGCACAGCTTGCAATTTCTGTGCAAGATGAACAGGAATAGGGAGAACCAATGAGAGACTAGCTATAGGTGTCTGCACGGGGAAATGTAACGCTCATTTCCCACCAGGAAGAGGAATTAAACAAAGGCTCAGTGTGCACTGCCAGAAACAGATTAGGGCCTGAAGCAATCATGCGGTTTTGTGCCGAGCTCACAAGAAAGCGAGTTGAAGAAAGGAGCTCAGGGGCACAGTAATTCACAAACCTGCAGAGTTATAAATGACAGCTATCCTACAAAAATATATTGAAGTAAGCCTGCGAAGGGGACATGAAAGCGGGGCAGAATTTCAGGAAAACGATTGCAGGGGGTAGACTGGAATTGCCCTGAAAGCGTGGGAAAAGAGGCACAACGTCGAGAATGATGCACTGGCCAAAAAGGGCGTATGCGTTTTTTCCTGAATATATTCAGGAAAAAACGCATACGCCCTTTTTGGCCAACCAAGCAAGCCTGTAAAGGAAATCTGCACTACAATGAAGTCTCACTGCCCCCCGGGCAAAAGGGCCATCTGAAAAAAGTGTAAAATCCAGAAAGGTAGGACAGGATATGGAGAACAGGGAGCCTTGTTATGCTGATTGGCAGGATGTAAATTGTGAACAGCCACCCTGGAGAAGTGTATGGTGTTTCCTGAAACACATAAGAAACAAAGCAACACAGCCTATGGCACTTCCACTTATGGCCCTATAGGTTACGGAAATTAAAATCAAAAACAGACAGCCACCCCAATATTTGGGACGGCTGTGTTCACAAGAAGCTCATCTACAGTATCAGGTAAATATCCCAGAAAGCAAAAAATGGATAAAGAAGTTGTGGCACGTACGTACAATGCAATATCATTCAGCAATGAAATGTGTGTCATCAGGCCCGTAGCGGCATAGTGAGTGGTTGCAGGTACGGTGATTCTACGTGAACTACGTCACACAGAAAAAGAAACATCCTAAGATATCACTAATACACGGAATGTAAACTTGACTACACATGAATTGAATTACAAAACAGAACAGGGTCTCAAATTTAGAAAACCAACTTGTGCTTGCCTATGGGGAAAGGTGTGTTGGGGTGCTGCATAAAACCAGAGACTGAAATTAGCACAGATAACTCTCCATAAGCCAAATATGTAATGGACAAGACCTACTCCTGGCTCAACGAAATGGACCCAACACCAAATATTCAACGCCTAGGAATATACCTGACTAGGAAGAATCTTAAAACCCATGGATATATATGTCTCCGTAAGAGAATCAAGCGTGTGTACAGCGGCCGAAATGCAGCAGTGAAAATCCGATAAATCCCAGTATCAAAATAAATTTCAAAAACAAAACACAAAGACAGTGAAATAGAGAGCAATTCTTAAATAATTCACTCAGGGCATGTGATGCAACCGGGATTGACCACATCTACACCCAGAGCTGGTTGAGACATAAGGCTGGACACTTCAGGCTGATAGCACTGGTGAGTTTCGGTGAGCAAATGCAGACCCTTTGAAGTCATACTGCATGGTACCCATTCCATGGGTCCCAACTCTCCAGGTTCAAGGGATTCTTCCTCTAGCTAAAACATGCATGGGAAACCCAGAGTATCGGCCACCGTGTGATTGGGAAACGATTTAAAATGCATCTCAGTTTTCATATCCTGGTCCTCGGGTTCACCATTCCAGATGCTTTACTAACACTCTCCCCGCTTGGAGAGTCAGTGCCTTTAACCTCTTCTTTGGCAGAGCTTGCAATTTCTGTGCAAGATGAACAGGAATAGGGAGAACCAATGAGAGACTAGCTATAGGTGTCTGCATGGGCAAATTTAACGCTCATTTCCCACCAGGAAGAGGAATTAAACAAAGGATCAGTGTGCACTGCCAGAAACAGATTAGGGCCTGAAGCAATCATGCGGTTTTGTTCCGAGCTCACAAGAAAGCAAGTTGAAGAAAGGAGCTCAGGGGCACAGTAATTCACAAACCTGCAGAGTTATAAATGACAGCTATCCTACAAAAATATATTGAAGTAAGCCTGCGAAGGGGACTTGAAAGCGGGGCAGAATTTCAGGAAAACGATTGCAGGGGGTAGACTGGAATTGCCCTGAAAGCATAGGAAAAGAGGCACAACGTCGAGAATGATGTACTGGCCAAAAAGGGCGTATGCGTTTTTTCCTGAATATATTCAGGAAAAAACGCATACGCCCTTTTTGGCCAACCAAGCAAGCCTGTAAAGGAAATCTGCACTACAATGAAGTCTCACTGCCCCCCGGGCAAAAGGGACATCTGAAAAAAGTGTAAAATCCAGAAAGGTAGGACAGGATATGGAGAACAGGGAGCCTTGTTATGCTGATTGGCAGGATGTAAATTGTGAACAGCCACCCTGGAGAAGTGTATGGTGTTTCCTGAAACACATAAGAAACAAAGCAACACAGCCTATTGCACTTCCACTTATGGCCCTATAGGTTACGGAAATTAAAATCAAAAACAGACAGCCACCCCAATATTTGGGACGGCTGTGTTCACAAGAAGCTCGTCTACAGTATCAGGTAAATATCCCAGAATGCAAAAAATCGATAAAGAAGTTGTGGCACGTACGTACAATGCAATATCATTCAGCAATGAAATCTGTGTCATCAGGCCCGTAGCGTCATAGTGAGTGGTTGCAGGTACGGTGATTCTACGTGAACTACGTCACACAGAAAAAGAAACATCATAAGATATCACTAATACACGGAATGTAAACTTGACTACACATGAACTGAATTACAAAACAGAACAGGGTCTCAAATTTAGAAAACCAACTTGTGCTTGCTTATGGGGAAAGGTGCGTTGGAGTGCGGCATAAAACCAGAGACTGAAATTAGCACAGATAACTCTCCATAAGCGAAATATGTAATAGACAAGACCTACTCCTTGCTCAACGAAATGGACCCAACACCACATATTCAATGCCTAGGAATATACCTGACTAGGAATAATCTTAAAACCCATGGATTTATATGTCTCCGTAAGAGAAACAAGCCTGTGTACAGCGGCATAAACGCAGCAGTGAAAATCCGATAAATCCCATTATCAAAATAAATTTCAAAAACAAAACACAAAGACAGTGAAATAGAGAGCAATTCTTAAATAATTCACTCAGGGCATGTGATGCAACCGGGATTTAACACATCTACACCCAGAGCTGGTTGAGACATAAGGCTGGACACTTCAGGCTGATAGCATTGGTGAGTTTCGGTGAGCACATGCAGACCCTTTGAAGTCATACTGCATGGTACCCATTCCATGGGTTCCAATTCTCCAGGGTCAAGGGATTCTTCCTCCAACTAAAACATGCATGGGAAACCAAGAGTATGATCGACCGTGTGATTGGGAAACGATTTAAAATGCATCTCAGTTTTCGTATCCTGTTCCTCGGGTTCACCATTCCAGACACTTTACTAACACTCTCTCCGCTTGGAGAGTCAGTGCCTTTAACCTCCTGTTTGGCAAAGTTTGCAATTTCTGCGCAAGATGAAAAGGAATAGGGAGAACCAATGAGAGACTAGCTTTAGGTGTCTGCACAGGCAAATGTAACACTCATTGCCCACCAGGAAGAGGAATTAAACAAAGGCTCAGTGTGCCCTGCTGGAAATAGATTAGGGACTGAAGCAATCCTGCGGTTTTGTGTCCAGATCACAAGAAAGCGAGTTGAAGAAAGGAGCTCAGGGGCACTGTAATGCAAAAACCTGCAGAGTTATAAATGACAGCTATCCTCCAAAAATATATTGAAGTAAGCCTGCGAAGGGGACTTGAAAGCCGGGCAGAATTTCAGGAAAACGATTGCAGGGGGTAGACTGGAATTGCCCTGAAAGCATAGGAAAAGAGGCACAAAGTCGACAATGATGCACTTGGCCAAAAAGGGCGTATGCGTTTTTTCCTGAATATATTCAGGAAAAAACGCATACGCCCTTTTTCGCCAACCAAGCAAGCCTGTAAAGGAAATCTGCACTACAATGAAGTCTCACTGCACACCGGGCAAAAGGGCCATCTGAAAAAAGTGTAAAATCCAGAAAGGTAGGACAGGATATGGAGAACAGGGAGCCTTGTTATGCTGATTGCCAGGATGTAAATTGCGAACAGCCACACTGCAGAAGTATATGGTGTTTCCTGAAACACGTAAGAAACAAAGAAACACAGCCTATGGCACTTCCACTTATGGTCCTATAGCTTAAGGATATTAAAATCAAAAACAGACAGCCACCCCAATGTTTGGGACGGCTGTGTTCACAAGAAACTCATCTACAGTACCAGGTACATATCCCAGAAAGCAAAAAATGGATAAAGAAGTTGTGGCACGTACGTACAATGCAATATCACTCAGCAATGAAATCTGTGTCATCAGGCCCGTAGCGGCATAGTGAGTGGATGCAGGTATGGTGATTCTACGTGAACTATGTCACACAGAAAAAGAAACATCATAAGATATCACTAATACACGGAATGTAAACTTGACTACACATGAACTGAATTACAAAACAGAACAGGGTCTCAAATTTAGTAAACCAACTAGTGCTTGCTTATGGGGAAATGTGCGTTGGGGTGCTGCATAAAACCAGAGACTGAAATTAGCACAGATAACAGTCCATAAGCCAAACATGTAATAGACAAGACCTACTCCTTGTTCAACGAAATGGACTCAACACCACATATTCAACGCCTAGGAATATACCTGACTAGGAAGAATCTTAAAATCCATGGATTTATATGTCTCCGTAAGAGGATCAAGCGTGTGTACAGCGGCATAAACGCAGCAGTGAAATTCCGATAAATCCCATTATCAAAATAAATTTCAAAAACAAAGCACAAAGACAGTGAAATAGAGAGCAATTCTTAAATAATTCACTCAGGGCATGTGATGCAACCGGGATTTAACACATCTACACCCAGAGCTGGTTGAGACATAAGGCTGGACACTTCAGGCTGATAGCATTGGTGAGTTTCGGTGAGCAAATGCAGACCCTTTGAAGTCATACTGCATGGTACCTATTCCATGGGTCCCAACACTCCAGGTTCAAGGGATTCTTCCTCCAGCTAAAACATGCATGGGAAACCCACAGTATGGTCCACCGTGTGATTGGGAAACGATTTAAAATGCATCTCAGTTTTCGTATCCTGGTCCTCGGGTTCACCATTCTTGATGCTTTACTAACACTCTCCCCACTTGGAGAGTCAGTGCCTTTAACCTCCTGTTTGGCACAGCTTGCAATTTCTGTGCAAGATGTACAGGAATAGGGAGAACCAATGAGAGACTAGCTGTAGGTGTCTGCACGGGCAAATGTAACGCTCATTTCCCACCAGGAAGAGGAATTAACCAAAGGCTCTGCGTGCCCTGCCGGAAACAGATTAGGGCCTGAAGCAATCCTGCGGTTTTGGTCCCAGCTCACAAGAAAGCGAGTTGAAGAAAGGAGCTCAGGGGCAATGTAATTCACAAACCTGCAGAGTTATAAATGACAGCTATCCTCCAAAAATATATTGAAGTAAGCCTGCGAAGGGGACTTGAAAGCGGGGCAGAATTTCAGGAAAACGATTGCAGGGGGTAGACTGGAATTGCCCTGAAAGCATAGGAAAAGAGGCAGAACGTCGACAATGATGCACTTGGCCAAAAAGGGCGTATGCGTTTTTTCCTGAATATATTCAGGAATAAACGCATATGCCCTTTTTGGCCAACCAAGCAAGCCTGTAAAGGAAATCTACACTACAATGAAGTCTCACTGCCCCCCGGGCAAAAGGGCCATCTGAAAAAAGTTTAAAATCCAGAAAGGTAGGACAGGATATGGAGAACAGGGAGCCTTCTTATGCTGATTGGCAGGATGTAAATTGCCAGCAGCCGCCCTGGAGAATTGTATGGTGTTTCCTGAAACTCGTAAGAAACAAAGCAACACAGCCTATGGCACGTCCACTTATGGTCCTATAGCTTACGGAAATTAAAAGCAAAATCAGACAGCCACCCCAATATTTGGGACGGCTGTGTTCACAAGAAGCTCGTCTACCGTACCACGTAAATATCCCAGAAAGTAAAAAATGGATAAAGAAATTGTGGCACGTACGTGCAATGCAATATCACTCAGCAATGAAATCTGTGTCATCAGGCCCGTAGCGGCATAGTGAGTGGATGCAGGTATGGTGATTCTACGTGAACTACGTCACACAGAAAAAGAAACATCATAAGATATCACTAATACACGGAATGTAAACTTGACTACACATGAACTGAATTACAAAACAGAACAGGGTCGCAAATTTAGAAAACCAACTAGTGCTTGCTTATGGGGAAAGGTGCCTTGGGGTGCTGCATAAAACCATTGACTGAAATTAGCACAGATAACATTCCAGAAGCCAACTATGTAATAGACAAGACCTACTCCTTGCTCAACGAAATGGACTCAACACCACATATTCAACGCCTAGGAATATACCTGAATAGGAGTAAACTTAAAACCCATGGATTTATATGTCTCCGTAAGAGAATCAAGCGTGTGTACAGCGCCATAAACGTAGCAGTGAAAATCCGATAAATCCCATTATCAAATTAAATTTCGAAAACAAAACACAAAGACAGTGAAATAGAGAGCAATTCTTAAATAATTCACTCAGGGCATGTGATGCAACCGGGATTGACCACATCTACACCCAGAGCTGGTTGAGACATAAGGCTGGACACTTCAGTCTGATAGCATTAGTGAGTTTCGGTGAGCAAATGCAGACCCTTTGAAGTCATACTGCATTGTACCCATTCCATGGGTCCAACTCTCCAGGTTCAAGGGATTCTTCCTCCAGCTAAAACATGCATGGGAAACCCAGAGTATCGTCCACCGTGTGATTGGGAAACGATTTAAAATGCATCTCAGTTTTCGTATCCTGGTCCTCGGGTTCACCATTCCAGATGCTTTACTAACAATCTCCCCACTTGGAGAGTCAGTGCCTTTAACCTCCTCTTTGGCACAGCTTGCAATTTCTGTGCAAGATGAACAGGAATAGGGAGAACCAATGAGAGACTAGCTGTAGGTGTCTGCACGGGCAAATGTAACGCGCATTTCCCACCAGGAAGAGGAATTAACCAAAGGCTCAGCGTGCCCTGCTGGAAACAGATTAGTGCCTGAAACAATCCTGTGGTTTTGTGCCCAGCTCACAAGAAAGCGAGTTGAAGAAAGGAGCTCAGGGGCACTGTAATTCACAAACCTGCAGAGTTATAAATGACAGCTATCCTCCAAAAATATATTGAAGTAAGCCTGTGAAGGGGACTTTAAAGCGGGGTAGAATTTCAGGAAAACGATTGCAGGGGGTAGACAGGAATTGCCCTGAAATCATAGGAAAAGAGGCACAACGTCGACAACGATGCACTTGGCCAAAAAGGGCGTATGCGTTTTTCCTGAATATATTCAGGAAAAAACGCATACGCCCTTTTTGGCCAACCAAGCAAGCCTGTAAAGGAAATCTGCACTACAATGAAATCTCACTGCCCCCCCCCCGGGCAAAAGGGCCATCTGAAAAAACGTGTAAAATCCAGAAAGGTAGGACAGGATATGGAGAACAGGGAGCCTTGTTATGCTAATTGGCAGGATGTAAATTGTGAACAGCCACCCTGGAGAAGTGTATGGTGTTTCCTGAAACACGTAAGAAATAAAGCAACACAGCCTATGGCAATTGCACTTATGGTCCTATTGCTTAGGGAACTTAAAATCAAAAACAGAGAGCCACCCCAAAGTTTGGGACGGCTGTGTTCCCAAGAAGCTCGTCTACAGTACCAGGTAAATATCCCAGAAAGCAAAAAATGGATAAAGAAGTTGTGGCACGTACGTACAATGCAATATCACTCAGCAATGAAATCTGTGTCATCAGGCCCGTAGTGGCATAGTGACTGGATGCAGGTACAGTGATTCTACGTGAACTACATAACACAGAAAATGAAATATCATAAGATATCACTAATACACGGAATGTAAACTTGACTACACATGAACTGAATTACAAAACAGAACAGGGTCGCAAATTTAGAAAACCAACTAGTGCTTGCTTATGGGGAAAGGTGCCTTGGGGTGCTGCATAAAAGCAGAGACTGAAATTAGCACAGATAACATTCCAGAAGCCAAATATGTAATAGACAAACCTACTCTTTGCTCAACGAAATGGACTCAACAGCACATATTCAACGCCTAGGAATATACCTGACTAGGAAGAATCTTAAAACCCATGGATTTATATGTCTCCGTAAGAGAATCAAGCGTGTGTACAGCGGCATAAATGCAGCAGTGAAAATCCGATAAATCCCATTATCAAAATAAATTTCAAAAACAAAACACAAAGACAGTGAAATAGAGAGCAATTCTTAAATAATTCACTCAGGGCATGTGATGCAACCAGGATTTAACACATCTACACCCAGAGCTGGTTGAGACATAAGGCTGGACACTTCAGGCTGATAGCATTGGTGAGTTTCGGTGAGCAAATGCAGACCCTTTGAAGTCATACTGCATGGTACCTATTCCATGGGTCCCAACTCTCCAGGTTCAAGTGATTCTTACTCCAGCTAAAACATGCATGGGAAACCCACAGTATGGTCCACCGTGTGATTGGGAAACGATTTAAAATGCATCTCACTTTTCGTATCCTGGTCCTCGGGTTCACCATTTCAGATGCTTTACTAACACTCTCCCCGCTTGGAGAGTCAGTGCCTTTAACCTCCTGTTTGGCACAGCTTGCAATTTCTGTGCAAGATGAACAGGAATAGGGAGAACCAATGAGAGACTAGCTATAGGTGTCTGCACGGGCAAATGTAACGCTCATTTCGCACCAGGAAGAGGAATTAACCAAAGGCTCAGCGTGCCCATCCAGAAACAGATTAGTGCCTGAAGCAATCCTGCGGTTTTGTGCCCAGCTCACAAGAAAGCGAGTTGAAGAAAGGAGCTCAGGTGCACTGTAATTCACAAACCTGCAGAGTTATAAATGACAGCTAACCTCCAAAAATATATTGAAGTAAGCCTGCGAAGGGGACTTGAAAGCGGGGCAGAATTTCAGGAAAACGATTGCAGGGGGTAGACTGGAATTGCCCTGAAAGCATAGGAAAAGAGGCAGAACGTCGACAATGATGCACTTGGCCAAAAAGGTCGTATGCGTTTTTTCCTGAATATATTCAGGAAAAAACGCATACGTCCTTTTTGGCCAAACAAGCAAGCCTGTAAAGGAAATCTGCACTACAATGAAGTCTCACTGCCCCCTGGGCAAAAAGGCCATCTGAAAAAAGTGTAAAATCCAGAAAGGTAGGACAGGATATGGAGAACAGGGAGCCTTGTTATGCTGATTGGCAGGATGTAAATTGCGAACAGCCACCCTGGAGAAGTGTATGGTGTTTCCTGAAACACGTAAGAAACAAAGCAACACAGCCAATGCACTTCCACTTATGGTCCTATAGCTTAGGGAAATTAAAATCAAAAACAGACAGCCACCCCAATGTTTGGGATGGCAGTGTTCACAAGAAACTCTTGTACAGTACCAGGTACATATCCCAGAAAGCAAAAAATGGATAAAAAGTTGTGGCACGTACGTGCAATGCAATATCACTCAGCAATGAAATCTGTATCATCAGGCCCGTAGCAGCATAGTGAGTGGATGCAGGTACGGTGATTCTACGTGAACTACATCACACAGAAAAAGAAACATCATAAGATATCACTAATACACGGAATGTAAACTTGACTACACATGAACTGAATTACAAAACAGAACAGGGTCTCAAATTTAGAAAACCAACTAGTGCTTGCTTATGGGGAAAGGTGCCTTGGGGTGCTGCATAAAACCAGAGACTGAAATTAGCACAGATAACATTCCAGAAGCCAAATATGTAATAGACAAGACCTACTCCTTGCTCAACGAAATGGACTCAACACCACATATTCAACGCCTAGGAATATACCTGACTAGGAATAATCTTAAAACCAATGGATTTATATGTCTCCGTAAGAGAATCAAGCGTGTGTACAGCGTCATAAACGCAGCAGTGAAAATCCGATAAATCCCATTATCAAAATAAATTTCGAAAACAAAACACAAAGACAGTGAAATAGAGAGCAATTCTTAAATAATTCACTCAGGGCATGTGATGCAACCGGGATTGACCACATCTACACCCAGAGCTGGTTGAGACATAAGGCTGGACACTTCAGGCTGATAGCATTGGTGAGTTTCGGTGAGCAAATGCAGACGCTTTGAAGTCATACTGCATTGTACCCATTCCATGGGTCCCAACTCTCCAGGTTCAAGGGATTCTTCCTCCAGCTAAACCATGCATGGGAAACCCAGAGTATCGTCCACCGTGTGATTGGGAAACGATTTAAAATGCATCTCAGTTTTAGTATCCTGGTCCTCGGGTTCACCATTCCAGATGCTTTACTAATACTCTCCCCCCTTGGAGAGTCAGTGCCTTTAACCTCCTCTTTGGCACAGCTTGTAATTTCTGTGCAAGATGAACAGGAATAGGGAGAACCAATGAGAGACTAGCTGTAGGTGTCTGCACGGGCAAATGTAATGCTCATTTCCCACCAGGAAGAGGAATTAACCAAAGGCTCAGCGTGCCCTGCTGGAAAGAGATTAGTGCCTGAAGCAATCCTGCGGTTTGTGCCCAGCTCACAAGAAAGTGAGTTGAAGAAAGGAGCTCAGGGGCACTGTAATTCACAAACCTGCAGAGTTATAAATGATAGCTATCTTCCAAAAGTATATTGAAGTAAGCCTGCGAAGGGGACTTGAATGTGGGGCAGAATTTAAGGAAAACGATTGCAGGGGGCAGACTGGAATTGCCCTGAAAGCATAGGAAAAGAGGCACAACGTCGACAATGATGCACTTGGCCAAAAAGGGCATATGCGTTTTTTCCTGAATATATTCAGGAAAAAACGCACACGCCCTTTTTGGCCAACCAAGCAAGCCTGTAAAGGAAATCTGCACTACAATGAAATCTCAATGCCCCCCGGGTAAAAGGGCGATCTGAAAAAAGTGTAAAATCCAGAAAGGTAGGACAGGATATGGAGAAGAGGGAGCCTTGTTATGCTGATTAGCAGGATGTAAATTGTGAACAGCCACCCTGGAGAAGTGTATGATGTTTCCTGAAACACGTAAGAAATAAAGCAACACAGCCTATGGCAATTGCACTTATGGTCCTATTGCTTAGGGAAATTAAAATCAAAAACAGAGAACCACCCCAAAGTTTGGGACGGCTGTGTTCCCAAGAAGCTCGTCTACAGTACCAGGTAAATATCCCAGAAAGCAAAAAATGGATAAAGAAGTTGTGGCACGTACGTGCAATGCAATATCACTCAGCAATGCAATCTGTGTCATCAGGCCCGTAGCGGCATAGTGAGTGGATGCAGGTTCGGTGATTCTACGTGAACTACGTCACAGAGAAAAAGAAACATCATAAGATATCACTAATACACGGAATGTAAACTTGACTACACATGAACTGAATTACAAAACAGAACAGGGTCTCAAATTTAGAAAACCAACTAGTGCTTGCTTATGGGGAAAGGTGCGTTGGGGTGCTGCATAAAACCAGAGACTGAAATTAGCACAGATAACATTCCAGAAGCCAAATATGTAATAGACAAGACCTACTCCTTGCTCAATGAAATGGACTCAACACCACATATTCAACGCCTAGGAATATACGTGACTAGGAAGAATCTTAAAACCCATGGATTTATATGACTCCATAAGAGAATCAAGCCTGTGTACAGTGGCATATAAGCAGCAGTGAAAATCCGATAAATCCCATTATCAAAATAAATTTCAAAAACAAAACACAAAGACAGTGAAATAGAGAGCAATTCTTAAATAATTCACTCAGGGCATGTGATGCAACCGGGATTTAACACATCTACCCCCAGAGCTGGTTGAGACATAAGGCTGGACACTTCAGGCTGATAGCATTGGTGAGTTTTGGTGAGCAAATGCAGACCCTTTGAAGGCATACTGCAGGGTACCTATTCCATGGGTCCCAACTCTCCAGGTTCAAGGGATTCTTCCTCCAGCTAAAACATGCATGGGAAACCCACAGTATGGTCCACCGTGTGATTGGGAAACGATTTAAAATGCA
This sequence comes from Phocoena phocoena, assembly GCF_963924675.1. Lineage (NCBI taxonomy): Eukaryota > Metazoa > Chordata > Mammalia > Artiodactyla > Phocoenidae > Phocoena > Phocoena phocoena. The sequence continues at coordinate 213,646 of NW_027077566.1, read as the reverse complement.
TCTCAGTTTTCGTATCCTGGTCCTCGGGTTCACCATTCCAGATGCTTTACTAACACTCTCCCCGCTTGGAGACTCAGTGCCTTTAACCTCCTGTTTGTCACAGCTTGCAATTTCTGTGCAAGATGAACAGGAATAGGGAGAACCAATGAGAGACTAGCTATAGGTGTCTTCACGGGCAAATGTAATGCTCATTTCCCACCAGGAAGAGGAATTAACCAAAGGCTCAGCGTGCCCTTACGGAAACAGATTAGAGCCTGAAGCAATCCTGCGGTTTTGTGCCCAGATCACAAGAAAGCGAGTTGAAAATACGAGCTCAGTGGCACTGTAATTCACAAACCTGCAGAGTTATAAATGACAGCTCTCCTCCAAAAATATATTGAAGTAAGCCTGCGAAGGGGACTTGAAAGCGGGGCAGAATTTCACGAAAACGATTGCAGGGGGTAGACTAGAATTGCCCTGAAAGCATAGGAAAAGAGGCAGAACGTCGACAATGATGCACTTGGCCAAAAAGGGCGAATACGTTTTTTCCTGAATATATTCAGGAAAAAACGCATACGCCCTTTTTGGCGAACCAAGCAAGCCTGTAAATGAAATCTTCACTACAATGAAGTCTGACTGCCCCCCGGGCAAAAGGGCCATCTGAAAAAAGTGTAAAATCAAGAAAGTTAGGACAGGATATGGAGAACAGGGAGCCGTGTTATGCTGATTGGCAGGATGTAAATTGCGAACAGCCACCCTGGAGAAATGTATGGTGATTCCTGAAACACGTAAGAAACAAAGCAACACAGCCTATGGCACTTCCACTTATGGTCCTATAGCTTAGGGAAATTAAAATCAAAAACAGACAGCAACCCCAATGTTTGGGACGGCTGTGTTCACAAGAAACTCGTCTACAGTACCAGGTACATATCCCAGAAAGCAAAAAATGGATAAAAAAGATGTGGCACGTACGTACAATGCAATATCACTCAGCAATGAAATCTGTGTCATGAGGCCCTTAGCGGCATAGTGAGTGGATGCAGGTAGGGTGATTCTACGTGAACTACATCACACAAAAAAAGAAACATCATAAGATATCACTAATACACGGAATGTAAACTTGACTACACATGAACTGATTTACAAAACAGAACAGGGTCTCAAATTTTGAAAACCAACTACTGCTTGCTTATGGGGAAATGTGAGTTGGGATGCTGCATAAAACCAGAGACTGAAATTAGCACAGATAACTTTCCAAAAGCCAAATATGTAATAGACAAGCCCTACTCCTTGCTCAAAGAAATGGACTCAACACCACATATTCAACGCCTAGGAATATACCTGACTATGAAGAATCTTAAAACCCATGGATTTATATGTCTCCGTAAGAGAATCAAGCGTGTGTACAGCGTTCGAAATTCAGCAGTGAAAATCCGATAAATCACATTATCAAAATAAATTTCCAAAACAAAACACAAAGACAGTGAAATAGTGAGCAATTCTTAAATAATTCACTCAGGGCATGTGATGCAACCGGGATTTAACACATCTAAACCCAGAGCTGTTTGAGACATAAGGCTGGACACTTCAGGCTGATAGCATTGGTGAGTTTCGGTGAGCAAATGCAGGCCCTTTGAAGTCATACTGCATGGTACCTATTCCATGGGTCCCAACTCTCCAGTTTCAAAGATTCTACCTCCAGCTAAAACATGCATGGGAAACCCACAGTATGGTCCACTGTGTGATTGGGAAAAGATTTAAAATGGATCTCAGTTTTCGTATCCTGGTCCTCGGGTTCACCATTCCAGATGCTTTACTAACACTCTCCCCGCTTGGAGAGTCAGTGCCTTTAACCTCCTGTTTGGCACAGCTTGCAATTTCTGTGCAAGATGAACAGGAATAGGGAGAACCAATGAGAGACTAGCTATAGGTGTCTGCATGGGCAAATGTAACGCTCATTTCCCACCAGGAAGAGGAATTAACCAAAGGCTCAGCATGCCCTGCCAGAAACAGATTAGGGCCTGAAGCAATCCTGCGGTTTTGTGCCCAGCTCACAAGAAAGCGAGTTGAAGAAAGGAGCTCAGGGGCACTGTAATTCACAAACCTGCAGAGTTATAAATGACAGCTATCTTCCAAAAGTATATTGAAGTAAGCCTGCGAAGGAGACTTGAAAGCGGGGCAGAATTTCAGGAAAACGATTGCAGGGGGTAGACTGGAATTGCCCTGAAAGCATAGGAAAAGAGGCACAACGTCGACAATGATGCACTTGGCCAAAAAGGGCGTATGCGTTTTTTCCTGAATATATTCAGGAAAATACGCATACGCCCTTTTTGGCCAAGCAAGCAAGCCTGTAAAGGAAATCTGCACTACAATGAAGTCTCACTGCCCCCCCACGGGCAAAAGGGCCATCTGAAAAAAGTGTAAAATCCAGAAAAGTAGGACACGATATGGAGAACAGGGAGCCTTGTTATGCTGATTGGCAGGATGTAAATTGCCAGCAGCCACCCTGGAGAAGTGTATGGTGTTTCCTGAAACACGTAAGAAACAAAGCAACACAGCCTATGGCACTTCCACTTATGGTCCTATAGCTTACGGAAATTAAAATCAAAAACAGACAGCCACCCCAATATTTGGGACGGCTGTGTTCACAAGCAGCTCGTCTACAGTATCAGGTAAATATCCGAGAAAGCAAAAAATGGATAAAGAAGTTGTGGCACGTACGTACAATGCAATATCACTCAGCAATGAAATCTGTGTCATCAGGCCCGTAGCTGCATAGTGAGTGGATGCAGGTACGGTGATTCTACGTGAACTACGTCACACAGAAAAAGAAACAGCATAAGATATCACTAATACACGGAATGTAAACTTGACTACATATGAACTGATTACAAAACAGAACAGGGTCTCAAATTTAGAAAACCAACTAGTGCTTGCTTATGGGGAAAGGTGCGTTGGGGTGCTGCATAAAACCAGAGACTGAAATTAGCACAGATAACTTTCCAAAAGCCAAATATGTAATAGACAAGACCTATTCCTTGCTCAACGAAATGGACCCAACACCACATATTCAACGCCAAGGAATATACCTGACTAGGAAGAATCTTAAAACCCATGGATATATATGTCTCCGTAAGAGAATCAAGCGTGTGTACAGGGGCCGAAACGCAGCAGTGAAAATCCGATAAATCCCATTATCAAAATAAATTTCGAAAACAAAACACAAAGAGAGTGAAATAGCGAGCAATTCTTAAATAATTCACTCAGGGCATGTGATGCAACCGGGATTGACCACATCTACACCCAGAGCTGGTTGAGACATAAGGCTGGACACTTCAGGCTGATAGCACTGGTGAGTTTCGGTGAGCAAATGCAGACCCTTTGAAATCATACTGCATGGTACCCATTCCATGGGTCCCAACTCTCCAGGGTCAACGGATTCTTCCTCCAGCTAAAACATGCATGGGAAACCCAGAGTATCGTCCACCGTGTGATTGGGAAACGATTTAAAATGCATCTCAGTTTTCGTATCCTGGTCCTCGGGATTACCATTCCAGATGCTTTACTAACACTCTCCCCGCTTGGAGAGTCAGTGCCTTTAACCTCCTGTTTGGCACAGCTTGCAATTTCTGTGCAAGATGAACAGGAATAGGGAGAACCAATGAGAGACTAGCTGTAGGTGTCTGCACGGGCAAATGTAACGCTCATTTCCCACCAGGAAGAGGAATTAACCAAAGGCTCAGCATGCCCTGCTGGAAACTGATTAGTGCCTGAAGCAATCCTGCGGTTTTGTGCCCAGCTCACAAGAAAGCGAGTTGAAGAAAGGAGCTCAGGGGCACTGTAATTCACAAACCTGCAGAGTTATATATGACAGCTATCTTCCAAAAATATATTGAAGTAAGCCTGCGAAGGGGACTTGAAAGCGGGGCAGAATTTCAGGAAAACGATTGCAGGGGGTAGACTGGAATTGAACTGAAAGCATAGGAAAAGAGGCACAACGTCGACAATGATGCACTTGGCCAAAAAGGGCGTATGCATTTTTTCATGAATATATTCAGGAAAAAACGCATACGCCCTTTTTGGCCAACCAAGGAAGCCTGAAAAGGAAATCTGCACTACAATTAAATCTCACTGCCCCACGGGCCAAAGGGCAATCTGAAAAAAGTGTAAAATCCAGAAAGTTAGGACAAGATATGTAGAACAGGGAGCATTGTTATGCTGATTGGCAGGATGTAAATTGCCAACAGGCACCCTGGAGAAGTGTATGGTGTTTCCTGAAACACGTAAGAAATAAAGCAACACAGTCTATGGCAATTGCACTTATGGTCCTATTGCTTAGGGAAATTAAAATCAAAAACAGAGAGCCACCCCAAAGTTTGGGACGGCTGTGTTCCCAAGAAGTTCGTCTACAGTACCAGGTAAATATCCCAGAAAGCAAAAAATGGATAAAGAATTTGTGGCACGTACGTGCAATGCAATATCACTCAGTAATGAAATCTGTGTCATTAGGCCCATAGCGGCATAGTGAGTGGATGCAGGTACGGTGATTCAACGTGAACTACGTCACACAGAAAACGAAACATCATAAGATATCACTAATACACGGAATGTAAACTTGACTACACATGAACTGAATTACAAAACAGAACAGGGTCTCAAATTTAGAAAACCAAATAGTGCTTGCTTATGGGGAAAGGTGCCTTGGGGTGCTGCATAAAACCAGAGACTGAAATTAGCACAGATAACATTCCATAAGCCAAATATGTAATAGACAAGACCTACTCCTTGCTCAACGAAATGGACTCAACACCACATATTCAACGCCTAGGAATATACCTGACTAGGAAAAATCTTAAAACCCATGGATTTATATGTCTCCATAAGAGAATCAAGCGTGTGTACAGTGGCATAAACGCAGCAGTGAAAATCCGATAAATCCCATTATCAAAATAAATTTCAAAAACAAAACACAAAGACAGTGAAATAGAGAGCAATTCTTAAATAATTCACTCAGGGCATGTGATGCAACCGGGATTTAACACATCTACACCCAGAGCTGGTTGAGACATAAGGCTGGACACCTCAGGCTGATAGCATTGGTGAGTTTCGGTGAGCAAATGCAGACCATTTGAAGTCATACTGCATGGTACCTATTCCATGGGTCCCAACTCACCAGGTTCAAGGGATTCTTCCTCCAGCTAAAACATGCATGGGAAACCCGCAGTATGGTCCACAGTGTGATTGGTAAACGATTTAAAATGCATCTCAGTTTTCGTATCCTGGTCCTCGGGTTCACCATTCCAGATGCTTTACTAACACTCTCCCCGCTTGGAGAGTCAGTGCCTTTAACCTCCTGTTTGGCACAGCTTGCAATTTCTGTGCAAGATGAACAGGAATAGGGAGAACCAATGAGAGACTAGCTATAGGTGTCTGCACGGGCATATGTAATGCTCATTTCCCACCAGGAAGAGGAATTAACCAAAGGCTCAGCATGCCCTGCCAGAAACAGATTAGGGCCTGAAGCAATCCTGGGGTTTTGTGCCCAGCTCACAAGAAAGCGAGTTGAAGAAAGGAGCTCAGGGGCACTGTAATTCACAAATCTGCAGAGTTATAAATGACAGCTATCCTCCAAAAATATATTGAAGTAAGCCTGCGAAGGGGACTTGAAAGCGGGGCAGAATTTCAGGAAAACGATTGCAGGGGTAGACTGGAATTGCCCTGAAAGCATAGGAAAAGAGGCAGAACATCGACAATGATGCACTTGGCCAAAAAGGGCGTATACGTTTTTTCCTGAATATATTCAGGAAAAAACGCATACGCCCTTTTTGGCCAACCAAGCAAGCCTGTAAAGGAAATCTCCACTACAATGAAGTCTCACAGCCCCCCGGGCAAAAGGGCGATCTGAAAAAAGTGTAAAATCCAGAAAGGTAGGACATGATATGGAGAACAGGGAGCCTTGTTATGCTGATTGACAGGATGTAAATTGCCAGCAGCCACCCTGGAGAAGTGTATGGTGTTTCCTGAAACAAGTAAGAAACAAAGCAACACAGCCTATGGCACTTCCACTTATGGTCCTATAGTTTACGGAAATTAAAATCAAAAACAGAGAGCCACCCCAAAGTTTGGGACGGCTGTGTTCCCAAGAAGCTCGTCTACAGTACCAGGTAAATATCCCAGAAAACAAAAAATGGATAAAGAAGTTGTGGCACGTACGTGCAATGCAATATCACTCAGCAATGAAATCTGTGTCATCAGGCCCGTAGCGGCATAGTGAGTGGATGCAGGTACGGTGATTCTACGTGAGCTACGTCATACAGAAAAGGAAATATCATAAGATATCACTAATACAAGGAATGTAAATTTGACTACACATGAACTGAATTACAAAACAGAACAGGGTTTCAAATTTAGAAAACCAACTAGTGCTTGCTTATGGGGAAAGGTGCGTTGGGGTGCTGCATAAAACCAGAGACTGAAATTAGCACAGATAACATTCCATAAACCAAATATGTAATAGACAAGACCTACTCCTTGCTCAACGAAATGGACTCGACACCACATATTCAACGCCTAGGAATATACCTGACTAGGAAGAATCTTAAAACCCATGGATTTATATGTCTCCGTAAGAGAATCAAGCGTGTGTACTGCGGCATGAACGCAGCAGTATAAATCCGATAAATCCCAGTATCAAAATAAATTTCAAAAACAAAACACAAAGACAGTGAAATAGAGAGCAATTCTTAAATAGTTCACTCAGGGCATGTGATGCAACCGGGATTGACCACATCTACACCCAGAGCTGGTTGAGACATAAGGCTGGACACTTCAGGCAGATAGCATTGGTGAGTTTCGGTGAGCAAATGCAGACCCTTTGAAGTCATACTGCATGGTACCCATTCCATGGGTCCCGACTCTCCAGGTTCAAGGGATTCTTTCTCCAGCTAAAACATCCATGGGAAACCCACAGTATGGTCCACCGTGTGATTGGGAAACGATTTAAAATGCATCTCAGTTTTCGTATCCTGGTCCTCGGGTTCACCAGTCCAGATGCTTTACTAACACTCTCCACGCTTGGAGAGACAGTGCCTTTAACCTCCTCTTTGGCACAGCTTGCAATTTCTGTGCAAGATGAACAGGAATAGGGAGAACCAATGAGAGACTAGCTATAGGTGTCTGCACGGGCAAATGTAACGCTCATTTCCCACCAGGAAGAGGAATTAACCAAAGGCTCAGTGTGCCCTGCCGGAAACAGATTAGTGCCTGAAGCAATCCTGCGGTTTTGTGCCTAGCTCACAAGAAAGCGAGTTGAAGAAAGGAGCTCAGGGGCACTGTAATTCACAAACCTGCAGAGTTATAAATGACAGCTATCCTCCAAAAATATATTGAAGTAGCCTGCGAAGGGGACTTGAAAGCGGGGCAGAATTTCTGGAAAACGATTGAAGGGTTAAACTGTAATTGCACTTAAAGTATAGGAAAAGAGGCAGAACGTCGATAATGATGCACTTGTCCAAAAAGTGCGGATGCTTTTTTCCCTAAATATATTCAGTAAAAAACAATACACACTTTTTGGCCAACCAAGCAAGCTTGTAAATAAATCTGCACTACAATGAAGTCTCAGTGCCCCCCAGGGCAAAAGGGCCATTGAAAATAATTGTAAAATCCAGAAACGGAGGACAGGCAATGGAGAACAGGGATCCTTATTATTCTGATGCATATGATGTAAATTGCCGACAGCCATTCTGGAGAAGTGTTATGTGTTTCCTGAAACACATAAGAAACAAAGCAACACAGCCTGTGGCACTTCCACTTATGGACCTACAGCTTAGGGAAATTAAAATCAAAAACACCCAGCCACCTCAAAGTTTGGGACCTCTCTGTTCACAAGACCCTCGTTTACAGTACCAGGTAAATATCTCAGAGAGCAAACAATGGATAAAGGAGTTGTGGTACGTACGTACAATGGAATATCACTCAGCAATGAAATCTGTGTCATCAGGCCCGTAGTGGCATAGTGAGTAGATTCAGGTATGGTGATTCTACGTGAAATAAGTCACACATAAAAAGAAACATCATAAAATATCACTAATACACAGTATGTAAACTTGACTACACATGAACTGAATTACAAAACAGAACAGTCTCAAATTTAGAAAACCAACTTGTGCTTGCTTATGGAGAAAGGTGCATTGGAGTGCTGCATAAAACCAGAGACTGAAATTAGCACAGATACCGTTCCATAAGCCAAATATATAATAGACAAGACCTACTCCTTGCTCAACGAAATGGACTCAACACCACATATTCAACGCCTAGGAATATACCTGTCTAGGAAGAATCTTAAAACCCATGGATTTATATGTCTCCGTAAGAGAATCAAGAATGTTTACAGCGGCATTAACGCAGCAGTGAAAATCCGATAAATCCCAGTGTCAAAAAAAAATTTCAAAAACAAAACACAATGACAGTGAAATATAGAGCAATTCTTAAATAACTCACACAGGGCATGTGATGCAACCTGGTTTACCACATCTACACCCAGAGCTGGGTGAGAGATAAGGCTGGACCCTTTGGGCTGATAGCATTGGTGAGGTTCAGTGAGCAAATGCAGACCCTTTGATGTCATACTGCCTGGTACCCATTCCATGGTTCCCAACTCTCCAGGTTCAAGGGATTCTTCCTTCAGCTAAAATTTGCATGGGAAACCCAGAGTATGCTCCACCGTGTGACTGGGAAACCTTTTTACATGCATGTCTGTTTTCGTCCCCTGGTACTCAGGTTCACCATTCCAGACCCTTTTCTTACACTCTCCCCATTTGGAGAGTCAGTGCCTTTAACCTCCTGTTTGGCACTGTTTGCAATTTCTGCGCAAGATGAACAGGAATACGGAGAACCAATGGGAGACTATCTGTAGGTGTGTGCACAGGCAAATTTTTTTTTTAACATCTTTATTGGGGCATAATTGCTTTACAATGGTGTGTTAGTTTTTGCTTTATAACAAAGTGAATCAGCTATACATATACATATGCTCCCTGTGTCTTCCCTCTTGTGTCTCCCTCCCTCCCTCTCTCCCCCTTCCACCCCTCCAGGCTGTCCCAACGCCCCGAGCTAATATCCCTGTGCCTTGCGGCTGCTTCCCCCTTGCTATCTACCTTACTACATTTGTTAGTGTGTATATGTCCATGACTCTCTCTCGCCCTGTCAAAACTCACCATTCCCCCTCCCCATATCCTCAATTCTGTTCTCCAGTAGGTCTGCGCCTCTATTCCTGTCTTATCCCTAGGTTCTTCATGACATTTTTTTCCTTTAAATTCCATATATATGTGTTAGCATACGCTATTTGTCTTTTTCTTTCTGACTTACTTCACTCTGTATGACAGACTCTAGGTCTATCCATCTCATTACAAATAACTCAGTTTCATTTCTTTTTAAGGCTGAGTAATATTCCATTGTGTATATGTGCCACATCTTCTTTATCCATTCGTCCGATGATGGGCGCTTAGGTTCTTTCCATCTCCGGGCTATTGTAAATAGAGCTGCAATGAACATTTTGGTACATGACTCTTTTTGAATTTTGGTTTTCTCAGGGTATATGCCCAGTATGCACGGGCAATTTTAACACTCATTTCCCAACAGGAAGAGGAATTAACCAAAGGCTCAGCATGCCGTGCTGGAACAAGATTAGGGCCTGAAGCAATCCTGCGGTTTTGTGGCCAGCTCACAAGAAAGCGAGTTGAGGAAAGGAGCTCAGGGGCACTGTCATTCACATACCTGCAGACTTATAAATGACAGACATCGTACAAAAATATATTGAATTAAGGCTGCGAAGAGGACTTGAAAGTGGGGCAGAATTGCTGGAATCCGATTTCAGGAGGTAGACGTGAATTGCTCTGAAAGCATAAGAGAAGTGGCAGAACCTCGTCAATGAAGCACTTGGCCAAAAAGGGCATATGCATTTTTTCCAGGACCATCATTAACGGGAGTAGGAGGCTCCCAGCATGCTCCAGTGGCCAAGAGAGGGCCCACGTCGCCAAGGCGATGTGAGCTAGCCAGGCAGGAGTGACCTGACATCAGAGGGCCCACCTCACAGAATGGTAGGGAACCCAGCCAGGATCAGACTCTCCCCAGAGGGCCCACATCACCAAGGTGATGGGAACCAGGCAGGAGTGTCCTCACACCCGTGGGGCCACATCATCAAAAGTTGAGGTACCCAGCTCATGTGGCCTCAAACCAGAGGAACCACATCACCATGGGTTTCGGAGTGAGGCAGGCAGGATTAACCTCACAATACATGTCCCATTGTATACAAAATGTGTGGAAACCAGCAGTTGGATCTTCCTAGCAGGTGGCCCAGAGCACTGAGGCTATGAGATCCAGGCCGGCATGAACTCACAACAGAGGACCCTCATTGTGATTCTGTAAGCAACCCAGCCGTTGTGACCTCAGAGCAGAAGGCCCACATCCCCATGGGGAAGGGAAACAAGCAGGAGTGTCATCGCAAGAGTGGGCACACATGAAAAAATGTGGGGAGCCCAGCAATTAGTGCCTGATGCCAGAGGGCCCTCATCACCGAGGGGCGGTGGCTCCCAGCCAGCTCCGACTGCTACCAGAGGGGCGACGTCGCCAATGCGGAGTGCGACAACCAGGCAGGAGTGACCTCAGAGCAGAGGGTCAACCTCACAGAAGTGTGAAGAATCAAAGAGGATCAGATTCTCACCAGAGGGCCCACATCACCAAGGGAATGGGAACCAGGCAGGAGTGTCCTCACACTAGTGGGGCCACATCACCGAAAAGTGAGGGACCCAGCACACGTGGCCTCAAACCAGAGGACACACATCACAAGGGAGCTGGGATTGAGGCAGGCAGGAGGAGCCTCAAAACAGAGGGACCATAGAATTAAAGAGGTGAAGAATCCCGCAGTTGGAACCTCCCAGCAGGCAGCCAGGAGCAGCGAGATTATGGGATCCAGGCCGGAGTGATCTCACACCAGAGGGCCGTCATCATGAAACTGTGAGCAACCTAGGCATTGGGATCTCAGAGCAGAAGGCCCACATTCCCATGGGGTTGGGAACCTGTCAGAAGTGTACTCGCACCACAGGGCACACATCAGAGAATTTAGGGAACCCAGGAGTTAGGGCCTGACGCCAGAGGGCCCTCATTACCAAGGGGAGGAGACTCCAATCAGGCACCAACACCCAACTGAAGGCCCACGTCGCCAAGGTGACGTGTGACAGCCAGGTAGGAGTGACCTCACCGCAGAGGGCCTACCTCACAGAAGGGTGAGGAACACAGCCAGGATAAGACTCTCACCAGAGGGCCCACATCACCAAGGTGATCAGAACCAGGCAGGAGAGTCTTCACACCAGTGTGGCCACATCATAGAAAGGTGAGGAACCCAGCACATGTGGCCTAAACCAGAAGACCCACATCTCCAAGGGGCTCGGAATGAGGCAGGCAGGAGTAGCCTCACAACACAGAGCCCATAGAATAAAAAAGCTGAGGAATCCAGCAATGGGAACCTCCCAGCAGGCGGCCAAGAGCACCAAGTCTATGCGATTCAGGCCGCAGTAAACTCACAGCAGAGGGTCCACATCATGAAACTGCGAGCAACCCAGCCATTTGGACCTCAGAGCAGAAGGTCCACATCCCCAAGGTGTTGGGAGCATGGCAGGAGTGTCCTCGCACCACTTAGCACATATCAGAAAATGTGGGTCCCCAGCAGTTAGGGCCTGACGCCAGAGGGCCCTCATCACTGAGGGGAGGAAGCTCCCAGCATGTTCCAACTACCACAAGAGGGCCCACGTTGCCAAGGCGGGGTGTGCCAGCCAGGCAGGAGTGACCTCACAGCAGACGGCCCACCTCAAATAAGTGTGACGAACCCAACCAGGATCAGACTCTCACCAGAGGGCCCATATCACCAAGGGGACGGGAACCAGGCATGAGTGTCCTCACACCAGTGGGGCCACATCACTAAAAGATGAGGAAACTGGCACATGTGGCCACAAACCAGAGGACCTACATCACCAAGGGGCTGGGAGTGACACAGGCAGGAGGAGCCTCCCAACACAGGGCCCAAAGAATAAAAAAGGTGAGGAACCCAGCAGTTGGAACTTCCCAGCAGGCGGCCCAGAGTACAGAGGCTATGGGATCTAGGAATGAGTGAACTAACACCAGAGAGCTAACATCAGGAAACTGTGAGCAACCCAGTCGTTGGAACCTCAGAGCAGAAGGCCCATATCGCCATGGGGATGGGAACATTTCACGAGTGTCCTGGCATCACTGGGCTCACATCAGAAAACCTGGGGAGCCCAGCAGTTAGAGCCTGACGCCAGAGGGACCTCATCACCGAGGATAGGAGTCTCCAAAAGGATCCAACTGCCACCAGAGGGCCGACGTCACCAAGGCAATGGGAGCAAGCCAGGCAGGAGTTACCTCAGAGCACAGGGCCCACCTCACAGAACGGTAAGGAACCCAGCCAGGATCAGACTCTCACCAGAGGGGCCACATAACCAAGGGGCTGGGAAACAGGCACGAGTGTCCTCACACCATTGGGGCCACATCATCGAAAGGTGACGGACCCAGCACACATGGCCTCACACCAGAGGACACACATCACAAAGGAGCTGGGATTGAGGCAGGCAGGAGGAGCCTCAAAACAGAGGGCCCATAGAATAAAAAAGGTGAGGAATCCCGCAGTTGGAACCTCCCAGCAGGCGCCCAGGAGCAGCAAGCCTATGGGATCTAGGCCGGAATGAACGCACATCAGAGGGCCCTCATCATGAAACTGTGAGCACCCCAGCCGTTGGGACCTCAGAGCAGAAGGCCCTAATTCCCATGGGGTTGGGAACCTGACAGGAGTGTACTCGCACCACAGGTCGCACATCTGCAAATTTTGGGAGCCCAGGAGTTAGGGTCTGACGCAAGAGGGCCCTCATTACCGAGGGACGGAGACTCGCAGCAGACACCAACTCCCAACTGAGGGCCCACGTCACCAAGGTGATGTGTGCCAGCCAGGCAGGAGTGACCTCACTGCAGAGGGCCTACCTCACAGAAGGGTGAGGAAACCAGCCAGGATAAGACTCTCACCAGAGGGCCCACATCACCAAGGGGATCGGAACCAGGCAGGAGGGTCCTCACACCAGTGTGGCCACATTATAGAAAGGTGAGGAACCCAGAACATGTGGCCTAAAACAGGGGACCCACATCTCCAAGGGGCTAGGAGTGAGGCAAGCAGGAGTATCCTCACAAAACAGAGCCCACAGAATAAAATTTGTGAGGAATCCAGCAGTTGGAACCGGCCAGTAGGCCGCCCAGAGCACAAAGTCTATGGGAACCAGGCCACAGCAAACTCACAGCAGAGGCCCCACATCATGAAACTGTGAGCAACCCAGCGGATGGGACCTCAGAGAAGAAGGCCCACATCCCTATGGGGATGGGAACCTGACAGGAGTGTCCTCGGCCCACTTCCACGAATCAGAAAATGTGGGAACCCAGCAGTTAGGACCTGAGGCCAGAGGACCCTCATCACCGAGGGGAGGAGGCTCCCAGCAGGCTCCAACTGCCACCATAAGGCCGATGTCACCAAGGCGGGGTGTGCCAACCAGGCAGGAGTGACCTCAGAGCAGAAAGCCCACCTCACAGAAGTGTGAGGAACCCAACAAGGATCAGACTGTCACCAGAGGGCCAACATCACCAAGGGAATGGGAACCAGGCAGGAGTGTCCTCACACCAGTGGGGCTACATCACCATAATTTGAGGGACCCAGCACACGTGGCCTCAAACCTGAGGACACACATCACCAAGGGGCTGGGAGTGAGGCAGGCCAGAGGATCCTCAAAACAGAGGGACCATAGAATAAAAAAGGTGAGGAATCCCACAGTTGGAACCTCCGGCAGGCAGCCAGGAACAGCGAGGCTATGGGATCTAGGCCGGAGTGAACTCACACCAGAGGGGACTCATCATGAAACTGTGAGCAACACAGCCGTTGGGACCTCAGAGCAGAAGGCTCACATCCCCATGGGGATGGGAACCTGGCAGGAGTGACCTTGCACCACTTAGCACGAATCAGAAAATGTGGGAACCCAGCAGTTAGGGCCTGAGGCCAGAGGGCCCTCATCACCGAGGGGAGGAGGCTCCCAGCAGGCTCCAACTGCCACCATATGGCCGACGTTGCCAAGGCGGGGTGTGCCAGCCAGGCAGGAGTGACCTCAGAGCAGAGGGCCCACCTCACAGAAGGGTGAGGAACCTAACCAGGATCAGACTCTCACCAGAAGGCCAACATCACCAAGATGATGGGAACCAGGCAAGAGTGTCCTAACAGCAGTGGGGCCAACATCACCAAGGGAATGGGAACCAGGCAAGAGTGTCCTCACACCAGTGTGGCCACATTATAGAAAGGTGAGGAACACAGCACATGTGGCCTCAAACAAGGGGACACACATCACGAAGGGGCTGGGAGTGAGGCATGCAGGAGGAGACGCACAACCGAGGGCCCATAGAATAAAAAAGGTGAGGAATCGAGAAGTTGGATACTCCAAGCTGGAGGCCCAGAGCACTGACACTATGGGATACAGGCCAGAGTGAACACACAGCAAAGGGCCCACATCATGAAACTGTGAGCAACCCAGCAGTTGGGACCACAGAACAGAAGTCCCACATGCCCATGGGGATGGGAACCTGGCAGGAGTGACTCGCACCACTGGGCACACATCAGAAAATGGGTGGAGCCCAGCACTTAGGGCCTGACACCAGAAGGCCCTCATCACTGAGGGGAGGAGGCCCCAGCACGCTCCAACTGCCACCAGAGGGTCCACGTCGCCAAGGCGACGTGCGCCAGCCAGGCAGGATTGACCTCACAGCAGAGGGCCCACATCATGAAAGTGTGAGCAACCCAGCCGTTAGGACCTCAGAACAGAAGGCCCACATGCTCATGAGGATGGGAACCTGGCAGGAGTGCCCTCGTACCACTTAGCATGTATCAGAAAATGTGGGAACCCCGCCATTAGGGTCTGACGCCAGAGGGCCTCATCACCGCGGGAAGGAGGCTCCCAGCAGGCTCCAACTGCCACCAGGGTGCCGAAGTCAACAAGGCGGGTTGTGCCAGCCAGGCAGGAGTGACCTCAGAGAAGAGGGCTCACCTCACGGATGTGTGAGGAACCCAACCAGGATCAGAGTCTCACCAGAGGGCCCACATCACCAAGGGGATGGGAACGAGGCAGGAGTGTCCACACACCAGTGGGGCCACATCATCAAAAGATGAGGAACCCATCACATATGGCCTCAAACCTGAGGACATACATCACCATGTGGCTGGGCGTGAGGCAGGTATCTGGAGGGGCACATTTAACTCTAATTTCCCACCAGGAAGAGGAATTAACCAAAGGCTCAGAGTGCCGTGCCGGACCCTGATTATGGCCTGAAGCAAACCTGCAGTTTTGTGGCCAGCTTACAAGGAAGCGAGTTAAGAAAGGAGCTCTGGGGCACAGTAATTCACAAACCTGCAGAGATAAATGACAGCTATTGGCAAAAATATATCGAAGTAAGTCTGCAAAGAGGACTTGAAAACGAGGCAGAATTGCAGGAATCATATTTCAAGAGGTAGATTGGAATTGCATTTAAAGCATATGAAAAGCGGCAGATCTTTGACAGTGATGCACATGGACAAAAAGTGCGTATACATTTTTCCTGAATATATTCAGGAAAAAACGCATATGAACATTTTGGCCAACCAAGCACTCCAGCAATGGAAATCCACACTACAATGAAGTCACATTTCCCATTCGTCAAAAAGGCCATCTGAATAAAGTGTAAAAACCAGAAACACAGGACAGGCCACGGAGAACAGGGAGCCGTGTTATGCTGATGGGCGGGATGTAAATTGCCAACAGACACTCTGGAGATGTTCATGGTGTATCCTGAAACATCTAAAAAACAAAGCTACAGAGCCTAGGGCACTTCCACTTTTGGCCCTATAGCTTAGGAAAATTAAAATCAACAAGACACAGCCAACCCAAAATTTAGGGCTGCTGTGTTTACAAGAACCTCGAGTCCAGTACAAATTAAATATCCCAGAAAGAAGAAAAGGGATAAAGAAGTTGTGCTACTTACGTACAACGGAATATCACTCAGCAGTGAAATCAATGTCATCAGGCCTGTAGCAGCAAATTGAGTGGATTTAATTATGATGATTCTAAGAGAAATATGTCACACAAAGAAAGATAATTATCATAAGATATCACTAATAGAGGGAGTGTAAACTTGGCTACACATAAACTGAATTACAAAACCGAACAGAGTCTCACATTTAGATAAAAACCTTATGCTTGCTTAAGGGGAAAGTTGAGTTGGGCTGCTGTATAAAAACAGATTGAAATTAGCACACATACCATTCCATAAGCCAAATACGTAATAAACAAGACCTACTCTTTGCTCAACGAAATAGACTCATCCATGGTGTATCACCTCACACCTATTAGAATGGGCATCATCAGAAAATCTACAAACAACAAATGCTGGAAACGGTGTGGAGATAAGGAATCCTCTTCCACTATTGTTGGGAACGTAAATTGATACAGTCACTGTGGAGAACATTATGGAGTTTCTTATAAAACTAAGAATAGAATTACCATATGATACAGCAATCCCTCTACTGGGCATATACCCAGACAAAACCATAAATCAAAAAGAGACATTCACCACAATGTTCATTGCATCACTATTTACACTATCCAGGAAATGGAAGCAACCTAAATGCCCACAGACAGACGAATGCATAAAGATGTGGTACATATATAAAATGGAATATTACTAAGCCATAAAAAGGAATGAAATTGGGACATTTGTAGAGACGTTGATGGATCTAGAGACTGTCATACAGAGTGAAGTAAGTCAGAAAGAGAAAAACAAATCTTGTATATTAATGCATATATGTGGAACCTAGAAAAATTGTACAGATGAACCGTTTTGCAAGGCAGAAATAGAGCAACACATGTATACAACAAACGTATGGACAACAAGGGGGGAAAGCTGTTGGGGATGGTGGTGGGAGGAGTTGAGATATTGGGATTGGTATGTATACATTTATATGTATAAAGTAGATAACCAAAAACAACCTGC
The DNA here is from genome assembly GCF_963924675.1 of Phocoena phocoena. NCBI lineage: Eukaryota > Metazoa > Chordata > Mammalia > Artiodactyla > Phocoenidae > Phocoena > Phocoena phocoena. Next base: position 196,552 of record NW_027077566.1, on the reverse strand, counting down.
TGTATAAAAATATAAAATTAAATTCAAAATAAAAAAATAAAATTAAAAAAAGTAAAACAGAAAAAATATTCTTCCCTTCACATACATGTATTTATATGAATAAATTATTTCCATGCTTATATCTGTAAATACACAAAAGAGGAATAAAATCTACCTTGAACCAAAAACGAAAAAAAGATAAAAAAGAACAGAACCCACCAGTTACACAGAGGAAAACCGTTTCAGGGCACTTGCTCCAATTGCAAACAATTCTGAAGTTGGTCAGTGGTGGGGAATCATCTCCCATTCAGCCAGCATGCTCCTCGCAACAAGCGTCCTCACTGCAAAGCTGGGGGACCGTGCCGAGCTATCTGTGAGTAAACGTGGGCCGAGCCCCAGGCCAGCTGCTGCTGAAATGTTCCCACCCTTCCAAGGCTAAACACCTGAATATGTACAAGGACTTGAAAACCTAGAGGAAGGGCCATGGAGCCACATGAGGGACAGCATGCCAGCCGACTTGGTGCCTGCAGGCCAGCCAGGATGGTCCTGGCCCTGGGTGCTCTTCTGGAAGCTCTCCATTTCCCTGCCTGAGATACCCTTGCTGTCCCGGCCCCCACTGCTTTCTTCCTTCCTCACCTGTGCCCAGGGAGAAATTCCAGCGGCAGGTGTGGGTGACACATCCTCTTCTTTAGCAGGTAGCATCTTGGCAACTGCTGCAGAAAGTCCAGCAGAGCCCCACTCACACTGGGACACCCACAAAGCCGTGGCCTCTCACTCCCTCCCACCAGCCCAGCCCCGAGACTGCTGACAGGGCAGAGAAAATGGCGTCAGGCACAGCTGCAGGGGCTCTTGCTGCCTGGAGCGGTGTTTATATTGATCTCAACCCAGGCACACCTGGGGAGGGCTGGCCGGCACGGTCAGGCTTCCCAAGCCAGCCAATAATCACCCCTCAGGGGCTCACAGTTGCTGAAAATGGAACTTGCTGAATTGGCCAGGTCCAAGGAACAGGTGTGGGCTCCTGAGAGTCAGGATAGACAAGGGGCTGCAGCTCTGGCTTGTTTTCTAATTATATTATCTGGCCCATGAGTGGGAGACAACTTCAAGAAAACCCTCTCCTAATGAGAAGAACCCAGGAGTCAGGGAGAGGAGGGGTGGGTGGTGGTTGGAGACAGAGGCCTGGTGCCCCGGGTGCAGTGGAAGTCTCTGGAAGACCAGGTGGAGGAGGCCGCACAGAGTGATGCCCAGGGTCACAGACCTGTCAGAGCTGCTGTTTGTTAGTTCAAGTCCTGCTCTGAGGTGCTCTGTGTCAGATCTGAGCGACAGGCGAGCTGGGAGTGCTCTGCAATGAGGGCTATGTGCACGGTACCTGTGTGCCCAGCCCTGCCAAGGTACCTGCAAGGGTAGCTCTGTATCCTGGGAGGGGCCTGACCACGGGAGCCCCATGGACTGCAGAGGACCTGCCCAGGGAATCCCATATCCTGGGAGGGGCCTGAACACGAGAGCCCCGTGGGCTGGGGTGGGGGTAGGGTACCTGCCCAGGTGAGCTCCATATCCTGGGATTGGCCTGACCTCGAGAGCCCCATGGGCTGCTGGAGTCCTGGTAAAGGATGGCAGGACAGTCAGTGAAGCCACTGAGGATATACCTCCAGTAGTTCCTAAATCCTACAGCCTGCTGGCCATTCTACCAACCACCAGGACTTGGTATTCTGTATTAGTCTTCACTGATGCCTTCTTTTGTATTCCATTAGTCCCAGAGTCACAAGAAATTTTGGCTTGTGAGTGACAGGACTCAACATACAACTAAAACAATACTTCCAGGCTGTCTTGCCCCAAGGGTTCAAAAATTCCCACACCATCTTTGGGGAAAGCTCAGCTAAAGACCTAAAAGTTCTACCTCTGGAAAAAGAAACACTCCTTCAATATTCAGACGACATTCTGATCGCCAGCCCTACTAAGGAGGCCTCAGAACTACCAAGCCAATAAAGGATAGAAGTTGTCCACGAAAAAGCTCAAGTATCACAGACTACGGTGACCTGCCTGGGCTTCATTCTCACAGAAGGTCGGAGAAGCCCATCCCAGGAAAGGGAAGAAACAATTTACAGCCTTACCCCTTTCTGAAACTAGAAGACAGCTTAGGGGTTCCTGGGGAAGCCAGGGTTTCCTGCCTCTGGATCCCTAACTACAGTCTACTAGCTGGGCCTCTATATGAAACACTGAAAGGAAAAGATGATGATCCTTTTGAATAGAATCCAGAAGTGGCCTTTCAAGAATGGAAAGAGCAGTCAATTCAGACCCTTGCCCTGGAACTCCCTAATTTAGCTAAACCCTTTGACCTTTACATTCCTGGTGAAAGGTGAATCGCCATTGGAGTATTAGTGCAAAAACTGGGACCACTTGAAATGGAACAATGCAAGAATGCCATCCAGGTAGGATAAACTATGGTCACCAAGGGTCTTGGCCCACTGCCACATCTGGCCAAGATACTGGTGGTATCTGAAAACCTGGAAATCAGCAGCCCAAAAGGCCACCTCCCTTCTAGGGGAAACGGACCCCACGTGGTGATCCTAACCCCCAACCATGCCCTGAAGTTGCAGGGTTTGCTCCGTGGGCACACTGACCTCGATTGAGGAGGCCCTCCAACTCCAACCTCCAGAGAGATAACCGGGGACAACGGGGCACCATGACGACCCGTGTGACCATCACTTGACCTGGAGTTTCTCTCATAAAACAACAAGAGTGTGTCCCAAAAGAGTAGACTACTGCTTGCAGTACTTACTGTACCCAGAGGGGAGCTAATAATCTTGGCGGGGGAACCGTATATCATGCTGTCACCATAGAAAAGCCTACAGACACCCTGATGATGGTGGCCAATAAGACCGGCTGGACTCCTGTTTACTTCCAAAGGCTCTTGACTCAGTGACCATCATGATCCTTCATCACCACTGACCCTGGACTGTCTGGGAGCTGAGCGGGCAGGATCCTGACACCTGGTGCTGTTTTTACGTTAATTCAGGGGCCTAATGGAAGAAAGCGCAGACTGTTGGTCAGAGCATCTAGGCTGGCAGAAACGGTCAGTCAGAGCATCTAGGCTGGCAGAAACGGTCAGCCTAAGGTGGCCGAACAAATGTGGGGCGGGGTGAAACTGGACCTCACAGCGCCACTGCACATCTCCTTTCTGGACCCTTAAAGGTCATTAGAATCTATAACACTTCCAATACTGGTGCTCAGGCGGACGAGCAGGGAGGCAGGAGGCCTGGGGACAATCAACGTCACCTGGAGGCTGCTGGGGAGAAGTTCTGACCCTCGCCCACGGGTATGAAGCCTCCTAACTCAGCACTCAGCAGTTACAGAAGAAGGGTCTGCACCCGCAGCACTCCAAGAATGAGGAAAGGGACAAAAGGCAGAAGAGAAGTTTGTCCCAGGCAAAGCCCCTTAAAAATACCTGGGAGATAAAAATAGAATCTGGGCAATAAAATAAAGTCTAACCTTTTTTATCCTTTGTGCTTTGTCTAATTTCAGGTGCTCCTAGGGTCCCGCATACAGAGCTTCCACACCCGGCACTTCAGACCAGATTTCCTAGAGCAGAATGGCTCGATGACACTTCAGCTCCTGGGGCCCAGTTCAGACTCCGTGACATAGAGCCTGAGCTGCAGCCAACCAGGTCCTCGAGAGCTCAGCCCCCTCCCTCCCAGTGACTCTGACAGGATCTCTACACAGCAGCCCAGCCCACAGCCCACAGGGTAGCACCTCTCCATTCTCTGATCAAAATATAAAGTTTCCTTTGCTTTTGAACCAAACTCAGTCTCGATCTATTGGCTCCAATGACACTGGGCAGGGGGACACTTGTTGGCGTCCACTCTGGAGGATCAGTAACAGAAATTGAGAACATTGTAACTTCAATGAACAGATGTGGGAGCCAAACTGTAATTAACATAGAACAGTGTATAAGGCTCGGGTAAAATAAGATGTTTCTAACACTTCCATTTGATATTTCCATCACTTTCTTATAAGCAAGTTCAGTGAAAAGGTTTGTCTTCTTTGTCAGGTCAATATTAGAGAAACAAAGTGATTTCTTTCCAAGGATGTACATCTAATAATCTTGGTTAAAGCTTCAATTTTGTTTTAAATGCTTTTGCATTGAAAATGATACCTCTCTTTCAGCTCCCCCATTTCTGAGAAGCATAAAATCTTATAATTTATTATTACCAAAGGGAAATGGTAGGAGGAGGGATAAATTAACAGTTTGGGATTAACACATACACACTGCTATGTATGAAATCATCAGCAAGGAACTACTGTATAGCACAGGGAACTACACTCAATATTTTGCAATAACCTATAAGGGGAAATGATCTGAAAAAGAATAGATATTTTTATTGACATCATCCATCAATGACAGTAAAAATGGAATCTAAGGGAAGACAGTGGTGAGTGCTTGTGACCCTGAAGACTTCAATCATCTAAAGTTTGGACTCTGCCTACTTCCCAAGGCCCTTAATGAACATATGTGTAGCCGTAGCTTAAAAAATTCCCCAGTTTGGGTTGCGGAGAGACACTGATATTTAAAATCCCCTGGTGTTCTCCTCACATGAATGGGACCCTTCCTACACCTAAAACATGCCTGTCACACCCAGAGGATGGTATACCGTCTGATCGGGAAAAGTTTGGAAAAGGCATCTCATCTCCTCATCTCTTGGTGCTAGGGTTCACCACTCCAGCGTCTTTACTAACAGTCTCCCCACTTGGAGATGTCAGCACTGTCAACATCCTGTTGCATACAGTTTGGAATTTGTCCAGAGGATGAAGCAGAAGGAGGAGGAACAATGAGAGACAAGTCCTAGGTGTTCGGACAGGCACATGTCACTCTAATTTCCAATCAGGAAGACGAATTGACCAAAGGCTAGGGTTGCCCATGGAAACAGAATAGGGCTTGAGGAATCCTGATGCTTTGTGGCCAGTTCCCATAAACACAAGTTGGAAAATGGAACTCAGGGGCACTAAAATTCACGAAACTGCAGAATTGAAAATATCTATCACTGAAAAATGTCTTGAGGAAAGTCAGAGGAAAGGACTTGTAAGCAACGGAGAATGGCAGGAAAGGGATTGGAAGAGGTAGAAAGGACTCGCCATTAAGCACAAGAAAAGGGGCTGAACATTGCCAACATTGCAGTTGGCCAAAAAGGGTGTATGCGTCTTTTTCTGTATATATTCAAGAAAAGGGCATACACTTTTTTAGCCAACCAAACAGGTGGGCACTGGAAATCAATACTACAAAACATATCACTTTGCATCAGTCAGAAGAGCCGTCCTCATAAAGTGTAAACACCAGAAATGCAGGACAGGGCAAGGAGAAAAGGGAGCCCTGTGAGTCTTATAGTGGAAATGTATATTGCCAACGGTCACTCTGGATAAGTGTATTGTGTTTACTAAAGCATCTAAAAAATGAGTTACCGAGCACAGGGCACTTGCACTCATGGACGTATATCTTGGGAAAAACAAAAATCGAGAGGACACAGGCACCCCAATGTTTACCACCTCTCTGTTTAAAAGATCCACGACTAGGATATAACTTAAATGTATCTGCAGAGAAAAAACGGATAGAGATGTGGTGCTTATGTAGAGTGGAATATTACTCAGCCTGGAAATCAATGAAATACGGCCAGTTATAACAACTCCAGAGGAGTTACGTGTGATCATTCGAAGTCACATAATTCAAAAAGAAAAAGACATAAGATATTACTAATACATGGAATGTTAACATGGCTACACATAAACTGAATTACAAAAGAGAAGAGGGTTTCAAATTAAGAAAACCAACTTATGCTTCCTTAAGGGGAAAGGTGAGTTGGGGTGCTGCATAAAACCAGAGATTAAAATTAGCACAGATACCATTCCATAAGCCAAATATGTAATAGTCAAGACCTATTCCTTGCTCAACGAAATGGACTCAACACGCCAGATTCAATGCCTAAGAATATACCGGATTAGTAAGAATCTTAAAACCCATGGACTTATATGTCTCCGTAAGTGAATCAAGCGTGAGTACGGCGGCATAAACAAAGCAGTGAAAATCCGATAAATCCCATTATTAACATAAATTTCAAAAACAAAACACAATGACAGTGAAATAGGTAGCAATTCTTAAATAATTCACTAAGGGCATGTGATGCAACCTGGATTTAACACATCTACACCCAGAGCTGGTTGAGACATAAGGCTGGACACTTCAGGCTGATAGCATTGGTGAGTTTCGGTGAACAAATGCAGATCCTTTGAAGTCATACTGCATGGTACCCATTCCAAGGGTCCCAACTCTCCAGGTTCAAGGGATTCTTTCTTCAGCTAAAACATTCGTCGGAAACGCCGAGTATGGTCCACCGTGTGATTAGGAAATGATTTAAAATGCATCTCAGTTTTCGTATCCTGGTCCTCGGGTTCACCATTCCAGACGGTTTACTAACAATCTCCACGCTTGGAGAGTCAGTGTCTTTAACCTCCTGTTTGGCACAGCTTGCAATTTCTGTGCAAGATGAACAGGAATACGGAGAACCAATGAGAGACTAGCTGTAGGTGTCTGCACGGGCAAATGTAATGCTCATTGCCCACCAGGAAGAGGAATTAAACAAAGGCTCAGCGTGCCCTGCCGGAAACAGCTTAGGGTCTGAAGCACTCCTGCGATTTTGTGCCCAGCTCACAAGAAAGCGAGTTGAAGAAAGGAGCTCAGGGGCACTGTAATTCACAAACCTGCAGAGTTATAAATGACAGCTATCCTCCAAAAATATATTGAAGTAAGCCTGCGAAGGGGACTTGAAAGCGGGGCAGAATTTCAGGAAAACGATTGCAGGGGGTAGACTGGAATTGCCCAGAAAGCATAGGAAAAGAGGCAGAACGTCGACAATGATGCACTTGGCCAAAAAGTGTGTATGCATTTTTTCCTGAATATATTCACGAAAAAACGCATACGCCCTTTTTCGCAAACCAAGCAAGCCTGAAAAGGAAATCTGCACTACAATGAAGTCTCACTGCCCCCTGGGCAAAAGGGCCATCTGAAAACAGTGTAAAATCCAGTAAGGTAGGACAGGATATGGAGAACAGGGAGCCTTGTTATGCTGATTGGCAGGATGTAAATTGCCAGCAGTCACCCTGGAAAAGTGTATGGTGTATCCTGAAACACATAAGAAACAAAGCAACACAGCCTATGGCACTTCCACTTATGGTCCCAAATATTACGGAAATTAAAATCAAAAACAGACAGCCACCCCAATGTTTGGGACGGCTGTGTTCACAAGAAGCTCGTCTACAGTACCAGGTAAATATCCCAGAATGCAAAAAATGGATAAAGAAGTTGTGGCACGTACGTACAATGCAATATCACTCAGCAATGAAATCTGTGTCATCAGGCCCGTAGAGGCATAGTGAGTGGATGCAGGTACGGTGATTCTACGTGAACTACGTCACACAGAAAAAGAAACATCATAAGATATCAGTAATACACGGAATGTAAACTAGACTACACATGAATTGAATTACAAAACTGAACAGGGTCTCAAATTTAGAAAACCAACTAGTGCTTGCTTATGAGGAAAGGTGCCTTGGGGTGCTGCATAAAACCAGAGACTGAAATTAGCAACGATAACTTTCCATAAGCCAAATATGTAATAGACAAGACCTACTCCTTGCTCAACGAAATGGACTCAACACCACTTATTCAACGCCTAGGAATATACGTGACTAGGAAGAATCTTAAAACCCATGGATTTATATGTCTCCGTGAGAGAATCAAGCGTGTGTACAGCGGCATAAACGCAGCAGTGAAAATCCGATAAATCCCATTATCAAAATAAATTTCAAAAACAAAACACAAAGACAGTGAAATAGAGAGCAATTCTTAAATAATTCACTCAGGGCATGTGATGCAACCGGGATTTACCACATCTACACCCAGAGCTGTTTGAGACATAAGGCTGGACACTTCAGGCTGTTAGCATTGTTGAGTTTCGGTGAGCAAATGCAGACCCTTTGAAGTCATACTGCATGGTACCCATTCCATGGGTTCCTACTCTCCTGGGTCAAGGGATTCTTCCTCCAGCTAAAACATGCATGGGAAACCCAGAGTATGGTCCACCGTGTGATTGGGAAACGATTTAAAATGCATCTCAGTTTTCGTATCTTGGTCCTCGGGTTCACCATTCCAGACGCTTTACTAACACTATCCCCGCATGGAGAGTCAGTGCCTTTAACCTCCTGTTTGGCAAAGTTTGCAATTTCTGCGCAAGATGAACAGGAATAGGGAGAACCAATGAGAGACTAGCTGTAGGTGTCTGCACTGGCAAATGTAACTCTCATTGCCCACCAGGAAGAGGAATTAGCCAAAGGCTCAGCGTGCCCTGCCGGAAACAGATTAGGGCCTGTAGCAATCCTGCGGTTTTGTGCCCAGCTCACAAGAAAGCGAGTTGAAGAATGGAGCTCAGGGGAACTGTAATTCAAAGTCCTGGAGAGTAATAAATGACAGCTATCCTCCAAAAATATATTGAAGTAAGCCTGCGAAGAGGACTTGAAAGCGGGGCAGAATTTCAGGAAAACTATTGCAGGGGGTAGACTGGAATTGCCCTGAAAGCATAGGAAAAGAGGCAGAACGTCAAAAATGATGCACTTGGCCAAAAAGGGCGTATGCGTTTTTTCCTGAATATATTCACGAAAAAACGCATACGCCCTTTTTCGCAAACCAAGCAAGCCTGTAAAGGAAATCTGCACTACAATGAAGTCTCACTGCCCCCTGGGCAAAAGGCCCATCTGAAAACAGTGTAAAATCCAGAAAGGTAGGACAGGATATGGAGAACAGGGAGCCTTGTTATGCTGATTGGCAGGATGTAAATTGCCAGCAGTCACCCTGGAAAAGTGTATGGTGTATCCTGAAACACATAAGAAACAAAGCAACACAGCCTATGGCACTTCCACTTATGGTCCGAAATATTACGGAAATTAAAATCAAAAACAGACAGCCACCCCAATGTTTGGGACGGCTGTGTTCACAAGAAGCTCGTCTACAGTACCAGGTAAATATCCCAGAATGCAAAAAATGGATAAAGAAGTTGTGGCACGTACGTAGAATGCAATATCACTCAGCAATGAAATCTGTGTCATCAGGCCCGTAGTGGCATAGTGAGTGGATGCAGGTACGGTGATTCTACGTGAACTACGTCACACAGAAAAAGAAACATCATAAGATATCATTAATACACGGAATGTAAACTTGACTACACATGAACTGAATTACAAAACAGAACAGGGTCTCAAATTTAGAAAACCAACTAGTGCTTGCTTATGGGGAAAGGTGCGTTGGGGTGCTGCATAAAACCAGAGACTGAAATTAGCACAGATAACTTTCCATAAGCCAAATATGTAATAGACAAGACCTACTCCTTGCTCAACGAAATGGTCTCAACACCACATATTCAACGCCTAGGAATATACCTGACTAGGAAGAATCTTAAAACCCATGGATTTATATGTCTCCATGAGAGAATCAAGCGTGTGTACAGCGGCATAAACGCAGCAGTGAAAATCCGATAAATCCCATTATCAAAATAAATTTCAAAAACAAAACACAAAGACAGTGAAATAGAGAGCAATTCTTAAATAATTCACTCAGGGCATGTGATGCAACCGGGATTTACCACAACTACACCCAGAGCTGGTTGAGACATAAGGCTGGACACTTCAGGCTGTTAGCATTGGTGAGTTTCGGTGAGCAAATGCAGACCCTTTGAAGTCATACTGCATGGTACCCATTCCAAGGGTCCCAACTCTCCAGGTTCAAAGAATTCTTCCTCCAGCTAAAACATGCATGGGAAACCCAGAGTATGGTACACCGTGTGATTGGGAAACGATTTAAAATGCATCTCAGTTTTCGTATCCTGGTCCTCGGGTTCACCATTCCAGATGCTTTACTAACACTCTCCCCGTTTGGAGAGTAAGTGCCTTTAACCTCCTATTTGGCACAGCTTGCAATTTCTGTGCAAGATGAACAGGATTAGGAGAACCAATGAGAGACTAGCTGTAGGTGTCTGCACGGGCAAATGTAACGCTCATTTCCCACCAGGAAGAGGAATTAACCAAAGGCTCAGCATGCCCTGCCGGAAACGGATTAGGGCCTGAAGCAATCCTGCGGTTTTGTGCCCAGCTCACAAGAAAGCGAGTTGAAGAAAGGAGCTCAGGGGCACTGTAATTCACAAACCTGCAGAGTTATAAATGACAGCTATCCTCCAAAAATATATTGAAGTAAGCCTGCGAAGGGGACTTGAAAGCGGGGCAGAATTTCAGGAAAACCATTGCAGGGGGTAGACAGGAATTGCCCTGAAAGCATAGGAAAAGAGGCACAACATCGCCAATGATGCACTTGGCCAAAAAGTGCGTATGCGTTTTTTCCTGAATATATTCAGGAAAAAACGCATACGCACTTTTTGGCCAACCAAGCAAGCCTGTTAAAGAAATCTGCACTACAATGAAGTCTCACTTCCCCCCTGGCAAAAGGGCCATCTGAAAAAAGTGGAAAATCCAGAAACGTAGGGCAGGATATGGAGAACAGTGAGCCTTGTTATGCTGATTGGCAGGATGTAAATTGCCAACAGCCACCCTGGAGAAGTGTATGGTGTTTCCTGAAACACGTAAGAAACAAAGCAACACAGCCTATGGCACTTTCACTTATGGTCCTATTGCTTAGGGAAATTAAAATCAAAAACAGACAGCCACCCCAATGTTTGGGACGGCTGTGTTCACAAGAAACTCGTCTACAGTACCAGGTAAATATCCCAGAAAGCAAAAAATGGATAAAGAAGTTGTGGCATGTACGTACAATGGAATATCACTCAGCAATGAAATCTGTGTCATCTGGCCCGTAGCGGTTAGTTAGTGGATGCATGTACGGTGATTCTACGTTAACTACGTCACACAGAAAAAGAAACATCGTAAGATATCAGTAATACACGGAATGTAAACTAGACTACACATGAATTGAATTACAAAACTGAACAGGGTCTCAAATTTAGAAAACCAACTAGTGCTTGCTTATGAGGAAAGGTGCCTTGGGGTGCTGCATAAAACCAGAGACTGAAATTAGCAACGATAACTTTCCATAAGCCAAATATGTAATAGACAAGACCTACTCCTTGCTCAACGAAATGGACTCAAAACCACTTATTCAACGCCTAGGAATATACCTGACTAGGAAGAATCTTAAACCCATGGATTTATATGTCTCCGTGAGAGAATCAAGCATGTGTACAGCGGCATAAATGCAGCAGTGAAAATCCGATTAAATCCCATTATCAAAATAAATTTCAAAAACAAAACACAAAGACAGTGAAATAGAGAGCAATTCTTAAATAATTCACTCAGGGCATGTGATGCAACCGGGATTTACCACATCTACCCCCAGAGCTGTTTGAGACATAAGGCTGGACACTTCAGGCTGTTAGCATTGTTGAGTTTCGGTGAGCAAATGCAGACCCTTTGAAGTCATACTGCATGGTACCCATTCCATGGGTTCCTACTCTCCTGGGTCAAGGGATTCTTCCTCCAGCTAAAACATGCATGGGAAACCCAGAGTATGGTCCACCGTGTGATTGGGAAATGATTTAAAATGCATCTCAGTTTTCGTATCTTGGTCCTCGGGTTCACCATTCCAGACGCTTTACTAACACTCTCCCCGCATGGAGAGTCAGTGCCTTTAACCTCCTGTTTGGCAAAGTTTCAATTTCTGCGCAAGATGAACAGGACTAGGGAGAACCAATGAGAGACTAGCTGTAGGTGTCTGCACAGGCAAATGTAACGCTCATTGCCCACCAGGAAGAGGAATTAGCCAAAGGCTCAGCGTGCCCTGCCGGAAACAGATTAGGGCCTGAAGCAATCCTGCGGTTTTGTGCCCAGCTCACAATAAAGCGAGTTGAAGAATGGAGCTCAGGGGAACTGTAATTCAAAGTCCTGGAGAGTAATAAATGACAGCTATCCTGCAAAAATATATTGAAGTAAGCCTGCGAAGAGGACTTGAAAGCGGGGCAGAATTTCAGGAAAACTATTGCAGGGGGTAGACTGGAATTGCCCTGAAAGCATAGGAAAAGAGGCAGAACGTCAAAAATGATGCACTTGGCCAAAAAGTGCGTATGCGTTTTTTCCTGAATATATTCAGGAAAAAACGCATACGCGGGGGGGGGGGACCTTGAAGATGGCGGAAGAGTAAGACGCGGAGATCGCCTTCCTCCCCACGGATACACCAGAAATACATCCACACGTGGAACAACTCCTACAGAACTCCTACTGAAGGCTGGCAGAAGACCTCAGACCTCCCAAAAGGCAAGAAACTCCCCACGTAACTGGGTAGGGCAAAAGAAAAAACAGAGACAAAAGAATAAGGACGGCACCTGCACCAGTGGGAGGGAGCTGTGAAGGAGGAAAACTTTCCACACACTAGGAAGCCCCTCCGCGGGCGGAGACTGCGGGAGGCAGAGGGGGGAGTTTCGGGACCGCGGAGTAGTGCACAGCGACGGGTGCGGAGGGCAAAGTGGGGAGATTCCTGCACAGACGATCGGTGCAGACCAGCACTCACCAACCCGAGAGGCTTGCTGCTCACCCACCGGGGCGGGCGGGGCCGCGAGCTGAGGCTCGGGTTTTGGTTTTGGACGGAGCTCAGGGAGAGGCCTGGGGTTAGCGGCTTGAACATAGCCTGAAGGGGTTAGTGCACCATGACTAGCTGGGAGGGAGTTCGGGGAAAAGCCTGCACCGGCCGAAGAGGCAAGAGACTTTTTCTTCCCTCTTTGTTTCCTGGTGCGCGAGGAGAGGGGTTTAAGAGCGCTGCTTAAAGGAACTCCAGAGACGGGCGCGAGCCGCGGCTAAAAGCGCGAACCCCAGAGACGGGCGCGAGCCGCGGCTGAGGGCGCGAGCCCCCGAGACGGGCGCGAGCCGTGGCTGAAAGCGCAAACCCCAGAGACGGGCGTGAGCCGCGGCTAAAACCGCGGACCCCAGAGACGGGCGGGAGACGCTAAGGCTGCTGCTGCCGCCACCAAGGGGCCTGTGTGCGAGCACAGGTCACTCTCCACACCCCTCTTCAACGGAGCCTGTGCAACCCGCCACTGCCAGGTTCCCGGGATCCAGGGACAACTTCCCCGGGACAGCGCACGGCGGGCCTCAGGCTGGTTCAACGTCACGCCGGCCTCTGCCGCAACGTCACGCTGCCTCTGCCGCCGCAGGCCGACCCCGCACGCAGTGCCCCTCCTTCCCCCATCCCCCAACCCCCGGCCTGAGGGAGCCGGAGGCCCCGAATCAGCGGCTCCTTTAACCCCGTCCTGTCTGAGCGAAAAAACAGACGCCCTCCAGTGACCTACACGCAGAGGCAGAGCCAAATCCAAAGCTGAGCTCCTGTGAGCTGTGAAAACAAAGAAGAGAAAGGGAAATCTCTCCCAGCAGCCACAGAAGCAGCGGATTAAAGCTCCACAATCAACTTGATATACCCTGCATCTGTGGAATACCTGAATAGACAAGGAATGATCCCAAATTGAAGAGGTGGAATTTAGGAGCGAAATCTATGATTTTTTTCCCTTTTCCTCTTTTTGTGAAGGTGTACGTGTATGCTCCTGTGTGACATCTAGTCTGTATACTCTAGCTTCCACCATTTGTCCTAGGGCTCTATCCGTCCATGACTTTTTTTTAAAAATTCTTTTTCTTAATAATTAAGTTTAATTGTAATAACTTTATTATACTTTACCTTCGTTCTTTCTTTCTTTCCTTCCTTCCCTCCCTCCTTTAGACAACGAATCACCCCAAATTGAGGAGGTGGTCTCAGGGAGCAGGATTTATGATTTTTCCCCCTTTACCTCTTTTTGTGAAGGTGTATGTGTATGCTTCTGTGTAAGATTTTCTCTGTATAGCTTTGCTTCCAACATTTGTCCTAAGGTTCTATCCGTCCCTTTTTTTTTTTCTAAATATTTTTTAATTCAATAACTATATTATACTTTATTTTATTTTTACTGTATCATCTTTCTTTCTGTCTTTTTTTCCTTCTTTCCCTCCTTCCTTCCTTCCTCCCTCCCTCCCTCCCTCCTTTCTTTCCTTCTTTGCTTCTTTCTTCCTTCCTTCCTTTCCTCCTTTCCTTCTTTCTTTCCTCATACTTCTACTAATTCTCTCTACTTTTTCTCCCTTTTATTCTGAGCCGTGTGGATGAAAGGCTCTTGGTGCTCCAGCCAGGAGTCAGGGCTCTGCCTCTGAGGTAGGAGAGCCAACTTCAGGTCACTGGTCAGCAAGAGAACTCCCAGCTCCACATAATATTAAACAGCGGAAATCTCCCAGAGACCTCCATCTTAACACCAGCACCCAGCTTCACTCAACGACCAGCAAGCCACAGTGCTGGACAACCTATGCCAAACAACTAGCAAAACAGGAACACAACCCCACCCATTAGCAGAGAGGCTGCCTAAAATCATAATAAGGCCACAGACACCCCAAAACACACCACCAGACGTGAACCTGCCCACTAGAGAGACAAGATCTAGCCTCATCCAGCACAACACAGGCACTAGTCCCCTCCACCAGGAAGCCTACACAACCCACTGAAACAACCTTAGCCACTGGAGACAGACATCAAAAACAACGGGAACTACGAACCTGCAGCCTGCAAAAAGGAGACCCCAAACACAGTAAGATAAGCAAATTAGAAGACAGAAAAACACACAGCAGATGAAGGAGCAAGATAAAAACCCACCAGACCTAACAAATGAAGAGGAAATAGGCAATCTACCTGAAAAAGAATTCAGAATAATGATAGTAAGGATGATCCAAAATCTTGGAAGTAGAATGGACAAAATGCAAGAAACAGTTAACAAGGACCTACAAGAACTAAAGATGAAACAAGCAACGATGAACAATGCAATAAATGAAATTAAAATCACTCTAGATAGGATCAATAGCAGAATAACTGAGGCAGAAGAACGGATAAGTGACCTGGAAGATAAAGTAGTGGAAATAACTACTGCAGAGCAGAATAAAGAAAAAAGAATGAAAAGAACTGAGGACAGTCTCAGAGACCTCTGGGACAACATGAAACGCACCAACATTCGAATTATAGGGGTTCCAGAAGAAGAAGAAAGAAAGAAAGGGACTGAGAAAATATTTGAAGAGATTATAGTTGAAAACTTCCCTAATATGGGAAAGGAAATAGTTAATCAAGTCCAGGAAGCACAGAGGGTCCCATACAGGATAAATACAAGGAGAAACACGCCAAGACACATATTAATCAAACTGTCAAAAATTAAATACAAAGAAAGCATATTAAAAGCAGCAAGGGAAAAACAACAAATAACACACAAGGGAATCCCCATAAGGTTAACAGCTGATCTCTCAGCAGAAACCCTACAAGCCAGAAGGGAGTGGCAGGACATACTGAAAGTGATGAAGGAGAATAGCCTGAAACCAAGACTACTCTACCCAGCAAGGATCTCATTCACATTTGATGGAGAAATTAAAACCTTTACAGACAAGCAAAAGCTGAGAGAGTTCAGCACCACCAAACCAGCTTTACAACAAATGCTAAAGGAACTTCTCTAGACACGAAACACAAGAGAAGGAAATGACCTATAGTAGCGAACCCAAAACAATATATAAAATGGAAATAGGAACATACATATCAATAATTACCTTAAATGTAAATGGACTAAATGCTCCCACCAAAAGACACAGATTGGCTGAATGGATACAAAAACAAGACCCTTATATATGCTGTCTACAAGAGACCCACTTCAGAACTAGAGACACATACAGACTGAAAGTAAGGGGATGGAAAAAGATATTCCATGCAAATGGAAACCAAAAGAAAGCTGGAGTAGCAATTCTCATATCAGACAAAATAGACTTTAAAATAAGGACTATTAAAAGGGACAAAGAAGGACACTACATAATGATCAAGGGATCGATCCAAGAAGAAGATATAACAATTGTAAATATTTATGCACCCAACATAGGAGCACCTCAATACATAAGGCAAATACTAACAACCATAAAAGGGGAGATCAACAGTAACACATTCATAGTAGGGGACTTTAACACCCCACTTTCACCCATGGATAGATCATCCAAAATGAAAATAAATAAGGAAACACAAGCTTTAAATGATACATTAAACAAGATGGACTTAATTGATATTTATAGGACACTCCATCCAAAAACAACAGAATACACAATTTTCTCAAGTGCTCATGGAACATTCTCCAGGATAGATCATATCTTGGGTCACAAATCAAGCCTTGGTAAATTTAAGAAAACTGAAATTGTATCAAGTATCTTTTCCGACCACAACGCCATGAGACTAGATATCAATTACAGGAAAAGATCTGTAAAAAATACAAACACATGGAGGCTAAACAATACACTACTTAATAATGAAGTGATCACTGAAGAAATCAAAGAGGAAATAAAAAAATACCTAGAAACAAATGACAATGGAGACACAACGACCCAAAACCTATGGGATGCAGCAAAAGCAGTTCTAAGGGGGAAGTTTATAGCAATACAAGCCCACCTTAAGAAGCAGGAAACATCTCGAATAAACAACCTAACCTTGCACCTCAAGCAATTAGAGAAAGAAGAACAAAAAAACCCCAAAGCTGGCAGAAGGAAAGAAATCATAAAAATCAGATCAGAAATAAATGAAAAAGAAATGAAGGAAACAATAGCAAAGATCAATAAAACTAAAAGCTGGTTCTTTGAGAAGATAAACAAAATAGATAAACCACTAGCCAGACTCATTAAGAAAAAAAGGGAGAAGACTCAATTCAATAGAATTAGAAATGAAAAAGGAGAAGTAACAACTGACACTGCAGAAATAAAAAAAATCATGAGAGATTACTACAAGCAACTCTATGCCAATAAAATGGACAATCTGGAAGAAATGGACAAATTCTTAGAAATGCACAACCTGCCAAGACTGAATCAGGAAGAAATAGAAAATATGAACAGACCAATCACAAGCACTGAAATTGAAACTGTGATTAAAAACCTTCCAACAAACAAAAGCCCAGGACCAGATGGCTTCACAGGTGAATTCTATCAAACGTTTAGAGAAGAGCTAACACCTATCCTTCTCGAACTCTTCCAAAATATAGCAGAGGGAGGAACACTCCCAAATTCCTTCTATGAAGCCACCATCACCTTGATACCAAAACCAGACAAGGATGTCACAAAGAAAGAAAACTACAGGCCAATATCACTGATGAACATAGATGCAAAAATCCTCAACAAAATACTAGCAAACAGAATCCAACAGCACATTAAAAGGATCATACACCATGATCAAGTGGGGTTTATTCCAGGAATGCAAGGATTCTTCAATATACGCAAATCTATCAATGTGATAAACCATATTAACAAATTGAAGGAGAAAAACCATATGATCATCTCAATAGATGCAGAGAAAGCTTTCGACAAAATTCAACACCCATTTATGATAAAAACCCTCCAGAAAGTAGGCATAGAGGGAACTTTCCTAAACATAATAAAAGCCATATATGACAAGCCCACAGCAAACATCATCCTCAATGGTGAAAAACTGAAAGCATTTCCACTAAGATCAGGAACAAGACAAGGTTGCCCACTCTCACCACTCTTATTCAACATAGTTTTGGAAGCTTTAGCCACAGCAATCAGAGAAGAAAAGGAAATAAAAGGAATCCAAATCGGAAAAGAAGAAGTAAAGCTGTCACTGTTTGCAGATGACATGATACTATACATAGAGAATCCTAAAGATGCTACCAGAAAACTACTAGAGCTAATCAATGAATTTGGTAAAGTAGCAGGATACAAAATTAATGCACAGAAATCTCTGGCATTCCTATATACTAATGATGAAAAATCTGAAAGTGAAATCAAGAAAACACTCCCATTTACCATTGCAACAAAAAGAATAAAATATCTAGGAATAAACCTACCTAAGGATACGAAAGACCTGTATGCAGAAAATTATAAGACACTGATGAAAGAAATTAAAGAGGATACAAATAGATGGAGAGATATACCATGTTCTTGGATGGGAAGAATCAACATTGTGAAAATGACTCTACTACCCAAAGCAATCTACAGATTCAATGCAATCCCTATCAAACTACCACTGGCATTTTTCACAGAACTAGAACAAAAAATTTCGCAATTTGTATGGAAACACAAAAGACCCCGAATAGCCAAAGCAATCTTTAGAACGAAAAAAGGAGCTGGAGGAATAAGGCTCCCTGACTTCAGACTATATTACAAAGCAACAGTAATCAAGACAGTATGGTACTGGCACAAAAACAGAAAGATAGATCAGTGGAACAGGATAGAAAGCCCAGAGATAAACCCACGCACATATGGACACCTTATCTTTGATAAAGGAGGCAGGAATGTACAGTGGAGAAAGGACAGCCTCTTCAATAAATGGTGCTGGGAAAACTGGACAGGTACATGTAAAAGTATGAGATTAGATCACTCCCTAACACCATACACAAAAATAAGCTCAAAATGGATTAAAGACCTAAATGTAAGGCCAGAAACTATCAAACTCTTAGAAGAAAACATAGGAAGAACACTCTATGACATAAATCACAGCAAGATCCTTTCTGACCCACCTCCTAGAGTAATGGAAATAAAAACAAAAATAAACAAATGGGACCTAATGAAACTTCAAAGCTTTTGCACAGCAAAGGAAACCATAAACAAGACCAAAAGACAACCCTCAGAATGGGAGAAAACATTTGCAAATGAAGCAACTGACAAAGGATTAATCTCCAAAATTTACAAGCAGCTCATGCAGCTCAATAACAAAAAAACAAACAACCCCATCCAAAAATGGGCAGAAGACCTAAATAGACATTTCTCCAAAGAAGATAAACAGAATGCCAACAAACACATGAAAGAATGCTAAACATCATTAATCATTAGAGAAATGCAAATCAAAACTACGATGAGATATCATCTCACACCAGTCAGAATGGCCATCATCAAAAAATCAAGAAACAATAAATGCTGGAGAGGGTGTGGAGAAAAGGGGACACTCTTGCACTGCTGGTGGGAATGTGAATTGGTTCAGCCACTGTGGAGAACAGTATGGAGGTTCCTTAAAAAACTACAAATAGAATTACCATATGACCCAGCAATCCCACTACTTGGCATATACCCTGAGAAAACCAAAATTCAAAGAGAGTCATGTACCAAAATGTTCATTGCAGCTCTATTTACAATAGCCAGGACATGGAAACAACCTAAGAGCCCATCATCGGATGAATGGATAAAGAAGATGTGGCACATATACACAATGGAATATTACTCAGACTTAAAAAGAAATGAAATTGAGCTATTTGTAATGAGATGGATAGACCTAGAATCTGTCATACAGAGTGAAGTAAGTCAGAAAGAAAAAGACAAATACCGTATGCTAACACATATATATGGAATTTAAGGGAAAAAAATGTCATGAAGAACCTAGGGGTAAGATAGGAATAAAGACGCAGACCTACTGGAGAACGGACTTAAGGATATAGGGAGGGGGAAGGGTGAGTTTTGACAGGGCGAGAGAGAGTCATGGACATATACACACTAACAAACGTAGTAAGGTAGATAGCTGGGGGGAAGCAGCCGCAAGGCACAGGGATATTAGCTAGGTGCTTTGTGACAGCCTGGAAGGGTGGGATGGGGAGAGTGGGAGGGAGGGAGACGCAAGAGGGAAGATATATGGTAACATATGTATATGTATAGCTGATTCACTTTCTTGTAGAGCAGAAACTAACACACCATTGTAAAACAATTATACCCCAATAAAGATGTTTAAAAAAAAAAAAAAAAAAACGCATACGCACTTTTTGGCCAACCAAGCAAGCCTGTTAAAGAAATCTGCACTACAATGAAGTCTCACTGCCCCCCTGGCAAAGGGCCATCTGAAAAAAGTGGAAAATCCAGAAAGGTAGGGCAGGATATGGAGAACAGTGAGCCTTGTTATGCTGATTGGCAGGATGTAAATTGCCAACAGCCACCCTGGAGAAGTGTATGGTGTTTCCTGAAACACGTAAGAAACAAAGCAACACAGCCTATGGCACTTGCACTTATGGTCCTATAGCTTAGGGAAATTAAAATCAAAAACAGACAGCCACCCCAATGTTTGGGACGGCTGTGTTCACAAGAAACTCGTCTACAGTACCAGGTAAATATCTCAGAGAGCAAACAATGGATAAAGAAGTTGTGGTACATACGTACAATGGAATATCATTCAGCAATGAAATCTGTGTCATCAGGCCCGTAGCGGCATAGTGAGTGGATTCAGGTATGGTGATTCTACGTGAAAAAAGTCACACATAAAAAGAAACATCATAAAATATCACTAATACACAGTATGTAAACTTGACTACACATGAACTGAATTACAAAACAGAACAGTCTCAAATTTAGAAAACCAACTTGTGCTTGCTTATGGAGAAAGGTGTGTTGGAGTGCTGAATAAAACCAGAGACTGAAATTAGCACAGATACCGTTCCATAAGCCAAATAAGTAATAAACAAGACCTACTACTTGCTCAAAGAAATGGACTCAACACCACATATTCAACGTCTAGGAATATACCTGACTAGGAAGAATCTTAAAACCCATGGATATATATGTCTCCGTAAGAGTATCAAGCGTGTGTACAGCGGCCGAAATGCAGCAGTGAATATCCGATAAATCCCATTATGAAAATAAATTTCAAAAACAAAACACAAAGACAGTGAAATAGAGAGCAATTCTTAAATAATTCACTCAGGGCATGTGATGCAACCGGGATTGACCACATCTACACCCAGAGCTGGTTGTGACATAAGGCTGGACACTTCAGGCTGATAGCATTGGTGAGTTTCGGTGAGCAAATGCAGACCCTTTGAAGTCATACTGCATGGTTCCCATTCCATGGGTCCCAACACTCCCGGTTCAAGTGATTCTTCCTCCAGCTAAAACATGCATGGGAAACCCAGATTATCGTCCAACGTGTGATTGGGAAACGATTAAAAATGCATCTCAGTTTTCCTATCCTGGTCCTCGGGTTCACCATTCCAGATGCTTTACTAACACTCTCCCCGCTTGGAGAGTCAGTGCCTTTAACTTCCTCTTTGGCACAGCTTGCAATTTCTGTGCAAGATGAACAGGAATAGGGAGAACCAATGAGAGACTAGCTGTAGGTGTCTACACAAGCAAATGTAACGTTCATTTCCCACCAGGAAGAGGAATTAAACAAAGGGTCAGTGTGCCCTGCCCGAAAGAGATTAGGGCCTGAAGCAATCCTGCGGATTTGTGCCCAGCTCACAAGAGAGCGAGTTGAAGAAAGGAGCTCAGGGTCACTGTAATTCACAAACTTGCAGATTTATAAATGACAGCTATCCTCCAAAAATATATTGAAGTAAGCCTGCCAAGGGGACTTGAAAGGGGGCAGAATTTGAGGAAATGGATTGCAGGGGGTAGACTGGAATTGCCCTGAAAGCATAGGAAAAGAGGCACAAGGTCGACAATGATGCACTTGGCCAAAAAGGGCGTATGCGTTTTTTCCTGAATATATTCAGGAAAAAACGCATACGCCCTTTTTGGCCAACCAAGCAAGCCTGTAAAGAAATCTGCACTACAATGAAGTCTCCCTGACCCCGGGCAAAAGGGCCATCTGAAAAAAGTGTAAAATCCAGAAAGGTAGGACAGGATATGGAGAACAGGGAGCCTTGTTATGCTGATTGGCAGGATGTAAATTGCGAACAGCCACCCTGGACAAGTGTATGGTGTTTCCTGAAACACGTAAGAAACAAAGCAACACAGCGTATGGCACTTCCACTTATGGTCCTATTGCTTAGGGAAATTAAAATCAAACACAGAGAGCCACCCCAAAGTTTGGGACGGCTATGTTCCCAAGAAGCTCGTCTACAGTATCAGGTAAATATCCCAGAAAGCAAAAAATGGATTAAGAAGTTGTGGCACGTACGTGCAATGCAATATCACTCAGCAAAGAAATCTGTGTCATCAGGCCCGTAGCGGCACAGTGAGTGGATGCAGGTACGATGATTCTACGTGAACTACGTCACACAGAAAAAGAAACATCATAAGATATCAGTAATACACGGAATGTAAACTTGACTACACATGAACTGAATTACAAAACAGAACAGGGTCTCAAATTTAGAAAACCAACTAGTGCTTGCTTATGGGGAAAGGTGTGTTGGGGTGCTGCATAAAACCAGAGACAGAAATTAGCACAGATAACTTTTCATAAGCCAAATATGTAATAGACAAGACCTACTCCTGGCTCATCGAAATGGACCCAACACCACATATTCAACGCCTAGTTAAAAACCTGACTAGGAAGAATCTTAAAACCCATGGATATATATGTCTCCGTAAGAGAATCAAGCATGTGTACAGCGGCCGAAACTCAGCAGTGAAAATCCGATAAATCCCATTATCAAAATAAATTTCAAAAACAAAACACAAAGACAGTGAAATAGAGAGCAATTCTTAAATAATTCACTCAGGGCATGTGATGCAACCGGGATTGACCACATCTACACCCAGAGCGGGTTGAGACATAAGGCTGGACACTTCAGGCTGATAGCATTGGTGAGTTTCGGTGAGCAAATGCAGACCCTTTGAAGTCATACTGCATGGTACCCATTCCATGGGTCCCAACTCTCCAGGTTCAAGGGATTCTTCCCCCAGCTAAAATATGCATGGGAAACCCAGTGTATCGGCCACCGTGTGATTGGGAAACGATTTAAAATGCATCTCAGTTTTCGTATCCTGGTCCTCGGGTCCACCATTCCAGATGCTTCACTAACACTCTCCCCGCTTGGAGAGTCAGTGCCTTTAACCTCCTCTTTGGCACAGCTTGCAAATTCTGTGCAAGATGAACAGGAATAGGGAGAACCAATGAGAGACTAGCTGTAGGTGTCTGCATGGGCAAATGTAACGCTCATTTCCCACCAGGAAGAGGAATTAACCAAAGGCTCAGCGTGCCCTGCTGGAAACAGATTAGGCCCTGAAGCAATCCTGCGGTTTTGTGCCCAGCTCACAAGAAAGCGAGTTGAAGAAAGGAGCTCAGGGGCACTGTAATTCACAAACCTGCAGAGTTATAAATGACAGCTATCTTCCAAAAGTATATTGAAGTAAGCCTGTGAAGGGGACTTGAAAGCGGGGCAGAATTTCAGGCAAACGATTGCAGGGGGTAGACTGGAATTGCCCTGAAAGCATAGGAAAAGAGCCACAACGTCGACAATGATGCACTTGGCCAAAAAGGGCGTATGCGTTTTTTCCTGAATATATTCAGGAAAAAACGCATACGCACTTTTTGGCCAACCAAGCAAGCCTGTAAAGGAAATCTGCATTACAATGAAATCTCACTACCCCCCGGGCAAAAGGGCCATCTGAAAAAAGTGTAAAATCCAGAAAGGTAGGACAGGATATGGAGAACAGGGAACCTTGTTATGCTGATTGGCAGGATGTAAATTGCCAACAGCCACCCTGGAGAAGTGTATGGTGTTTCCTGAAACACGTAAGAAATAAAGCAACACAGCCTATGGCAATTGCACTTATGGTCTTATTGCTTAGGTAAATTAAAATCAAAAACAGAGAGCCACCCCAAAGTTTGGGACGGCTGTGTTCCCAAGAAGCTCGTCTATATTACCAGGTAAATATCCCAGAAAGCAAAAAATGGATAAAGAAGTTTTGGAACGTACTTGCAATGCAATATCACTCAGCAATGAAATCTGTGTCATCATGCCCGTAGCGGCATAGTGAGTGGATGCAGGTACAGTGATTCTACGTGAACTACGTCACACAGAAAAAGAAACATCATAAGGTATCACTAATACACGGAATATAAACTTGACTACACATGAACTGAATTTCAAAACAGAACAGGGGCGCAAATTTAGAAAACCAACTAGTGCTTGCTTATGGGGAAAGGTGCGTTGAGGTGCTGCATAAAAGCAGAGACTGAAATTAGCACAGATAACATTCCATAAGCCAAATATGTAATAGACAAGACCTACTCCTTGCTCAACGAAATGGACTCGACACCACATATTCAACGCCTAGGAATATACCGGCCTAGGAAGAAACTTAAAACCCATGGATTTATATGTCTCCGTAAGAGAATCAAGCGTGTGTACAGCGGCTTAAACGCAGCAGTGAAAATCCGATAAATCCCATTATCAAAATAAATTTCAAAAACAAAACACAAAGACAGTGAAATAGAGAGCAATTCTTAAATAATTCACTCAGGGCATGTGATGCAACCGGGATTGAACACATCTACACTCCGAGCTGGTTGAGACATAAGGCTGTACACTTCAGGCTGATAGCACTGGTGAGTTTCGGTGAGCAAATGCAGACCCTTTGAAGTCATACTGCATGGTACCTATTCCATGGGTCCCAACTCTCCTGGTTCAAGGAATTCTTCCTCCAGCTAAAACATGCATGGGAAACCCACAGTATGGTCCACCGTGTGATTGGGAAACGATTTAAAATGCATCTCAGTTTTCGTATCCTGGTCCTCGGGTTCACCATTCCAGATGCTTTACTAACACTCTCCGCACTTGGAGAGTCAGTGCCTTTAACCTCCTGTTTGGCACAGCTTGCAATTTCTGTGCAAGATGAACATGAATAGGGAGAACCAATGAGAGACTAGCTATAGGTGTCTGCACGGGCAAATGTAACGCTCATTTCCCACCAGGAAGAGGAATTAACCAAAGGCTCAGCGTGCCCTGCCGAAACAGATTAGGGCCTGAAGAAATCCTGCGGTTTTGTGCCCAGCTCACAAGAAAGCGAGTTGAAGAAAGGAGCTCAGAGGCACTCTAATTCACAAACCTGCAGAGTAATAAATGACAGCTATCCTCCAAAAATATATTAAAGTAAGCCTGCGAAGGGGACTTGAAATTGGGGCAGAATTTCAGGAAAACGATTGCAGTGGGTAGACTGGAATTGCCCTGAAAGCATAGGAAAAGAGGCACAACGTCGACAATGATGCACTTGGCCAAAAAGGGCGTATGCGTTTTTTCCTGAATATATTCAGAAAAAAACGCATACGCCCTTTTTGGCCAACCAAGCAAGCCTGTAAAGGAAATCTGCACTACAATGAAGTCTCACTGCCCCCTGGGCAAAAGGGCCATCTGAAAAAAGTGTAAAATCCAGAAAGGTAGGACAGGATATGGATAATAGGGAGCCTTGTTATGCTGATTGGCAGGATGTAAATTGCCAGCGGCCACCCTGGAGAAATGTATGGAGTTTCCTGTAACACATAAGAAACAAAGCATCTCAGCCTATGGCACTTCCACTTATGGTCCTATAGCTTACGGAAATTAAAATCAAAAACAGACAGCCACCCCAATACTTGGGACGGCTGTGTTCACAAGAAGCTCGTCTACAGTATCAGGTAAATATCCCAGAAAGCAAAAAATGGATAAAGAAGTTGTGGCACGTATATACAATGCAATATCACTCAGCAATGAAATCTGTGTCATCAGGCACGTAGCGGCATAGTGAGTGGATGCAGGTACGGTGATTCTACGTGAACTACGTCACACAG
This sequence comes from Phocoena phocoena, assembly GCF_963924675.1. Classification (NCBI taxonomy): domain Eukaryota; kingdom Metazoa; phylum Chordata; class Mammalia; order Artiodactyla; family Phocoenidae; genus Phocoena; species Phocoena phocoena. The sequence goes on along the minus strand of NW_027077566.1, from coordinate 170,976 downwards.
AAAAAGAAACATCATAAGATATCACTAATACACGGGATGAAAACTTGACTACACATGAACTGAATTACAAAACAGAACAGGGTCTCAAATTTAGAAAACCAACTAGTGCTTGCTTATGGGGAAAGGTGCCTTGGGGTGCTGCATAAAACCAGAGACTGAAATTAGCACAGATAACTTTCCGTAAGCTAAATATGTAATAGACAAGACCAACTCCTTGCTCAACGAAATGGACCCAACACCACATATTCAACGCCTAGGAATATACCTGACTAGGAAGAATCTTAAAACCCATGGATATATATGTCTCCGTAAGAGAATCAAGCATGTGTACAGCGGCCGAAACGCAGCAGTGAAAATCCGATAAATCCCATTATCAAAATAAATTTCAAAAACAAAACACAAAGACAGTGAAATAGAGAGCAATTCTTAAATAATTCACTCAGGGCATGTGATGCAACCGGGATTGACCACATCTACACCCAGAGCGGGTTGAGACATAAGGCTGGACACTTCAGGCTGATAGCATTGGTGAGTTTCGGTGAGCAAATGCAGACCCTTTGAAGTCATACTGCATGGTACCCATTCCATGGGTCCCAACTCTCCAGGTTCAAGGGATTCTTCCCCCAGCTAAAATATGCATGGGAAACCCAGTGTATCGGCCACCGTGTGATTGGGAAACGATTTAAAATGCATCTCAGTTTTCGTATCCTGGTCCTCGGGTCCACCATTCCAGATGCTTCACTAACACTCTCCCCGCTTGGAGAGTCAGTGCCTTTAACCTCCTCTTTGGCACAGCTTGCAAATTCTGTGCAAGATGAACAGGAATAGGGAGAACCAATGAGAGACTAGCTGTAGGTGTCTGCATGGGCAAATGTAACGCTCATTTCCCACCAGGAAGAGGAATTAACCAAAGGCTCAGCGTGCCCTGCTGGAAACAGATTAGGCCCTGAAGCAATCCTGCGGTTTTGTGCCCAGCTCACAAGAAAGCGAGTTGAAGAAAGGAGCTCAGGGGCACTGTAATTCACAAACCTGCAGAGTTATAAATGACAGCTATCTTCCAAAAGTATATTGAAGTAAGCCTGTGAAGGGGACTTGAAAGCGGGGCAGAATTTCAGGCAAACGATTGCAGGGGGTAGACTGGAATTGCCCTGAAAGCATAGGAAAAGAGCCACAACGTCGACAATGATGCACTTGGCCAAAAAGGGCGTATGCGTTTTTTCCTGAATATATTCAGGAAAAAACGCATACGCACTTTTTGGCCAACCAAGCAAGCCTGTAAAGGAAATCTGCATTACAATGAAATCTCACTACCCCCCGGGCAAAAGGGCCATCTGAAAAAAGTGTAAAATCCAGAAAGGTAGGACAGGATATGGAGAACAGGGAACCTTGTTATGCTGATTGGCAGGATGTAAATTGCCAACAGCCACCCTGGAGAAGTGTATGGTGTTTCCTGAAACACGTAAGAAATAAAGCAACACAGCCTATGGCAATTGCACTTATGGTCTTATTGCTTAGGTAAATTAAAATCAAAAACAGAGAGCCACCCCAAAGTTTGGGACGGCTGTGTTCCCAAGAAGCTCGTCTATATTACCAGGTAAATATCCCAGAAAGCAAAAAATGGATAAAGAAGTTTTGGAACGTACTTGCAATGCAATATCACTCAGCAATGAAATCTGTGTCATCATGCCCGTAGCGGCATAGTGAGTGGATGCAGGTACAGTGATTCTACGTGAACTACGTCACACAGAAAAAGAAACATCATAAGGTATCACTAATACACGGAATATAAACTTGACTACACATGAACTGAATTTCAAAACAGAACAGGGGCGCAAATTTAGAAAACCAACTAGTGCTTGCTTATGGGGAAAGGTGCGTTGAGGTGCTGCATAAAAGCAGAGACTGAAATTAGCACAGATAACATTCCATAAGCCAAATATGTAATAGACAAGACCTACTCCTTGCTCAACGAAATGGACTCGACACCACATATTCAACGCCTAGGAATATACCGGCCTAGGAAGAAACTTAAAACCCATGGATTTATATGTCTCCGTAAGAGAATCAAGCGTGTGTACAGCGGCTTAAACGCAGCAGTGAAAATCCGATAAATCCCATTATCAAAATAAATTTCAAAAACAAAACACAAAGACAGTGAAATAGAGAGCAATTCTTAAATAATTCACTCAGGGCATGTGATGCAACCGGGATTGAACACATCTACACTCCGAGCTGGTTGAGACATAAGGCTGTACACTTCAGGCTGATAGCACTGGTGAGTTTCGGTGAGCAAATGCAGACCCTTTGAAGTCATACTGCATGGTACCTATTCCATGGGTCCCAACTCTCCTGGTTCAAGGAATTCTTCCTCCAGCTAAAACATGCATGGGAAACCCACAGTATGGTCCACCGTGTGATTGGGAAACGATTTAAAATGCATCTCAGTTTTCGTATCCTGGTCCTCGGGTTCACCATTCCAGATGCTTTACTAACACTCTCCGCACTTGGAGAGTCAGTGCCTTTAACCTCCTGTTTGGCACAGCTTGCAATTTCTGTGCAAGATGAACATGAATAGGGAGAACCAATGAGAGACTAGCTATAGGTGTCTGCACGGGCAAATGTAACGCTCATTTCCCACCAGGAAGAGGAATTAACCAAAGGCTCAGCGTGCCCTGCCGAAACAGATTAGGGCCTGAAGAAATCCTGCGGTTTTGTGCCCAGCTCACAAGAAAGCGAGTTGAAGAAAGGAGCTCAGAGGCACTCTAATTCACAAACCTGCAGAGTAATAAATGACAGCTATCCTCCAAAAATATATTAAAGTAAGCCTGCGAAGGGGACTTGAAATTGGGGCAGAATTTCAGGAAAACGATTGCAGTGGGTAGACTGGAATTGCCCTGAAAGCATAGGAAAAGAGGCACAACGTCGACAATGATGCACTTGGCCAAAAAGGGCGTATGCGTTTTTTCCTGAATATATTCAGAAAAAAACGCATACGCCCTTTTTGGCCAACCAAGCAAGCCTGTAAAGGAAATCTGCACTACAATGAAGTCTCACTGCCCCCTGGGCAAAAGGGCCATCTGAAAAAAGTGTAAAATCCAGAAAGGTAGGACAGGATATGGATAACAGGGAGCCTTGTTATGCTGATTGGCAGGATGTAAATTGCCAGCGGCCACCCTGGAGAAATGTATGGAGTTTCCTGTAACACATAAGAAACAAAGCATCTCAGCCTATGGCACTTCCACTTATGGTCCTATAGCTTACGGAAATTAAAATCAAAAACAGACAGCCACCCCAATACTTGGGACGGCTGTGTTCACAAGAAGCTCGTCTACAGTATCAGGTAAATATCCCAGAAAGCAAAAAATGGATAAAGAAGTTGTGGCACGTATATACAATGCAATATCACTCAGCAATGAAATCTGTGTCATCAGGCACGTAGCGGCATAGTGAGTGGATGCAGGTACGGTGATTCTACGTGAACTACGTCACACAGAAAAAGAAACATCATAAGATATCACTAATACACGGGATGAAAACTTGACTACACATGAACTGAATTACAAAACAGAACAGGGTCTCAAATTTAGAAAACCAACTAGTGCTTGCTTATGGGGAAAGGTGCCTTGGGGTGCTGCATAAAACCAGAGACTGAAATTAGCACAGATAACTTTCCGTAAGCTAAATATGTAATAGACAAGACCAACTCCTTGCTCAACGAAATGGACCCAACACCACATATTCAACGCCTAGGAATATACCTGACTAGGAAGAATCTTAAAACCCATGGATATATATGTCTCCGTAAGAGAATCAAGCATGTGTACAGCGGCCGAAACGCAGCAGTGAAAATCCGATAAATCCCATTATCAAAATAAATTTCAAAAACAAAACACAATGACAGTGAAATAGAGAGCAATTCTTAAATAATTCACTGAGGGCATGTGATGCAACCGGGATTGACCACATCTACACCCAGAGCTGGTTGAGACATAAGGCTGGACACTTCAGGCTGATAGCATTGGTGAGTTTCGGTGAGCAAATGCAGACCCTTTGAAGTCATACTGCATGGTACCCATTCCATGGGTGCCAACTCTCCAGGTTCAAGGGATACTTCCTCCAGCTAAAACATGCATGGGGAACCCAGAGTATCGTCCACCGTGTGACTGCGAAACGATTTAAAGTGCATCTCAGATTTCATATCCTGGTCCTCGGGTTCACCATTCCAGATGATTTACTAACACTCTCCCCGCATGTAGAGTCAGTGCTTTTAACCTCCTGTTTGGCCCAGCTTGCAATTTCTGTGCAAGATGAACAGGAATAGGGAGAACCAATGAGAGACTAGCTGTAGGTGTCTGCACGGGCAAATGTAACGCTCATTTCCCACCAGGAAGAGGAATTAACCAAAGGCTCAGCGTGCCCTGCTGGAAAAAGATTAGTGCCTGAAGCAATACTGCGGTTTTGTGCCCAGCTCACAAGAAATCGAGTTGAAGAAAGGAGCTCAGGGGCACTGTAATTCACAAACCTGCAGAGTTATAAATGACAGCTATCTTCCAAAAGTATATTGAAGTAAGCCTGCGAAGGGGACTTGAAAGCGGGGCAGAATTTCAGGAAAACAATTGCAGGGGGTAGACTGGAATTGCCCTGAAAGCATAGGAAAAGAGGCAGAACGTCGACAATGATGCACTTGGCCAAAAAGTGCGTATGCGTTTTTTCCTGAATATATTCAGGGAAAAACGCATACGCCCTTTTTGGCCAACCAAGCAACCTGTAAACGAAATCTGCACTACAATGAAGTCTCACTGCCCCCCTGACAAAAGGGCCATCTGAAAAAAGTATAAAATCCAGAAAGGTAGGACAGGATATGGAGAACAGGGAGCCTTGTTATGCTGATTGGCAGGATGTAAATTGCCACCAGCCACCCTGTAGAAGTGTATGGTGTATCCTGAAACACGTAGAAAATAAAGCAACACAGCCTATGGCAATTGCACTTATGGTCCTATTGCTTAGGGAAATTAAAATCAGAAAGAGAGAGCCACCCCTAAGTTTGGGACGGCTGTGTTCCCAAGAAGCTCGTCTACAGTACCAGGTAAATATCCCAGAAAGCAAAAAATGGATAAAGAAGTTGTGGCACGTACGTGCAATGCAATATCACTCAGCAATGAAATCTGTGTCATCAGGCCCGTAGCGGCATAGTGAGTGGACGCAGGTACGGTGATTCTACGTGAACTACGTCACACAGAAAAAGAAACATCATAAGATATCACTAATACACGGAATGTAAACTTGACTACACATGAACTGAATTACAAATCAGAGTCTCAAATTTAGAAAATCAACTAGTGCTTGCTTATGGGGAAAGGTGCGTTGGGGTGCTGCATAAAACCAGAGACTGAAATTAGCACAGATAACTTTCCATAAGCCAAATATGTAATAGACAAAACCTACTCCTTGCTCAACGAAATGGACCCAACACCACATATTCAACGCCTAGGAATATACCTGACTATGAAGAATCTTAAAAACCATGGATATATATGTCTCCGTAAGAGAATCAAGCGTGTATATAGCGGCCGAAACGCAGCAGTGAAAATCTGATAAATCCCATTATCAAAATAAATTTCGAAAATAAAACACAAAGACAGTGAAATAGAGAGCAATTCTTAAATAATTCACTCAGGGCATGTGATGCAACCGGGATTGACCACATCTACACCCAGAGCTGGTTGAGACATAAGGCTGGACACTTCAGGCTGTTAGCATTGGAGAGTTTCGGTGAGCAAATGCAGACCCTTTGAAGTCATACTGCATGGTACCTATTCCATGGGTCCCAACTCTCCAGGTTCAAGGGATTCTTCCTCCAGCTAAAACATGCATGGGAAACCCACAGTATGGTCCACCGTGTGATTGGGAAACGATTTAAAATGCATCTCAGTTTTCCTATCCTGTTCCTCGGGTTCACCATTCCAGATGCTTTACTAACACTCTCCCCGCTTGGAGAGTCAGTGCCTTTAACCTCCTCTTTGGCACAGCTTGCAATTTCTGTGCAAGATGAACAGGAATAGGGAGAACCAATGAGAGACTAGCTGTAGGTGTCTGCACGGGCAAATGTAATGCTCATTGCCCACCAGGAAGAGGAATTAAACAAAGGCTCAGTGTGCCCTGCTGGAAACAGATTAGGGCCTGAAGCAATCCTGCCGTTTTGTGCCCAGCTCACAAGAAAGCGAGTTGAAGAAAGGAGCTCAGGGGCACTGTAATTCACAAACCTGCAGAGTTATAAATGACAGCTATCTTCCAAAAGTATATTGAATTAAGCCTGCGAAGGGGACTTCAAAGCGGGGCAGAATTTCAGGAAAACGATTGCAGGGGGTAGACTGGAATTGCCCTGAAAGCATAGGAAAAGAGCCACAACGTCGACAATGATGCACTTGGCCAAAAAGTGCGTATGCGTTTTTTCCTGAATATATTCAGGAAAAAACGCATACGCACTTTTTGGCCAACCAAGCAAGCCTGTAACGGAAATCTGCCCTACAATGAAATCTCACTGACCCCCGGGCAAAATGGCCATCTGAAAAAAGTGTAAAATCCAGAAAGGTAGGACAGGATATGGAGAACAGGGAGCCTTGTTATGCTGATTGGCAGGATGTAAATTGCCAGCAGCCACCCTGGGAAGTGTATGGTGTTTCCTGAAACACATAAGAAACAAAGCAACACAGCCTATGGCACTTCCACATATGGTCCTATAGCTTAGGGAAATTAAAATGAAAAACAGACAGCAACCCCAAAGTTTGGGACGGCTGTGTTCACAAGAAACTCGTGTACAGTACCAGGTACATATCCCAGAAAGCAAAAAATGGATAAAGAAGTTGTGGCACGTACGTACAATGCAATATCACTCAGCAATGAAATCTGTGTCATCAGACCCGTAGCGGCATAGTGAGTGGATCCAGGTACGGTGATTCTACGTGAACTACGTCACACAGAAATAGAAACATCATAAGATGTCACTAATACACGGAATGTAAACTTGACTACACATGAACTGAATTACAAAACAGAACAAATTTAGAAAACCAACTAGTGCTTGCTTATGGGGAAAAGTGCGTTGGGGTGCTGCATAAAATCAGAAACTGAAATAAGCACAGATAACTTTCCATAAGCCAAATATGTAATAGACAAGACCTACTCCTTGCTCAACGGAATGGACCCAACACCACATATTCAACGCCTCGGAATATAAAGGACTAGGAAGAATTTTAAAACCTATGGATATATATATCTCCGTAAGAGAATCAAGCGTGTGTACAGCGGCCAAAACCCAGCAGTTAAAATCCAATAAATCCCATTATCAAAATAAATTTCGAAAACAAAACACAAAGACAGTGAAATAGAGAGCAATTCTTAAATAACTCACTCAGGGCATGTGATGCAACCGCGATTGACCACATCTACACCCAGAGCTCGTTGAGACATAAGGCTGGACACTTCAGGCTGATAGCATTGGTGAGTTTCGGAGATCAAATGCAGACCCTTTGAAGTCATACTGCATGGTACCCATTCCATGGGTCCCAACTCTCCAGGTTCAAGGGTTTCTTTCTACAGCTAATACATGCATGGGAAACCCAGAGGATCGTCCACCGTGTGATTGGGAAACGATTTAAAATGCATCTCAGTTTTCATGTCCTGGTCCTCGGGTTCACCATTCCAGATGCTTTACTAACACTTTCCCCGCTTGGAGAGTCAGTGCCTTTAACCTCCTCTTTGGCACAGCTTGCAATTTCTGTGCAAGATGAACAGGAATAGGGAGTACCTATGAGAGACTAGCTGTAGGTGTCTGCACGGGCAAATGTAACGCTCATTTCCCACCAGGAAGAGGAATTAACCAAAGGCTCAGCGTGCCCTGCTGGAAACAGATTAGTGCCTGAAGCAATCAGGCGGTTTTGTGCCCAGCTCACAATAAAGCGAGTTGAAGAAAGGAGCTCAGGGTCACTCTAATTCACAAACCTGGAGAGTTATAAATGACAACTATCCTCCAAAAATATATTGAAGTCAGCCTGCGAAGGGGACTTGAAAGAGGGGCAGAATTTCAGGAAAACGATTGCAGGGAGTAGACTGGAATAGCACTGAAAGCGTAGGTAAAGAGGCACAACGTCGACAATGATGCACTTGGCCAAAAAGGGCGTATGCGTTTTTTCCTGAATATATTCAGGAAAAAACGCATACGCCCTTTTTGGCCAACCAAGCAAGCCTGTAAAGGAAATCTGCACTACAATGAAGTCTCACTGCCCCCCGGGCAAAAGGGCCATCTGAAAAAAGTGTAAAATCCAGAAAGGTAGGACAGGATATGGAGAACAGGGAGCCTTGTTATGTTGATTGGCAGCATGTAAATTGCCAGCAGCCACCCTGGAGAAGTGTATGGTGTTTCCTAAAACACGTAAGAAACAAAGCAACACAGCCTATGGCACTTCCACTTATGGTTCTATAGTTTACGGAAATTAAAATCAAAAACAGAAAGCCACCCCAATATTTGGGACGGCTGTGTTCACAAGAAGCTCGTCTACAGTGTCAGGTAAATATCCCAGAAAGCAAAAAATGGATAAAGAAGTTGTGGCACGTACGTACAATGCAATATCACTCAGCAATGAAATCTGTGTCATCAGGCCCGTAGGGCATAGTGAGTGGAGGCAGGTACGGTGTTTCTATGTGAACTACGTCACACAGAAAAAGAAACATCATAAGATATCACTAATACACGGAATGTAAACTTGACTACACATGAACTGAATTACAAAACAGAACAGGGTCCCAAACTTAGAAAACCAACTAGTGCTTGCTTATGGGGAAAGGTACGTTGGGGTGCTGCATAAAACCAGAGACTGAAATTAGCACAGATAACTTTCCATAAGCCAAATATGTAATAGACAAGACCTACTCCTTGCTCAACGAAATGGACCGAACACCACATAATCAACGCCTAGGAATATACATGACTAGGAAGAATCTTAAAACCCATGGATATATATGTCTCCATAAGAGAATCATGCGTGTGTACAGCGGCCGAAACGCAGCAGTGAAAATCCGATAAATCCCATTATCAAAATAAATTTCGAAAACAAAACACAAAGCCAGTGAAATAGAGAGCAATTCTTAAATAATTCACTCAGGGCATGTGATGCAACCGGGATTGACCACATCTACACCCAGAGCTGGTTGAGACATAAGGTTGGACACTTCAGGCTGATAGCATTGGTGAGTTTCGGTGAGCAAATGCAGACCCTTTGAAGTCATACTGCATGGTACCCATTCCATGGGTCACAACTCTCCAGGTTCAAGGGATTCTTCCTCCAGCTAAAACATGCATGGGAAACCCAGAGTATCGTCCACCGTGTGATTGGGAAACGATTTAAAATGCATCTCAGTTTTCGTATCCTGGTCCTCGGGTTCACCGTTCCAGATGCTTTACTAACACTCTCCCCGCTTGGAGAGTCAGGGCCTTTAACCTCCTCTTTGGCACAGCTTGCAATTTCTGTGCAAGATGAACAGGAATAGGGAGAACAAATGAGAGACTAGCTGTAGGTGTCTGCACGGGCAAATGTAACGCTCATTTCCCACCAGGAAGAGGAATTAACCAAAGGCTCAGCGTGCCCTGCTGGAAACAGATTAGGGCCTGAAGCAATCCTGCGGTTTTGTGCCCAGCTCACAAGAAAGCGAGTTGAAGAAAGGAGCTCAAGGGCATGGTAATTCACAAACCTGCAGAGTTATAAATGACAGCTATCCTCCAAAAATATATTGAAGTAAGCCTGCGAAGGGGACTTGAATGTGGGGCAGAATTTCAGGAAAACGATTGCAGGCGGTAGACTGGAATTGCCCTGAAAGCATAGGAAAAGAGGCACAACGTCGACAATGATGCACTTGGCCAAAAAGTGCGTATGCGTTTTTTCCTGAATATATTCAGGAAAAAACGCATACGCCCTTTTTGGCCACCCAAGCAAGCCTAATAAGAAATCTGCACTACAATGAAGTCTCACTGCTCCCCAGGCAAAAGGGCGATCTGAAAAAAGTATAAAATCCAGAAAGGTAGGACAGGATATGGAGAAGAGGGAGCCTTGTTATGCTGATTGGCAGGATGTAAATTGTGAACAGCCACCCTGGAGAAGTGTATGGTGTTTCTTGAAAAACGTATGAAATAAAGCAACACAGCCTATGGCAATTGCACTTATTGTCGTATTGCTTAGGGAAATTAAATCAAGAACAGAGAGCCACCCCAAAGTTTGGGACGGCTGTGTTCCCAAGAAGCTCGTCTACAGTACCAGGTAAATATCCCAGAAAGCAAAAAATGGATAAAGAAGTTGTGGCACGTACGTGCAATGCAATATCACTCAGCAATGAAATCTGTGTCATCAGGCCCGTAGCGGCATACTGAGTGGATGCAGGTACGGAGATTCTACGTGAACTACGTCTCACAGAAAAAGAAACATCATAAGATATCACTAATACACGGAATGTAAACTTGACTACACATGAACTGAATTACAAAACAGAACAGGGTCCCAAATTTAGAAAACCAACTAGTGCTTGCTTATGGGGAAAGGTGCCTTGGGGTGTTGCATAAAACCAGAGACTGAAGTTAGCACAGATAACATTCCATAAGCCAAATATGTAATAGACAAGACCTACTCCTTGCTCAACGAAATGGACTCAACACCACATATTGAACGCCTAGGAATATACCTGACTAGGAAGAATCTTAAAACCCATGGATTTATATGTCTCCGTAAGAGAATCAAGCGTGTGTACAGCGGCATAAATGCAGCAGTGAAAATCCGATAAATCCCATTATCAAAATAAAATTCAAAAACAAAACACAAAGACAGTGAAATAGAGAGCAATTCTTAAATAATTCACTCAGGGCATGTGATGCAACGGGGATTTAACACATCTACCCCCAGAGCTGGTTGAGACATAAGGCTGGACACTTCAGGCTGATAGCATTGGTGAGTTTCGGTGAGCAAATGCAGACCCTTTGAAGTCATACTGCATGGTACCTATTCCATGGGTCCCAACTCTCCAGGTGCAAGGGATTCTTCCTCCAGCTAAAACATGCATGGGAAACCCACAGTATGGTCCACCGTGTGATTGGGAAACGATTTAAAATGCATCTCAGTTTTCGTATCCTGGTCCTCGGGTTCACCATTCCAGATGCTTTACTAACACTCTCCCCGCTTGGAGAGTCAGTGCCTTTAACCTCCTGTTTGGCACAGCTTGCAATTTCTGTGCAAGATGAACAGGAATAGGGAGAACCAATGAGAGACTAGCTATAGGTGTCTGCACGGGCAAATATAATGCTAATTGCCCACCAGGAAGAGGAATTAACCAAAGGCTCAGCGTGCCTGCCGGAAACAGATTACGGCCTGAAGCAATCCTGCATTTTTGTGCCCAGCCCACAAGAAAGCGAGTTGAAGAAAGGAGCTCAGGGGCACTGTAATTCACAAACCTGCAGAGTTATAAATGACAGCTATCCTCCAAAAATATATTGAAGTAAGCCTGAGAAGGGGACTTGAAAGCGGGGCAGAATTTCAGGAAAACGATTGCAGGGGGTAGACTGGAATTGCCCTGAAAGCATAGGTAAAGAGGCAGAACGTCGACAATGATGCACTTGGCTAACCAAGCAAGCCTGTAAAGGAAATCTGCACTACAATGAAGTCTCATTGCCCCCTGGCAAAAGGGCCATCTGAAAAAAGTGTAAAATCCAGAAAGGTAGGACAGGATATGGAGAACAGGGAGCCTTGTTATGCTGATTGGCAGGATGTAAATTGTGAACAGCCACCCGGGAGAAGTGTATGGTGTTTCCTGAAACACGTAAGAAATAAAGCAACACAGCCTATGGCAATTGCACTTATGGTCCTATTGCTTAGGGAAATTAAAATCAAAAACAGAAAGCCACCCCAAAATTTGGGACGGCTGTGTTCCCAAGAAGCTCGTCTACATTACCAGGTAAATATCCCAGAAAGCAAAAAATGGATAAAGAAGTTGTGGCACGTACGTGCAATGCAATATCACTCAGCAATGAAATCTGTGTCATCAGGCCCGTACTGGCATAGTGAGTGGATGCAGGTACGGTGATTCTACGTGAACTACGTCACACCGAAAAAGAAACATCATAAGATATCACTAATACACGGAATGTAAACTTGACTACACATGAACTGAATTACAAAACAGAACAGGGTCTCAAATTTAGAAAACTAACTAGTGCTTGCTTATGGGAAAAGGTGCCTTGGGGTGCTGCATAAAACCAGAGACTGAAATTAGCACAGATAACATTTCATGAGCCAAATATGTAATAGACAAGACCTACTCCTTGCTCAACGAAATGGACTCAACACCACATATTGAATGCCTAGGAATATACCTGACTAGGAAGAATCTTAAAACCCATGGATATATATGTCTCCGTAAGAGAATCAAGCGTGTGTACAGCATTCGATATGCAGCAGTGAAAATCCGATAAATCCCATTATCAAAATAAATTTCGAAAACAAAACACAAAGACAGTGAATTAGAGAGCAATTCTTAAATTATTCACTCAGGGCATGTGATGCAACCGGGATTGACCACATCTACACCCAGAGCTGGTTGAGACATAAGGCTGGACACTTCAGGCTGATAGCACTGGTGAGTTTCAGTGACCAAATGCAGTCCCTTTGAAATCATACTGCATCGTACCCATTCCATGAGTCCCAACTCTCCAGGTTCAAGGGATTCTTCCTCTAGCTAAAACATGCATGGGAAACCCACTGTATGTTCCACCGTGTGATTGGGAAATGATTTAAAATGCATCTCAGTTTTCGTATCCTGGTTCTCGTGTTCACCATTCCAGATGCTTTACTAACACTCTCCCCGCTTGGAGAGTCAGTGCCTTTAAACTCCTGTTTGGCACAGCTTGCAATTTCTGTGCAAGATGAACAGGAATAGGGAGAACCAATGAGAGACTAGCTATAGGTGTCTGCACGGGCAAATGTAACGCTCATTTCCCACCAGGAAGAGGAATTAACCAAAGTCACAGCGTGCCCTGCCGGAAACAGATTAGGGCCTGAAGCAATCCTGCGGTTTTGTGCCCAGCTCACAAGAAAGCGAGTTGAAGAAAGGAATTCGGGGCACTGTAATTCACAAACCTGCAGAGTTATAAATGACAGCTATCCTCCAAAAATTTATTGAAGTAAGCCTGCGAAGGGGACTTGAAAGCGGGGCAGAATTTCAGGAAAACGATTGCAGGGGGTAGACTAGAATTGCCCTGAAAGCATAGGAAAAGAGGAACAACGTCAACAATGATGCACTTGGCCAAAAGGGCGTATGCGTTTTTTCCTGAATATATTCAGGAAAAAACGCATACGCCCTTTTTGGCCAACCAAGCTAGCCTGTAAATGAAATCTGCACTACAATGAAATCTCACTGCCCCCCCCCCCTCCCTGGCAAAAGGGCCATCTGAAAAAAGTGTAAAATCCAGAAAGGTAGGACAGGATATGGAGAACAGGGAGCCTTGTTATGCTGATTGTCAGGATGTAAATTGCCAGCAACCTCCCTGGAGAAGTGTATGGTGTTTCCTGAAACTCATAAGAAATAAAGCAACACAGCCTATGGCAATTGCACTTATGGTCCTATTGCTTAGGGAAATTAAAATCAAAAACAGAGACCACCCCAAAGTTTGGGACGGCTGTGTTCCCAAGAAGCTCGTCTACATTACCAGGTAAATATCCCAGAAAGCAAAAAATGGATAAAGAAGTTGTGGCACGTACTTGCAATGCAAGATCACTCAGCAATGAAATCTGCGTCATCAGGCCTGTAGCGGCATAGTGAATGGATGCAGGTACGGTGATTCTACGTGAACTACATCACACAGAAAAAGAAACATCACAAGATATCACTAATACACGGAATGTAAACTTGACTACCCATGAACTGAATTACAAAACAGAACAGGGTCTTAAAATTAGAAAACCAACTAGTGCTTGCTTATGGGGAAAGGTGCGTTGGGGTGCTGCATAAAACCAGAGACTGAAATTAGCACAGATAACATTCCATAAGCCAAATATGTAATAGACAAGACCTACTCCTTGCGCATCGAAATGGACTCAACACCACATATTCAACGCCTAGGAATATACCTGACTAGGAAGAATCTTAAAACCCAGGGATATATATGTCTCTGTAAGAGAATCAAGCGTGTGTACAGCGGCCAAAACGCAGCAGTGAAAATCCGATAAATCCCATTATCAAAATAAATTTCGAAAACAAAACACAAAGACAGTGAAATAGAGAGCAATTCTTAAATAATTCACTCAGGGCATGTGATGCAACTGGGATTTAACACATGTACACCCAGAGCTGGTTGAGACATAAGGCTGGATACTTCAGGCTGATAGCATTGGTGAGTTTTGTTGAGCAAATGCAGACCCTTTGAAGTCATACTGCATGGTACCTATTCCATGGGTCCCAACTCTCCAGGTTCAAGGGATTCTTTCTCCAGTTAAAACATGCATGGGAAACCCACAGTATGGTCCACCATGTGATTGGGAAACGATTTAAAATACATCTCAGTTTTTGTATCCTGGTCCTCGGGTTCACCATTCCAGATGCTTTACTAACACTCTCCCCGCTTGGAGAGTCAGTGCCTTTAACCTCCTCTTTGGCACAGCTTTCAATTTCTGTGCACGATGAACAGGAATAGGGAGAACCCATGAGAGACTAGCTGTAGGTGTCTGCACGGGCGAATTTAACGCTTATTTCCCACCAGGAAGAGGAATTAACCAAAGGCTCAGTGTGCCCTGCTGGAAACAGATTAGTTCCTGAAGCAATCCTGCGGTTTTGTGCCCAGCTCACAAGAAAGCGAGTTGAAGAAAGGAGCTCAGGGGCACTGTAATTCACAAACCTGCAGAGTTATAAATGAGAGCTATCCTCCAAAAATATATTGAAGTAAGCCTGCGATGGGGACTTGAAAGAGGGGCAGAATTTCAGGAATACGACTGCAGGAGGTAGAATGGAATTGCCCTGAAAGCATAGGAAAAGAGGCACAACGTCGACAATGATGCACTTGGCCAAAAAGCGCGTATGCGTTTTTTCCTGAATATATTCAGGAAAAAACGCATACGCGCTTTTTGGCCAACCAAGCAAGCCTGTAAAGAAATCTGCACTACAATGAAATCTCACTGCCCCCTGGGCAAAAGGGCCATCTGAAAAATGTGTAAAATCCAGAAAGGTAGGACAGGATATGGAGAACAGGGAGCCTTGTTATGCTGATTGGCAGGATGTAAGATGCCAGCAGCCACCCTGGAGAAGTGTATGGTGTTTCCTGAAACAGGAAAGAAACAAAGCAACACAGCCTATGGCACTTCCACTTATGGTCCTATAGCTTACGGAAATTAAAATCAAAACCAGACAGCCACCCCAATATTTGGGACGGCTGTGTTCACAAGAAGTTCGTCTACAGTATCAGGTAAATATCCCAGAAAACAAAAATGGATAAAGAAGTTGTGGCACGTACGTACAATGCAATATCACTCAGCAATGAAGTCTGTGTCATCAGGCCCGTAGTGGCATAGTGAGTGGATGCAGGTACGGTGATTCTACGTGAACTACGTCACACAGAAAAAGAAACATCATAAGATATCACTAATACACGGAATGTAAACTTGACTACACATGAACTGAATTACAAAACAGAACAGGGTCTCAAATTTAGAAAACCAACTAGTGCTTGCTTATGGGGAAAGCTGCGTTGGGGTGCTGCATAAAAGCAGAGACTGAAATTAGTACAGATAGCTTTCCATTAGCCAAATATGTAATAGACAAGACCTACACCTTGCTCAACGAAATGGACCCAACACCACATATTCAACGCCTAGGAATATACCTGACTAGGAAGAATCTTAAAACCCATGGATATATATGTCTTTGTAAGAGAATCAAGCACGTGTACAGCGGCCGAAATGCAGCAGTGAAAATCCGATAAATCCCATTATTAAAATAAATTTCGAAAACAAAACACAAAGACAGTGAAATAGAGAGCAATTCTTAAATAATTCACTCAGGGCATGTGATGCAACCGGGATTGACCACATCTACACCCAGAGCTGGTTGAGACATAAGGCTGGACACTTCAGGCTGATAGCATTGGTGAGTTTCGGTGAGCAAATGCAGACACTTTGAAGTCATACTGCATGGTACCCATTCCATGGGTCCCAACTCTCCAGTTTCAAGGAATTCTTCCTCCAGCTAAAACATGCATGGGAAACCCAGAGTATCATCCACCGTGTGATTGGGAAATGATTTAAAATGCATCTCAGTTTAAGTATCCTGGTCCTCGGGTTCACCATTCCAGATGCTTTACTAACACTCTCCCTGCTTGGAGAGTCAGTGCCTTTAACCTCCTCTTTGGCACAGCTTGCAATTTCTGTGCAAGTTGAAGAGGAATAGGTAGAACCAATGAGAGAATAGCTGTAGGTGTCTGCACGGGCAAATGTAACGCTCATTTCCCACCAGGAAGAGGAATTAACCAAAGGCTCAGCGTGCCCTGCTGGAAACAGATTAGTGCCTGAAGCAATCCTGCGGTTTTGTGCCCAGCTCACAAGAAAGCGAGTTGAAGAAAGGAGCTCAGGGGCACTGTAATTCACAAACCTGCAGAGTTATAAATGACAGCTATGTTCCAAAAGTATACTGAAGTAAGCCTGCGAAGGGGACTTGAAAGCGGGGCAGAATTTCAGGAAAACGATTGCAGGGGGTAGACTGGAATTGCCCTGAAAGCATAGGTAAAGAGGCAGAACGTCGACAATGATGCACTTGGCCAACCAAGCAAGCCTGTAAAGGAAATCTGCACTACAATGAAGTCTCACTGCCCTCCGGGCAAAAGGGCCATCTGAAAAAAGTTTAAAATCCAGAAAGGTAGGACAGGATATGGAGAACAGGGAGCCTTGTTATGCTGATTGGCAGGATGTAAATTGCCAGCAGCCACCCTGGAGAAGTGTATGGTGTTTCCTGAAACACGTAAGAAACAAAGCAACACAGACTATGGCACTTCCACTTATGGTCCTATGGCTTACGGAAATTAAATTCAAAAACAGACAGCCACCCCAATATTTGGGACGGCTGTGTTCACAAGAAGCTCCTCTACAGTATCAGGTAAATATCCCAGAAAGCAAAAAATGGATAAAGAAGTTGTGGCACGTACGTGCAATGCAATATCACTCAGCAATGAAATCTGTGTCATCAGGCCCGTAGCGGCATAGTGAGTGGATGCAGGTACGGTGATTCTACGTGAACTACGTCACACCGAAAAAGAAACATCATAAGTTATCACTAATACACGGAATGTAAACTTGACTACACATGAACTGAATTACAAAACAGAACAGGGTCTCAAATTTAGAAAACCAACTAGTGCTTGCTTATGGGGAAAGGTGCGTTGGGGTGCTGCATAAAACTAGAGACTGAAATTAGCACAGATGACTTTCCATGAGCCAAATATGTAATAGACAAGACCTACTCCTTGCACAACGAAATGGACTCAACACCACATATTCAACGCCTAGGAATATACCTGACTAGGAAGAATCTTAAAACCCATGGATATATTTGTCTCCGTAAGAGAATCAAGCGTGTGTACAGTGGCCGAAACGCAGCAGTGAAAATCCGATAAATCCCATTATCAAAATAAATTTCGAAAACAAATCACAAAGACAGTGAAATAGAGAGCAATTCTTAAATAATTCACTCAGGGCATGTGATGCAACCGGGATTTAACACATCTACACCCAGAGCTGGTTGAGACATAAGGCTGGACACTTCAGGCTGATAGCATTGGTGAGTTTTGATGAGCAAATGCAGACCGTTTGAAATCATACTGCATGGTAGCCATTCCATGGGTCCCAACTCTCCAGGTTCAACGGATTCTTCCTCCAGGTAAAACATGCATGGGAAACCCAGAGTATCATCCACCGTGTGATTGGGAAACGATTTAAAATGCATCTAAGTTTTCGTATCCTGGTCCTCGGGTTGACCATTCCAGATGCTTCACTAACACTCTCCCGCTTGGAGAGTCAGTGCCTTTAACCTCCTCTTTGGCACAGCTTGCAAGTTCTGTGCAAGATGAACAGGAATAGGGAGAACCATTGAGAGACTAGCTGTAGGTGTCTGCACGGGCAAATGTAACGCTCATTGCCTACCAGGAAAAGGAATTAAACAAAGGCTCAGCATGCCTGCTGGAAACAGATTACGGCCTAAAGCAATCCTGTGGTTTTGTGCCCAGCTCACAAGAAAGCGAGTTGAAGAAAGGAGCTCAGGGGCACTGTAATTCACAAACCTGCAGAGTTATAAATGACAGCTATCCTCCAAAAATATATTGAAGTAAGCCTGCGAAGGGGACTTGAAAGCGGGGCAGAATTTCAGGAAAACGATTGCAGGGGGTAGACTGGAATTGCCCTGAAAGCATATGAAAAGAGGCACAATGTCGACAATGATGCACTTGGCCAAAAAGGGCGTATGCGTTTTTTCCTGAATATATTCAGGAAAAAACGCATACGCCCTTTTTGGCCAACCATCAAGCCTGTAAAGGAAATCTGCACTACAATGAAATCTCACTGCCCCCCCAGGCAAAAGGGCCATCTGAATAAAGTGTAAAATCCAGAGAGGTAGGACAGGATATGGAGAACAGGGTGCCTTTTTATGTTGATTGACAGGATGTAAATTGTGAACAGCTACCCTGGAGAAGTGTATGGTGTTTCCTGAAACACGTAAGAAATAAAGCAACACAGCCTATGGCAATTGCACTTTTGGTCCTTTTGCTTAGGGAAATTAAAATCAAAAACAGAGAGCCACCCCAAAGTTTGGGACGGCTGTGTTCCCAAGAAGCTCGTCTACAGTACCAGGTAAATATCCCAGAAAGCAAAAAATGGATAAAGAAGTTGTGGCACGTACGTGCAATGCAATATCACTCAGCAGTGAAATCTGTGTCAACAGGCCCGTAGCGGCATAGTGAGTGGATGCAGGTACGGTGATTCTACCTGAACTATGTCACACAGAAAAAGAAACATCATAAGATATCACTAATACACCGAATGTAAACTTGACTACACATGAACTGAATTACAAAACAGAACAGTGTCTCAAATTTAGAAAACCAACTAGTGCTTGCTTATGGGGAAAGGTTCGTTGGGGTGCTGCATAAAACTATTGACTGAAATTAGCACAGATAACTTTCCATAAGCCAAATATGTAATAGACAAGACCTACTCCTTGCACAACGAAATGGACTCAACACCACATATTCAACGCCTAGGAATATACCTGACTAGGAAGAATATTAAAACCCATGGATATATTTGTCTCCGGAAGAGAATCAAGCGTGTGTACAGCGGCCGAAACGCAGCAGTGAAAATCCGATAAATCCCATTATCAAAATAAATTTTGAAAACAAAACACAAAGACAGTGAAATAGAGAGCAATTCTTAAATAATTCACTCAGGGCATGTGATGCAACCGGGATTGACCACATCTACACCGAGAGCTGGGTGAGACATAAGGCTGGACACTTCAGGCTGATAGCATTGGTGAGTTTTGGTGAGCAAATGCAGACCCTTTGAGTCATACAGCATGGTGCACATTCCATGGGTCCCAACTCTCCAGGTTCAAGGGATTCTTCCTCCAGCTAAAACATGCATGGGAAACCTAGAGTATCATCAACCGTGTGATTGGGAAACGATTTAAAATGCATCTCAGGTTTCGTATCCTGGTCCTTGGGTACACATTTCCAGACGCTTTACTAACACTCTCCCTGCTTGGAGAGTCAGCACTTTTAACCTCCTGTTTGGCACAGTTTGCAATTTCTGTGCAAGATGAACAGGAATAGGGAGAACCAATGAGAGACTAGCTGTAGGTGTCTGCACGGGCAAATGTAACGCTCATTTCCCACCAGGAAGAGGAATTAAACAAAGGCTCAGTGTGCACTGCCAGAAACAGATTAGGGCCTGAAGCAATCCTGCAGATTTGTGCACAGCTCACAAGAGAGCGAGTTGAAGAAAGGAGCTCGGGGCAATGTAATTCACAATCCTGGAGAGTTATAAATGACAGCTATCCTCCAAAACTATATTGAAGTAAGCCTGCGAATGGGACTTGAAAGCGGGGCAGAATTTCAGGAAAACGATTGCAGGGAATAGACAGGAAATGCCCTGAAAGCATAGGAAAAGAGGCAGAACGTGGACAATGATGCAATTGGCCAAAAAGTGCATATGCGTTTTTTTCTGAATATATTCAGGAAAAAACGCATACGCCCTTTTTGGCCAACCAAGCAAGCCTGTAAAGGAAAACTGCACTACAATGAAGTCTCATTGCCCCCTGGCAAAAGGGCCATCTGAAAAAAGTGTAAAATCCAGAAAGGTAGGACAGGATATGGAGAACAGGGAGCCTTGTTATGCTGATTGGCAGGATGTAAATTGCCAGCAGCCACCCTGGAGAAGTGTATGGTGTTTCCTGAAACACGTAAGAAACAAAGGAACACAGCCTATGGCACTTCCACTTACTGTCCTATAGCTTACGGAAATTAAAATCAAAAACAGACAGCCACCCCAATATTTGGGACGGCTGTGTTCACAAGAAGCTCGTCTACAGTATCAGGTAAATATCCCAGAAAGCAAAAAATGGATAAAGAAGTTGTGGCACGTACGTACAATGCAATATCACTCAGCAATGAAATCTGTGTCATCAGGCCCGTAGCGGCATAGTGAGTGGATGCAGGTACGGTGATTCTACGTGAACTACGTCACACAGAAAAAGAAACATCATAAGATATCACTAATACACGGAATGTAAACTTGACTACACATGAACTGAATTACAAAACAGAACAGGGTCTCAAATTTAGAAAACCAACTAGTGCTTTTTTATGGGGAAAGGTGCCTTGGGGTGCTGCATAAATCCAGAGACTGAAATTAGCACAGATAACATTCCATAAGCCAAATATATAATAGAAAAGACCTACTCCTTGCTCAACGAAATGGACTCAACACCACATATTCAACGCTTAGGAATATACCTCACTAGGAAGAATCTTAAAACCCATGGATTTATATGTCTCCGTAAGAGAATCAAGCGTGTGTACAGCGGCAAAACCGCATCAGTGAAAATCCGATAAATCCCATTATCAAAATAAATTTCGAAAACAAAACACAAAGACAGTGAAATAGAGAGCAATTCTTAAATAATTCACTCAGGGCATGTGATGCAACAGGGATTGACCACATCTACACCCAGAGCTGGTTGAGACATAAGGCTGGACACTTCAGGCTGATAGCACTGGTGAGTTTTGGTGAGCAAATGCAGACCCTTTGAAATCATACTGCATGGTACCCATTCCATGGGTCCCAACTCTCCAGGTTCAAGGGATTCTTCCTCCAGCTAAAACATGCATGGGAAACCCAGAGTATCGTCCACCATGTGATTGGGAAACGATTTAAAATGCATCTCAGTTTTCGTATCCTGGTCCTCGGGTTCACCATTCCAGATGCTTTACTAACACTCTCCCCGCTTGGAGAGTCAGTGCCTTTAACCTCCTGTTTGGCACAGCTTGCAATTTCTGTGCAAGATGAACAGGAATAGGGAGAACCAATCAGAGACTAGCTGTAGGTGTCTGCACGGGCAAATGTAACGCTCATTCGCACCAGGAAGAGGAATAACCAAAGGCTCAGCGTGCCCTGATGGAAACAGATTAGTGCCTGAAGCAATCCTGCGGTTTTGTGCCCAGCTCACAAGAAAGCGAGTTGAAGAAAGGAGCTCAGGGGCACTGTAATTCACAAACCTGCAGAGTTATAAATGACAGCTATCTTCCAAAAGTATATTGAAGTAAGCCTGCGAAGGGGACTTGAAAGCGGGGCAGAATTTCAGGAAAACGATTGCAGGGGGTAGACTGGAATTGCCCTGAAAGCATAGGAAAAGGGGCAGAACGTCGACAGTGATGCACTTGGCCAAAAAGGGCGTATGCATTTTTTCCTGAATATATTCAGGAAAAAACACATACGCCCTTTTTGGCCAACCAAGCAAGCCTGTAAAGGAAATCTGCACTACAATGAAATCTCACTGCCCCCCGGGCAAAAGGGCCATCTGAATAAAGTGTAAAATCCAGAAAGGTAGGACAGGATATGGAGAACAGGGAGCCTTGTTATGCTGATTGGCAGGATGTAAATTGTGAACAGCCACCCGGGAGAAGTGTATGGTGTTTCCTGAAACACGTAAGAAATAAAGCAACACAGCCTATGGCAATTGCACTTTTGGTCCTATTGCTTAGGGAAATTAAAATCAAAAACAGAAAGCCACCCCAAAATTTGGGACGGCTGTGTTCCCAAGAAGCTCGTCTACATTACCAGGTAAATATCCCAGAAAGCAAAAAATGGATAAAGAAGTTGTGGCACGTACGTGCAATGCAATATCACTCAGCAATGAAATCTGTGTCATCAGGCCCGTAGCGGCATAGTGAGTGGATGCAGGTACGGTGATTCTACGTGAACTACGTCACACAGAAAAAGAAACATCATAAGATATCACTAATACACGGAATGTAAACTTGACTACCCATGAAGTGAATTACAAAACAGAACAGGGTCTCAAATTTAGAAAACTAACTAGTGCTTGCTTATGGGGAAAGGTGCCTTGGGGTGCTGCATAAAACCAGAGACTGAAATTAGCACAGATAACATTTCATAAGCCAAATATGTAATAGACAAGACCTACTCCTTGCTCAACGAAATGGACTCAACACCCCATATTGAACGCCTAGGAATATACCTGACTAGGAAGAATCTTAAAACCCATGGATATATATGTCTCCGTAAGAGAATCAAGTGTGTGTACAGCATTCGAAACGCAGCAGTGAAAATCCGATAAATCCCATTATTAAAATAAATTTCGAAAACAAAACACAAAGACAGTGAAATAGAGAGCAATTCTTAAATTATTCACTCAGGGCATGTGATGCAACCGGGATTGACCACATCTACACCCAGAGCTGGTTGAGACATAAGGCTGGACACTTCAGGCTGATAGCACTGGTGAGTTTCAGTGAGCAAATGCAGTCCCTTTGAAATCATACTGCATGGTATCCATTCCATGGGTCCCAACTCTCCAGGTTCAAGGGATTCTTCCTCTAGCTAAAACATGCATGGGAAACCCACTGTATGTTCCACCGTGTGATTGGGAAATGATTTAAAATGCATCTCAGTTTTCGTATCCTGGTTCTCGTGTTCACCATTCCAGATGCTTTACTAACACTCTCCCCGCTTGGAGAGTCAGTGCCTTTAAACTCCTGTTTGGCACAGCTTGCAATTTCTGTGCAAGATGAACAGGAATAGGGAGAACCAATGAGAGACTAGCTATAGGTGTCTGCACGGGCAAATGTAACGCTCATTTCCCACCAGGAAGAGGAATTAACCAAAGGCACAGCGTGCCCTGCCGGAAACAGATTAGGGCCTGAAGCAATCCTGCAGTTTTGTGCCCAGCTCACAAGAAAGCGAGTTGAAGAAAGGAACTCGGGGCACTGTAATTCACAAACATGCAGAGTTATAAATGACAGCTATCCTCCAAAAATTTATTGAAGTAAGCCTGCGAAGGGGACTTGAATGCAGGGCAGAATTTCAGGAAAACGATTGCAGGGGGTAGACTAGAATTGCCCTGAAAGCATAGGAAAAGAGGCACAACGTCAACAATGATGCACTTGGCCAAAAGGGCGTATGCGTTTTTTCCTGAATATATTCAGGAAAAAACGCATACGCCCTTTTTGGCCAACCAAGCAAGCCTGTAAATGAAATCTGCACTACAATGAAATCTCACTGCCCCTCCCCCCCCCCCCCGGGCAAAAGGGCCATCTGAAAAAAGTGTAAAATCCAGAAAGGTAGGACAGGATATGGAGAACAGGGAGCCTTGATATGCTGATTGGCAGGATGTAAATTGCCAGCAACCTCCCTGGAGAAGTGTATGGTGTTTCCTGAAACTCATAAGAAATAAAGCAACACAGCCTATGCCAATTGCACTTATGGTCCTACTGCTTAGGGAAATTAAAATCAAAAACAGAGACCACCCCAAAATTTGGGACGGCTGTGTTCCCAAGAAGCTCGTCTACATTACCAGGTAAATATCCCAGAAAGCAAAAAATGGATAAAGAAGTTGTGGCACGTACGTGCAATGCAATATCACTCAGCAATGAAATCTGTGTCATCAGGCCCGTAGCGGCATAGTGAGTGGATGCAGGTACGGTGATTCTACGTGAACTACATCACACAGAAATAGAATTATCATAAGATATCACTAATACACTGAATGTAAACTTGACTACCCATGAACTGAATTACAAAACAGAACAGGGTCGCAAATTTAGAAAACCAACTAGTGCTTGCTTATGGGGAAAGGTGCCTTGGGGTGCTGCATAAAACCAGAGACTGAAATTAGCACAGATAACATTCCATAAGCCAAATATGTAATAGACAAGGCCTACTCCTTGCGCATCGAAATGGACTCAACACCACATATTCAACGCCTAGGAATATACCTGACTAGGAAGAATCTTAAAACCCAGGGATATATATGTCTCTGTAAGAGAATCAAGCGTGTGTACAGCGGCCAAAACGCAGCAGTGAAAATCCGATAAATCCCATTATCAAAATAAATTTCGAAAACAAAACACAAAGACAGTGAAATAGAGAGCAATTCTTAAATAATTCACTCAGGGCATGTGATGCAACTGGGATTTAACACATGTACACCCAGAGCTGGTTGAGACATAAGGCTGGATACTTCAGGCTGATAGCATTGGTGAGTTTTGTTGAGCAAATGCAGACCCTTTGAAGTCATACTGCATGGTACCTATTCCATGGGTCCCAACTCTCCAGGTTCAAGGGATTCTTCCTCCAGTTAAAACATGCATGGGAAACCCACAGTATGGTCCACCATGTGATTGGGAAACGATTTAAAATACATCTCAGTTTTTGTATCCTGGTCCTCGTGTTCACCATTCCAGATGCTTTACTAACACTCTCCCCGCTTGGAGAGTCAGTGCCTTTAACCTCCTCTTTGGCACAGCTTTCAATTTCTGTGCACGATGAACAGGAATAGGGAGAACCCATGAGAGACTAGCTGTAGGTGTGTGCACGGGCGAATTTAACGCTTATTTCCCACCAGGAAGAGGAATTAACCAAAGGCTCAGCGTGCCCTGCTGGAAACAGATTAGTTCCTGAAGCAATCCTGCGGTTTTGTGCCCAGCTCACAAGAAAGCGAGTTGAAGAAAGGAGCTCAGGGGCACTGTAATTCACAAACCTGCAGAGTTATAAATGACAGCTATCCTCCAAAAATATATTGAAGTAAGCCTGCGATGGGGACTTGAAAGAGGGGCAGAATTTCAGGAAAACGACCGCAGGGGGTAGAATGGAATTGCCCTGAAAGCATAGGAAAAGAGGCAGAACGTCGACAATGATGCACTTGGCCAAAAAGGGCGTATGCGTTTTTTCCTGAATATATTCAGGAAAAAACGCATACGCCCTTTTTGGCCAACCAAGCAAGCCTGTAAAGGAAATCTGCACTACAATGAAGTCTCACAGCACACCGGGCAAAAGGGCCATCTGGAAACAGTGTAAAATCCAGAAAAGTAGGACAGGATATGGAAAACAGGGAACCTTGTTATGCTGATTGGCAGGAAGTAAATTGCCAGCAGCCACCCTGGAGAAGTGTATGGTGTTTCCTGAAACACATAAGAAAAAAACCAACACAGACTATGGCACTTCCACTTATGGTCCTATAGCTTACGGAAATTAAAATCAAAAACAGACAGCCACCCCAATATTTGGGACGGCTGTGTTCACAAGAAGCTCGTCTACAGTATCAGGTAAATATCCCAGAAAGCAAAAAATGGATAAAGATGTTGTGGCCCGTACGTGCAAAGCAATATCACTCAGCAATGAAATCTGTGTCATCAGGCCCGTAGCGGCATATTGAGTGGATGCAGGTACGGTGATTCTACGTGAACTACGTCACACAGAAAAAGAAACATCATAAGATATCACTAATACACGGAATGTAAACTTGACTACACATGAACTGAATTACAAAACAGAACAGGGTCTCAAATTTAGAAAACCAACTAGTGCTTACTTATGGGGAAAGGTGCGTTGGGGCGCTGCATAAAACCAGAGACTGAAATTAGCACAGATAACTTTCCATAAGCCAAATATGTAATAGACAGGACCTACTCCTTGCTCAACGAAATGGACCCAACACCACATAATCAACGCCTAGGAATATACATGTCTAAGAAGAATCTTAAAACCCATGGATATATATGTCTCCGTAAGACAATCAAGCGTGTGTACAGCGTTCGAAACGCAGCAGTGAAAATCCGATAAATCCCATTATCAAAATAAATTTCGAAAACAAAACACAAAGACAGTGAAATAGAGAGCAATTCTTAAATAATTCACTCAGGGCATGTGATGCAACCGGGATTGACCACATCTACATCCAGAGCTGGTTGAGACCTAAGGCTGGACACTTCAGGCTGATTGCATTGGTGAGTTTCGGTGAGCAAATGCAGACCCTTTGAAGTCACACTGCATTGTACCCATTCCATGGGTCGCAACTCTCCATGTTCAAGGGATTCTTCCTCCAGCTAAAACATGCATGGGAAACCCAGAGTATCGTCCACCATGTGATTGGGAAATGATTTAAAATGCATCTCAGTTTTCGTATCCTGGTCCTCGGGTTCACCATTCTAAATGCTTTACTAACACTCTCCCCGCTTGGAGAGTCAGTGCCTTTAACCTCCTGTTTGGCACAGCTTGCAATTTCTGTGCAAGATGAACAGGAATAGGGAGAACCAATGAGAGACTAGCTGTAGTTGTCTGCACGGGTAAATGTAACGCTCATTCCCACCAGGAAGAGCAATTAACCAAAGGCTCAGCGTGCCCTGCTGGAAACAGATTAGGGCCTGAAGCAATCCTGCGGTTTTGTGCCCAGCTCACAAGAAAGCGAGTTGAAGAAAGTAGCTCAGGGGCACTGTAATTCACAAACCTGCAGAGTTATAAATGACAGCTATCTTCCAAAAGTATATTGAAGTAAGCCTGCGAAGGGGACTTGAAAGCGGGGCAGAATTTCAGGAAAACGATTGCAGGGGTTAGACTGGAATTGCCCTGAAAGCATAGGAAAAGAGGCACAACGTCGACAATGATGCACTTGGCCAAAAAGCGCGTATGCGTTTTTTCCTAAATATATTCAGGAAAAAACGCATACGCACTTTTTGGCCAACCAAGCAAGCCTGTAAAGAAATCTGCAGTACAATGAAATCTCACTGCCCCCTGGGCAAAAGGGCCATCTGAAAAATGTGTAAAATCCAGAAAGGTAGGACAGGATATGGAGAACAGGGAGCCTTGTTATGCTGATTGGCAGGATGTAAGATGCCAGCAGCCACCCTGGAGAAGTGTATGGTGTTTCCTGAAACAGGAAAGAAACAAAGCAACACAGCCTATGGCACTTCCACTTATGGTCCTATAGCTTACGGAAATTAAAATCAAAACCAGACAGCCACCCCAATATTTGGGACGGCTGTGTTCACAAGAAGTTCGTCTACAGTATCAGGTAAATATCCCAGAAAACAAAAATGGATAAAGAAGTTGTGGCACGTACGTACAATGCAATATCACTCAGCAATGAAGTCTGTGTCATCAGGCCCGTAGCGGCATAGTGAGTGGATGCAGGTACGGTGATTCTACGTGAACTACGTCACACAGAAAAAGAAACATCATAAGGTATCACTAATACACGGAATGTAAACTTGACTACACATGAACTGAATTACAAAACAGAACAGGGTCTCAAATTTAGAAAACCAACTAGTGCTTGCTTATGGGGAAAGGTGCGTTGGGGTGCTGCATAAAAGCAGAGACTGAAATTAGTACAGATAGCTTTCCATAAGCCAAATATATAATAGACAAGACCTACACCTTGCTCAACGAAATGGACCCAACACCACATATTCAACGCCTAGGAATATACCTGACTAGGAAGAATCTTAAAACCCATGGATATATATGTCTCTGTAAGAGAATCAAGCACGTGTACAGCGGCCGAAATGCAGCAGTGAAAATCCGATAAATCCCATTATGAAAATAAATTTCGAAAACAAAACACAAAGACAGTGAAATAGAGAGCAATTCTTAAATAATTCACTCAGGGCATGTGATGCAACCGGGATTGACCACATCTACACCCAGAGCTGGTTGAGACATAAGGCTGGACACTTCAGGCTGATAGCATTGGTGAGTTTCGGTGAGCAAATGCAGACACTTTGAAGTCATACTGCATGGTACCCATTCCATGGGTCCCAACTCTCCAGTTTCAAGGAATTCTTCCTCCAGCTAAAACATGCATGGGAAACCCAGAGTATCATCCACCGTGTGATTGGGAAATGATTTAAAATGCATCTCAGTTTTCGTATCCTGGTCCTCGGGTTCACCATTCCAGAAGCTTTACTAACACTCTCCCTGCTTGGAGAGTCAGTGCCTTTAACCTCCTCTTTGGCACAGCTTGCTATTTCTGTGCAAGTTGAAGAGGAATAGGTAGAACCAATGAGAGAATAGCTGTAGGTGTCTGCACGGGCAAATGTAACGCTCATTTCCCACCAGGAAGAGGAATTAACCAAAGGCTCAGCGTGCCCTGCTGGAAACAGATTAGTGCCTGAAGCAATCCTGCGGTTTTGTGCCCAGCTCACAAGAAAGCGAGTTGAAGAAAGGAGCTCAGGGGCACTGTAATTCACAAACCTGCAGAGTTATAAATGACAGCTATGTTCCAAAAGTATACTGAAGTAAGCCTGCGAAGGGGACTTGAAAGCGGGGCAGAATTTCAGGAAAACGTTTCCAGGGGGTAGACTGGAATTGCCCTGAAAGCATAGGAAAAGAGGCACAACGTCGACAATGATGCACTTGGCCAAAAAGGGCGTATGCTTTTTTTCCTGAATATATTCAGGAAAAAACTCATAGGCACATTTTGGCCAACCAAGCAAGCCTGTAAAGGAAATCTGCACTACAATGAAATCTCACTGCCCCCCGGGCAAAAGGGCCATCTGAAAAAAGTGTAAAATCCAGAAAGGTAGGACAGGATATGGAGAACAGGGAGCCTTGTTATGCTCATTGGCAGGATGTAAATTGCCAACAGCCACCCTGGAGTATTGTATGGTGGTTCCTGAAGCACGTAAGAAACAAAGCAACACAGCCTATGGCACTTCCACTTATGGTCGTATAGCTTACGGAAATTAAAATCAAAAACAGACAGCCACCTCAATATTTGGGACTGCTGTGTTCACAAGAAGCTCGTCTAGAGTATCAGGTAAATATCCCAGAAAGCAAAAAATGGATAAAGAAATTGTGGCACGTACGTACAACGCAATATCACTCAGCAATGAAATCTGTGTCATCAGGCACGTAGCGTCATAGTGACTGGATGCAGGTACGGTGATTCTACCTGAACTACGTCACACAGAAAAAGAAACATCATAAGATATCACTAATACACGGAATGTAAACTTCACTACACATGAACTGAATTACAAAACAGAACAGGGTCTCAAATTTAGAAAACCAACTAGTGCTTGCTTATGGGGAAAGGTGCGTTGGGGTGCTGCATAAAACCAGAGACTGAAATTAGCACAGATAACTTTCCATAAGCCAAATATGTAATAGACAAGACCTACTCCTTGCTCAACGAAATGGACCCAACACCACATATTCAACGCCTAGGAATATACCTGACTAGGAAGAATCTTAAAACCCATGGATTTATATGTCTCTGTTAGAGGATCAAGCATGTGTACAGTGGCCGAAACGCAGCAGTGAAAATCCGATAAATCCCATTATCAAAATAAATTTCAAAAACAAAACACAAAGAGAGTGAAATTGATAGCAATTCTAAAATAATTCACTCAGGGTATGTGATGCAACCGGGATTGACCACATCTACACCCAGAGCTGGTTGAGACATAAGGCTGGACACTTCAAGCTGATAGCATTGGTGAGTTTCGGTGAGCCAATGCACACCCTTTGAAGTCATGCTTCATGGTACCCATTCCATTGGTCCCAACTCTCTAGGTTCAAGGGATTCTTCCTCCAGCTAAAACATGCATGGGAAACCCACAGTATCGTCCACCGTGTGATTGGGAAACGATTTAAAATGCATCTCAGTTTTCGTATCCTGGTCCTCGGGTTCACCATTCCAGATGCTTTACTAACACTCTCCCCACATGGAGAGTCAGTGCCTTTAACCTCCTCTTTGACACAGCTTTCAATTTCTGTGCAAGATGAACAGGAATAGGGAGAACCAATGAGAGACTAGCTATAGGTGTCTGCACGGGCAAATATAACGCTCATTTCCCACCAGGAAGAGGAATTAACCAAAGGCTCAGCGTGCCCTGCTGGAAACTGATTAGTGCCTGAAGCAATCCTGGGGTTTTGTGCCCAGCTCACAAGAAAGCGAGCTGAAGAAAGGAGCTCAGGGGCACTGTAATTCACAAACCTGCAGAGTTATAAATGACAGCTATCTTCCAAAAGTATATTGAAGTAAGCCTGTGAAGGGGACTTGAAAGCGGAGCAGAATTTCAGGAAAACGATTGCAGGGGTAAACTGGAATTACCCTGAAAGCATAGGAAAAGAGGCACAACGTCGACAATGATGCACTTGGCCAAAAAGTGCGTATGCGTTTTTTCCTGAATATATTCAGGAAAAAACGCATACGCTCTTTTTGGCCAACCAAGCAAGCCTGTAAAGGAAATCTGCACTACAATGAAATCTCACTGCCCCCCAGGCAAAAGGGCCATCTGAATAAAGTGTAAAATCCAGAAAGTTAGGACAGGATATTTAGAACAGGGAGCCTTGTTATGCTGATTGGCAGGATGTAAATTGCCAACAGCCACCCTGGAGAAGTGTATGATGTTTCCTGAAACACGTAAGAAATAAAGCAACACAGCCTATGGCAATTGCACTTATGGTCCTTTTGCTTAGGGAAATTAAAATAAAAAACAGAGAGCCACCCCAAAGTTTGGGACGGCTCTATTCCCAAGAAGCTCGTCTACAGTACCAGGTAAATATCACAGAAAGCAAAAAATGGATAAAGAAGTTGTGGCACGTACGTGCAATGCAATATCACTCAGCAATGAAATCTGTGTCATCAGGCCAATAGCGGCATAGTGAGTGGATTCAAGTACGGTGATTCTACGTGAACTACGTCACACAGAAAAAGAAACATCATAAGATATCACGAATACACGGAATGTAAACTTGACTACACATGAACTGAATTACAAAACAGAACAGGGTCGCAAATTTAAAAAACCAACTAGGGCTTGCTTATGGGGAAAGGTGCCTTGGGGTGCTGCATAAAACCAGAGACTGAAATTAGCACAGATAACATTCCATAGCCAAATATGTAATAGACAAGACCTACTCCTTGCTCAACGAAATGGACTCAACACCACATATTCAACGCCTAGCAATATACCTGATTAGGAAGAATCTTAAAACCCATGGATTTATATGTCTCCATAAGAGAATCAAGCGTGTGTACAGGGGCCGAAACGCAGCTGTGAAAATCCGATAAATCCCATTATCAAATTAATTTCCAAAACAAAACACAAAGACAGTGAAATAGAGAGCAATTCTTAAATAATTCACTCAGGGCATGTGATGCAACCGGGATTGACCACATCTACACCCAGAGCTGGTTGAGACATAAGGCTGGACACTTCAGGCTGATAGCATTGGTGAGTTTCGGTGAGCAAATGCAGACCCTTTGAAGTCATACTGCACGGCACCCATTCCATGGGTCCCAACTCTCCAGCTTCAAGGGATTCTTCCTCCAGCTAAAACATGCATGGGAAACCCAGAGTATCGTCCACCGTGAGATTGGGAAACGATTTAAAATGCATCTCAATTTTCGTATCCTGGTCCTCGGGTTCACCATTCCAGATGCTTTACTAACACTCTCCCCACTTGGAGAGTCATTGCCTTTAACCTCCTCTTTGGCACAGCTTGCAATTTCTGTGCAAGATGAACAGGAATAGGGAGAACCAATGAGAGACTAGCTGTAGGTGTCTGCACGGGCAAATGAAACGCTCATTTCCCACCAGGAAGAGGAATTAACCAAAGGCTTAGCATGCCCTGCTGGAAACAAATTAGTGCCTGAAGCAATCCTGCGGTTTTGTGCCCAGCTCACAAGAAAGCGAGTTGAAGAAAGGAGCTCAGGGGCACTGTAATTCACAAACCTGCAGAGTTATAAATGACAGCTATCTTCCAAAAGTATATTGAAGTAAGCCTGCGAAGGGGACTTGAAAGCGGGGCAGAATTTCAGGAAAACCATTGCAGGGGGTAGACTGGAATTGCCCTGAAAGCATAGGAAAAGAGGCAGAACGTCAACAATGATGCACTTGGCCAAAAAGGGCGTATGCGTTTTTTCCTGAATATATTCAGGAAAAAACGCATACGCCCTTTTTGGCCAACCAAGCAAGCCTGTAAAGGAAATCTGCACTACAATGAATTCTCACTGCCCCCCCCCTGGGCAAAAGGGCCATCTGAAAAAAGTGTAAAATCCAGAAAGGTAGGACAGGATATGGAGAACAGGGAGCCTTGTTATGCTGATTGGCAGGATGTAAATTGTGAACAGCCACCCTGGAGAAGTGTATGGTGTTTCCTGAAACACGTAAGAAATAAAGCAACACAGCCTATGGCAATTGCACTTATGGTCCTATTGCTTAGGGAAATTAAAATCAAAAACAGAGAGCCACCCCAAAGTTTGGGACGGCTGTGTTCCCAAGAAGCTCGTCTACAGTACCAGGTAAATATCCCAGAAAGCAAAAAATGGATAAAGAAATTGTGGCACGTACGTGCAATGCAATATCACTCAGCAATGAAATCTGTGTCATCAGGCCCGTAGCGGCAGAGTGAGTGGATGCAGGTATGGTGAATCTACGTGAACTACGTCACACAGAAAAAGAAACATCATAAGATATCACTAATACACGGAATGTAAACTTGACTACACATGAACTGAATTTCAAAACAGAACAGGGTCGCAAATATAGAAAACCAACTAGTGCTTGCTTATGGGGAAAGGTTCCTTGGGGTGCTGCATAAAACCAGAGACTGAAATTAGCACAGATAACATTCCATAAGGCAAATATGTAATAGACAAGACCTACTCCTTGCTCAACGAAATGGACTCAACACCACATATTCAACGCCTAGGAATATACCTGACTAGGAAGAATCTTAAAACCCATGGATTTATATGTCTCCGTAAGAGAATCAAGCGTGTGTACAGCTGCATAAACGCAGCAGTGAAAATCCGATAAATCCCATTATCAAAATAAATTTCAAAAACAAAACACAAAGACAGTGAAATAGAGAGCAATTCTTAAATAATTCACTCAGGGCATGTGATGCAACCGGGATTGACCACATCTACACCCAGAGCTGGTTGAGACATAAGGCTGGACACTTCAGGCTGATAGCATTGGTGAGTTCTCGTGAGCAAATGCAGACCCTTTGAAGTCATACTGCATGGTACCCATTCCATGGGTCCCAAATATCCAGCTTCAAGGGATTCTTCCTCCAGCTAAAACATGCATGGGAAACCCAGAGTATCGTCCACCGTGTGATTGGGAAACGATTTAAAATGCATCTCAGTTTTCGTATCCTGGTCCTCGGGTTCACCATTCCAGATGCTTTACTAACACTCTCCCCGCTTGGAGAGTCAGTGCCTTTAACCTCCTGTTTGGCACAGCTTGCAATTTCTGTGCAAGATGAACAGGAATAGGGAAAACCAATGAGAGACTAGCTGTAGGTGTCTGCACGGGCAAATGTAACGCTCATTTCCCACCAGGAAGAGGAATTAACCAAAGGCTCAGGGTGCCCTGCTGGAAACAGATTAGTGCCTGAAGCAATCCTGCGGTTTTGTGCCCAGCTCACAAGAAAGCGAGTTGAAGAAAGGAGCTCAGGGGCACTGTAATTCACAAACCTGCAGAGTTATAAATGACAGCTATCCTCCAAAAATATATTGAAGTAAGCCTGCGAAGGGGACTTGAAAGTGGGGCCGAATTTCAGGAAAACGATTGCAGGGGGTAGACTGGAATAGCCCTGAAAGCATAGGAAAAGAGGCACAACGTTGACAATGATGCACTTGGCCAACAAGGGCGTAAGCGTTTTTTCCTGAATATATTCAGGAAAAAACGCATACGCCCTTTTTGGCCAACCAAGCAAGCCTGTAAAGGAAATCTGCACTACAATGAAGTCTCACTGCCCCCTGGGCAAAAGGGCCATCTGAAAAAAGTGTAAAATCCAGAAAGGTAGGACAGGATATGGAGAACAGGGAGCCTTGTTATGCTGATTGGCAGGATGTAAATTGCCAGCAGCCACCCTGGAGAAGTGTATGGTGTTTCCTGAAACACGTAAGAAATAAAGCAACACAGCCTATGGCAATTGCACTTATGGTCCTATTGCTTAGGGAAATTAAAATCAAAAACAGAGAGCCACCCCAAAGTTTGGGACGGCAGTGTTCCCAAGAAGCTCGTCTACAGTACCAGGTAAATATCCCAGAAAGCAAAAAATATATAAAGAGGTTGTGGCACATACGTGCAATGCAATATCACTCAGCAATGAAATCTGTGTCATCAGGCCCGTAGCGGCATAGTGAGTGGATGCAGGTACGGTGATTCTACGTGAACTACGTCACACAGAAAAAGAAACATCATAAGATATCACTAATACACGGAATGTAAACTTGACTACACATGAACTGAATTACAAAACAGAACAGGGTCGCAAATTTAGAAAACCAACTAGTGCTTGCTTATGGGGAAAGGTGCCTTGGGGTGCTGCATAAAACCAGAGACTGAAATTAGCACAGATAACTTTCCATAAGCCAAATATGTAATAGACAAGACCTACTCCTTGCTCAACGAAATGGACCCAACACTACATATTCAACGCCTAGGAATATACCTGACTAGGAAGAATCTTAAAACCCATGGATATATATGTCTCCGTAAGAGAATCAAGCGTGTGTACAGGGGCCGAAACGCAGCAGTGAAAATCCGATAAATCCCATTATCAAAATAAATTTCGAAAACAAAACACAAAGACAGTGAAATAGAGAGCAATTCTTAAAAAATTCACTCAGGGCATGTGTTGAAACCGGGATTGACCACATCTACACCCAGAGCTGGTTGAGACATAAGGCAGGACACTTCAGGCTGATAGCATTGGTGAGTTTCGGTGAGCAAATGCAGACCCTTTGTAGTCATACTGCATGGTACCCATTCCATGGGTCCCAACTCTCCAGGTTCAAGGGATTCTTCCTCCAGCTAAAACATGCATGGGAAACCCAGTGTATCATCCACCGTGTGATTGGGAAACGATTTAAAATGCATCTCAGTTTTCGTATCCCGGTCCTCGGGTTCACCATTCCAGATGCTTTACTAACACTCTCCGCGCTTGGAGAGTCAGTGCCTTTAACCCCCTCTTTGGCACAGCTTGCAATTTCTGTGCAAGATGAACAGGAATAGGGAGAACCAATGAGAGACTAGCTGTAGGTGTCTGCACGGGCAAATGTAATGCTCATTTCCCACCAGGAAGAGGAATTAACCAAAGGCTCAGCGTGCCCTGCTGGAAACAGATTAGTGCCTGAATCAATCCTGCGGTTTTGTGCCCAGCTCACAAGAAAGCGAGTTGAAGAAAGGAGCTCAGGGGCACTCTAATTCACAAACCTGCAGAGTTATAAATGACAGCTATCTTCCAAATGTATATTGAAGTAAGCCTGCGCAGGGGACTTGAAAGCGGGACAGAATTTCAGGAAAACGATTGCAGGGGGTAGACTGGAATTGCCCTGAAAGCATAGGAAAAGAGGCAGAACGTCGACAATGATGCACTTGGCCAAAAAGGGCGTATGCGTTTTTTCCTGAATATATTCAGCAAAAAACGCATACGCCCTTGTTGGCTAACCAAGCAAACCTGTAAAGGAAAGCTGCACTACACTGAAATCTCAGTGCCCCCTGGGCAAAAGGGCCATCTGAAAAAAGTGTAAAATCCCGAAAGGTAGGACAGGATATGCAGAACACGGAGCCTTGTTATGATGATTGGCAGGATGTAAATTGCCAACAGCCACCCAGGAGAAGTGTATGGTGTTTCATGAAACACGTAAGAAATAAAGCAACACAGCCTATGGCAATTGCACTTATGGTCGTATTGCTTAGGGAAATTAAAATCAAAAACAGAGAGCCACCCCAAAGTTTGGAACGGCTGTGTTCCCAAGAAGCTCGTCTACAGTACCAGGTAAATATCCGAGAACGCAAAAAATTGATAAAGAAGTTGTGGCACGTACGTGCAATGCAATATCACTCAGCAATGAAATCTGTGTCATCAGGCCCGTAGCGGCATAGTGAGTGGATGCAGGTACGGTGATTCTACGTGAACTACGTCACACAGAAAAAGAAACATCATAAGATATCACTAATACACGGACTGTAAACTTGACTACATATGAAGTGATTACAAAACAGAACAGGGTCTCAAATTTAGAAAAACCAACTAGTGCTTGCTTATGGGGAAAGTTGCGTTGGGGTGCTGCATAAAACCAGAGACTGAAATTAGCACAAATAACATTCCATAAGCCAAATATGTAATAGACAAGACCTACTCCTTGCTCAACGAAATGGACTCAACACCACATATTCAACGTCTAGGAATATACCTGACTAGGAATAATCTTAAAACCCATGGATTTATATGTCTCCGTAAGAGAATCAAGCGTATGTACAGCGGCATAAACGCAGCAGTGAAAATCCTATAAATCCCATTATCAAAATAAATTTCAAAAACAAAACACAAAGACAGTGAAATAGAGACCAATTCTTAAATAATTCACTCAGGGCATGTGATGCAACCGAGATTTAACACATCTACCCCCAGAGCTGGTTGAGACATAAGGCTGGACACTTCAGGCTGATAGCATTGTTGAGTTTCCGTAAGCAAATGCAGATCCTTTGAAGTCACACTGCATGGTACACATTCCATGGGTCCCAACTCTCCAGGTTCAAGGGATTCTTCTTCCAGCTAAAACATGCATGGGAAACCCACAGTATGGTCCACCGTGTGATTGGGAAACGATTTAAAATGCATCTCAGTTTTCGTATACTGGTACTCGGGTTCACCATTCCAGATGCTTTACTAACACTCTCCCCGCTTGGAGAGTCAGTGCCTTTAACCTCCTGTTTGGCACAGCTTGCAATTTCTGTGCAAGATGAACAGGAATAGGGAGAACCAATGAGAGACTAGCTATAGGTGCCTGCACGGGCAAATGTAATGCTCATTTCCCACCACGAAGAGGAATTAACCAAAGCCTCAGCGTGCCCTGCCAGAAACAGATTAGGGCCTGAAGCAATCCTGCGGTTTTGTGCCTAGATCACAAGAAAGCGAGTTGAAGAAAGGAGCTCAGGGGCACTGTAATTCACAAACCTGCAGAGTTATAAATGACAGCTATCCTCCAAAAATATATTGAAGTAAGCCTGCGAAGGGGACTTGAAAGCGGGGCAGAATTTCAGGAAAACGATTGCAGGGGGTAGACTGGAATTGCCCTGAAAGCATAGGAAAAGAGGCACAACATGGACAATGATGAACTTGGCCAAAAAGGGCGTAGGCGTTTTTTCCTGCATATATTCAGGAAAAAACACATACGCCCTTTTTGGCCAACCAAGCAAGCCTGTAAAGGAAATCTGCACTACAATGAAGTCTCACTGCCCCCTGGGCAAAAGAGCCATCTGAAAAAAGTGTAAAATCCAGAAAGGTAGGACAGGATATGGAGAACAGGGAGCCTTGTTATGCTGATTGGCAGGATGTAAATTGCCAACAGCCACCCTGGAGAAGTGTATGGTGTTTCCTGAAACACGTAAGAAACAAAGCCACACAGCCGATGGCACTTCTACTTATGGTCCTATAGCTTAGGGAAATTAAAATCAAAAACAGACAGCAACTCCAATATTTTGGACGGCTGTGTTCACAAGAAACTCCTATACAGTTCCAGGTACATATCCCAGAAAGCAAAAAATGGATAAAAAAGTTGTGGCACGTACGTGCAATGCAATATCATTCAGCAATGAAATCTGTGTCATCAGGCCCGTAGCGGCATAGTGAGTGGATGCAGGTACGGTGATTCTACGTGAACTACGTCACACAGAAAAAGAAATATCATAAGATATCACTAATACACGGAATGTAAACTTGACTACACATGAACTGAATTACAAAACAAAACAGGGTCTCACATTTAGAAAACCAACTAGTGCTTGCTTATGGCGAAAGGTTCGTTGGGGTGCTGCATAAAACCAGAGACTGAAATTAGCACAAATAACATTCCATAAGCGAAATATATAATAGAAAAGACCTACTCCTTGCTCAACGAAATGGACTCAACACCACATATTCAACGCCTAGGAATATACCTGACTAGGAAGCATCTTAAAACCCATGGATTTATATGTCTCCGTAAGAGAATCAAGCCTGCGTACAGCGGCATAAAGGCAGCAGTTAAAATCCGATAAATCCCATTATCAAAATAAATTTCAAATACAAAGACAGTGAAATAGAGAGCAATTGTTAAATAATTCACTCAGGGCATGTGATGCAACCGGGATTTACCACATCTACACCCAGAGCTGGTTGAGACATAAGGCTGGACACTTCAGGCTGATAGCATTGTTGAGTTTCGGTGAGCAAATGCAGACTCTTTGAAGGCATACTGCATGGTACCCATTCCATGGGTTCCAACTCTCCAGGGTCAAGGGATTCTTCCTCCAGCTAAAACATGCATGGGAAACCCAGAGTATGGTCCACCGTGTGATTGGGAAACGATTTAAAATGCATCTCAGTTTTCATATCCTGGTCCTCGGGTTCACCATTCAAGACGCTTTACTAACACTCTCCCCGCTTGAAGAGTCAGTGCCTTTAACCTCCTGTTTGGCAAAGTTTGCAATTTCTGCGCAAGTTGAACAGGAATAGGGAGAACCAATGAGAGACTAGCTATAGGTGTCTGCACTGGCAAATGTAACGCTCATTGCCCAAAAGGAAGAGGAATTAAACAAAGGCTCAGTGAGCCCTGCTAGAAACAGATTAGGGCCTGAAGCAATACTGCGGTTTTGTGCCCAGCTCACAAGAAAGCGAGTTGAAGAAAGGAGCTCAGGGGCACTGTAATTCACAAACCTGCAGAGTTATAAATGACAGCTATCCTCCAAAAATATATTGAAGTAAGCCTGCGAAGGGGACTTGAAAGCGGGGCAGAATTTCAGGAAAACGATTGCAGGGGGTAGACTGGAATTGCCCAGAAAGCATAGGAAAAGAGGCAGAACGTCGACAATGATGCACTTGGCCAAAAAGTGCGTATGCGTTTTTTTCTGAATATATTCAGGTAAAAACACATATGCCCTTTTTGGCCAACCAAGCAAGCCTGTAAATGAAATATGCACTACAATGAAGTCTCACTGCCCCCCGGACAAAAGGGCCATCTGAAAATAGTGTAAAATCCAGAAAGGTAGGACAGGATATGGAGAACAGGGAGTCTTGTTATGCTGATTGGCAGGATGTAAATTGCCAACAGCCACCCTGGAGAAGTGTATGGTGTTTCCTGAAACACGTAAGAAATAAAGCAACACAGCCTATGGCAATTGCACTTATGGTCCTATTGCTTAGGGAAATTAAAATTAAAAACAGAGAGCCACCCCAAAGTTTGGGACGGCTGTGTTTCCAAGAAGCTCGTCTACAGTACCAGGTAAATATCCCAGAAAGAAAAAATGGATAAAGAAGTTGGGGCACGTACGTGCAATGCAATATCACTCAGCAATGAAATCTGTGTCATCAGGCCCGTAGCGGCATAGTGAGTGGATGCAGGTACGGTGATTCTACGTGAACTACGTCACACAGAAAAAGAAACATCATAAGATATCACTAATACACGGAATGTAAACTTGACTACACATGAACTGAATTACAAAACAGAACAGGGTCTCAAATTTAGAAAACCAACTAGTGCTTGCTTACGGGGAAAGGTGCGTTGGGGTGCTGCATAAAACCAGAGACTGAAATTAGCACAGATAACTTTCCATAAGCCAAATATGTTATAGACAAGACCTACTCCTTGCTCAACGAAATGGACCCAACACCACATATTCAACGCCTAGGAATATACCTGACTAGGAAGAATCTTAAAACACATGGATATATATATCTCCGTAAGAGAATCAAGCATGTGTACAGCGGCCGACATGCAGCAGTGAAAATCCGATAAATCCCATTATCAAAATAAATTTCAAAAACAAAACACAAAGACAGTGAAATAGAGAGCAATTCTTAAATAATTCACTCAGGGCATGTGATGCAACCGGGATCGACCACATCTACACCCAGAGCAGGTTGAGACATAAGGCTGGACACTTCAGGCTGATAGCATTGGTGAGTTTTGGTGAGCAAATGCAGACCCTTTGAAGTCATACTGCATGGTACCCATTCCATGGGTCCCAACTCTCCAGGTTCAAGGGATTCTTCCTCGAGCTAAAACATGCATGGGAAACCCAGAGTATCGTCCACCGTGTGATTGGGAAACGATTTAAAATGCATCTCAGTTTTCGTATCCTGGTCCCTTGGTTCTCCATTTCAGATGCTTTACTAACACTCTCCCCGCTTGGAGAGTCAGTGCCTTTAACCTCCTGTTTGGCACAGCTTGCAATTTCTGTGCAAGATGAACAGGAATAGGGAGAACCAATGAGAGACTAGCTATAGGTTTCTGCACGGGCAAATGTAACGC
Source organism: Phocoena phocoena (assembly GCF_963924675.1). NCBI lineage: Eukaryota > Metazoa > Chordata > Mammalia > Artiodactyla > Phocoenidae > Phocoena > Phocoena phocoena. Next base: position 130,068 of record NW_027077566.1, on the reverse strand, counting down.
TCATATCCCACCAGGAAGAGGAATTAACCAAAGGCTCAGCGTGCCCTGCTGGAAACAGATTAGGGCCTGAAGCAATCCTGTGGTTTTGTGCCCAGCTCACAAGAATGCGAGTTGACGAAAGGAGCTCAGGGGCACTGTAATTCACAAACCTGCAGAGATATAAATGACAGCTATCCTCCAAAAATATATTGAAGTAAGCCTGCGAAGGGGACTTGAAAGCGGGGCAGAATTTCAGGAAAACGAATGCAGGGGGTAGACTGGAATTGCCCTGAAAGCATAGGAAAAGAGGCACAACGTCGAAAATGATGCACTTGGCCAAAAAGTGCGTATGCGTTTTTTTTTGAATATATTCAGGAAAAAACGCATACGCACTTATTGGCCAACCAAGCAAGCCTGTAAAGGAAATCTGCACTACATTGAAGTCTCACTGCCCCCCGGGCAAAAGGCCCATCTGAAAAAAGTGTAAAATCCAGTAAGGTAGGACAGGATATGGAGAACAGGGAGCCTTGTTATGCTGATTGGCAGGATGTAAATTACCAGCAGCCACCCTGGAGAAGTGTATGGTGTTTCCTGAAACACGTAAGAAACAAAGCAACACAGCCTGTGGTAATTGCACTTATGGTCCTATTGTTTAGGGAAATTAAAATCAAAAACAGAGAGCCACCCCAAAATTTGGGACGGCTGTGTTCCCAAGAAGCTCGTCTACAGTACCAGGTAAATATCCCAGAAAGCAATAAATGGATAAAGAAGTTGTGGCACGTACGTGCAATGCAATATCACTCAGCAATGAAATCTGTGTCATCAGGCCCGTAGCGGCATAGTGAGTGGATGCAGGTACGGTGATTCTACGTGAACTACGTCACACAGAAAAAGAAATATCATAAGATATCACTAATACAAGGAATGTAACCTTGACTACACATGAACTGAATTACAAAACAGAACAGGGTCTCAAATTTAGAAAACCGACTACTGCTTGCTTATGGGGAAAGGTGAGTTGGGGTGCTGCATAAAACCAGAGACTGAAATTAGCACAGATAACTTTCCATAAGCCAAATATATAATAGACAAGACCTACTCCTTGCTCAACGAAATGGACCCAACACCACATATTCAACGCCTAGGAATATACATGACTAGGAAGAATCTTAAAACCCATGGATATATATGTCTCCGTAAGAGAATCAAGCGTGTGTACAGCGTTCGAAACGCAGCAGTGAAAATCCGATAAATCCCATTATCATAATAAATTTCGAAAACAAAACACAAAGACAGTGAAATAGAGAGCAATTCTTAAATAATTCACTCAGGGCATGTGATGCAACCGGGATTGACCACATCTTCACCCAGAGCTGGTTGAGACATAAGGCAGGGCACTTCAGGCTGATAGCATTGGTGAGTTTCGGTGAGCAAATGCAGACCCTTTGAAGTCATACTGCATGGTACCCATTCCATGGGTCCCAACTCTCCAGGTTCAAGGGATTCTTCCTCCAGCTAAAACATGCATGGGAACCCCAGAGTACCGTCCACCGTGTGATTGGGAAACGATTTAAAATGCATCTCAGTTTTCGTATCCTGGTCCTCGGGTTCACAATTCCAGATGCTTTACTAACACTCTCCCCGCTTGGAGTGTCAGTGCCTTTAACCTCCTCTTTGGCACATCTTGCAATTTCTGTGCAAGATGAACAGGAATAGGGAGAACCAATTAGAGACTAGCTATAGGTGTCTGCACGGGCAAATGTAACGCTCATTTCCCACCAGGAAGAGGAATTAACCAAAGGCTCCGCGTGCCCTGCTGGAAACAGATTAGTGCCTGAAGCAATCCTGTGGTTTTGTGCCCAGCTCACAAGAAAGTGAGTTGAAGAAAGGAGCTCAGGGGCACTGTAATTCACAAACCTGCAGAGTTATAAATGACAGCTATCTTCCAAAAGTATATTGAAGGAAGCCTGCGAAGGGGACTTGAAAGCGGGGAAGAATTTCAGGAAAACAATTGCAGGGGGTAGACTGAAATTGCCCTGAAAACATAGGAAAAGAGGCACAACGTCAACAATGATGCACTTGGCCAAAAAGGGCGTATGCGTTTTTTCCTGAATATATTCAGGAAAAAACGCATACGCCCTTTTTGGCCAACCAAGCAAGCCTGTAAAGGAAATCTGCACTACAATGAATTCTCACTGCCCCCCCCCCCGGGCAAAAGGGCCATCTGAAAAAAGTGTAAAATCCAGAAAGGTAGGAGAGGATATGGAGAACAGGGAGCCTTGTTATGCTGGTTGGCAGGATGTAAATTGTGAACAGCCACCCTGGAGAAGTGTATGGTGTTTTCTGAAACACGTAAGAAATAAAGCAACACAGGCTATGGCAATTGCACTTATGGTCCTATTGTTTAGGGAAATTAAAATCAAAAACAGACAGCCACCCCAAAATTTGGAACGGCTGTGTTCCCAAGAAGCTCATCTACAGTACCAGGTAAATATCCCAGAAAGCAAAAAATGGATAAAGAAGTTGTGGCACATACGTGCAATGCAATATCACTCAGCAATGAAATCTGTGTCATCAGGCCCGTAGCGGCATTGTGAGTGGATGCAGGTACGGTGATTCTACATGAACTACCTCACACAGAAAAAGAAACATCATAAGATATCACTAATACACGGAATGTAAACTTGACTACACATGAACTGAATTACAAAACAGAACAGGGTCTCAAATTTAGAAAACCAACTAGTGCTTGCTTATGGGGAAAGGTGCGTTGGGGTGCTGCATAAAACCAGAGACTGAAATTAGCACAGATATCTTTACATAAGCCAAATATGTAATAGACAAGACCTACTCCTTGCTCAACGAAATGGACCCAACACCACATATTCAACGCCTAGGAATATACCTGACTAGGAAGAATCTTAAAACCCATGGATATATATGTCTCCGTAAGAGAATCAAGCCTGTGTACAGCGGCATAAACGCAGCAGTGAAAATCCGATAAATCCCATTATCAAAATAAATTTCAAAAACAAAACACAAAGACAGTGAAATAGAGAGCAATTCTTAAATAATTTACTCAGGGCATGTGAGGCAACCGGGGTTTAACATATCTACACCCAGAGGGGGTTGAGACATAAGGCTGGACACTTCAGGCTGATAGCATTGGTGAGTTTCGGTGAGGAAATGCAGACCCTTTGAAATCATACTGCATGGTACCTATTCCATGGGTCCCAACTCTCCAGGTTCAAGGGATTTTTCCTCCAGCTAAAACATGCATGGGAAACCCACAGTATGGTCCACCGTGTGATTGGGAAACGATTTAAAATGCATCTCAGTTTTCGTATCCTGGTCCTCAGGTTCACCATTCCAGATGCTTTACTAACACTCTCCCCGTTTGGAGAGTCTGTGCCTTTAACTTCCTGTTTGGCACAGCTTGCAATTTCTGTGCAAGATGAACAGGAATAGGGAGAACCAATGACAGACTAGCTATAGGTGTCTGCACGGGCAAAGGTAACGCTCATTTCCCACCAGGAAGAGGAATTAACCAAAGGCTCAGCGTGCCCTGCCGGAAACAGATAAGGGCCTGAAGCAATCCTGCGGTTTTGTGCCCAGCTCACAAGAAAGCGAGTTGAAGAAAGGAGCTCAGGGGCACTGTAATTCACAAACCTGCAGAGTTATAAATGACAGCTATCCTCCAAAAATATATTGAAGTAAGCCTGCGAAGGGGACTTGAAAGCGGGGCAGAATTTCAGAAAAACGATTGCAGGGGGTAGACTGGAATTGCCCTGAAAGCATAGGAAAAGAGGCACAACGTCGACAATGATGCACTTGGCCAAAAAGGGCGTATGCGTTTTTTCCTGAATATATTCAGGAAAAAACGCATACGCCGTTTTTGGCCAACCAAACAAGCCTGTAAAGGAAATCTGCACTACAATGAAATCTCACTGCCCCCCCGGGCAAAAGGGCCATCTGAAAAAAGTGTAAAATCCAGAAAGGTAGGACAGGATATGGAGAACAGGGAGCCTTGTTATGCTGATTGGCAGGATGTAAATTGACAACAGCCACCCTGGAGAAGTGTATGGTGTTTTCTGAAACACGTAAGAAATAAAGCAACACAGGCTATGGCAATTGCACTTATGGTCCTATTGCTTAGGGAAATTAAAATCAAAAACAGACAGCCACCCCAAAGTTTGGGACGGCTGTGTTCCCAAGAAGCTCGTCTACAGTACCAGGTAAATATCCCAGAAAGCAAAAAATGGATAAAGAAGTTGTGGCACGTACGTGCAATGCAATATCACTCACCAATGAAATCTGTGTCATCAGGCCCGTAGCGGCATAGTGAGTGGATGCAGGTACGGTGATTCTACGTGAACTACATCACACAGAAAAAGAAACATCATAAGATATCACTAATACACGGAATGTAAACTTGACTACACATGAACTGAATTACAAAACAGAACAGGGTCTCAAATTTAGAAAACCAACTAGTGCTTGCTTATGGGGAAAGGTGCGTTGGGGTGCTGCATAAAACCAGAGACTGAAATTAGCAGAGATAACATTCCATAAGCCAAATATGTAATAGACAAGACCTACTCCTTGCTCAACGAAATGGACTCAACACCACATATTCAACGCCTAGGAATATACCTGACTAGGAAGAATCTTAAAACCCATGGATTTATATGTCTCCGTAGGAGAATCAAGCATGTGTACAGCGGCATTAACGCAGCAGTGAAAATCCGATAAATCCCATTATCAAAATAAATTTCAAAAACAAAACACAAAGACAGTGAAATAGAGAGCAATTCTTAAATAATTCACTCAGGGCATGTGATGCAACCGGGATTGACCAAATCTACATCCAGAGCTGTTTGAGATATAAGGCTGGACACTTCAGGCTGATAGCATTGGTGAGTTTCGGTGAGCAAATTCAGACCCTTTGAAGTCATACTGCATGTACCTATTCCATGGGTCCCAACTCTCCAGGTTCAAGGGATTCTTCCTCCAGCTAAAACATGTGTGGGAAACCCACAGTATGGTACACCTTGTGATTGGGAAACGATTTAAAATGCATCTCAGTTTTCGTATCCTGGTCCTCGGGTTCACCATTCCAGATGCTTTACTAACACTCTCCCCGCTTGGAGAGTCAGTGCCTTTAACCTCCTCTTTGGCACAGCTTGCAATTTCTGTGCAAGATGAACAGGAATAGGGAGAACCAATGAGAGACTAGCTATAGGTGTTTGCACGGGCAAATGTAACGCTCATTTCCCACCAGGAAGAGGAATTAAACAAAGGCTCAGCATGCCCTGCCAGAAACAGATTAGGGCCTGAAGCAATCCTACGGGTTTGTGCCCAGCTCACAAGAAAGCGAGTTGAAGAAAGGAGCTCAGGGGCACTGTAATTCAAAATCCTGGAGAGTAATAAATGACAGCTATCCTCCAAAAATATATTGAAGTAAGCCTGCGAAGAGGACTTGAAAGCGGGGCAGAATTTCAGGAAAACCATTGCAGGGGGTAGACTGGAATTGCCCTGAAAGCATAGGAAAAGATGCATAACGTCAAAAATGATGCACTTGGCCAAAAAGGGCGTATGCGTTTTTTCCTGAATATATTCAGGGAAAAACGCATACGCCCTTTTTGGCCAACCAAGCAAGCCTGTAAACGATATCTGCACTACAATGAAATCTCACTGCCCTCCGGGCAAAAGGGCCATCTGAAAAAAGTGTAAAATCCAGAAAGGTAGGACAGGATATGGAGAACAGGGAGCCTTGTTATGCTGATTGGCAGGATGTAAATTGCCAACAGCCCCCCTGGAGAAGTGTATGGTGTTTCCTGAAACACGTAAGAAACAAAGCAACACAGCCTATGGCACTTCCACTTATGGTCCTATTGCTTAGGGAAATTAAAATCAAAAACAGACAGCCACCCCAATGTTTGGGACGGCTGTGTTCACAAGAAGCTCGTCTACAGTACCAGGTATATATCCCAGAAAGCAAAAAATGGATAAAGAAGTTGTGGCACGTACATGCAATGCAATATCACTCAGCAATGAAATCTGTGTCATCAGGCCCGTAGTGGCATAGTGAGTGGATGCAGGTACGGTGATTCTACGTGAACTATGTCACACAGAAAAAGAAACATCATAAGATATCACTAATACATGGAATGTAAACTTGACTACACATGAACTGAATTACAAAACAGAGCAGGCTCTCAAATTTTGAAAACCAACTACTGCTTGCTTATGGGGAAATGTGAGCTGGGATGCTGCATAAAACCAGAGACTGAAATTAGCACAGATAATTTTCCATAAGCCAAATATGTAATAGACAAGACCTACTCCTTGCTCAACGAAATGGACTCAACACCACATATTCAACGCCTAGGAATATACCTGACTAAGAAGAATCTTAAAACCCATGGATTTATATGTCTCCGTAAGAGAATCAAGTCTGTGTACAGCGGCATAAACGCAGCAGTGAAAATCCGATAAATCCCATTATCATAATAAATTTCAAAAACAAAACACAAAGACAGTGAAATAGAGAGCAATTCTTAAATAATTCACTCAGGGCCTGTGATGCAACCGGGATTTAACACATCTACACCCAGAGCTGGTTGAGACATAAGGCTGGACACTTCAGGCTGATAGCATTGGTGAGTTTCAGTGAGCAAATGCAGACCCTTTGAAGTCACACTGCATGGTACCCATTCCATGGGTTCCAAGTCTCCAGGGTCAAGGGATTATTCCTCCAGCTAAAACATGCATTTGAAACCCAGAGTATGGTCCACCGTGAGATTGGGAAACGATTTAAAATGCATCTCAGTTTTCGTATCCTGGTCCTCGGGTTCACCATTCCAGACGCTTTACTAACACTCTCCCCGCTTGGATAGTCAGTGCTTTTAACCTCCTGTTTTGCACAGTTTGCAATTTCTCTGCAAGATGAACAGGAATAGGGAGATCCAATGAGAGACTAGCTGTCCCACCAGGAAGAGGATTTAAACAAAGGCTCAGTGTGCCCTGCCAGAAACAGATTAGGGCCTGAAGCAATCCTGCGGTTTTGTGCCCAGCTCACAAGAAAGCGAGTTGAAGAAAGGAGCTCAGGGGCACTGTAATTCACAAACCTGCAGAGTTATAAATGACAGCTATCCTCCAAAAATATATTGAAGTAAGCCTGCGAAGGGGACTTGAAAGCGGGGCAGAATTTCTGGAAAACGATTGCAGCGGGTAGAATGGAATTGCCCTGAAAGCATAGGAAAGGAGGCAGAAAGTCGAAAATGATGCACTTGGCCAAAAAGGGCGTATGCGTTTTTTCCTGAATATATTCAGGAAAAAACGCATATGCCCTTTTTGGCCAACCAAGCAAGCCTGTAAAGGAAATCTGCACTACAATGAAATCTCACTGCACCCCCGGGCAAAAGGGCCATCTGAAAAAGTGTAAAATCCAGAAAGGTAGGACAGGATATGGAGAACAGGGAGCCTTGTTATGCTGATTGGCAGGATGTAAATTGCCAGCAGCCACCCTGGAGAAGTGTATGGTGTTTCCTGAAACACGTAAGAAACAAAGAAACACAGCCTATGGCACTTCCACTTATGGTCCTATAGCTTACGGAAATTAAAATCAAAAACAGACAGCCACCCCAATATTTGGGACGGCTGTGTTCACAAGAAGCTCGTCTACAATATCAGGTAAATATCCCAGAAAGCAAAAAATGGATAAAGAAGTTGTGGCACGTACGTGCAATGCAATATCACTCAGCAATGAAATCTGTGTCATCAGGCACGTAGAGGCATAGTGAGTGGATGCAGGTACGGTGATTCTACGTGAACTACGTCACACAGAAAAAGAAACATCATAAGATATCAGTAATACACGGAATGTAAACTTGACTACACATGAACTGAATTACAAAACAGAACAGGGTCGCAAATTTAGAAAACCAACTAGTGCTTGCTTACGGGGAAAGGTGCGTTGGGGTGCTGCATAAAACCAGAGACTGAAATTAGCACAGATAACATTCCATAAGCCAAATATGTAATAGACAAGACCTACTCCTTGCTCAACGAAATGGACTCAACACCACATATTCAACGCCTAGGAATATACCTGACTAGCAAGAATCTTAAAACCCATGGATTTATATGTCTCCGTAAGAGAATCAAGCATGTGTACAGCGGCAAAAATGCAGCAGTGAAAATCCGATAAATCTCATTATCAAAATTAATTTCAAAAACAAAACACAAAGACAGTGAAATAGAGAGCAATTCTTAAATAATTCACTCAGGGCATGTGATGCAACCGGGATTGACCACATCTTCACCCAGAGCTGGTTGAGACATAAGGCAGAACACTTCAGGCTGATAGCATTGGTGAGTTTCGGTGAGCAAATGCAGACCCTTTGAAGTCATACTGCATGGTACCCATTCCATGGGTCCCAACTCTCCAGGTTCAAGGGATTCTTCCTCCAGCTAAAACATGCATGGGAACCCCAGAGTACCGTCCACCGTGTGATTGGGAAACGATTTAAAATGCATCTCAGTTTTCGTATCCTGGTCCTCGGGTTCACAATTCCAGATGCTTTACTAACACTCTCCCCGCTTGGAGTGTCAGTGCCTTTAACCTCCTCTTTGGCACATCTTGCAATTTCTGTGCAAGATGAACAGGAATAGGGAGAACCAATTAGAGACTAGCTATAGGTGTCTGCACGGGCAAATGTAACGCTCATTTCCCACCAGGAAGAGGAATTAACCAAAGGCTCCACGTGCCCTGCTGGAAACAGATTAGTGCCTGAAGCAATCCTGTGGTTTTGTGCCCAGCTCACAAGAAAGTGAGTTGAAGAAAGGAGCTCAGGGGCACTGTAATTCACAAACCTGCAGAGTTATAAATGACAGCTATCTTCCAAAAGTATATTGAAGGAAGCCTGCGAAGGGGACTTGAAAGCGGGGCAGAATTTCAGGAAAACAATTGCAGGGGGTAGACTGAAATTGCCCTGAAAACATAGGAAAAGAGGCACAACGTCAACAATGATGCACTTGGCCAAAAAGGGCGTATGCGTTTTTTCCTGAATATATTCAGGAAAAAACGCATACGCCCTTTTTGGCCAACCAAGCAAGCCTGTAAAGGAAATCTGCACTACAATGAATTCTCACTGCCCCCCCCCCCCGGGCAAAAGGGCCATCTGAAAAAAGTGTAAAATCCAGAAAGGTAGGAGAGGATATGGAGAACAGGGAGCCTTGTTATGCTGGTTGGCAGGATGTAAATTGTGAACAGCCACCCTGGAGAAGTGTATGGTGTTTTCTGAAACACGTAAGAAATAAAGCAACACAGGCTATGGCAATTGCACTTATGGTCCTATTGTTTAGGGAAATTAAAATCAAAAACAGACAGCCACCCCAAAGTTTGGAACGGCTGTGTTCCCAAGAAGCTCATCTACAGTACCAGGTAAATATCCCAGAAAGCAAAAAATGGATAAAGAAGTTGTGGCACATACGTGCAATGCAATATCACTCAGCAATGAAATCTGTGTCATCAGGCCCGTAGCGGCATTGTGAGTGGATGCAGGTACGGTGATTCTACATGAACTACCTCACACAGAAAAAGAAACATCATAAGATATCACTAATACACGGAATGTAAACTTGACTACACATGAACTGAATTACAAAACAGAACAGGGTCTCAAATTTAGAAAACCAACTAGTGCTTGCTTATGGAGAAAGGTGCGTTGGGGTGCTGCATAAAACCAGAGACTGAAATTAGCACAGATATCTTTACATAAGCCAAATATGTAATAGACAAGACCTACTCCTTGCTCAACGAAATGGACCCAACACCACATATTCAACGCCTAGGAATATACCTGACTAGGAAGAATCTTAAAACCCATGGATATATATGTCTCCGTAAGAGAATCAAGCCTGTGTACAGCGGCATAAACGCAGCAGTGAAAATCCGATAAATCCCATTATCAAAATAAATTTCAAAAACAAAACACAAAGACAGTGAAATAGAGAGCAATTCTTAAATAATTTACTCAGGGCATGTGAGGCAACCGGGGTTTAACACATCTACACCCAGAGGTGGTTGAGACATAAGGCTGGACACTTCAGGCTGATAGCATTGGTGAGTTTCGGTGAGGAAATGCAGACCCTTTGAAATCATACTGCATGGTACCTATTCCATGGGTCCCAACTCTCCAGGTTCAAGGGATTTCTCCTCCAGCTAAAACATGCATGGGAAACCCACAGTATGGTCCACCGTGTGATTGGGAAACGATTTAAAATGCATCTCAGTTTTCGTATCCTGGTCCTCAGGTTCACCATTCCAGATGCTTTACTAACACTCTCCCCGTTTGGAGAGTCAGTGCCTTTAACTTCCTGTTTGGCACAGCTTGCAATTTCTGTGCAAGATGAACAGGAATAGGGAGAACCAATGACAGACTAGCTATAGGTGTCTGCACGGGCAAAGGTAACGCTCATTTCCCACCAGGAAGAGGAATTAACCAAAGGCTCAGCGTGCCCTGCCGGAAACAGATAAGGGCCTGAAGCAATCCTGCGGTTTTGTGCCCAGCTCACAAGAAAGCGAGTTGAAGAAAGGAGCTCAGGGGCACTGTAATTCACAAACCTGCAGAGTTATAAATGACAGCTATCCTCCAAAAATATATTGAAGTAAGCCTGCGAAGGGGACTTGAAAGCGGGGCAGAATTTCAGAAAAACGATTGCAGGGAGTAGACAGGAATTGCCCTGAAAGCATAGGAAAAGAGGCACAACGTCGACAATGATGCACTTGGCCAAAAAGGGCGTATGCGTTTTTTCCTGAATATATTCAGGAAAAAACGCATACGCCGTTTTTGGCCAACCAAACAAGCCTGTAAAGGAAATCTGCACTACAATGAAATCTCACTGCCCCCCCGGGCAAAAGGGCCATCTGAAAAAAGTGTAAAATCCAGAAAGGTAGGACAGGATATGGAGAACAGGGAGCCTTGTTATGCTGATTGGCAGGATGTAAATTCTGAACAGCCACCCTGGAGAAGTGTATGGTGTTTTCTGAAACACGTAAGAAATAAAGCAACACAGGCTATGGCAATTGCACTTATGGTCCTATTGCTTAGGGAAATTAAAATCAAAAACAGACAGCCACCCCAAAGTTTGGGACGGCTGTGTTCCCAAGAAGCTCGTCTACAGTACCAGGTAAATATCCCAAAAAGCAAAAAATGGATAAAGAAGTTGTGGCACGTACGTGCAATGCAATATCACTCACCAATGAAATCTGTGTCATCAGGCCCGTAGCGGCATAGTGAGTGGATGCAGGTACGGTGATTCTACGTGAACTACATCACACAGAAAAAGAAACATCATAAGATATCACTAATACACGGAATGTAAACTTGACTACACATGAACTGAATTACAAAACAGAACAGGGTCTCAAATTTAGAAAACCAACTAGTGCTTGCTTATGGGGAAAGGTGCGTTGGGGTGCTGCATAAAACCAGAGACTGAAATTAGCAGAGATAACATTCCATAAGCCAAATATGTAATAGACAAGACCTACTCCTTGCTCAACGAAATGGACTCAACACCACATATTCAACGCCTAGGAATATACCTGACTAAGAAGAATCTTAAAACCCATGGATTTATATGTCTCCGTAAGAGTATCAAGTCTGTGTACAGCGGCATAAACGCAGCAGTGAAAATCCGATAAATCCCATTATCATAATAAATTTCAAAAACAAAACACAAAGACAGTGAAATAGAGAGCAATTCTTAAATAATTCACTCAGGGCCTGTGATGCAACCGGGATTTAACACATCTACACCCAGAGCTGGTTGAGACATAAGGCTGGACACTTCAGGCTGATAGCATTGGTGAGTTTCAGTGAGCAAATGCAGACCCTTTGAAGTCACACTGCATGGTACCCATTCCATGGGTTCCAAGTCTCCAGGGTCAAGGGATTATTCCTCCAGCTAAAACATGCATTTGAAACCCAGAGTATGGTCCACCGTGAGATTGGGAAACGATTTAAAATGCATCTCAGTTTTCGTATCCTGGTCCTCGGGTTCACCATTCCAGACACTTTACTAACACTCTCCCCGCTTGGAGAGTCAGTGCTTTTAACCTCCTGTTTTGCACAGTTTGCAATTTCTCTGCAAGATGAACAGGAATAGGGAGATCCAATGAGAGACTAGCTGTCCCACCAGGAAGAGGATTTAAACAAAGGCTCAGTGTGCCCTGCCAGAAACAGATTAGGGCCTGAAGCAATCCTGCGGTTTTGTGCCCAGCTCACAAGAAAGCGAGTTGAAGAAAGGAGCTCAGGGGCACTGTAATTCACAAACCTGCAGAGTTATAAATGACAGCTATCCTCCAAAAATATATTGAAGTAAGCCTGCGAAGGGGACTTGAAAGCGGGGCAGAATTTCTGGAAAACGATTGCAGCGGGTAGAATGGAATTGCCCTGAAAGCATAGGAAAGGAGGCAGAAAGTCGAAAATGATGCACTTGGCCAAAAAGGGCGTATGCGTTTTTTCCTGAATATATTCAGGAAAAAACGCATATGCCCTTTTTGGCCAACCAAGCAAGCCTGTAAAGGAAATCTGCACTACAATGAAATCTCACTGCACCCCCGGGCAAAAGGGCCATCTGAAAAAAGTGTAAAATCCAGAAAGGTAGGACAGGATATGGAGAACAGGGAGCCTTGTTATGCTGATTGGCAGGATGTAAATTGCCAGCAGCCACCCTGGAGAAGTGTATGGTGTTTCCTGAAACACGTAAGAAACAAAGAAACACAGCCTATGGCACTTCCACTTATGGTCCTATAGCTTACGGAAATTAAAATCAAAAACAGACAGCCACCCCAATATTTGGGACGGCTGTGTTCACAAGAAGCTCGTCTACAATATCAGGTAAATATCCCAGAAAGCAAAAAATGGATAAAGAAGTTGTGGCACGTACGTGCAATGCAATATCACTCAGCAATGAAATCTGTGTCATCAGGCACGTAGAGGCATAGTGAGTGGATGCAGGTACGGTGATTCTACGTGAACTACGTCACACAGAAAAAGAAACATCATAAGATATCAGTAATACACGGAATGTAAACTTGACTACACATGAACTGAATTACAAAACAGAACAGGGTCGCAAATTTAGAAAACCAACTAGTGCTTGCTTACGGGGAAAGGTGCGTTGGGGTGCTGCATAAAACCAGAGACTGAAATTAGCACAGATAACATTCCATAAGCCAAATATGTAATAGACAAGACCTACTCCTTGCTCAACGAAATGGACTCAACACCACATATTCAACGCCTAGGAATATACCTGACTAGCAAGAATCTTAAAACCCATGGATTTATATGTCTCCGTAAGAGAATCAAGCATGTGTACAGCGGCATAAATGCAGCAGTGAAAATCCGATAAATCTCATTATCAAAATTAATTTCAAAAACAAAACACAAAGACAGTGAAATAGAGAGCAATTCTTAAATAATTCACTCAGGGCAAGTGATGCAACCGGGATTGACCACATCAACACCCAGAGCTGGTTGAGACATAAGTCTGGACACTTCAGGCTGATAACATTGGTGAGGTTCGGTGAGCAAATGCAGATCCTTTGAAGTCATACTGCATGGTACCCATTCCATGGGTCCCAACTCTCCAGGTTCAAGGGATTCTACCTCCAGTTAAAACATGTATGGGAAACCCAGAGTATCATCCACCGTGTGATTGGGAAACGTTTTAAAATGCATCTCAGATTTCGTATCCTGGTCCTCGGGTTCACCATTCCAGATGCTTTACCAACACTCTCCCCACTTGGAGAGTCAGTACCTTTAACCTCCTCTTTGGCACAGCTTGCAATTTCTGTGCAAGATGAACAAGAATAGGGAGAACCAATGAGAGACTAGCTCTAGGTGTCTGCACGGGCAAATGTAACGCTCATTTCCCACCAGGAAGAGGAATTAACCAAAGGCTCAGCGTGCCCTGCTGGAAACAGATTAGGGCCTGAAGCAATCCTGCAGTTTTGTGCCCAGCTCACAAGAAAGCGAGTTGAAGAAAGGAGCTCAGGGGCACTGTAATTCACAAACCTTCAGAGTTATAAATGACAGCTATCTTCCAAAAGTATATTGAAGTAAGCCTGCGAAGGGGACTTGAAAGCGGGGCAGAATTTCAGGAAAACGATTGCAGGGGGTAGACTGGAATTGCCCTGAAAGCATAGGAAAAGAGGCACAACTTCGACAATGATGCACTTGGCCAAAAAGGGCGTATGCGTTTTTTCCTGAATATATTCAGGAAAAAACGCATACGCCCTTTTTGGCCAACCAAGCAAGCCTGTAAAGGAAATCTGCACTACAATGCAATCTCACTGCCCCCCCGGGGAAAAGGGCCATCTGAAAAAAGTGTAAAATCCAGAAAGGTAGGACAGGATATGGAGAACAGGGAGCCTTGTTATGCTGATTGGCAGGATGTAAATTGCGAACATCCACCCTGGAGAGTTGTATGGTGTTTCCTGAAACATGTAAGAAACAAAGAAACACAGCCTATGGCATTTCCACTGATGGTCCTATAGCTTAGGGAAATTAAAATCAAAAACAGAAAGCCACCCCGAAGTTTGGGACGGCTGTGTTCCCAAGAAGCTCATCTACTGTACCAGGTAAATATCCCAGAAAGCAAAAAATGGATAAAGAAGTTGTGGCATGTACGTGCAATGCAATATCACTCAGCAATGAAATCTGTGTCATCAGGCCTGTAGCGGCATAGTGAGGGGATGCAGGTACGGTGATTCTACGTGAACTACGTCACACAGAAAAAGAAACATCATAAGATATCACTAATACACGGAATGTAAACTTGACTACACAAGAACTGAATTACAAAACAGAACAGGGTCTCAAATTTAGAAAACCAACTAGTGCTTGCTTATGGGGAAAGGTGCGTTGGGGTGCTGCATAAAACCAGAGACTGAAATTAGCACAGATAACATTCCATAAGCCAAATATGTAATAGACAAGACCTACTTCTTGCTCAACGAAATGGACTCAACACCACATATTCAACGCCTAGGAATATACCTGACCAGCAAGAATCTTAAAACCCATGGATTTATATGTCTACGTAAGAGAATCAAGCGTGTGTACAGCGGCATAAACACAGCAGTGAAAATCCGATAAATCCCATTATCAAAATAAATTTCAAAAACAAAACACAAAGAAAGTGAAATAGAGAGCAATTCTTAAATAATTCACTCAGGGCATGTGATGCAACCGGGATTTAACACATCTACACCCAGAGCTGGTTGAGACATAAGGCTGGACACTTCAGGCTGATAGCATTGGTGAGTTTAGTTGAGCAAATGCAGACCCTTTGAAGTCATACTGCATGGTACCTATTCCATGGGTCCCAACTCTCCAGGTTCAAGGGATTCTTCCTCCAGCTAAAACATGCCTGGGAAACCCACAGGATGTTCCACTGTGTGATTGGCAAACGATTTAAAATGCATCTCAGTTTTCGTATCCTGGTCCTCGGGTTCACCATTCCAGATGCTTTACTAACACTCTCCCCGCTTGGAGAGTCAGTGCCTTTAACCTCCTGTTTGGCACAGCTTGCAATTTCTGTGCAAGATGAACAGGAATAGGGAGAACCAATGTGGTACTAGCTATAGGTGTCTGCACGGGCAAATGTAACGCTCATTTCCCACCAGGAAGAGGAATTAACCAAAGGCTTAGCGTGCCCTGCCGGAAATAGATTAGGGCCTGAAGCAATCCTGCGGTTTTGTGCCCAGCTCACAAGAAAGCGAGTTGAAGAAAGGAGCTCAGGGGCACTGTAATTCACAAACCTGCAGAGTTATAAATGACAGCTATCTTCCAAAAGTATATTGAAATAAGCATGCGAAGGGAACTTGAAAGCGGGGCAGAATTTCAGGAAAACGATTGCAGGGGGTAGACTGGAATTGCCCTGAAAGCATAAGAAAAGAGGCACAACGTCGACAATGATGCACTTGGCCAAAAAGGGCTTATGCATTTTTTCCTGAATATATTCAGGAAAAAACGCATACGCACTTTTAGGCCAACCAAGCAAGCCTGTAAAGGAAATCTGCACTACAATGCAATCTCACTGCTCCCCAGGCAAAAGGACAATCTGAAAAAAGTGTAAAATCCAGAAATGTAGGACAGGATATGGAGAACAGGGAGCCTTGTTATGCTGATTTGCAGGATGTAAATTGCGAACAGCCACCCTGGAGAAGTGTCTGGTGTTTCCTGAAACACGTAAGAAATAAAGCAACACAGCCTATGGCAATTACACTTATGGTCCTATTGCTTAGGGAAATTAAAATCAAAAACAGAGAGCCACCCCAAGGTTTGGGACGGCTGTGTTCCCAAGAAGCTCTTTTACAGTACCAGGTAAATATCCCAGAAAGCAAAAAATGGATAAAGAAGTTGTGGCACGTACGTGCAATGCAATATCACTCAGCAATG
The DNA here is from genome assembly GCF_963924675.1 of Phocoena phocoena. Taxonomy (NCBI): domain Eukaryota; kingdom Metazoa; phylum Chordata; class Mammalia; order Artiodactyla; family Phocoenidae; genus Phocoena; species Phocoena phocoena. The sequence goes on along the minus strand of NW_027077566.1, from coordinate 113,608 downwards.
AAATCTGTGTCATCAGGCCCGTAGTGGCATAGTGAGTGGAAGCAGGTACGGTGATTCTACGTGAACTACGTCACACAGAAAAAGAAACATCATAAGATATCACTAATACACGGAATGTAAACTTGACTACACATGAACTGAATTACAAAACAGAACAGGGTCGCAAATTTAGAAAACCAACTAGTGCTTGCTTAAGGGTAAAGGTGCGTTGGGGTGCTGCGTAAAACCAGAGAGTGAAATTAGCACAGATAACATTCCAGAAGCCAAATATGTAATAGAAAAGACCTACTCCTTGCTCAACGAAATGGACTCAACACCACATATTCAACGCCTAGTTATATACCTGACTAGGAAGAATCTTAAAACCCATGGATTTATATGTCTCCGTAAGAGAATCAAGCGTGTGTACAGCGGCATAAACCCAGCAGTCAAAATCCAATAAATCCCATTATCAAAATAAATTTCAAAAACAAATCATAAAGACAGTGAAATAGAGAGCAATTCTTAAATAATTCACTCAGGGCATGTGATGCAACCGGGATTGACCACATCTACACCCAGAGCTTGTTGAGACATAAGGCTGGACACTTCAGGCTGATAGCATTGGTGAGTTTTGGTGAGCAAATGCAGACCCTTTGAAGTCATACTGCATGGTACCTATTCCATGGGTCCCAACTCTCCAGGTTCAAGGGATTCTTCCTCCAGCTAAAACATGCATGGGAAACCCAGACTATCCTCCACCGTGTGATTGGGAAATGATTTAAAATGCATCTCATATTTCGTATCCTGGTCCTCGGGTTCACCATCCTAGATGCTTTACTAACACTCTCCCCGCTTGGAGAGTCAGTGCCTTTAACCTCCTGTTTGGCACAGCTTGCAATTTCTGTGCAAGATGAACAGGAATATGGAGAACCAATGAGAGACTAGCTATAGGTGTCTGCACGGGCCAATGTAACGCTCATTGCCCACCAGGAAGAGGAATTAACCAAAGGCTCAGCGTGCCCTGCCAGAAACAGATTAGGGCCTGAAGCAATCCTGCGGTTTTGTGCCCAGATCACAAGAAAGCGAGTTGAAGAAAGGAGCTCAGGGGCACTGTAATTCACAAACCTGCAGAGTTATAAATGACAGCTATCTTCCAAAAGTATATTGAAGTATCCTGCGAAGAGGACTTGAAAGCGGGGCCGAATTTCAGGAAAACGATTGCAGGGGGTAGACTGGAATTGCACTGAACGCATAGGAAAAGAGGCACAACGTCGACAATGATGCACTTGGCCATAAAGGGCATATGTGATTTTTCCTGAATATATTCAGGAAAAAAAGCATACGCCCTTTTTGGCCAACCAAGCAAGCCTGTAAAGGAAATCTGCACTACAATTAAAATCTTACTGCCACCCCGGGCAAAAGGGCCATCTGAAAAAAGTGTAAAATCCACAAAGGTAGGACAGGATATGGAGAACAGGGAGCCTTGTTATGCTGATTGGCAGGATGTAAATTGCCAACAGCGACCCTGGAGAAGTGTATGGTGTTTCCTGAAACACGTAAGAAATAAAGCAACACAGCCTATGGCAATTGCACTTATGGTCCTATTGCTTAGGGAAATTAAAATTAAAAACAGATAGCCACCCCAAAGTTTGGGATGGCTGTGTTCCCAAGAAGCTCGTCTACAGTACCAGGTAAATATCCCAGAAAGCAAAAAATGGATAAAGAAGTTGTGGCACGTACATGCAATGCAATATCACTCAGCAATGAAATCTGTGTCATCAGGCCCGTAGCGGCATAGTGAGTGGATGCAGGTACGGTGATTCTACGTGAACTACGTCACACAGAAAAAGAAACATCATCAGATATCTCTAATACACGGAATGTAACTTGACTACACATGAACTGAATTACAAAACAGAACAGGGTCTCAAATTCAGAAAACCAACTAGTGCTTGCTTATGGGGAAAGGTTCCTTGGGGTGCTGCATAAAACCAGAGACTGAAATTAGCACAGATACCATTCCATAAGCCAAATATATAATAGAAAATACCTACTCCTTGCTCAACTAAATGGACTCAACACCACATATTGAACGCCTAGGAATATACCTGACTAGGAAGAATCTTAAAACCCATGGATTTATATGTCTCCGTATGAGAATCAAGCCTGTGTACAGCGGCATAAATGCAGCACTGAAAATCCGATAAATCCCATTATCAAAATAAATTTCAAAAACAAAACACAATGACAGTGAAATAGAGAGCAATTCTTAAATAATTCACTCAGGGCATGTGACGCAACCGGGATTTAACACATCTACACCCAGAGCTGGTTGAGACATAAGGCTGGACACTTCAGGCTGATAGAATTGGTGAGTTTCGGTGTGCAAGTCATACTTGAAGTCATACTGCATGGTACCTATTCCATGGGTCCCAACTCTCCAGGTTCAAGGGATTCTTCCTCCAGCTAAAACATGCATGGGAAACCCAGAGTATGCTCCACAGTGTGATTGGGAAACGATTTAAAGTTCATCTCAGTTTTCGTATCCTGGTCCTCGTGTTCACCATTCCAGATGCTTTACTAACACTCTCCCCGCTTGGAGCGTCAGTGCCTTTAACCTCCTCTTTGGCACAGCTTGCAATTTCTGTGCAAGATGAATAGGAATAGGGAGAACCAATGAGAGACTGGCTGTACGTGTCTGCACGGGCAAATGTAACGCTCATTTCCCACCAGGAAGAGGAATTAACCAAAGGCTCAGCATGCCCCGCTGGAAACAGATTAGGGCCTGAAGCAATCTGGCGGTTTTGTGCCCAGCTCACAAGAAAGCGAGTTGAAGAAAGGAGCTCAGGGGCACTGTAATTCACAAACCTGCAGAGTTATAAATGACAGCTATCCTCCAAAAATATATTGAAGTAAGGCTGCGAAGAGGACTTGAAAGCGGGGCAGAATTTCAGGAAAACGATTGCAGCGGGTAGACTGGAATTGCCCTGAAAGCATAGGAAAAGATGCAGAACGTCAAAAATGATGCACTTGGCCAAAAAGGGCGTATGCGTTTTTTCCTGAATATATTCAGGAAAAAACGCATACGCCCTTTTTGGCCAACCAACCAAGCCTGTAAAGGAAATCTGCACTACAATGAAGTCTCACTGACCCCCGGACAAAAGCGCCATCTGAAAAAATTGTAAAATCCAGAAAGGTAGGACAGGATATGGAGAACAGGGAGCCTTGTTATGCTGATTGGCAGGATGTAAATTGGGAACAGCCACCCTGGAGAAGTGTATGGTGTTTCCTGAAACACGTAAGAAATAAAGCAACACAGCCTATGGCACTTCCACTTATGGTCCTATAGCTTAGGGAAATTAAAATCAAAAACAGACAGCAACCCCAATGTTTGGGATGGCTGTGTTCACAAAAAACTCGTCTACAATACCAGGTACATATCCCAGAAAGCAAAAAATTGATAAAAAAGTTGTGACACGTACGTACAATGCAATATCACTCAGCAATGAAATCTGTGTCATCAGGCCCGTAGCGGCATAGTGAGTGGAAGCAGGTATGGTGACTCTACGTGAACTACATCACACAGAAAAAGAAACATCATAAGATATCACTAATACACGGACTGTAAACTTGACTACACATGAACTGAATTACAAAACAGAATAGGGTCTCAAATTTTGAAAACCAACTACTGCTTGCTTATGGGGAAATGTGAGTTGGGATGCTGCATAAAAACAGAGACTGAAATTAGCACAGATAACTTTCCATAAGCCAAATATGTAACAGACAAGACCTACTCCTTGCTCAACGAAATGGACTCAACACCACATATTCAACGCCTAGGAATATACCTGACTAGGAAGAATCTTAAAACCCATGGATTTATATGTCTCCGTAAGAGAATCAAGCGTGTGTACAGCGGAATAAACGCAGCAGTGAAAATCCGATAAATCCCATTATCAAAATAAATTTCAAAAACAAAACACAAAGACAGTGAAATAGAGAGCAATTCTTAAATAATTCACTCAGGGCATGTGATGCAACCGGGATTTAACACATCTACACCCAGAGCTTGTTGAGACATAAGGCTGGACACTTCAGGCTGATAGCATTGGTGAGTTTCGGTGAGCAAATGCAGACCATTTGAAGTCATACTGCATGGTATCCATTCCATGGGTTTCAACACTCCAGGGTCAAGGGAATCTTCCTCCAGCTAAAACATGCATGGGAAACACAGAGTATGGTCCACTGTGTGATTGGGAAACGATTTAAAATGCATCTCAGATTTCGTATCCTGGTCCTCGGGTTCACCATTCCAGATGCTTTACTAACACTCTCCCTGCTTGGAGAGTCAGTGCCTTTAACCTCCTGTTTGGCAAAGTTTGCAATTCCTGCGCAAGATGAACAGGAATAGGGAGAACCCATGAGAGACTAGCTGTAGGTGTCTGCACGGGCAAATGTAACGCTCATTGCCCACCAGGAAGAGGAATTAAAAAAAGGCTCATTGTGCCTTCCTGGAAACAGAATAGGGCCTGAAGCAATCCTGCGGTTTTGTGCCCAGCTCACAAGAAAGCAAGTTGCAGAAAGGAGCTCAGGGGCAGTGTAATTCACAAATCTGCAGAGTTATAAATGACAGCTATCCTCCAAAAATATCTTGAAGTAAGCCTGCGAAGGGGACTTGAAAGCGGGGCAGAATTTCAGGAAAACGATTGCCGGGGGTAGACTGGAATTGCCCTGAAAGCATAGGAGAAGAGGCAGAACATCGACAATGATGCACTTGGCCAAAAAGGGCATATGCGTTTTTTCCTGAATATATTCAGGAAAAAACGCATACGCCCCTTTTGGCCAACCAAGCAAGCCTGTAAAGGAAATCTGCACTACAATTAAAATCTTACTGCCCCCACGGGCAAAAGGGCCATCTGAAAAAAGTGTAAAATCCACAAAGGTAGGACAGGATATGGAGAACAGGGAGCCTTGTTATGCTGATTGGCAGGATGTAAATTGCCAACAGCGACCCTGGAGAAGTGTATGGTGTTTCCTGAAACACGTAAGAAATAAAGCAACACAGCCTATGGCAATTGCACTTATGGTCCTATTGCTTAGGGAAATTAAAATCAAAAACAGATAGCCACCCCAAAGTTTGGGATGGCTGTGTTCCCAAGAAGCTCGTCTACAGTACCAGGTAAATATCCCAGAAAGCAAAAAATGGATAAAGAAATTGTGGCACGTACGTGCAATGCAATATCACTCTGCAATGAAATCTGTGTCATCAGGCCCGTAGCGGCATAGTGAGTGGATGCAGGTACGGTGATTCTACGTGAACTACGTCACACAGAAAAAGAAACATCATCAGATATCTCTAATACACGGAATGTAACTTGACTACACATGAACTGAATTACAAAACAGAACAGGGTCTCAAATTCAGAAAACCAACTAGTGCTTGCTTATGGGGAAAGGTGCCTTGGGGTGCTGCATAAAACCAGAGACTGAAATTAGCACAGATACCATTCCATAAGCCAAATATATAATAGAAAATACCTACTCCTTGCTCAACTAAATGGACTCAACACCACATATTGAACGCCTAGGAATATACCTGACTAGGAGGAATCTTAAAACCCATGGATTTATATGTCTCCGTAAGAGAATCAAGCCTGTGTACAGCGGCATAAATGCAGCACTGAAAATCCGATAAATCCCATTATCAAAATAAATTTCAAAAACAAAACACAATGACAGTGAAATAGAGAGCAATTCTTAAATAATTCACTCAGGGCATGTGACGCAACCGGGATTTAACACATCTACACCCAGAGCTGGTTGAGACATAAGGCTGGACACTTCAGGCTGATAGAATTGGTGAGTTTCGGTGTGCAAGTCATACTTGAAGTCATACTGCATGGTACCTATTCCATGGGTCCCAACTCTCCAGGTTCAAGGGATTCTTCCTCCAGCTAAAACATGCATGGGAAACCCAGAGTATGGTCCACCGTGTGATTGGGAAACGATTTAAAGTGCATCTCAGTTTTCGTATCCTGGTCCTCGTGTTCACCATTCCTGATGCTTTACTAACACTCTCCCCGCTTGGAGCGTCAGTGCCTTTAACCTCCTCTTTGGCACAGCTTGCAATTTCTGTGCAAGATGAACAGGAATAGGGAGAACCAATGAGAGACTAGCTGTAGGTGTCTGCACGGGCAAATGTAATGCTCATTTCCCACCAGGAAGAGGAATTAACCAAAGGCTCAGCAGGCCCCGCTGGAAACAGATTAGGGCCTGAAGCAATCTGGCGGTTTTGTGCCCAGCTCACAAGAAAGCGAGTTGAAGAAAGGAGCTCAGGGGCACTGTAATTCACAAACCTGCAGAGTTATAAATGACAGCTATCCTCCAAAAATATATTGAAGTAAGCCTGCGAAGAGGATTTGAAAGCGGGGCAGAATTTCAGGAAAACGATTGCAGCGGGTAGACTGGAATTGCCCTGAAAGCATAGGAAAAGATGCAGAACGTCAAAAATGATGCACTTGGCCAAAAAGGGCGTATGCGTTTTTTCCTGAATATATTCAGGAAAAAACGCATACGCACTTTTTGGCCAACCAAGCAAGCCTGTAAAGGAAATCTGCACTACAATGAAATCTCACTGCCCCCCCGGGCAAAAGGGCCATCTGAAAAAAGTGTAAAATTCAGAAAGGTAGGACAGGATATGGAGAACAGGGAGCCTTGTTATGCTGATTGGCAGGATGTAAATTGCCAACAGCCACCCTGGAGAAGTGTATGGTGTTTCCTGAAACACGTAAGAAACAAAGCAACACAGCCTATGGCACTTCCACTTATGGTCCTTTTGCTTAGGGAAATTATAAATCAAAAACAGAGAGCCACCCCAAAGTTTGGGAAGGCTGTGTTCCCAAGAAGCTCGTCTACAGTACAAGGTAAATATCCCAGAAAGCAAAAAATGGATAAAGAAGTTGTGGCACGTACGTGCAATGCAATATCACTCAGCAATGAAATCTGTGTCATCAGGCCCGTAGCGGCATAGTGAGTGGATGCAGGTACGGTGATTCTACGTGAACTACATCACACAGAAAAAGAAACATCATAAGATATCACTAATATACGGACTGTAAACTTGACTACACATGAAGTGAATTACAAAACAGAACAGGGTCTCAAATTTTGAAAACCAAGTACTGCTTGCTTATGGGGAAGGGTGCGTTGGGGTGCTACATAAAACCAGAGACTGAAATTAGCACAGATAACTTTCCATAAGCCAAATATGTAATAGACAAGACCTACTCCTTGCTCAACGAAATGGACTCAACACCACATATTCAACGCCTAGGAATATACCTGACTAGGAAGAATCTTAAAACCCATAGATTTATATGTCTCCATAAGAGAATCAAGCATGTGTACAGTGACCGAAACGCAGCAGTTAAAATCCGATAAATCTCATTATCAAAATATATTTCATAAACAAAACACAAAGACAGTGAAATAGAGAGCAATTCTTAAATAATTCACTCAGGGCATGTGATGCAACCGGGATTTACCACATCTACACCCAGAGCTGGTTGAGACATAAGGCTGGACACTTCAGGCTGATAGCATTGGTGAGTTTCGGTGAGCAAATGCAGACCCTTTGAAGGCATACTGCATGTACCTATTCCATGGGTCCCAACTCTCCAGGTTCAAGGGATTCTTCCTCCAGCTAACACATGCATGGGAAACCCACAGTATGGTCCACCGTGTGATTGGGAAACGATTTAAAATGCATCTCAGTTTTCGTATCCTGGTTCTCGGGTTCACCATTTCAGATGCTTTACTAACACTCTCCCCGCTTGGAGAGTCAGTGCCTTTAACCTCCTGTTTGACAAAGTATGCAATTTCTGCGCAAGATGAACAGGAATAGGGAGAACCAATGAGAGACTAGCTGTAGGTGTCTGCACGGGCAAATGTAACGCTCATTGCCCACCAGGAAGAGGAATTAAACAAAGGCTCAGCGTGTCCTGCTGGAAACAAATTAGGGCCTGAAGCAATCCTGCTGTTTTGTGCCCAGCTCACAAGAAAGCGAGTTGAAGAAAGGATCTCAGGGGCACTGTAATTCACAAACCTGCAGAGTTATAAATGACAGCTATCCTCCAAAAATATACTGAAGTAAGCCTGCGAAGGGGACTTGAAAGTGGGGCAGAATTTCAGGAAAACGATTGCCGGGGGTAGACTGGAATTGCCCTGAAAGCATAGGAATAGAGGCACAACGTCGACATCGATGCACTTGGCCATAAAGGGCGTATGCATTTTTTCCTGAATATATTCAGGAAAAAACGCATACGCCCTTTTTGGCCAACCAAGCAAGCCTGTAAAGGAAATCTGCACTACAATGAAGTCTCACTGCCCCCCGGGCAAAAGGGCCATCTGAAAAAAGTGTAAAATCCAGAAAGGTAGGACAGGATATGGAGAACAGGGAGCCTTGTTATGCTGATTGGCAGGATGTAAATTGCCAGCACCCACCCTGGAGAAGTGTATGGTGTTTCCTAAAACACGTAAGAAACAAAGCAACACAGCCTATGGCACTTCCACTTATGGTCCTATAGCTTACGGAAATTAAAATCAAAAACAGACGTCCACCCCAATATTTGGGACGGCTGTGTTCACAAGAATCTCGTCTACAGTACCAGGTAAATATCCCAGAAAGCAAAAAATGGATAAAGAAGTTGTGGCACGTACGTACAATGCAATATCACTCAGCAATGAAATCTGTGTCATCAGGCCCGTAGCGGCATAGTGAGTGGATGCAGGTACAGCGATTGTACGTGAACTACTTCACACAGAAAAAGTAACATGCTAAGATATCACTAATACACGGAATGTAAACTTGATTACACATGAACTGAATTAGAAAACAGAACAGGGTCTCAAATTTAGAAATCCAACTAGTGCTTGCTTATGGGGAAAGGTGCGTTGGGGTGCTGCATAAAACCAGAGACTGAAATTAGCACAGATAACTTTCCATAAGCCAAATATGTAATAGACAAAACCTACTCCTTGCTCAACGAAATGGACCCAACACCACATATTCAACGCCTAGGAATATACCTGACTAGGAAGAATCTTAAAACCCATGGATATATATGTCTCCGTAAGAGAATCAAGCATGTGTACAGCGGCATAAACGCAGCAGTGAAAATCCGATAAATCCCATTATCAAAATAAATTTCAAAAACAAAACACAAAGACAGTGAAATAGAGAGCAATTCTTAAATAATTCACTCAGGGCATGTGATGCAACCGGGATTGACCACATCTACACCCAGAGCTGCTTGAGACATAAGGCTGGACACTTCAGGCTGATAGCACTGGTGAGTTTCGGTGAGCAAATGCAGACCCTTTGAAATCATACTGCACGGTACCTATTCCATGGGTCCCAACTCTCCAGGTTCAAGGGATTCTTCCTCCAGCTAAAACATGCATGGGAAACCCACAGTATGGTCCACCGTGTGATTGGGAAACGATTTAAAATGCATCTCAGTTTTCGTATCCTGGTCCTCGGGTTCACCATTCCAGATGCTTTACTAACACTCTCCCCGCTTGGAGAGTCAGTGCCTTTAACCTCCTCTTTGGCACAGCTTGCAATTTCTGTGCAAGATGAACAGGAATAGGGAGAACCAATGAGAGACTAGCTATAGGTGTCTGCACGGGCAAATGTAACGCTCATTTCCCACCAGGAAGAGGAATTAACCAAAGGCTCAGTGTGCCCTGCCGGAAACAGATTAGGGCCTGAAGCAATCCTGCGGTTTTGTGCCCAGCTCACAAGAAAGCGAGTTGAAGCTCAGGGGCACTGTAATTCACAAACCTGCAGAGTTATAAATGACAGCTATTCTCCAAAAATATATTGAAGTAAGCCTGCGAAGGGGACTTGAAAGCGGGGCAGAATTTCAGGAAAACTGCGGCGAGCCGCTTCTGACCAGCAGAAAGACGAGTCACCACATGCTAGATTCTTCTCGTATCACACTTTATTGGAGTACAGCTTGGTTTCAGACAGATGGAGGGAAGACCCCGAGCTTTGTTCACACTGGCTTTTTATAATGCACTAGAACCTGTGGCAACCTGTGGTTGGCTGGTTAACTCAACCTGTGGTTGGCTGGCTAACTCAACCTGTGGTTGGCTGGTTAACTCAACAAGATATGTGCTGTTCACAATTTATTGGTTGCAATTCTGATCCTTCATTAGCATATTGGCTCGTCGTGGCCCATGTGTGGCACATACCCTGGCACATAGCCTTGCACATAGCCTTGGGGCTACTCCCTGATAAGCGTTATCTGCGACATGGCAGAACAGCGGCTTCCCATGGCAGAACACCGGCTTCCCACATCTCCCCCTTTTTGTTTTCTTAGACCCAGGAGCTGAACTCGAACAATGCCCGCACAAACGCTCACCCCATGGGATGCTCGCTGAGCAAGAGCTGGTTCGAGAAGCTGGCTCATCACCCTCCCCGTCGTGCAATGTCCACACGGACCGCGGAGTGCAGGGGCTGATGTTGCCTCGTGATTCCCATCAAAAGTGCAATGGTCATAAACCTTTTTGTGCAAGGGCAATCACTACGGGTCGTTCAAGATGGAGAGCCAGGCGCCAGGGGAGTCGCCTTTACTAATGGCCACCAATGCCTGCGTGAACAACATCTTATCTCGCTTTGTCCGAGTTCGTAAACGACATATCAACCACAGGCACACCACAAGTCCCGCCATGCAACACACTGCAAACATCCCTACACCGACCCACTCCTTAAAGAAGGTAAAGGCAGAGGACAGCCAGGTAGTAAAGTCCCCAAGCGTAACGGGGTAAAAATTGGAGGCGTATTGACAATGGCAGCACAGTAAGGAGCAATCCTGGTCCGGTTAGACTCAGTGCAATTTTTTGTATTGTTCGGTAGGGGGACCACGCCCTCATGTTTCAAAAGTAAGGTGGTAACATTCACTGCATTCTGGCTAGAGTTCCCTGTACCAGAGCCAGAATGTTGACCCTGTGATATTTTGGTCAAGGCTTCATTTAGCATAGACAGAGGAACCTGATTTCCCGTAAGTGGGTTATTCTAGGCAGTCAAGGTTTTTCGAACTAAATGAATGCAGTCCACAGAGGCATTCCAACTAAAACAAAGGGTATTATTTAAAACAAAATTTGTAGCATTATATGGCACCCATTTATCGTCTAACGATACAGTGCAGGCTGTATTCATCTCACAACTGGTGGAATAAAATATTGGAAGCACTCTGCTATGGGAATGGACCGGTAGAGGAACTGGCCAGGACCGGCTAATTCCCCAAAACATCTTGTCCTCCGCCTTGAGTAGGGAAAGGCCCATCAACACCATCCAGCTCAGCATCATCCCTTGAGCGCCCTGCATCGCCCTTGGGATCCTCTTCCACGACTCTTGTTAATCTTGTTGGGACCCAAATTGGATCTTGATCCTGCGGAAAAACACAAAGAGATCCCCTGGATCGCACAACAACGCGATCCGGGCCCTTCCATTGATTAGACAACACATCTTTCCACATCACTCTGCCGTAATCCTGTTGTTCACGTATCATATGGCGTTCAGCAGAAGTTTCTTTCTCATCATGTAAATTCAAAAAATTAATAGTAAATAAGGCAAGCGACAATTTCTGCTTCGGGGTGCAATTCTCCGCTATTCCCCCTTTTTGTTTTAAAAGCAATTCTTTAAGTGTGCGATGAGTTCGCTCTATTATACCTTGGCCTTGTGGATTGTAAGGCAGGCCCGTAACATGTTCTATTTGCATTTTTTCTTGGAACTATAAGCTGGGCCGTTATCTGTCTTTAGTGTAGCAGGCTTGCCCCAGGCTGCCCAGGCTTCAAGGCAATGAGTAATAACATGTTGAACCCGTTCTCCAGAGAGAGGGGTAGCATGTACCACCCCGGAATAGGTATCCACAGACACATGAACATACTGGAGCTTCCCAAAGGAGGGAACATGAGTGACATCCATCTGCCACAGCTCGTTTGGGGACAAACCTCTGGGATTCACACCAGTCTTTTGGGCCGGCAAAAATTGGGCACAAGTGGAACAAGACTTAACAACATGTCTGGCCTCGGCTCTAGTAATGAAGAACTTCTTTCTCAACACTGCAGATGATACATGATATAGCTCATGAAATTCTTGTGCTTGCTGCTTTTGATCCAAGGATAAGAAAACACGCGTTGCCATATCAACTTGTTCATTGGCTTTTGCCATTGGACCAGGCAACAGGGAATGAGCCCGTATATGGGTAACATAAAAGGGGTGTTGGCGGCGCAATATCTGAAACCTTATCCCGGCCAACAAGGATGCCACTGTGCTGGATGATCGAATATGGGGGGTCACTTCGAGATGTTTCACTGCATTAACCACATACAATGAATCAGAGATCAAATTAAAAGGTTCTTGAAAGCGTTGAAAAACTTCCAAAACCACATGACATTCCACCACTTGAGGAGCATCAGGTCGATAGTCTATAACGACAGGATGCTGACCCTGAACCATATAAGCCCCTTTTCCGGATTTTGATCCATCCGTATAAATAGTCAGGGCATCATTTAGTGGTCGCTCTACAGTGACCCTTGGAAAAATGACAGGTTGCTGGATAATGAATTTCAAAATTTCACTCTTGGGCAAATGGTTATCAATAATTCCAGAAAAGGTGTACATAAGTATAGACCACTCAGAGGTAGTGGCAGTTAATATTTCTATTTGATCTTTAGTATAGGGAACTACAAGTTTTTCCGGCAACATTGCAAAGGCGGAAACACATTGTTTAATACCCAAGAAGGCAACCTCAGCAACCATAGATGGATAGTGAGACAGCGTCTTCATCCCCAGAGACTTGGTATGAATCCAAAGCAAAGGCCCATCTTGCCAAAGAACACCTGTTGGAAATCCTAAGGTTGGAAGAACACACATCCAAATAGGCAAGGCATTGTTATAACGCTGTAATTGTGCTTTCATAAGAGCCTGTTCCACCTTCTGAAGAGCTGTTTGGGCCTCGGGGGTCATCTGACGCGGGGAATTAAGATCAGGATGACCTTCCAATACAGCAAACAAAGGCTGTAATTCAAAGCGAGTCAGACTCAAATATGGTCGAAGCCAATTAATATCCCCAAGCAATTTCTGAAAATCATTCAAAGTTGTTAAATGATTAGTTCTAATTTCAATTTTCTGAGGTATTATTGTGGTCTTATTTATAACGGCTCCCAAAAAACTAATAGAATCTCCCTTTTGAATTTTTTCAGGGGCCAAATATAAACCTCTATTCTCTAAACTCACAGATAAATCTCCCAAGACCTGCTCAAGCAGTGTCATGCTAGGGGCTGACAGCAAAACATCATCCATGTAATGAATGATTTTAACATCCGGGAACTTCTCCCGTACTGGCTGTAAGGCAGTGTCAACATAAAGCTGGCACATGGTGGGGCTATTGGCCATACCCTGAGGAAGCACGACCCATTGATACCTTTTATCAGGTCTTTCATGATTAATTGAGGGTAATGTAAAGGCAAACCTCTCCTTGTCTTTCTTATTCAATGGGATAGAGAAAAAACAATCTTTTATATCAACAGCTATAACAGGCCACCCTTGCGGGATGGCTGTCAAGGCCGGTAGACCACGCTGTATGGGTCCCATAACTTGCATTTGTTGATTTATTGCTCTCAAATCATGGAGCAAGCGCCACTTCCCCGACTTCTTTTTAATAACAAAAATAGGAGTATTCCAGGGTGATTGAGAGGGTTCCAAGTGTCCCAATTGTAATTGTTCTTCCACAAGTTGTGACGCTGCTTCCAATTTCTCCTTAGACAACGGCCACTGAGGAATCCACACGGGCATCGTGGTCTTCCATGTAATAGGAATCATTAACTCAGTGACCCCTGAGAAAAACCCAACCCCCTGCGATTGGGGTTTCTCTGAGCTTCTATAGGAGTAGCAATACCTTGTAAATTTTTGCCTATCCCTCTGCCCGGTATAAAACCAGACCTAAGCAGCATTTGCTGTGCAGTCTCGGAATAATCATTAGTAAGTTTCAATTTCATCTGGCTTTGCACATCCCTTCCCCACAGATTAAGCGGCAATCCCTCAACCACAAAGGGTTGAAATTTCCCCTTCTGATCTTCAAAATGCCAAGTCAGTGTTTTTGAGCTAATTTGGGGTGCTTTGGCGTATCCTAAACCCTGTAAGGTCTGAGAGGAGGTCTGTAAAGGCCAGGATTTTGGCCAGTAGGTGGCAGTAATAATACTGCGATCAGCCCCGGTATCAACCAGACCGGAAAATACCTTTCCTTCTATAATTAAATCCAGCATAGCTTTCAGATCCGCCTCCTCCTTGGGATTCAACTCATCCTGAGACAAATAAAGCGCTTTAAATTCATCTAAAAGTGGATACAATCCTGGCGTTGCATCCGATTTTTCTGTTTGTTTTTCTCTCTTTTTCCTAGCATTCTTAGGCCTATCTACTGTAGTCCCTATATTTTCACTTTCCTAAACAAACAACTTACTAAAGTGAAAAAAACATACCTGAACTACTCACCGACGGTCCACTCCGTGTGTCGAGTTCTGAATCGGTCCCCCATGCGGGGTGCGAAGTTCCTGGGTTTCGGCACCACTTGCGGCGAGCCGCTTCTGACCAGCAGAAAGACGAGTCATCACACGCTAGATTCTTCTCGTATCACACTTTATTGGAGTACAGCTTGGTTTCAGACAGATGGAGGGAAGACCCCGAGCTTTGTTCACACTGGCTTTTTATAATGCACTAGAACCTGTGGCAACCTGTGGTTGGCTGGTTAACTCAACCTGTGGTTGGCTGGCTAACTCAACCTGTGGTTGGCTGGTTAACTCAACAAGATATGTGCTGTTCACAATTTATTGGTTGCAATTCTGATCCTTCATTAGCATATTGGCTCGTCGTGGCCCATGTGTGGCACATACCCTGGCACATAGCCTTGCACATAGCCTTGGGGCTACTCCCTGATAAGCGTTATCTGCGACATGGCAGAACAACGGCTTCCCATGGCAGAACACCGGCTTCCCACAGAAAACGAATGCAGGGGGTAGACTGGAATTGCCCTGAAAGCATAGGAAAACAGGCAGAACGTCGACAATGAAGCACTTGGCCAAAAAAGGCATAGGCGTTTTTTCCTGAATATATTCAGAAAAAAACGCCTACGCCCTTTTTGGCCAACCAAGCAAGCCTGTAAAGGAAATCTGCACTACAATGAAGTCTCACTGCCCCCCGGGCAAAAGGGCCATCTGAAAAAAGTGTAAAATCCAGAAAGGTAGGACAGGATATGGAGAACAGGGAGCCTTGTTATGCTGATTGGCAGGATGTAAATTGCCAGCAGCCACCCTGGAGAAGTGTATGGTGTTTCCTGAAACACATAAGAAACAAAGCAACACAGCCTATGGCACTTCCACTTATGGTCCTATAGCCTACGGAAATTAAAATCAAAAACAGACAGCCACCCCAATATTTGGGACGGCTGTGTTCACAAGAAGCTCGTCTACAGTATCAGGTAAATATCCCAGAAAGCAAAAAATGGATAAAGAAGTTGTGGCACGTACGTGCAATGCAATATCACTCAGCAATGAAATCTGTGTCATCAGGCCCGTAGCGGCATAGTGAGTGGATGCAGGTACGGTGATTCTACGTGAGCTACGTCACACCGAAAAAGAAACATCATAAGTTATCACTAATACACGGAATGAAAACTTGACTACACATGAACTGAATTACAAAACAGAACAGGGTCGCAAATTTTGAAAAACAACTAGTGCTTGCTTATGGCGAAAGGTGCCTTGGGGTGCTGCATAAAACCAGAGACTGAAATTAGCACAGATAACATTCCATAAGCCAAATATGTAATAGACAAGACCTACTCCTTGCTCAACGAAATGGACTCAACACCACATATTCAACGCCTAGGAATATACCTGACTAGGAAGAATCTTAAAACCCATGGATTTATATGTCTAGTTAAGAGAATCAAGCGTGTGTACAGCGGCATAAACGCAGCAGTGAAAATCCGATAAATCCCATTATCAAAATAAATTTCAAAAACAAAACACAAAGTCAGTGAAATAGAGAGCAATTCTCAAATAATTCACTCAAGGCATGTGATGGAACCGGGATTTAACACATCTACACCCAGAGCTGGTTGAGACATAAGGCTGCACACTTCAGGCTGATAGCATTGGTGAGTTTCAGTGAGCAAATGCAGACTCTTTGAAGTCATACTGCATGGAACCTATTCCATGGGTCCCAATTCTCCAGGTTCAAGGGATTCTTCCTCCAGCTAAAACATGCATGGGAAACCCAGAGTATCGTCCACCGTGTGATTGGGAAACGATTTAAAATGCATCTCAGTTTTCGTATCCTGGTCCTCGGGTTCACCATTCCAGATGCTTTACTAACACTCTGCCCACTTGGAGAGTCAGTGCCTTTAACCTCCTCTTTGGCACAGCTTGCAATTTCTGTGCAAGATGAACAGGAATAGGGAGAACCAATGAGAGACTAGCTGTAGGTGTCTGCACGGGCAAATGTAACGCTCATTGCCCACCACGAAGAGGAATTAAGCAAAGGCTCAGTGTGCCCTGCTGGAAACAGATAAGGGCCTGAAGCAATCCTGCGGTTTTGTGCCCAGCTCACAAGAAAGCGAGTTGAAGAAAGGAGCTCAGGGCCACTCTAATTCACAAACCTGCAGAGTTATAAATGACAGCTATCCTCCAAAAATATATTGAAGTAAGCTTGCGAAGGGGACTTGAAAGCGGGGCAGAATTTCAGGAAAACGATTGCAGGGGGTAGACTGGAACTGCCCTGAAAGCATATGAAAAGAGGCACAACATCGACAATGATGCACTTGGCCCAAAAGGGCGTATACGTTTTGTCCTGAATATATTCAGGAAAAAACGCATACGCCCTTTTTGGCCAACCAAGCAAGCCTATAAAGGAAATCTGCACTACAATGAAATCTCACTGCCCCCCGTGCAAAAGGGCCATCTGAAAAAAGTGTAAAATCCAGAAAGGAAGGACAGGATATGGAGAACAGGGAGCCTTGTTATGCTGATTGGCAGGATGTATATTGTGAACAGCCACCCTGGAAAAGTGTATGGTGTTTCCTGAAACACGTAAGAAATAAAGCAACACAGCCTATGGCAATTGCACTTATGGTCCTATTGCTTAGGGAAATTAAAATCAAAAACAGAGAGCCACCCCAAAGTTTGGGACGGCTGTATTCCCAAGAAGCTCGTCTACAGTACCAGGTAAATATCCCAGAAAGCAAAAAATGGATAAAGAAGTTGTGGCACGTACGTGCAAAGCAATATCACTGAGCAATGAAATCTGTGTCATTAGGCCCGTAGCCGCATAGTGAGTGGATGCAGGTATGGTGATTCTACGTGAACTACGTCACACAGAAAAAGAAACATGATAAGATATCACTAATGCACGGAATGTAAACTTGACTACACATGAACTGAATTACAAAACAGAACTGGGTCGCAAATTTAGAAAACCAACTAGTGCTTGCTTATGGGGAAAGGTGCCTTGGGGTGCTGCATAAAACCAGAGACTGAAATTAGCACAGATAACATTCCAGAAGCCAAGTATGTAATAGACAAGACCTACTCCTTGCTCAACGAAATGGACTCAACACCACATATTCAACGCCTAGGAATATACCTGACTAGGAAGAATCTTAAAACCCATGGATTTATATGTCTCCGTAAGAGAATCAAGCGTGTGTACAGCGTCATATACGCAACAGTGAAAATCCGATAAATCCCATTATCAAAATAAATTTCGAAAACAAAACACAAACACAGTGAAATAGAGAGCAATTCTTAAATAATTCACTCAGGGCATGTGATGCAACCGGGATTGACCACATGTACACCCAGAGCTGGTTGAGACATAAGGCTGGACACTTCAGGCTGATAGCATTGGTGAGTTTCGGTGAGCAAATGCGGACCCTTTGAAATCATACTGCATGGTACCTATTCCATGGGTCCCAACTCACCAGGTTCAAGGGATTCTGCCTCCAGCTAAGACATGCATGGGAAACCCACAGTATGGTCTACCGTGTGATTGGTAAACGATTTAAAATGCATCTCAGTTTTCGTATCCTGGTCCTCGGGTTCACCATTCCAGATGCTTTACTAACACTCTCCCCGCTTGGAGAGTCAGTTCCTTTAACCTCCTGTTTGGCACAGCTTGCAATTTCTGTGCAAGATGAACAGGAATAGGGAGAACGAATGAGAGACTAGCTATAGGTGTCTGCACGGGCATATGTAATGCTCATTTCCCACCAGGAAGAGGAATTAACCAAAGGCTCAGCATGCCCTGCCAGAAACAGATTAGGGCCTGAAGCAATCCTGGGGTTTTGTGCCCAGCTCACAAGAAAGCGAGTGAAGAAAGGAGCTCAGGGGCACTGTAATTCACAAACCTGCAGAGTTATAAATGACAGCTATCCTCCAAAAATATATTGAAGTATGCCTGCGAAGGGGACTTGAAAGCGGGGCAGAATTTCAGGAAAACGATTGCAAGGGTAGACTGGAATTGCCCTGAAAGCATAGGAAAAGAGGCAGAACGTCGACAATGATGCACTTGGTCAAAAAGGCATATGCGTTTTTTCCTGAATATATTCAGGAAAAAACGCATACGCTCTTTTTGGCCAACCAAGCAAGCCTGTAAAGGAAATCTGCACTACAATGAAGTCTCACTGCCCCCCGGGCAAAAGGGCCATCTGAAAAAAGTGTAAAATCCAGAAAGGTAGGACAGGATATGGAGAACAGGGAGCCTCGTTGTGCTGATTGGCAGGATGTACATTGCAAGCAGCCACCCTGGAGAAGTGTATGGTGTTTCCTGAAACACGTAAGAAGCAAAGCAACACAGCCTATGGCACTTCCACTTATGGTCCTATAGCTTACGGAAATGAAAATCAAAAACAGACACCCACCCCAATATTTGGGATGGCTGTGTTCACAAGAAGCTCGTCGACAGTATCAGGTAAATATCCCAGAAAGCAAAAAATGTATAAAGAAGTGTGGCACGTACGTACAATGCAATATCACTCAGCAATGAAATCTGTGTCATCAGGCCCGTAGCGGCATAGTGAGTGGATGCAGGTACGGTGATTCTACATGAACTACGTCACACAGAAAAAGAAACATCATAAGATATCACTAATACACGGAATGTAAACTTGACTACACATGAACTGAATTACAAAACAGAACAGGGTCGCAAATTTAGAAAACCAACTAGTGATTGCTTATGGGGAAAGGTGCGTTGGGGTGCTGCATAAAACCAGAGACTGAAATTAGCACAGATAACTTTCCATAAGCCAAATATGTAATAGACAAGACCTATTCCTTGCTCAACGAAATGGACCCAACACCACATATTCAACGCCTAGGAATATACCTGACTAGGAAGAAACTTAAAACCCATGGATATATATATCTCAGTAAGAGAATCAAGCGTGTGTACAGCAGCATAAACGCAGCAGTGAAAATCCGATAAATCCCATTATCAAAATAAATTTCGAAAACAAAACACAAAGACAGTGAAATAGAGAGCAATTCTTAAATAATTCACTCAGGGCATGTGATGCAACCGGGATTGACCACATCTACACCCAGAGCTGGTTGAGACATAAGGCTGGACACTTCAGCCTGATAGCATTGGTGAGTTTCGGTGAGCAAATGCAGACCCTTTGAAGTCATACTGCATGGTACCCATTCCATGGGTCCCAACTCTCCAGGTTCAAGGGATTCTTCCTCCAGCTAAAACATGCATGGGAAACCCAGAGTATCGTCCACCGTGTGATTGGGAAACGATTTAAAATGCATCTCAGTTTTCGTATCCTGTTCCTCGGGTTCACCATTCCAGATGCTTTACTAACACTCTCCCTGCTTGGAGATTCAGTGCCTTTAACCTCCTCTTTGGCACAGCTTGCAATTTCTGTGCAAGATGAACAGGAATACGGAGAACCAATGAGAGACAAGCTGTAGGTGTCTGCACGTGCAAATGTAACGCTCATTGCCCACCAGGAAGAGGAATTAAACAAAGGCTCAGTGTGCTCTGCTTGAAACAGGTTAGGGCCTGAAGCAATCCTGCGGTTTTGTGCCCAGCTCACAAGAAAGCGAGTTGAAGAAAGGAGCTCAGGGCCACTCTAATTCACAAACCTGCAGAGTTATAAATGACAGCTATCCTCCAAAAATATATTGAAGTAAGCCTGCAAAGGGGACTTGAAAGCGGGGCAGAATTTCAGGAAAACGATTGAAGGGTTAAACTGTAATTGCACTTAAAGTATAGGAAAAGAGGCAGAACGTCGATAATGATGCACTTGTCCAAAAAGTGCGGATGCTTTTTTCCCTAAATATATTCAGGAAAAAACGCATACACACTTTTTGGCCAACCAAGCAACCTTGTAAATAAATCTGCACTACAATGAAGTCTCAGTGCCCCCCAGGGCAAAAGGGCCATTGAAAAAAATTGTAAAATCCAGAAACGGAGGACAGGCAATGGAGAACAGGGATCCTTATTATTCTGATGCATATGATGTAAATTGCCGACAGCCATTCTGGAGAAGTGTTATGTGTTTCCTGAAACACATAAGAAACAAAGCAACACAGCCTATGGCACTTCCACTTATGGACCTACAGCTTAGGGAAATTAAAATCAAAAACACCCAGCCACCTCAAAGTTTGGGACCTCTCTGTTCACAAGACCCTCGTTTACAGTACCAGGTAAATATCTCAGAGAGCAAACAATGGATAAAGAAGTTGTGGTACGTACGTACAATGGAATATCACTCAGCAATGAAATCTGTGTCATCAGGCCCGTAGCGGCATAGTGAGTAGATTCAGGTATGGTGATTCTACGTGAAATAAGTCACACATAAAAAGAAACATCATAAAATATCACTAATACACAGTATGTAAACTTGACTACACATGAACTGAATTACAAAACAGAACAGTCTCAAAATTAGAAAACCAACTTGTGCTTGCTTATGGAGAAAGGTGCATTGGAGTGCTGCATAAAACCAGAGACTGCAATTAGCACAGATACCGTTCCATAAGCCAAATATGTAATAGACAAGACCTACTCCTTGCTCAACGAAATGGACTCAACACCACATATTCAACGCCTAGGAATATACCTGACTAGGAAGAATCTTAAAACCCATGGATTTATATGTCTCCGTAAGAGAATCAAGAGTGTTTACAGCGGCATTAACGCAGCCGTGAAAATCCGATAAATCCCAGTGTCAAAAAAAAATTTCAAAAACAAAACACAATGACAGTGAAATAGAGAGCAATTCTTAAATAACTCACACAGGGCATGTTATGCAACCTGGTTTACCACATCTACACCCAGAGCTGGGTGAGAGATAAGGCTGGACCCTTTGGGCTGATAGCATTGGTGAGGTTCAGTGAGCAAATGCAGACCTTTTGATGTCATACTGCCTGGTACCCATTCCATGGTTCCCAACTCTCCAGGTTCAAGGGATTCTTCCTTCAGCTAAAATTTGCATGGGAAACCCAGAGTATGCTCCACCGTGTGACTGGGAAACCTTTTTACATGCATGTCTGTTTTCGTCCCCTGGTACTCAGGTTCACCATTCCAGACCCTTTTCTTACACTCTCCCCATTTGGAGAGTCAGTGCCTTTAACCTCCTGTTTGGCACTGTTTGCAATTTCTGCGCAAGATGAACAGGAATACGGAGAACCAATGGGAGACTATCTGTAGGTGTGTGCACGGGCAAATATTTTTTATAACATCTTTATTGGGGCATAATTGCTTTACAATGGTGTGTTAGTTTTTGCTTTATAACAAAGTGAATCAGCTATACATATACATATGCTCCCTGTGTCTTCCCTCTTGTGTCTCCCTCCCTCCCTCTCTCCCCCTTCCACCCCTCCAGTCTGTCCCAACGCCCCGAGCTAATATCCCTGTGCATTGCGGCTGCTTCCCCCTTGCTATCTACCTTACTACATTTGTTAGTGTGTATATGTCCATGACTCTCTCTCGCCCTGTCAAAACTCACCATTCCCCCTCCCCATATCCTCAATTCCGTTCTCCAGTAGGTCTGCGCCTCTATTCCTGTCTTATCCCTAGGTTCTTCATGACATTTTTTTCCTTTAAATTCCATATATATGTGTTAGCATACGCTATTTGTCTTTTTCTTTCTGACTTACTTCACTCTGTATGACAGACTCTAGGTCTATCCATCTCATTACAAATAACTCAGTTTCATTTCTTTTTAAGGCTGAGTAATATTCCATTGTGTATATGTGCCACATCTTCTTTATCCATTCGTCCGACGATGGGCGCTTAGGTTCTTTCCATCTCCGGGCTATTGTAAATAGAGCTGCAATGAACATTTTGGTACATGACTCTTTTTGAATTTTGGTTTTCTCAGGGTATATGCCCAGTATGCACGTGCAATTGTAACACTCATTTCCCAACAGGAAGAGGAATTAACCAAAGGCTCAGCATGCCGTGCTGGAACAAGATTAGGGCCTGAAGCAATCCTGCGGTTTTGTGGCCAGCTCACAAGAAAGCGAGTTCAGGAAAGGAGCTCAGGGGCACTGTCATTCACATACCTGCAGACTTATAAATGACAGACATCGTACAAAAATATATTGAATTAAGGCTGCGAAGAGGACTTGAAAGTGGGGCAGAATTGCTGGAATCCGATTTCAGGAGGTAGACGTGAATTGCTCTGAAAGCATAAGAGAAGTGGCAGAACCTCGTCAATGAAGCACTTGGCCAAAAAGGGCATATTCATTTTTTCCAGGACCATCATTAACGGGAGTAGGAGGCTCCCAGCATGCTCCAGTGGCCAACAGAGGGCCCACGTCGCCAAGGCGATGTGAGCTAGCCAGGCAGGAGTGACCTGACATCAGAGGGCCCACCTCACAGAATGGTAGGGAACCCAGCCAGGATCAGACTCTCCCCATAGGGCCCACATCACCAAGGTGATGGGAACCAGGCAGGAGTGTCCTCACACCCGTGGGGCCACATCATCAAAAGTTGAGGTACCCAGCACATGTGGCCTCAAACCAGAGGACCCACATCACCATGGGTTTCGGAGTGAGGCAGGCAGGATTAACCTCACAACACATGTCCCATTGTATACAAAATGTGTGGAAACCAGCAGTTGGATCTTCCTAGCAGGCGGCCCAGAGCACTGAGGCTGTGAGATCCAGGCCGGCATGAACTCACAACAGAGGGCCCTCATTGTGATTCTGTAAGCAACCCAGCCGTTGTGACCTCAGAGCAGAAGGCCCACATCCCCATGGGGAAGGGAAACAAGCAGGAGTGTCATCGCAAGAGTGGGCACACATGAAAAAATGTGGGGAGCCCAGCAATTAGTGCCTGATGCCAGAGGGCCCTCATCACCGAGGGGCGGTGGCTCCCAGCCAGCTCCGACTGCTACCAGAGGGGCGACGTCGCCAATGCGGAGTGCGACAACCAGGCAGGAGTGACCTCAGAGCAGAGGGTCAACCTCACAGAAGTGTGAAGAACCAAAGAGGATCAGATTCTCACCAGAGGGCCCACATCACCAAGGGAATGGGAACCAGGCAGGAGTGTCCTCACACTAGTGGGGCCACATCACCGAAAAGTGAGGGACCCAGCACACGTGGCCTCAAACCAGAGGACAGACATCACAAGGGAGCTGGGATTGAGGCAGGCAGGAGGAGCCTCAAAACAGAGGGACCATAGAATTAAAGAGGTGAAGAATCCCGCAGTTGGAACCTCCCAGCAGGCAGCCAGGAGCAGCGAGATTATGGGATCCAGGCCGGAGTGATCTCACACCAGAGGGCCGTCATCATGAAACTGTGAGCAACCTAGGCGTTGGGATCTCAGAGCAGAAGGCCCACATTCCCATGGGGTTGGGAACCTGTCAGAAGTGTACTCGCACCACAGGGCACACATCAGAGAATTTAGGGAACCCAGGAGTTAGGGCCTGACGCCAGAGGGCCCTCATTACCAAGGGGAGGAGACTCCAATCAGGCACCAACACCCAACTGAAGGCCCATGTCTCCAAGGTGACGTGTGACAGCCAGGTAGGAGTGACCTCACCGCAGAGGGCCTACCTCACAGAAGGGTGAGGAACACAGCCAGGATAAGACTCTCACCAGAGGGCCCACATCACCAAGGTGATCAGAACCAGGCAGGAGAGTCTTCACACCAGTGTGGCCACATCATAGAAAGGTGAGGAACCCAGCACATGTGGCCTAAACCAGAAGACCCACATCTCCAAGGGGCTCGGAATGAGGCAGGCAGGAGTAGCCTCACAACACAGGGCCCATAGAATAAAAAAGCTGAGGAATCCAGCAATGGGAACCTCCCAGCAGGCGGCCAAGAGCACCAAGTCTATGCGATTTAGGCCGCAGTAAACTCACAGCAGAGGGTCCACATCATGAAACTGCGAGCAACCCAGCCATTTGGACCTCAGAGCAGAAGGTCCACATCCCCAAGGTGTTGGGAGCATGGCAGGAGTGTCCTCGCACCACTTAGCACATATCAGAAAATGTGGGTCCCCAGCAGTTAGGGCCTGACGCCAGAGGGCCCTCATCACTGAGGGGAGGAGGCTCCCAGCATGTTCCAACTACCACAAGAGGGCACACGTTGCCAAGGCGGGGTGTGCCAGCCAGGCAGGAGTGACCTCACAGCAGACGGCCCACCTCAAAGAAGTGTGAGGAACCCAACCAGGATCAGACTCTCACCAGAGGGCCCATATCACCAAGGGGACGGGAACCAGGCACGAGTGTCCTCACACCAGTGGGGCCACATCACTAAAAGATGAGGAAACTGGCACATGTGGCCACAAACCAGAGGACCTACATCACCAAGGGGCTGGGAGTGACACAGGCAGGAGGAGCCTCCCAACACAGGGCCCAAAGAATAAAAAAGGTGAGGAACCCAGCAGTTGGAACTTCCCAGCAGGCGGCCCAGAGTACAGAGGCTATGGGATCTAGGAATGAGTGAACTAACACCAGAGAGCTAACATCAGGAAACTGTGAGCAACCCAGTCGTTGGAACCTCAGAGCAGAAGGCCCATATCGCCATGGGGATGGGAACATTTCACGAGTGTCCTGGCATCACTGGGCTCACATCAGAAAACCTGGGGAGCCCAGCAGTTAGAGCCTGACGCCAGAGGGACCTCATCACCGAGGATAGGAGTCTCCAAAAGGATCCAACTGCCACCAGAGGGCCGACGTCACCAAGGCAATGGGAGCAAGCCAGGCAGGAGTGACCTCAGAGCACAGGGCCCACCTCACAGAACGGTAAGGAACCCAGCCAGGATCAGACTCTCACCAGAGGGGCCACATAACCAAGGGGCTGGGAAACAGGCACGAGTGTCCTCACACCATTGGGGCCACATCATCGAAAGGTGAGGGACCCAGCACACGTGGCCTCACACCAGAGGACACACATCACAACGGAGCTGGGATTGAGGCAGGCAGGAGGAGCCTCAAAACAGAGGGCCCATAGAATAAAAAAGGTGAGGAATCCCGCAGTTGGAACCTCCCAGCAGGCGCCCAGGAGCAGCAAGCCTATGGGATCTAGGCCGGAATGAACGCACATCAGAGGGCCCTCATCATGAAACTGTGAGCACCCCAGCCGTTGGGACCTCAGAGCAGAAGGCCCAAATTCCCATGGGGTTGGGAACCTGACAGGAGTGTACTCGCACCACAGGTCGCACATCTGCAAATTTTGGGAGCCCAGGAGTTAGGGTCTGACGCAAGAGGGCCCTCATTACCGAGGGACGGAGACTCGCAGCAGACACCAACTCCCAACTGAGGGCCCACGTCACCAAGGTGATGTGTGCCAGCCAGGCAGGAGTGACCTCACCGCAGAGGGCCTACCTCACAGAAGGGTGAGGAACACAGCCAGGATAAGACTCTCACCAGAGGGCCCACATCACCAAGGGGATCGGAACCAGGCAGGAGGGTCCTCACACCAGTGTTGCCACATTATAGAAAGGTGAGGAACCCAGAACATGTGGCCTAAAACAGGGGACCCACATCTCCAAGGGGCTAGGAGTGAGGCAAGCAGGAGTATCCTCACAAAACAGAGCCCACAGAATAAAAGTTGTGAGGAATCCAGCAGTTGGAACCGGCCAGTAGGCCGCCCAGAGCACAGAGTCTATGGGATCCAGGCCACAGCGAACTCACAGCAGAGGTCCCACATCATGAAACTGTGAGCAACCCAGCGGATGGGACCTCAGAGAAGAAGGCCCACATCCCTATGGGGATGAGAACCTGACAGGAGTGTCCTCGGCCCACTTCCACGAATCAGAAAATGTGGGAACCCAGCAGTTAGGACCTGAGGCCAGAGGACCCTCATCACCGAGGGGAGGAGGCTCCCAGCAGGCTCCAACTGCCACCATAAGGCCGATGTCACCAAGGCGGGGTGTGCCAACCAGGCAGGAGTGACCTCAGAGCAGAAAGCCCACCTCACAGAAGTGTGAGGAACACAACAAGGATCAGACTGTCACAAGAAGGCCAACATCACCAAGGGAATGGGAACCAGGCAGGAGTGTCCTCACACCAGTGGGGCTACATCACCATAATTTGAGGGACCCAGCACACGTGGCCTCAAACCTGAGGACACACATCACCAAGGGGCTGGGAGTGAGGCAGGCCAGAGGATCCTCAAAACAGAGGGACCATAGAATAAAAAAGGCGAGGAATCCCACAGTTGGAACCTCCGGCAGGCAGCCAGGAGCAGCGAGGCTATGGGATCTAGGCCGGAGTGAACTCACACCAGAGGGCCCTCATCATTAAACTGTGAGCAACACAGCCGTTGGGACCTCAGAGCAGAAGGCTCACATCCCCATTGGGTTGGGAACCTGGCAGGAGTGTCCTTGCACCACTTAGCACGAATCAGAAAATGTGGGAACCCAGCAGTTAGGGCCTGAGGCCAGAGGGCCCTCATCACCGAGGGGAGGAGGCTCCCAGCAGGCTCCAACTGCCACCATATGGCCGACGTTGCCAAGGCGGGGTGTGCCAGCCAGGCAGGAGTGACCTCAGAGCAGAGGGCCCACCTCACAGAAGGGTGAGGAACCTAACCAGGATCAGACTCTCACCAGAGGGCCAACATCACCAAGGTGATGGGAACCAGGCAAGACTGTCCTAACAGCAGTGGGGCCAACATCACCAAGGGAATGGGAACCAGGCAAGAGTGTCCTCACACCAGTGTGGCCACATTATAGAAAGGTGAGGAACACAGCACATGTGGCCTCAAACAAGGGGACACACATCACGAAGGGGCTGGGAGTGAGGCATGCAGGAGGAGACGCACAACCGAGGGCCCATAGAATAAAAAAGGCGAGGAATCGAGAACTTGGAAACTCCAAGCTGGAGGCCGAGAGCACTGACACTATGGGATACAGGCCAGAGTGAACACACAGCAAAGGGCCCACATCACGAAACTGTGAGCAACCCAGCAGTTGGGACCACAGAACAGAAGTCCCACATGCCCATGGGGATGGGAACCTGGCAGGAGTGACTCGCACCACTGGGCACACATCAGAAAATGTGTGGAGCCCAGCACTTAGGGCCTGACACCAGAAGGCCCTCATCACTGAGGGGAGGAGGCCCCAGCACGCTCCAGCTGCCACCAGAGGGTCCACGTCGCCAAGGCGACGTGCGCCAGCCAGGCAGGATTGACCTCACAGCAGAGGGCCCACATCATGAAAGTGTGAGCAACCCAGCCGTTAGGACCTCAGAACTGAAAGCCCACATGCTCATGAGGATGGGAACCTGGCAGGAGTGCCCTCGTACCACTTAGCACGTATCAGAAAATGTGGGAACCCCGCCATTAGGGTCTGACGCCAGAGGGCCTCATCACCGCGGGAAGGAGGCTCCCAGCAGGCTCCAACTGCCACCAGGGTGCCAAAGTCAACAAGGCGGGTTGTGCCAGCCAGGCAGGAGTGACCTCAGAGAAGAGGGCTCACCTCACGGATGTGTGAGGAACCCAACCAGGATCAGAGTCTCACCAGAGGGCCCACATCACCAAGGGGATGGGAACCAGGCAGGAGTGTCCACACACCAGTGGGGCCACATCATCAAAAGATGAGGAACCCATCACATATGGCCTCAAACCTGAGGACATACATCACCATGTGGCTGGGAGTGAGGCAGGTATCTGGAGGGGCACATTTAACTCTAATTTCCCACCAGGAAGAGGAATTAACCAAAGGCTCAGAGTGCCGTGCCGGACTCTGATTATGGCCTGAAGCAAACCTGCAGTTTTGTGGCCAGCTTACAAGGAAGCGAGTTAAGAAAGGAGCTCAGGGGCACTGTAATTTACAAACATGCAGAGATAAATGACAGCTATTGGCAAAAATATATCGAAGTAAGTCTGCAAAGAGGACTTGAAAACGAGGCAGAATTGCAGGAATCATATTTCAAGAGGTAGATTGGAATTGCATTTAAAGCATATGAAAAGCGGCAGATCTTTGACAGTGATGCACATGGACAAAAAGTGCGTATACATTTTTCCTGAATATATTCAGGAAAAAACGCAGATGAACATTTTGGCCAACCAAGCACTCCAGCAATGGAAATCCACACTACAATGAAGTCACATTTCCCATTCGTCAAAAAGGCCATCTGAATAAAGTGTAAAAACCAGAAACACAGGACAGGCCACGGAGAACAGGGAGCCGTGTTATGCTGATGGGCGGGATGTAAATTGCCAACAGACACTCTGGAGATGTTCATGGTGTATCCTGAAACATCTAAAAAACAAAGCTACAGAGCCTAGGGCACTTCCACTTTTGGCCCTATAGCTTAGGAAAATTAAAATCAACAAGACACAGCCAACACAAAATTTAGGGCTGCTGTGTTTACAAGAACCTCGAGTCCAGTACAAATTAAATATCCCAGAAAGAAAAAAATGGATAAAGAAGTTGTGCTACTTACGTACAACGGAATATCACTCAGCAGTGAAATCAATGTCATCAGGCCTGTAGCAGCAAATTGAGTGGATTTAATTATGATGATTCTAAGAGAAATATGTCACACAAAGAAAGATAATTATCATAAGATATCACTAATAGAGGGAGTGTAAACTTGGCTACACATAAACTGAATTACAAAACCGAACAGAGTCTCACATTTAGATAAAAACCTTATGCTTGCTTAAGGGGAAAGTTGAGTTGGGCTGCTGTATAAAA
Organism: Phocoena phocoena; assembly: GCF_963924675.1. NCBI lineage: Eukaryota > Metazoa > Chordata > Mammalia > Artiodactyla > Phocoenidae > Phocoena > Phocoena phocoena. The sequence goes on along the minus strand of NW_027077566.1, from coordinate 84,392 downwards.
ACAGATTGAAATTAGCACACATACCATTCCATAAGCCAAATACGTAATAAACAAGACCTACTCTTTGCTCAACGAAATAGACTCATCCATGGTGTATCACCTCACACCTATTAGAATGGGCATCATCAGAAAATCTACAAACAACAAATGCTTGAAACGGTGTGGAGATAAGGAATCCTCTTCCACTATTGTTGGGAACGTAAATTGATACAGTCACTGTGGAGAACATTATGGAATTTCTTATAAAACTAAGAATAGAATTACCATATGATACAGCAATCCCTCTACTGGGCATATACCCAGACAAAACCATAAATCAAAAAGAGACATTCACCACAATGTTCATTGCATCACTATTTACACTATCCAGGAAATGGAAGCAACTTAAATGCCCACAGACAGACGAATGCATAAAGATGTGGTACATATATAAAATGGAATATTACTAAGCCATAAAAAGGAATGAAATTGGGACATTTGTAGAGACGTTGATGGATCTAGAGACTGTCATACAGAGTGAAGTAAGTCAGAAAGAGAAAAACAAATCTTGTATATTAATGCATATATGTGGAACCTAGAAAAATTGTACAGATGAACCGTTTTGCAAGGCAGAAATAGAGCAACACATGTATACAACAAACGTATGGACAACAAGGGGGGAAAGCTGTTGGGGATGGTGGTGGGAGGAGTTGAGATATTGGGATTGGTATGTATACATTTATATGTATAAAGTAGATAACCAAAAACAACCTGCTGTATAAAAATATAAAATTAAATTCAAAATAAAAAAATAAAATTAAAAAAGTATAACAGAAAAAATATTCTTCCCTTCACATACATGTATTTATATGAATAAATTATTTCCATGCTTATATCTGTAAATACACAAAAGAGGAATAAAATCTACCTTGAACCAAAAACGAAAAAAAGATAAAAAAGAAAAGAACCCACCAGTTACACAGAGGAAAACCGTTTCAGGGCACTTGCTCCAATTGCAAACAATTCTGAAGTTGGTCTTTGGTGGGGAATCATCTCCCATTCAGCCAGCATGCTCCTCGCAACAAGCGTCCTCACTGCAAAGCTGGGGGACCGTGCCGAGCTATCTGTGAGTAAACGTGGGCCGAGCCCCAGGCCAGCTGCTGCTGAAATGTTCCCACCCTTCCAAGGCTAAACACCTGAATATGTACAAGGACTTGAAAGCCTAGAGGAAGGGCCATGGAGCCACATGAGGGACAGCATGCCAGCCGACTTGGTGCCTGCAGGCCAGCCAGGATGGTCCTGGCCCTGGATGCTCTTCTGGAAGCTCTCCATTTCCCTGCCTGAGATACCCTTGCTGTCCCGGCCCCCACTGCTTTCTTCCTTCCTCACCTGTGCCCAGGGAGAAATTCCAGCGGCAGGTGTGGGTGACACATCCTCTTCTTTAGCAGGTAGCATCTTGGCAACTGCTGCAGAAAGTCCAGCAGAGCCCCACTCACACTGGGACACCCACAATGCCGTGGCCTCTCACTCCCTCCCACCAGCCCAGCCCCGAGACTGCTGACAGGGCAGAGAAAATGGCGTCTGCAGGGGCTCTTGCTGCCTGGAGCGGTGTTTATATTGGTCTCAACCCAGGCACACCTGGGGAGGGCTGGCCGGCACGGTCAGGATTCCCAAGCCAGCCAATAATCACCCCTCAGGGGCTCACAGTTGCTGAAAATGGAACTTGCTGAATTGGCCAGGTCCAAGGAACAGGTGTGGGCTCCTGAGAGTCAGGATAGACAAGGGGCTGCAGCTCTGGCTTGTTTTCTAATTATATTATCTGGCCCATGAGTGGGAGACAACTTCAAGAAAACCCTCTCCTAATGAGAGGAACCCAGGAGTCAGGGAGAGGAGGGGTGGGTGGTGGTTGGAGACAGAGGCCTGGTGCCCCGGGTGCAGTGGAAGTCTCTGGAAGACCAGGTGGAGGAGGCCGCACAGAGTGATGCCCAGGGTCACAGACCTGTCAGAGCTGCTGTTTGTTAGTTCAAGTCCTGCTCTGAGGTGCTCTGTGTCAGATCTGAGCGACAGGTGAGCTGGGAGTGCTCTGCAATGAGGGCTATGTGCACGGTTCCTGTGTGCCCAGCCCTGCCAAGGTACCTGCAAGGGTGGCTCTGTATCCTGGGAGGGGCCTGACCACGGGAGCCCCATGGACTGCAGAGGACCTGCCCAGGGAATCCCATATCCTGGGAGGGGCCTGAACACGAGAGCCCCGTGGGCTGGGGTGGGGGTAGGGTACCTGCCCAGGTGAGCTCCATATCCTGGGATTGGCCTGACCTCGAGAGCCCCATGGGCTGCTGGAGTCCTGGTAAAGGATGTCAGGACAGTCAGTGAAGCCACTGAGGATATACCTCCAGTAGTTCCTAAATCCTACAGCCTGCTGGTCATTCTACCAACCACCAGGACTTGGTATTCTGTATTAGTCTTCACTGATGCCTTCTTTTGTATTCCATTAGTCCCAGAGTCACAAGAAATTTTGGCTTGTGAGTGACAGGACTCAACATACAACTAAAACAATACTTCCAGGCTGTCTTGCCCCAAGGGTTCAAAAATTCCCACACCATCTTTGGGGAAAGCTCAGCTAAAGACCTAAAAGTTCTACCTCTGGAAAAGGAAACACTCCTTCAATATTCAGACGACATTCTGATCGCCAGTCCTACTAAGGAGGCCTCAGAACTACCAAGCCAATAAAGGATAGAAGTTGTCCACGAAAAAGCTCAAGTATCACAGACTACGGTGACCTGCCTGGGCTTCATTCTCACAGGAGGTCGGAGAAGCCCCTCCCAGGAAAGGGAAGAAACAATTTACAGCCTTACCCCTTTCTGAAACTAGAAGACAGCTTAGGGGTTCCTGGGGAAGCCAGGGTTTCCTGCCTCTGGATCCCTAACTACAGTCTACTAGCTGGGCCTCTATATGAAACACTGAAAGGAAAAGATGATGATCCTTTTGAATAGAATCCAGAAGTGGCCTTTCAAGAATGGAAAGAGCAGTCAATTCAGACCCTTGCCCTGGAACTCCCTAATTTAGCTAAACCCTTTGACCTTTACATTCCTGGTGAAAGGTGAATCGCCACTGGAGTATTAGTGCAAAAACTGGGACCACTTGAAATGGAACAATGCAAGAATGCCATCCAGGTAGGATAAACTATGGTCACCAAGGGGCTTGGCCCACCGCCACATCTGGCCAAGATACTGGTGGTATCTGAAAACCTGGAAATCAGCAGCCCAAAAGGCCACCTCCCTTCTAAGGGAAACGGACCCCACGTGGTGATCCTAACCCCCAACCATGCCCTGAAGTTGCAGGGTTTGCTCCGTGGGCACACTGACCTCGATTGAGGAGGCCCTCCAACTCCAACCTCCAGAGAGATAACCGGGGGCAACGGGGCACCATGACGACCCGTGTGACCATCACTTGACCTGGAGTTTCTCTCATAAAACAACAAGAGTGTGTCCCAAAAGAGTAGACTACTGTTTGCAGTACTTACTGTACCCAGAGGGGAGCTAATAATCTTTGCGGGGGAACCGTATATCATGCTGTCACCATAGAAAAGCCTACAGACACCCTGATGATGGTGGCCAATAAGACCGGCTGGACTCCTGTTTACTTCCAAAGGCTCTTGACTCAGTGACCATCATGATCCTTCATCACCACTGACCCTGGACTGTCTGGGAGCTGAGCGGGCAGGATCCTGACACCTGGTGCTGTTTTTACGTTAATTCAGGGGCCTAATGGAAGAAAGCGCAGACTGTTGGTCAGAGCATCTAGGCTGGCAGAAACGGTCAGTCAGAGCATCTAGGCTGGCAGAAACGGTCAGCCTAAGGTGGCCGAACAAATGTGGGGCGGGGTGAAACTGGACCTCACAGCGCCACTGCACATCTCCTTTCTGGACCCTTAAAGGTCATTAGAATCTATAACACTTCCAATACTGGTGCTCAGGCGGACGAGCAGGGAGGCAGGAGGCCTGGGGACAATCAACGTCACCTGGAGGCTGCTGGGGAGAAGTTCTGACCCTCGCCCACGGGTATGAAGCCTCCTAACTCAGCACTCAGCAGTTACAGAAGAAGGGTCTGCACCCGCAGCACTCCAAGAATGAGGAAAGGGACAAAAGGCAGAAGAGAAGTTTGTCCCAGGCAAAGCCCCTTAAAAATGCCTGGGAGATAAAAATAGAATCTGGGCAATAAAATAAAGTCTAACCTTTTTTATCCTTTGTGCTTTGTCTAATTTCAGGTGCTCCTAGGGTCCCGCATACAGAGCTTCCACACCCGGCACTTCAGACCAGATTTCCTAGAGCAGAATGGCTCGATGACACTTCAGCTCCTGGGGCCCAGTTCAGACTCCGTGACATAGAGCCTGAGCTGCAGCCAACCAGGTCCTCGAGAGCTCAGCCCCCTCCCTCCCAGTGACTCTGACAGGATCTCTACACAGCAGCCCAGCCCACAGCCCACAGGGTAGCACCTCTCCATTCTCTGATCAAAATATAAAGTTTCCTTTGCTTTTGAACCAAACTCAGTCTCGATCTATTGGCTCCAATGACACTGGGCAGGGGGACACTTGTTGGCGTCCACTCTGGAGGATCAGTAACAGAAATTGAGAACATTGTAACTTCAATGAACAGATGTGTGATCCAAACTGTAATTAACATAGAACAGTGTATAAGGCTCGGGTAAAATAAGATGTTTCTAACACTTCCATTTGATATTTCCATCACTTTCTTATAAGCAAGTTCAGTGAAAAGGTTTGTCTTCTTTGTCAGGTCAATATTAGAGAAACAAAGTGATTTCTTTCCAAGGATGTACATCTAATAATCTTGGTTAAAGCTTCAATCTTGTTTTAAATGCTTTTGCATTGAAAATGATACCTCTCTTTCAGCTCCCCCATTTCTGAGAAGCATAAAATCTTATAATTTATTATTACCAAAGGGAAATGGTAGGAGGAGGGATAAATTAACAGTTTGGGATTAACACATACACACTGCTATGTATGAAATCATCAGCAAGGAACTACTGTATAGCACAGGGAACTACACTCAATATTTTGCAATAACCTATAAGGGGAAATGATCTGAAAAAGAATAGATATTTTTATTGACATCATCCATCAATGACAGTAAAAATGGAATCTAAGGGAAGACAGTGGTGAGTGCTTGTGACCCTGAAGACTTCAATCATCTAAAGTTTGGACTCTGCCTACTTCCCAAGGCCCTTAATGAACATATGTGTAGCCGTAGCTTAAAAAATTCCCCAGTTTGGGTTGCGGAGAGACACTGATATTTAAAATCCCCTGGTGTTCTCCTCACATGAATGGGACCCTTCCTACACCTAAAACATGCCTGTCACACCCAGAGGATGGTATACCGTCTGATCGGGAAAAGTTTGGAAAAGGCATCTCATCTCCTCATCTCTTGGTGCTAGGGTTCACCACTCCAGCGTCTTTACTAACAGTCTCCCCACTTGGAGATGTCAGCACTGTCAACATCCTGTTGCATACAGTTTGGAATTTGTCCAGAGGATGAAGCAGAAGGAGGAGGAACAATGAGAGACAAGTCCTAGGTGTTCGGACAGGCACATGTCACTCTAATTTCCAATCAGGAAGACGAATTGACCAAAGGCTAGGGTTGCCCATGGAAACAGAATAGGGCTTGAGGAATCCTGATGCTTTGTGGCCAGTTCCCATAAACACAAGTTGGAAAATGGAACTCAGGGGCACTAAAATTCACGAAACTGCAGAATTGAAAATATCTATCACTGAAAAATGTCTTGAGGAAAGTCAGAGAAAAGGACTTGTAAGCAACGGAGAATGGCAGGAAAGGGATTGGAAGAGGTAGAAAGGACTCGCCATTAAGCACAAGAAAAGGGGCTGAACATTGCCAACATTGCAGTTGGCCAAAAAGGGTGTATGCGTCTTTTTCTGTATATATTCAAGAAAAGGGCATACACTTTTTTAGCCAACCAAACAGGTGGGCACTGGAAATCAATACTACAAAACATATCACTTTGCATCAGTCAGAAGAGCCGTCCTCATAAAGTGTAAACACCAGATATGCAGGACAGGGCAAGGAGAAAAGGGAGCCCTGTGAGTCTTATAGTGGAAATGTATATTGCCAACGGTCACTCTGGATAAGTGTATTGTGTTTACTAAAGCATCTAAAAAATGAGTTACCGAGCACAGGGCACTTGCACTCATGGAGGTATATCTTGGGAAAAGCAAAAATCGAGAGGACACAGGCACCCCAATGTTTACCACCTCTCTGTTTAAAAGATCCACGACTAGGATATAACTTAAATGTATCTGCAGAGAAAAAACGGATAGAGATGTGGTGCTTATGTAGAGTGGAATATTACTCAGCCTGGAAATCAATGAAATACGGCCAGTTATAACAACTCCAGAGGAGTTACGTGTGATCATTCGAAATCACATAATTCAAAAAGAAAAAGACATAAGATATTACTAATACATGGAATGTTAACATGGCTACACATGAACTGAATTACAAAAGAGAAGAGGGTTTCAAATTAAGAAAACCAACTTATGCTTCCTTAAGGGGAAAGGTGAGTTGGGGTGCTGCATAAAACCAGAGATTGAAATTAGCACAGATACCATTCCATAAGCCAAATATGTAATAGTCAAGACCTATTCCTTGCTCAACGAAATGGACTCAACACGCCAGATTCAATGCCTAAGAATATACCGGATTAGTAAGAATCTTAAAACCCATGGACTTATATGTCTCCATAAGAGAATCAAGCGCGAGTACGGCGGCATAAACAAAGCAGTGAAAATCCGATAAATCCCATTATTAAAATAAATTTCAAAAACAAAACACAATGACAGTGAAATAGGTAGCAATTCTTAAATAATTCACTAAGGGCATGTGATGCAACCTGGATTTACCACATCTACACCCAGAGCTGGTTGAGACATAAGGCTGAACACTTCAGGCTGATAGCATTGGTGAGTTTCGGTGAACAAATGCAGATCCTTTGAAGTCATACTGCATGGTGCCCATTCCAAGGGTCCCAACTCTCCAGGTTCAAGGGATTCTTTCTTCAGCTAAAACATTCGTCGGAAACGCCGAGTATGGTCCACCGTGTGATTAGGAAATGATTTAAAATGCATCTCAGTTTTCATATCCTGGTCCTCGGGTTCACCATTCCAGACGGTTTACTAACAATCTCCACGCTTGGAGAGTCAGTGTCTTTAACCTCCTGTTTGGCACAGCTTGCAATTTCTGTGCAATATGCACAGGAATAGGGAGAACCAATGAGAGACTAGCTGTAGGTGTCTGCACGGGCAAATGTAATGCTCATTGCCCACCAGGAAGAGGAATTAAACAAAGGCTCAGCGTGCCCTGCCAAAAACAGATTTGGGTCTGAAGCACTCCTTAGGTTTTGTGCCTAGATCACAAGAAAGCGAGTTGAAGAAAGGAGCTCAGGGGCACTGTAATTCACAAACCTGCAGAGTTATAAATGACAGCTATCCTCCAAAAATATATTGAAGTAAGCCTGCGAAGGGGACTTGAAAGCGGGGCAGAATTTCAGGAAAACGATTGCAGGGGGTAGACAGGAATTGCCCAGAAAGCATAGGAAAAGAGGCAGAACGTCGACAATGATGCACTTGGCCAAAAAGTGTGTATGCATTTTTTCCTGAATATATTCACGAAAAAACGCATACGCCCTTCTTCGCAAACCAAGCAAGCCTGTAAAGGAAATCTGCACTGCAATGAAGTCTCACTGCCCCCTGGGCAAAAGGGCCATCTGAAAAAAGTGTAAAATCCAGAAAGTTAGGACAGGATATGGAGAACAGGGAGCCTTGTTATGCTGATTGGCAGGATGTAAATTGCCAGCAGTCACCCTGGAGAAGTGTATGGTGTATCCTGAAACACATAAGAAACAAAGCAACACAGCCTATGGCACTTCCACTTATGGTCCCAAATATTACGGAAATTAAAATCAAAAACAGACAGCCACCCCAATGTTTGGGACGGCTGTGTTCACAAGAAGCTCGTCTACAGTACCAGGTAAATATCCCAGAATGCAAAAAATGGATAAAGAAGTTGTGGTACGTACGTACAATGCAATATCACTCAGCAATGAAATCTGTGTCATCAGGCCCGTAGTGGCATAGTGAGTGGATGCAGGTACGGTGATTCTACGTGAACTACGTCACACAGAAAAAGAAACATCATAAGATATCATTAATACACGGAATGTAAACTTGACTACACATGAACTGAATTACAAAACAGAACAGGGTCTCAAATTTAGAAAACCAACTAGTGCTTGATTATGGGGAAAGGTGCGTTGGGGTTCTGCATAAAACCAGAGACTGAAATTAGCACAGATAACTTTCCATAAGCCAAATATGTAATAGACAAGACCTACTCCTTGCTCAACGAAATGGTCTCAACACCACATATTCAACGCCTAGGAATATACCTGACTAGGAAGAATCTTAAAACCCATGGATTTATATGTCTCCATGAGAGAATCAAGCGTGTGTACAGCGGCATAAACGCAGCAGTGAAAATCCGATAAATCCCATTATCAAAATAAATTTCAAAAACAAAACACAAAGACAGTGAAATAGAGAGCAATTCTTAAATAATTCACTCAGGGCATGTGATGCAACCGGGATTTACCACAACTACACCCAGAGCTGGTTGAGACATAAGGCTGGACACTTCAGGCTGTTAGCATTGGTTAGTTTCGGTGAGCAAATGCAGACCCTTTGAAGTCATACTGCATGGTACCCATTCCAAGGGTCCCAACTCTCCAGGTTCAAAGAATTCTTCCTCCAGCTAAAACACGCATGGGAAACCCAGAGTATGGTACACCGTGTGATTGGGAAACGATTTAAAATGCATCTCAGTTTTCGTATCCTGGTCCTCGGGTTCACCATTCCAGATGCTTTACTAACACTCTCCCCGCTTGGAGAGTCTGTGCCTTTAACCTCCTCTTTGGCACAGCTTGCAATTTCTGTGCAAGATGAACAGGAATAGGAGAACCAATGAGAGACTAGCTGTAGGTGTCTGCACGGGCAAATGTAATGCTCATTTCCCACCAGGAAGAGGAATTAACCAAAGGCTCAGCATGCCCTGCCGGAAACGGATTAGGGCCTGAAGCAATCCTGCGGTTTTGTGCCCAGCTCACAAGAAAGCGAGTTGAAGAAAGGAGCTCAGGGGCCCTGTAATTCACAAACCTGCAGAGTTATAAATGACAGCTATCCTCCAAAAATATATTGAAGTAAGCCTGCGAAGGGGACTTGAAAGCGGGGCAGAATTTCAGGAAAACCATTGCAGGGGGTAGACAGGAATTGCCCTGAAAGCATAGGAAAAGAGGCACAACATCGCCAATGATGCACTTGGCCAAAAAGTGCGTATGCGTTTTTTCCTGAATATATTCAGGAAAAAATGCATACGCACTTTTTGGCCAACCAAGCAAGCCTGTTAAAGAAATCTGCACTACAATGAAGTCTCACTTCCCCCCTGGCAAAAGGGCCATCTGAAAAAAGTGGAAAATCCAGAAACGTAGGGCAGGATATGGAGAACAGTGAGCCTTGTTATGCTGATTGGCAGGATGTAAATTGCCAACAGCCACCCTGGAGAAGTGTATGGTGTTTCCTGAAACACGTAAGAAACAAAGCAACACAGCCTATGGCACTTGCACTTATGGTCCTATTGCTTAGGGAAATTAAAATCAAAAACAGATAGCCACCCCAATGTTTGGGACGGCTGTGTTCACAAGAAACTCGTCTACAGTACCAGGTAAATATCCCAGAAAGCAAAAAATGGATAAAGAAGTTGTGGCATGTACGTACAATGGAATATCACTCAGCAATGAAATCTGTGTCATCAGGCCCGTAGCGGTTAGTTAGTGGATGCATGTACGGTGATTCTACATTAACTACGTCACACAGAAAAAGAAACATCATAAGATATCAGTAATACACGGAATGTAAACTAGACTACACATGAATTGAATTACAAAACTGAACAGGGTCTCAAATTTAGAAAACCAACTAGTGCTTGCTTATGGGGAAAGGTGCCTTGGGGTGCTGCATAAAACCAGAGACTGAAATTAGCAATGATAACTTTCCATAAGCCAAATATGTAATAGACAAGACCTACTCCTTGCTCAACGAAATGGACTCAACACCACGTATTCAACGCCTAGGAATATACCTGACTAGGAAGAATCTTCAAACCCATGGATTTATATATCTCCGTGAGAGAATCAAGCGTGTGTACAGCGGCATAAACGCAGCAGTGAAAATCCGATAAATCTCATTATCAAAATAAATTTCAAAAACAAAACACAAAGACAGTGAAATAGAGAGCAATTCTTAAATAATTCACTCAGGGCATGTGATGCAACCGGGATTTACCACATCTACACCCAGAGCTGTTTGAGACATAAGGCTGGACACTTCAGGCGGTTAGCATAGTTGAGTTTCGGTGAGCAAATGCAGACCCTTTGAAGTCATACTGCATGGTACCCATTCCATGGGTTCCTACTCTCCTGGGTCAAGGGATTCTTCCTCCAGCTAAAACATGCATGCGAAACCCAGAGTATGGTCCACCGTGTGATTGGGAAACGATTTAAAATGCATCTCAGTTTTCGTATCTTGGTCCTCGGGTTCACCATTCCAGACGCTTTACTAACACTCTCCCCGCATGGAGAGTCAGTGCCTTTAACCTCCTGTTTGGCAAAGTTTGCAATTTCTGCGCAAGATGAACAGGAATAGGGAGAACCAATGAGAGACTAGCTGTAGGTGTCTGCACGGGCAAATGTAACGCTCATTGCCCACCAGGAAGAGGAATTAGCCAAAGGCTCAGCCTGCCCTGCTGGAAACAGATTAGGGCCTGAAGCAATCCTGCGGTTTTGTGCCCAGCTCACAAGAAAGCGAGTTGAAGAATGGAGCTCAGGGGAACTGTAATTCAAAGTCCTGGAGAGTAATAAATGACAGCTATCCTCCAAAAATATATTGAAGTAAGCCTGCGAAGAGGACTTGAAAGCGGGGCAGAATTTCAGGAAATCTATTGCAGGGGGTAGACTGGAATTGCCCTGAAAGCATAGGAGAAGAGGCAGAACGTCAAAAATGATGCACTTGGCCAAAAAGGGCGTATGCGTTTTTTCCTGAATATATTCAGGAAAAAACGCATACGCGGGGGGGGGACCTTGAAGATGGCGGAAGAGTAAGACGCGGAGATCGCCTTCCTCCCCACGGATACACCAGAAATACATCCACACGTGGAACAACTCCTACAGAACTCCTACTGAAGGCTGGCAGAAAACCTCAGACCTCCCAAAAGGCAAGAAACTCCCCATGTAACTGGGTAGGGCAAATGAAAAAACAGAGACAAAAGAATAAGGACGGCACCTGCACCAGTGGGAGGGAGCTGTGAAGGAGGAAAAGTTTCCACACACTAGGAAGCCCCTCCGCGGGCGGAGACTGCGGGAGGTAGAGGGGGGAGTTTCGGGACCGCGGAGTAGTGCACAGCGACGGGTGCGGAGGGCAAAGTGGGGAGATTCCTGCACAGACGATCGGTGCAGACCAGCACTCACCAACCCGAGAGGCTTGCTGCTCACCCACCGGGGCAGGCGGGGCCGCGAGCTGAGGCTCGGGTTTTGGTTTTGGACGGAGCTCAGGGAGAGGCCTGGGGTTGGCGGCTTGAACATAGCCTGAAGGGGTTAGTGCACCATGACTAGCTGGGAGGGAGTTCGGGGAAAAGCCTGCACCGGCCGAAGAGGCAAGAGACTTTTTCTTCCCTCTTTGTTTCCTGGTGCGCGAGGAGAGGGGTTTAAGAGCGCTGCTTAAGGGAACTCCAGAGACGGGCGCGAGCCGCGGCTAAAAGCGCGAACCCCAGAGACGGGCGCGAGCCCCGGCTGAGGGCGCGAGCCCCCGAGACGGGCGTGAGCCGTGGCTGAAAGCGCAAACCCCAGAGACGGGCGTGAGCCGCGGCTAAAACCGCGGACCCCAGAGACGGGCGGGAGACGCTAAGGCTGCTGCTGCCGCCACCAAGGGGCCTGTGTGCGAGCACAGGTCACTCTCCACACCCCTCTTCCACGGAGCCTGTGCAGCCCGCCACTGCCAGGTTCCCGGGATCCAGGGACAACTTCCCCGGGACAGTGCACGGCGGGCCTCAGGCTGGTGCAACGTCACGCCGGCCTCTGCCGCAACGTCACGCTGCCTCTGCCGCCGCAGGCCGGCCCCGCACGCAGTGCCCCTCCTTCCCCCATCCCCCAACCCCCGGCCTGAGGGAGCCGGAGGCCCCGAATCAGCGGCTCCTTTAACCCCGTCCTGTCTGAGCGAAAAAACAGACGCCCTCCAGTGACCTACACGCAGAGGCAGAGCCAAATCCAAAGCTGAGCTCCTGTGAGCTGTGAAAACAAAGAAGAGAAAGGGAAATCTCTCCCAGCAGCCACAGAAGCAGCGGATTAAAGCTCCACAATCAACTTGATATACCCTGCATCTGTGGAATACCTGAATAGACAAGGAATGATCCCAAATTGAAGAGGTGGAATTTAGGAGCGAGATCTATGATTTTTTTCCCTTTTCCTCTTTTTGTGAAGGTGTACGTGTATGCTCCTGTGTGACATCTAGTCTGTATACTCTAGCTTCCACCATTTGTCCTAGGGCTCTATCCGTCCATGACTTTTTTTTTAAAATTCTTTTTCTTAATAATTAAGTTTAATTGTAATAACTTTATTATACTTTACCTTCGTTCTTTCTTTCTTTCCTTCTTTCCCTCCCTCCTTTAGACAACGAATCACCCCAAATTGAGGAGGTGGTCTCAGGGAGCAGGATTTATGATTTTTCCCCCTTTACCTCTTTTTGTGAAGGTGTATGTGTATGCTTCTGTGTAAGATTTTCTCTGTATAGCTTTGCTTCCAACATTTGTCCTAAGGTTCTATCCGTCCCTTTTTTTTTTTTCTAAATATTTTTTAATTCAATAACTATATTATACTTTATTTTATTTTTACTGTATCATCTTTCTTTCTGTCTTTTTTTCCTTCTTTCCCTCCTTCCTTCCTTCCTCCCTCCCTCCCTCCCTCCCTCCTTTCTTTCCTTCTTTGCTTCTTTCTTTCTTCCTTCCTTTCCTCCTTTCCTTCTTTCTTTCCTCATACTTCTACTAATTCTCTCTACTTTTTCTCCCTTTTATTCTGAGCCGTGTGGATGAAAGGCTCTTGGTGCTCCAGCCAGGAGTCAGGGCTCTGCCTCTGTGGTAGGAGAGCCAACTTCAGGTCACTGGTCAACAAGAGACCTCCCAGCTCCACATAATATTAAACAGTGGAAATCTCCCAGAGACCTCCATCTTAACACCAGCACCCAGCTTCACTCAACGACCAGCAAGCCACAGTGCTGGACAACCTATGCCAAACAACTAGCAAAACAGGAACACAACTCCACCCATTAGCAGAGAGGCTGCCTAAAATCATAATAAGGCCACAGACACCCCAAAACACACCACCAGACGTGAACCTGCCCACTAGAGAGACAAGATCCAGCCTCATCCAGCACAACACAGGCACTAGTCCCCTCCACCAGGAAGCCTACACAACCCACTGAAACAACCTTAGCCACTGGAGACAGACATCAAAAACAACGGGAACTACGAACCTGCAGCCTGCAAAAAGGAGACCCCAAACACAGTAAGATAAGCAAAATGAGAAGACAGAAAAACACACAGCAGTTGAAGGAGCAAGATAAAAACCCACCAGACCTAACAAATGAAGAGGAAATAGGCAAGCTACCTGAAAAAGAATTCAGAATAATGATAGTAAGGATGATCCGAAATCTTGGAAGTAGAATGGACAAAATGCAAGAAACAGTTAACAAGGACCTACAAGAACTAAAGATGAAACAAGCAACGATGAACAATGCAATAAATGAAATTAAAATCACTCTAGATAGGATCAATAGCAGAATAACTGAGGCAGAAGAACGGATAAGTGACCTGGAAGATAAAGTAGTGGAAATAACTACTGCAGAGCAGAATAAAGAAAAAAGAATGAAAAGAACTGAGGACAGTCTCAGAGACCTCTGGGACAACATGAAACGCACCAACATTCGAATTATAGGGGTTCCAGAAGAAGAAGAAAGAAAGAAAGGGACTGAGAAAATATTTGAAGAGATTATAGTTGAAAACTTCCCTAATATGGGAAAGGAAATAGTTAATCAAGTCCAGGAAGCACAGAGGGTCCCATACAGGATAAATACAAGGAGAAACACGCCAAGACACATATTAATCAAACTGTCAAAAATTAAATACAAAGAAAGCATATTAAAAGCAGCAAGGGAAAAACAACAAATAACACACAAGGGAATCCCCATAAGGTTAACAGCTGATCTCTCAGCAGACACCCTACAAGCCAGAAGGGAGTGGCAGGACATACTGAAAGTGATGAAGGAGAATAGCCTGAAACCAAGACTACTCTACCCAGCAAGGATCTCATTCACATTTGATGGAGAAATTAAAACCTTTACAGACAAGCAAAAGCTGAGAGAGTTCAGCACCACCAAACCAGCTTTACAACAAATGCTAAAGGAACTTCTCTAGACACGAAACACAAGAGAAGGAAATGACCTATAGTAGCGAACCCACAACAATATATAAAATGGAAATAGGAACATACATATCAATAATTACCTTAAATGTAAATGGACTAAATGCTCCCACCAAAAGACACAGATTGGCTGAATGGATACAAAAACAAGACCCTTATATATGCTGTCTACAAGAGACCCACTTCAGAACTAGAGACACATACAGACTGAAAGTAAGGGGATGGAAAAAGATATTCCATGCAAATGGAAACCAAAAGAAAGCTGGAGTAGCAATTCTCATATCAGACAAAATAGACTTTAAAATAAGGACTATTAAAAGGGACAAAGAAGGACACTACATAATGATCAAGGGATCGATCCAAGAAGAAGATATAACAATTGTAAATATTTATGCACCCAACATAGGAGCACCTCAATACATAAGGCAAATACTAACAACCATAAAAGGGGAGATCAACAGTAACACATTCATAGTAGGGGACTTTAACACCCCACTTTCACCCATGGACAGATCATCCAAAATGAAAATAAATAAGGAAACACAAGCTTTAAATGATACATTAAACAAGATGGACTTAATTGATATTTATAGGACACTCCATCCAAAAACAACAGAATACACATTTTTCTCAAGTGCTCATGGAACATTCTCCAGGATAGATCATATCTTGGGTCACAAATCAAGCCTTGGTAAATTTAAGAAAACTGAAATTGTATCAAGTATCTTTTCCGACCACAACGTCATGAGACTAGATATCAATTACAGGAAAAGATCTGTAAAAAATACAAACACATGGAGGCTAAACAATACACTACTTAATAATGAAGTGATCACTGAAGAAATCAAAGAGGAAATAAAAAAATACCTAGAAACAAATGACAATGGAGACACAACGACCCAAAACCTATGGGATGCAGCAAAAGCAGTTCTAAGGGGGAAGTTTATAGCAATACAAGCCCACCTTAAGAAGCAGGAAACATCTCGAATAAACAACCTAACCTTGCACCTCAAGCAATTAGAGAAAGAAGAACAAAAAAACCCCAAAGCTAGCAGAAGGAAAGAAATCATAAAAATCAGATCAGAAATAAATGAAAAAGAAATGAAGGAAACAATAGCAAAGATCAATAAAACTAAAAGCTGGTTCTTTGAGAAGATAAACAAAATAGATAAACCACTAGCCAGACTCATTAAGAAAAAAAGGGAGAAGACTCAATTCAATAGAATTAGAAATGAAAAAGGAGAAGTAACAACTGACACTGCAGAAATAAAAAAAATCATGAGAGATTACTACAAGCAATTCTATGCCAATAAAATGGACAATCTGGAAGAAATGGACAAATTCTTAGAAATGCACAACCTGCCAAGACTGAATCAGGAAGAAATAGAAAATATGAACAGACCAATCACAAGCACTGAAATTGAAACTGTGATTAAAAACCTTCCAACAAACAAAAGCCCAGGACCATATGGCTTCACAGGTGAATTCTATCAAACGTTTAGAGAAGAGCTAACACCTATCCTTCTCGAACTCTTCCAAAATATAGCAGAGGGAGGAACACTCCCAAATTCCTTCTATGAAGCCACCATCACCTTGATACCAAAACCAGACAAGGATGTCACAAAGAAAGAAAACTACAGGCCAATATCACTGATGAACATAGATGCAAAAATCCTCAACAAAATACTAGCAAACAGAATCCAACAGCACATTAAAAGGATCATACACCATGATCAAGTGGGGTTTATTCCAGGAATGCAAGGATTCTTCAATATACGCAAATCTATCAATGTGATAAACCATATTAACAAATTGAAGGAGAAAAACCATATGATCATCTCAATAGATGCAGAGAAAGCTTTCGACAAAATTCAACACCCATTTATGATAAAAACCCTCCAGAAAGTAGGCATAGAGGGAACTTTCCTAAACATAATAAAAGCCATATATGACAAGCCCACAGCAAACATAATCCTCAATGGTGAAAAACTGAAAGCATTTCCACTAAGATCAGGAACAAGACAAGGTTGCCCACTCTCACCACTCTTATTCAACATAGTTTTGGAAGCTTTAGCCACAGCAATCAGAGAAGAAAAGGAAATAAAAGGAATCCAAATCGGAAAAGAAGAAGTAAATCTGTCACTGTTTGCAGATGACATGATACTATACATAGAGAATCCTAAAGATGCTACCAGAAAACTACTAGAGCTAATCAATGAATTTGGTAAAGTAGCAGGATACAAAATTAATGCACAGAAATCTCTGGCATTCCTATATACTAATGATGAAAAAACTGAAAGTGAAATCAAGAAAACACTCCCATTTACCATTGCAACAAAAAGAATAAAATATCTAGGAATAAACCTACCTAAGGATACGAAAGACCTGTATGCAGAAAATTATAAGACACTGATGAAAGAAATTAAAGATGATACAAATAGATGGAGAGATATACCATGTTCTTGGATGGGAAGAATCAACATTGTGAAAATGACTCTACTACCCAAAGCAATCTACAGATTCAATGCAATCCCTATCAAACTACCACTGGCATTTTTCACAAAACTAGAACAAAAAATTTCGCAATTTGTATGGAAACACAAAAGACCCCGAATAGCCAAAGCAATCTTTAGAACGAAAAAAGGAGCTGGAGGAATAAGGCTCCCTGACTTCAGACTATATTACAAAGCAACAGTAATCAAGACAGTATGGTACTGGCACAAAAACAGAAAGATAGATCAGTGGAACAGGATAGAAAGCCCAGAGATAAACCCACGCACATATGGACACCTTATCTTTGATAAAGGAGGCAGGAATGTACAGTGGAGAAAGGACAGCCTCTTCAATAAATGGTGCTGGGAAAACTGGACAGGTACATGTAAAAGTATGAGATTAGATCACTCCCTAACACCATACACAAAAATAAGCTCAAAATGGATTAAAGACCTAAATGTAAGGCCAGAAACTATCAAACTCTTAGAAGAAAACATAGGAAGAACACTCTATGACATAAATCACAGCAAGATCCTTTCTGACCCACCTCCTAGAGTAATGGAAATAAAAACAAAAATAAACAAATGGGACCTAATGAAACTTCAAAGCTTTTGCACAGCAAAGGAAACCATAACCAAGACCAAAAGACAACCCTCAGAATGGGAGAAAACATTTGCAAATGAAGCAACTGACAAAGGATTAATCTCCAAAATTTACAAGCAGCTCATGCAGCTCAATAACAAAAAAACAAACAACCCCATCCAAAAATGGGCAGAAGACCTAAATAGACATTTCTACAAAGAAGATATACAGAATGCCAACAAACACATGAAAGAATGCTCAACATCATTAATCATTAGAGAAATGCAAATCAAAACTACGATGAGATATCATCTCACACCAGTCAGAATGGCCATCATCAAAAAATCAAGAAACAATAAATGCTGGAGAGGGTGTGGAGAAAAGGGGACACTCTTGCACTGCTGGTGGGAATGTGAATAGGTTCAGCCACTGTGGAGAACAGTATGGAGGTTCCTTAAAAAACTACAAATAGAATTACCACATGACCCAGCAATCCCACTACTTGGCATATACCCTGAGAAAACCAAAATTCAAAGAGAGTCATGTACCAAAATGTTCATTGCAGCTCTATTTACAATAGCCAGGACATGGAAACAACCTAAGCGCCCATCATCGGATGAAAGGATAAAGAAGATGTGGCACGTATACACAATGGAATATTACTCAGCCTTAAAAAGAAATGAAATTGAGCTATTTGTAATGAGATGGATAGACCTAGAATCTGTCATACAGAGTGAAGTAAGTCAGAAAGAAAAAGACAAATACCGTATGCTAACACATATATATGGAATTTAAGGGAAAAAAATGTCATGAAGAACCTAGGGGTAAGATAGGAATAAAGACGCAGACCTACTGGAGAACGGACTTAAGGATATAGGGAGGGGGAAGGGTGAGTTTTCACAGGGCGAGAGAGAGTCATGGACATATACACACTAACAAACGTAGTAAGGTAGATAGCTGGGGGGAAGCAGCCGCAAGGCCAGGGATATTAGCTCGGTGCTTTGTGACAGCCTGGAAGGGTGGGATGGGGAGAGTGGGAGGGAGGGAGACGCAAGAGGGAAGACATATGGGAACATATGTATATGTATAGCTGATTCACTTTCTTGTAAAGCAGAAACTAACACACCATTGTAAAAAAATTATACCCCAATAAAGATGTTTAAAAAAAAAAAAAAAAAACGCATACGCACTTTTTGGCCAACCAAGCAAGCCTGTAAAGGATATCTGCACTACAATGAAGGCTCACTGCCCCCCGGGCAAAAGGGCCATCTGAAAAAAGTGTAAAATCCAGAAAGGTAGGACAGGATATGGAGAACAGGGAGCCTTGTTATGCTGATTAGCAGGATATAAATTGCCAACAGCCACCCTGGAGAAGTGTATGGTGTTTCCTGAAACACGTAAGAAACAAAGAAACACAGCCTATCGCACTTCCACTTATGGTCCTATAGCTTAGGGAAATTAAAATGAAAAACAGACAGCCACCCCATTGTTTGGGACGGCTGTGTTCACAAGAAGCTCGTCTACAGTACCAGGTATATATCCCAGAAAGCAAAAAATGGATAAAGAAGTTGTGGCACGTACGTGCAATGCAATATCACTCAGCAATGAAATCTGTGTCATCAGGCCCGTAGCGGCATAGTGAGTGGATGCAGGTACGGTGATTCTACGTGAACTACGTCACACAGAAAAAGAAACATCATAAGATATCACTAATACACGGAATGTAAAGTTGACTACACATGAACTGAATTACAAAACAGAACAGGGTCTCAAATTTAGAAAACCAACTAGTGCTTTCTTATGGGGAAAGGTGCGTTGGGGTGCTGCATAAAACCAGAGACGGAAATTAGCACAGATAACATTCCATAAGCCAAATATGTAATAGACAAGACCTACTCCTTGCTCAACGAAATGGACCCAACACCACATATTCAACGCCTAGGAATATACCTGACTAGAAAGAATCTTAAAACCCATGGATATATATGTCTCCGTAAGAGAATCAAGCGTGTGTACAGCGGCCGAAAGGCAGCAGTGAAAATCCGATAAATCCCATTATCAAAATAATTTTCGAAAACAAAACACAAAGGCAGTGAAATAGAGAGCAATTCTTAAATAATTCACTCAGGGCATGTGATGCAACCGGGATTTAAAACATCTACACCCACAGCTGGTTGAGACATAAGGCTGGACACTTCAGGCTGATAGCATTCTTGAGTTTCGGTGAGCAAATGCAAACCCTTTGAAGTCATACTGCATGGTACCTATTCCATGGGTCCCAACTCTCCAGGTTCAACGGATTCTTCCTCCAGCTAATACATTCATGGGAAACCCACAGTATGGTCCACCGTGTGACTGGGAAACGATTTAAAATGCATCTCAGTTTTCGTATCCTGGTCCTCGGGTTCACCATTCCAGATGCTTTACTAACACTCTTCCCGCTTGGAGAGTCAGTGCCTTTAACCTCCTGTTTGGCACAGCTTGCAATTTCTGTGCAAGATGAACAGGAATAGGGAGAACCAATGAGAGACTAGCTATAGGTGTCTGCACGGGCAAATGTAACGCTCATTTCCCACCAGGAAGAGGAATTAACCAAAGTCTCAGTGTGCCCTGCCGGAAACAGATTAGGGCCTGAAGCAATCCTGCGGCTTTCTGCCCAGCTCACAAGAAAGCGAGTTGAAGAAAGGAGCTCAGGGGCACTGTAATTCACAAACCTGCAGAGTTATAAATGACAGCTATCCTCCAAAAATATATTGAAGTATGCCTGCGAAGGGGACTTGAAAGCGGGGCAGAATTTCAGGAAAACGATTGCAGGGTGTAGACTGGAATTGCCCTGAAAGCATAGGAAAAGCGGCACAATGTCGACAATGATGCACTTGGCCAAAAGCGTGTATGCGTTTTTTCCTGAATATATTCAGGAAAAAACGCATACGCCCTTTTTGGCCAACCAAACAAGCCTGTAAAGGAAATCTGCACTACAATGAAATCTCACTGCCCCCCCGGGCAAAAGGGCCATCTGAAAAAAGTGTAAAATCCAGAAAGGTAGGACAGGATATGGAGAACAGGGACCCCGGTTATGCTGATTGGCATGATGTAAATTGCCAACAGCCACCCTGGGGAAGTGTATGGTGTTTCCTGAAACACGTAAGAAATAAAGCAACACAGCCTATGGCAATTGCACTTATGGTTCTATTGCTTAGGGAAATTAAAATCAAAAACAGAGAGCCACCCCAAAGTTTGGGACGACTGTGTTCCCAAGAAGCTCGTCTACAGTACCAGGTAAATATCCCAGAAAGCAAAAAATGGATAACGAAGTTGTGGCAGGTACGTGCAATGCGATATCCCTCAGCAATGAAATCTGTGTCATCAGGCCCGTAGCGGCATAGTGAGTGTATGCAGGTACGGTGATTCTACGTGAACTACGTCACACAGAAAAAGAAACATCATAAGATATCACTAATACACGGAATGTAAACTTGACTACACATGAACTGAATTACAAAACAGAACAGGGTCTCAAATTTAGAAAACCAACTAGTGCTTGCTTATGGGGAAAGGTGCCTTGGGGTGCTGCATAAAACCAGAGACTGAAATTGGCACAGATAACATTCCATAAGCCAAATATGTAATAGACAAGACCTACTCCTTGCTCAACGAAATGGACTCAACACCACATATTCAACGCCTAGGAATATACCTGACTAGGAAGAATCTTAAAACCCATGGATTTATATGTCTCCATAAGAGAATCAAGCCTGTGTACAGCGGTATAAACGCAGCAGTGAAAATCCGATAAATCCCATTATCAAAATAAATTTCAAAAACAAAACACAAAGACAGTGAAATAGAGAGCAATTTTTAAATAATTCACTCAGGGCATGTGATGCCACCGGGATTGACCACATCTTCCCTCCAGAGCTGGTTGAGACATAAGGCTGGACACTTCAGGCTGATAGCATTGGTGAGTTTCGGTGAGCAGATGCAGACCCTTTGAAGTCATACTGCATGGTACCCATTCCATGGGTCCCAACTCTCCATGTTCAAGGGATGCTTCCTCCAGCTAAAACATGCATGGGAAACCCAGAGTATCGTCCACCGTGTGACTGGGAAACGATTTAAAATGCATCTCAGTTTTCGTATCCTTGTCCTCGGGTTCACTATTCCAGATGCTTTACTAACACTCTCCCTGCTTGGAGAGTCAGTGCCTTTAACCTCCTGTTTGGCACAGCTTGCAATTTCTGCGCAAGATGAACAGGAATAGGGAGAACCAATGAAAGAGTAGCTGTAGGTTTCTGCACGGGCAAATGTAATGCTCATTTCCCTCCAGGAAGAGGAATTAACCAAAGGCTCAGCGTGCCCTGCTGGAAACAGATTAGTGCCTGAAGCAATCCTGCGGATTTGTGAACAGCTCACAAGAAAGCGAGTTGAAGAAAGGTGCTCAGGGGCACTGTAATTCACAAAGCTGCAGAGTTATAAATGACAGCTATCTTCCAAAAGTATATTGAAGTAAGCCTGCGAAGGGGACTTGAAAGCGGGGCAGAATTTCAGGAAAACGATTGCAGGGGGTAGACTGGAATTGCCCTGAAAGCATAGGAAAAGAGGCACAACGTCGACAATGATGCCCTTGGCCAATAATGGGCGTATGCGTTTTATCCTGTATATATTCAGGAAAAAACGCATACGCCCTTTTTGGACAACCAAGCAAGCCTGTAAAGGAAATCTGCACTACAATGAAATCTCACTGCCCCCCGGGCAAAAGGGCCATCTGAAAAAAGTGTAAAATCCAGAAAGTTAGGACAGGATATTGAGAACAGGGAGCCTTGTTATGCTGATTGGCAGGATGTAAATTGTGAACAGCCACTCTGGAGAAGTGTATGGTGTTTCCTGAAACACGTAAGAAATAAAGCAACACAGCCTATGGCAATTGCACTTATGGTCCTATTGCTTAGGGAAATTAAAATCAAAAACAGAGAGCCACCCCAAAGTTTGGGACGGCTGTGTTCCCAAGAAGCTCCTCTACAGTACCAGGTAAATATCCCAGAAAGCAAAAAATGGATAAAGAAGTTGTGGCACGTACGTGCAATGCAATATCACGCAGCAATGAAATCTGTGTCAGCAGGCCCGTAGCGGCATAGTGAGTGGATGCAGGTACGGCGATTCTACGTGAACTACGTCACACAGAAAAAGAAACATCATAGGATATCACTAATACACGGAATGTAAACTTGACTACACATGAACTGAATTACAAAACAGAACAGGGTCTCAAATTTAGAAAACCAACTTGTGCTTGCTTATGGGGAAAGGTGCGTTGGGGTGCTGCATAAAACAAGAGACTGAAATTAGCACAGATAACATTCCATAAGCCTAATATTTAATAGACAAGACCTACTCCTTGCTCAACGAAATGGACTCAACAACACATATTCAGCGCCTAGGAATATACCTGAATAGGAAGAATCTTAAAACGAATGGATTTATATGTCTCCTTAAGAGAATCAAGCGTGTGTACAGCGGCATAAACGCAGCAGTGAAAATCCGATAAAACCCATTATCAAAATAAATTTCAAAAACAAAACACAAAGACAGTGAAATAGAGAGCAATTCTTAAATAATTCACTCAGGGCATGTGATGCAACCGGGATTGACCACATCTACACCCAGAGCTGGTTGAGACATAAGGCTGGACACTTCAGGCTGATAGCATTGGAGAGTTTCGGTGAGCAAATGCAGACCCTTTGAAGTCCTACTGCATGGTACCCATTCCATGGGTCCCAACACTCCAGGTTCAAGGGATTCTTCCTCCAGCTAAAACATGCATGGGAAATCCACAGTATGGTCCACCTTGTGATTGGGAAACGATTTAAAATGCATCTCAGTTTTCGTATCCTGGTCCTCGGGTTCACCATTCCAGATGCTTTACTAACACTCTCCCCGCTTGGAGAGTCAGTGCCTTTAACCTCCTCTTTGGCACAGCTTGCAATTTCTGTGCAAGATGAACAGGAATAGGGAGAACCAATGAGAGACTAGCTATAGGTGTCTGCACGGGCAAATGTAACGTTCATTTCCCACCAGGAAGAGGAATTAAACAAAGGCTCAGCGTGCACTGACAGAAACAGATTAGGGCCTGAAGCAATCCTGCGGTTTTGTGCCCAGCTCACAAGAAAGCGAGTTGAAGAAAGGAGCTCAGGGGCACTGTAATTCACAAACCTGCAGAGTTATAAATGACAGCTATCCTCCAAAAATATATTGAAGTAAGCCTGCGAAGGGGACTTGAAAGCGCGGCAGAATTTTAGGAAAACGATTGCAGGGGCTAGACTGGAATTGCCCAGAAAGCATAGGAAAAGAGGCAGAACGTCGACAATGATGCATTTGGCCAAAAAGGGCGTATGCGTTTTTTCCTGAATATATTCAGGAAAAAACGCAAACGCCCTTTTTGGCCAACCAAGCAAGCCTGTAAAGGAAATCTGCACTACAATGAAATCTCACTGCCTCCGGGGCAAAAGGGCCATCTGAAAAAAGTGTAAAATCCAGAAAGGTAGGACAGGATATGGAGAACAGGGAGCCTTGTTATGCTGATTGGCAGGATGGAAATTGCCAACAGCCACCCTGGAGAAGTGTATGGTGTTTCCTGAAACACGTAAGAAACAAAGCAACACAGCCTATGGCACTTCCACTTATGGTCCTATAGCTTACGGAAATTAAAATCAAAAACAGACAGCCACCCCAATATCTGGGACGGCTGTGTTCACAAGAGGCTCGTCTACAGTATCAGGTAAATATCCCAGAAAGCAAAAAATGGATACAGATGTTTTGGCACGTACGTGCAATGCAATATCACTCAGCAATGAAATCTGTGTCATCAGGCCCATAGCGGCATAGTGAGTGGATGCAGGTACGGAGATTCTACGTGAACTACGTCACACAGAAAAAGAAACATCATAATATATCACTAATACACGGAATGTAAACTTGACTACACATGAACTGAAATACAAAACAGAACAGGGTCTCAAATTTAGAAAACCAACTAGTGCTTGCTTACGGGGAAAGGTGCGTTGGGGTGCTGCATAAAACCAGAGACGGAAATTAGCACAGATAACATTCCATAAGCCAAATATGTAATAGACAAGACCTACTCTTTGCTCAAAGAAATGGACTCAACACCACATGTTCAAAGCCTAGGAATATACCTGACTAGGAAGAATCTTAAAACCCATGGATTTATATGTCTCCGTAAGAGAATCATGCATGTTTACAGTGGCATAAACGCAGCAGTGAAAATCGGATAAATCCCATTATCAAAATAAATTTCAAAAACAAAACACAAAGACAGTGAAATAGAGAGCAATTCTTAGATAATTCACTCAGGGAATGTGATGCAACCGGGATTGACCACATCTACACCCAGAGCTGGTTGAGACATAAGGCTGGACACTTCAGGCTGATAGCATTGGTGAGTTTCGGTGAGCAAATGCAGACCCTTTGAAGTCATACTGCATGGTACCCATTCCATGGGTCCCAACTCTCCAGGTTCAAGGGATTCTTCCCCCAGCTAAAATATGCATGGGAAACCCAGAGTATCGGCCACCGTGTGATTGGGAAACGATTTAAAATGCATCTCAGTTTTCGTATCCTGGTCCTCGGGTTCACCATTCCAGATGCTTTACTAACACTCTCCCCGCTTGGATAGTCAGTGCCTTTAACCTCCTGTTTGGCACAGCTGGCAATTTCTGTGCAAGATGAACAGGAATAGGGAGAACCAATGACAGACTAGCTATAGGTGTCTGCACGGGCAAATGTAACGCTCACTTCCCACCAGGAAGAGGAATTAACCAAAGGCTCAGCATGCCCTGCCGGAAACAGATTAGGGCCTGAAACAATCCTGTGGTTTTGTGCCCAGCTCACAAGAAAGCGTGTTGAAGAAAGGAGCTCAGGGGCACTGTCATTCACAAACCTGCAGAGTTATAAATGACAGCTATCCTCCAAAAATATATTGAAGTAAGCCTGCGAAGGGGACTTGAAAGCGGGGCAGAATTTCAGGAAGACGATTGCAGGGGGTAGACTGGAATTGCGCTGAAAGCATAGGCAAGAGTCACAACGCCGAAAAGTATGCACTTGGCCAAAATGGGCGTATGCGTTTTTTCCTGAATATATTCAGGAGAAAACGCATACGCCCTTTTTGGCCAAACAAGCAAGCCTGTAAAGGAAATCTGCACTACAATTAAATCTCACTGCCACCTGGGCAAAAGGGCCATCTGAAAAAAGTGTAAAATCCAGAAAGGTAGGACAGGATATATAGAACAGGGAGCCTTGTTATGCTGTTTGCCAGGATGTAAATTGTGAACAGCCACCCTGGAGAAGTGTATGGTGTTTCCTGAAACACGTAAGAAATAAATCAACACAGCCTATGGCAATTTCACCTATGGTCCTATTGCTTAGGAAAATTAAAATCAAAAACAGAGAGCCACCCCAATGTTTGGGACGGCTGTGTTCCCAAGAAGCTCGTCTATAGTACCAGGTAAATATCCCAGAAAGCAAAAAATGGATAAAGAAGTTGTGGCACGTACGTGCAACGCAATATCACTCAGCAATGAAATCTGTGTCATCAGGACCGTAGCGGCATAGTGAGTGGATTCAGGTACGGTGATTCTACGTGAACTACGTCACAGAGAAAAAGAAACATCATAAGATATCACTAATACACGGAATGTAAACTTGACTACACATGAACTGAATTACAAAACAGAACAGTGTCTCAAATTTAGAAAACCAACTAGTTCTTGCTTATGGGGAAAGGTGCCTTGGGGTGCTGCATAAAACCAGAGACTGAAATTAGCACAGATAACATTCCATAAGGCAAATATGTAATAGACAAGACCTACTCCTTGCTCAACGAAATGGACTCAACACCACATATTCAACGCCTAGGAATATACCTGACTAGGAAGAATCTTAAAACCCATGGATTTATATGTATCTGTAAGAGAAACAAGCATGTGTACAGCGGCATAAACGCAGCAGTGAAAATCCGATAAATCCCATTATCAAAATAAATTTCAAAAACAAAACACAAAGACAGTGAAATAGAGAGCAATTCTTAAATAATTCACTCAGGGCATGTGATGCAACCGGGATTGACCACATCTACACCCAGAGCTGGTTGAGACATAAGGCTGGACACTTCAGGCTGATAGCATTGGTGAGTTTCGGTGAGCAAATGCAAACCCTTTGAAGTCATACTGCATGGTACCCATTCCAAGGGTCTCAACTCTCCAGGTTCAAGGGATTCTTCCTCCAGCTAAAACATGCATGGGAAACCCAGAATATCATCCACCGTGTGATTGTGAAACGATTTAAAATGCATCTCAGTTTTCGTATCCTGGTCCTCGGGTTCACCATTCCAGATGCTTTACTAAGACTCTCCCCGCTTGGAGAGTCAGTGCCTTTAACCTCCTGTTTGGCACAGCTTGCAATTTCTGTGCAAGATGCACAGGTATAGGGAGAACCAATGAGAGACTAGCTATAGGTTTCTGCACGGGCAAATGTAACGTTCATTTCCCACCAGGAAGAGGAATTAAGCAAAGGCTCAGCGTGCCCTGCCGGAAACAGATTAGGGCCTGAAGCAATCCTGCGGTTTTGTGCCCAGCTCACAAGAAAGCGAGTTGAAGAAAGGAGCTCAGGGTCACTGTAATTTAAAAACCTGCAGAGTTAAAAATGACACCTATCCTCCAAAAATATATTGAAGTAAGCCTGCGAAGGGGACTTGAAAGCGGGGCAGAATTTCAGGTAAGCGATTACGGGGGGTAGACTGGAATTGCCCTGAAAGCATAGGAAAAGAAGCAGAACGTCGACAATGATGCACTTGGCCGATAAGGGCGTATGCTTTTTTCCTGAATATATTCAGGAAAAAACGCATACGCCCTTTTTGGCCAACCAAGCAAGCCTGTAAAGGAAATCTGCACTACAATGAAGTCTCACTGCCCCACGGGCAAAAGGGCCATCTTAAAAATGTGTAAAATCCAGAAAGTTAGGACAGGATATGGAGAACAGGGAACCTTGTTATGCTGATTGGCAGGATGTAAATTGCCAGCAGCCACCCTGGAGAAGTGTATGGTGTTTCCTGAAACACGTAAGAAACAAAGCAACAAAGCCTATGGCAATTGCACTTATGGTCCTATTGCTTAGGGAAATTAAAATCAAATACAAAGAGCCACCCCAAAGTTTGGGACGGCTGTATTCCCAAGAAGCTTGTCTACAGTACCAGGTAAATATCCCAGAAAGCAAAATATGGATAAAGAAGTTGTGGCACGTAAGTGCAATGCAATATCACTCAGCAATGAAATCTGTGTCATCAGGCCCGTAGCGGCATAGTGAGTGGATGCAGGTACGGTGATTCTACGTGAACTACGTCACACAGAAAAAGAAACATCATAAGATATCACTAATACACGTAATGTAAACTTGACTACACATGAACTGAATTACAAAACAGAACAGGGTCTCAAATTTAGAAAACCAACTAGTGCTTGCTTATGGGGAAAGGTGCGTTGGGGTGCTGCATAAAACCAGAGACTGAAATTAGCACAGATAACTTTCCATAAGCCAAATATGTAATAGACAAGACGTACTCCTTGCTCAACGAAATGGACCCAACACCACATATTCAACGCCTAGGAATATACCTGACTAGGAAGAATCTTAAAACCCATGGATATATATGTCTCCGTAAGAGAATCAAGCATGTGTACAGCGGCCGAAACGCAGCAGTGAAAATCCGATAAATCCCATTATCAAAATAAATTTCAAAAACAAAACACAAAGACAGTGAAATAGAGAGCAATTCTCAAATAATTCACTCAGGGCATGTGATGCAACCGGGATTGACCACATCTACAGCCAGAGCTGGTTGAGACATAAGGCTGGACACTTCAGGCTGATAGCATTGGTGAGTTTCAGTGAGCAAATGCAGACCCTTTGAAGTCATACTACATGGTACCCATTCCATGGGTCCCAACTCTCCAGGTTCAAGGGATTCTTCCTCCAGCTAAAACATGCATGGGGAACCCAGAGTATCGTCCACCGTGTGACTGGGAAACGATTTAAAGTGCATCTCAGATTTCATATCCTGGTCCTCGTGTTCACCATTCCAGATGCTTTACTAACACTCTCCCCGCTTGTAGAGTCAGTGCCTTTAACCTCCTCTTTGGCACAGCTTGCAAATTCTGTGCAAGATGAACAGGAATAGGGAGAACCAATGAGAGACTAGCTGTAGGTGTCTGAACGGGCAAAGGTAACGCTCATTTCCCACCAGGAAGAGGAATTAAACAAAGGCAAAACGTGCACTGCCGGAAACAGATTAGTGCCTGAAGCAATCCTGCGGTTTTGTGCCCAGCTCACAAGAAAGCGAGTTGAAGAAAGGAGCTCAGGGGCACTGTAATTCACAAACCTGCAGAGTTATAAATGACAGCTAACTTCCAAAAGTATATTGAAGTAAGCCTGCGAAGGGGACTTGAAAGCGGGGCAGAATTTCAGGAAAACGATTGCAGGGGGTAGACTGGAATTGCCCTGAAAGCATAGGAAAAGAGGCACAACGTCGAAAATAATGCACTTGGCCAAAAGTGCATATGCGTTTTTTCCTGAATATATTCAGGAAAAAACGCATACGCCCTTTTTGGCCAACCAAGCAAGCCTGTAAAGGAAATCTGCACTACAATGAAGTCTTACTGCCCCCCGGTCAAAAGGGCCATCTGAAAAAAGGGTAAAATCCAGAAAGGTAGGACAGGATATGGAGAAGAGGGAGCCTTGTTATGCTGATTGGCAGGATGTAAATTGCCAGCAGCCACCCTGGAGAAGTGTATGGTGTTTCCTGAAACACGTAAGAAACAAAGCAACACAGCCTATGGCAATTGCACTTATGGTCCTATTGCTTAGGGAAATTAAAATCAAATACAAAGAGCCACCCCAAAGTTTGGG
Organism: Phocoena phocoena; assembly: GCF_963924675.1. Classification (NCBI taxonomy): domain Eukaryota; kingdom Metazoa; phylum Chordata; class Mammalia; order Artiodactyla; family Phocoenidae; genus Phocoena; species Phocoena phocoena. Next base: position 54,759 of record NW_027077566.1, on the reverse strand, counting down.
ACGGCTGTGTTCCCAAGAAGCTCGTCTACAGTACCAGGTAAATATCCCAGAAATCAAAAAATGGATAAAGAAGTTGTGGCACGTACGTGCAATGCAATATCACTCAGCAATGAAATCTGTGTCATCAGGCCCGTAGCGGCATAGTGAGTGGATGCAGGTACGGTGATTCTACGTGAACTACGTCACACAGAAAAAGAAACATCATAAGATATCACTAATACACGGAATGTAAACTTGACTACACATGAACTGAATTACAAAACAGAACAGGGTCGCAAATTTAGAAAACCAACTAGTGCTTGCTTATGGGGAAAGGTGCCTTGGGGTGCTGCATAAAACCAGAGACTGAAATTAGCACAGATAACATTCCAGAAGCCAAATATGTAATAGCCAAGACCTACTCCTTGCTCAACGAAATGGACTCAACACCACATATTCAACGCCTAGGAATATACCTGACTAGGAAGAATCTTAAAACCCATGGATATATATGTCTCCGTAAGAGAATCAAGCATGTGTACAGCGGCCGAAACGCAGCAGTGAAAATCCGATAAATCCCATTATCAAAATAAATTTTAAAAACAAAACACAAAGACAGTGAAATAGAGAGCAATTCTCAAATGATTCACTCAGAGCATGTGATGCAACCGGGATTGACCACATCTACAGCCAGAGCTGGTTGAGACATAAGGCTGGACACTTCAGGCTGATAGCATTGGTGAGTTTCGGTGAGCAAATGCAGACCCTTTGAAGTCATACTACATGGTACCCATTCCATGGGTCCCAACTCTCCAGGTTCAAGGGATTCTTCCTCCAGCTAAAACATGCATGGGGAACCCAGAGTATCGTCCACAGTGTGACTGGGAAACGATTTAAAGTGCATCTCAGATTTCATATCCTGGTCCTCGTGTTCACCATTCCAGATGCTTTACTAACACTCTCCCCGCTTGTAGAGTCAGTGCCTTTAACCTCCTCTTTGGCACAGCTTGCAATTTCTGTGCAAGATGAACAAGAATAGGGAGAACCAATGAGAGGCTAGCTGTAGGTGTCTGCACGGGCAAAGGTAACGCACATTTCCCACCAGGAAGAGGAATTAAACAAAGGCTCAGCGTGCACTGCCAGAAACAGATTAGGGCCTGAAGCAATCCTGCGGTTTTGTGCCCAGCTCACAAGAAAGCGAGTTGAAGAAAGGAGCTCAGGGGCACTGTAATTCACAAACCTGCAGAGTTATAAATGACAGCTAACTTCCAAAAGTATATTGAAGTAAGCCTGCGAAGGGGACTTGAAAGCGGGGCAGAATTTCAGGAAAACGATTGCAGGGGGTAGACTGGAATTGCCCTGAAAGCATAGGAAAAGAGGCACAACGTCGAAAATAATGCACTTGGCCAAAAAGTGCATATGCGTTTTTTCCTGAATATATTCAGGAAAAAACGCATACGCCCTTTTTGGCCAACCAAGCAAGCCTGTAAAGGAAATCTGCATTACAATGAAATCTCACTGCCCCCCAGGCAAAAGGGCCATCTGAAAAAAAGTGTAAAATCCAGAAAGGTAGGACAGGATATGGAGAACAGGGAGCCTTGTTATGCTGATTGGCAGGATGTATATTGCCAGCAGCCACCCTGGGAAATGTATGGTGTTTCCTGAAACACGTAAGAAACAAACAACACAGCCTAGGGCACTTCCACATATAGTCCTATAGCTTACGGAATTTAAAATCAAAAACAGACAGCCAACCCAATATTTGGGACGGCTGTGTTCACAATAAGCTCGTCTACAGTATCAGGTAAATATCCCAGAAAGCAAAAAATGGATAAAGAAGTCGTGGCACGTACATACAATGCAATATCACTCAGCAATGAAATCTGTGTCATCAGGCCCGTAGCGGCATAGTGAGTGGATGCAGGTACGGTGATTCTACGTGAACTACGTCACACAGAAAAAGAAACATCATAAGATATCACTAATACACGGAATGTAAACTTGACTACACATGAACTGAATTACAAAACAGAACAGGGTCGCAAATTTAGAAAACCAACTAGGGCTTGCTTATGGGGAAAGGTGCGTTGGGGTGCTGCATAAAACCAGAGACTGAAATTAGCACAGATAACTCTCCATAAGCCAAATATGTAATAGACAAGACCTACTCCTTGCTCAACGAAATGGACCCAACACCACATATTCAACGCCTAGGAATATACCTGACTAGGAAGAATCTTAAAACCCATGGATATATATGTCTCCGTAAGAGAATCAAGCGTGTGTACAGCATTCGAAACGCAGCAGTGAAAATCCGATAAATCCCATTATCAAAATAAATTTTGAAAACAAAACACCAAGACAGTGAAATAGACAGCAATTCTTAAATAATTCACTCAGGGCATGTTATGCAACCGGGATTTAACACATCTACACCCAGAGCTGGTTGAGACATAAGGCTGGACACTTCAGGCTGATAGCATTGGTGAGTTTCGGTGAGTAAATGCAGACCCTTTGAAGTCATACTGCATGGAACCTATTCCATGGGTCCCAACTCTCCAGGTTCAAGGGATTCTTCCTCCAGCTAAAACATGCATGGGAAACACACAGTATGTTCCACCGTGTCACTAGGAAACGATTTAAAATGCATCTCAGTTTTCGTATCCTGGTCCTCGGGTTCACCATTCCAGATGCTTTACTAACACTCTCCCCGCTTGGAGAGTCAGTGCCTTTAACCTCCTCTTTGGCACAGCTTGCAATTTCTGTGCAAGATGAACAGGATTAGGGAGAACCAATGAGAGACTAGCTATAGGTGTCTGCACAGGCAAATGTAATGCTCATTTCCCACCAGGAAGAGAAATTAACCAAAGGCTCAGTGTGCCCTGCCGGAAACAGATTAGGGCCTGAAGCAATCCTGCGGTTTTGTGCCCAGCTCACAAGAAAGCGATTTGAAGAAAGGAGCTCAGGGTCACTGTAATTCACAAACCTGCATAGTTATAAATGACAGCTATCCTCCAAAAATATATTGAAGTAAGCCTGCGAAGGGGACTTGAAAGCGGGGCAGAATTTCAGGAAAACAATTGCAGGGGTTCGACTGGAATTGCCCTGAAAGCATGGGAAAAGAGGCAAAACGTCGACAATGATGCACTTGGCCAAAAAGGGTGTATGCGTTTTTTCCTGAATATATTCAGGAAAAAACGCATACGCCCTTTTTGGCCAACAAAGCAAGCCTGTAAATGAAATCGGCACTGAAATGAAGTCTCACTGCCTCCCGGGCAAAAGGGCCATCTGAAAAAAGTGTAAAATACAGAAAGGTAGGACAGGATATGGAGAACAGGGAGCCTTGTTATGCTGACTGGCAGGATGTAAATTGCCAACAGCCACCCTGGAGAAGTGTATGGTGTTTCCTGAAACACTTAAGAAATAAAGCAACACAGCCTATGGCAATTGCACTTATGGTCCTATGGCTTAGGGAAATTAAAATCAAAAACAGAGAGCCACCCCAAAGTTTGGGACGGCTGTGCTCCCAAGGAGCTCGTCTACAGTACCACGTAAATATCCCAGAAAGCAAAAAATGGATAAAGAAGTTGTGGCACGTACATGCAATGCAATATCACTCAGCAATGAAATCTGTGTCATCAGGCCCGTAGCAGCATAGTGAGTGGATGCATGTACGGTGATTCTACGTGAACTACGTCACACAGAAAAATAAACATCATAAGATATCACTAATACACGGAATGTAAACTTGAATACACATGAACTGAATTACAAAACAGAACAAGGTCTCAAATTTAGAAAACCAACTAGTGCTTGCTTATGGGGAAAGGTGCCTTGGGGTGCTGCATAAAACCAGAGACTGGAATTAGCACAGATAACATTCCATAAGCCAAATATGTAATAGACAAGACCTACTCCTTGCTCAACGAAATGGACTCAAAACCACATATTCAATGCCTAGGAATATACCTGACTAGGAAGAATCTTAAAATCCATGGATTTATATGTCTCCGTAAGAGAATCAAGCGTGTGTACAGCGGCATAAACGCAGCAGTGAAAATCCGATAAATCCCATTATCAAAATAAATTTCAAAAACAAAACACAAAGACAGTGAAATAGAGAGCAATTCTTAAATAATTCACTCAGGTCATGTGATGCAACCGGGATTGGCCACATCTACACCCAGAGCTGGTTGAGACATAAGGCAGGACACTTCAGGCTGATAGCATTGGTGAGTTTCGGTGAGCAAATGCAGACCCTTTGAAGTCATACTGCATGGTACCCATTCCATAAGTCCCAACTCTCCAGGTTCAAGGGAATCTTCATCCAGCTAAAACATGCATGGGAAACCCAGAGTATCGTCCACCGTGTGATTGGGAAACGATTTAAAATGCATCTCAGTTTTCGTATCCTGGTCCTCGGGTTCACCATTTAAGATGCTTTACTAACACTCTCCCCACTTGGAGAGTCAGTGCCTTTAACCTCCTGTTTGGCACAGCTTGCAATTTCTGTGCAAGATGAACAGGAATAGGGAGAACCAATGAGAGACTAGCTGTAGGTGTCTGCACGGGCAAATGTAACGCTCATTTCCCACCAGGAAGAGGAATTAGCCAAAGGCTCAGCATGCCGTGCTAGAAACAGATTAGTGCCTGAAGCAATCCTGCGGTTTTGTGCCCAGCTCACAAGAAAGCGAGTTGAAGAAAGGAGCTCAGGGGCACTGTAATTCACAAACCTGCAGAGTTATAAATGACAGCTATCTTCCAAAAGTATATTGAAGTAAGCCTGCGAAGGGGATTTGAAAGCGGGGCAGAATTTCAGGAAAACGATTGCAGGGGGTAGACTGGAACTGCCCTGAAAGCATAGGAAAAAGAGGCACAACGTCGACAATGATGCACTTGGCCAAAAAGGGCGTATGCGTTTTTTCCTGAATATATTCAGGAAAAAATGCAAACGCCCTTTTTGGCCAACCAAGCAAGCCTGTAAAGGAAATCTGCACTACAATGAAATCTCACTGCCCCCAGGGCAAAAGGGCCATCTGATAAAAGTGTAAAATCCAGAAAGGTAGGACAGGATATGGAGAATAGGGAGCCTTATTATGCTGATTGGCAGGATGGAAATTGCCAACAGCCACCCTGGAGAAGTGTATGGTGTTTCCTGAAACACGTAAGAAATAAAGCAACACAGCCTATGGCAATTGCACTTATGGTCCTATAGCTTAGGGAAATTAAAATCAAAAACAGACAGCCACCCCAATGTTTGGGACAGCTGTGTTCACAAGAAGTTGGTCTACAGTACCAGGTAAATATCTCAGAAAGCAAAAAATGGATAAAGAAGTTGTGGCACGTACGTGCAATGGAATATCACTCAGCAATTAAATCTGTGTCATCAGGCCCGTAGCCGCATAGTGAGTGGATGCAGGTATGGTGATTCTACGTGAACTACGTCACACAGAAAAAGAAACATCATAAGATATCACTAATACACGGAATGTAAACTTGACTACACATGAACTGAATTTCAAAAGAGAACAGGGTCGCAAATTTAGAAAACCAACTACTGCTTGCTTATGGGGAAAGGTGCCTTGGGGTGCTGCATAAAACCAGAGACTGAAATTAGCACAGATAACATTCCATAAGCCAAATATGTAATAGACAAGACCTACTCCTTGCTCAACGAAATGGACTCAACACCACCTATTCAACGCCTAGGAATATACCTGACTAGGAAGAATCTTAAAACCCATGGATTTATATGTCTCTGTAAGAGAATCAAGCGTGTGTACAGCGGCATAAACGCAGCAGTTAAAATCGGATAAATCCCATTATCAAAATAAATTTCAAAAACAAAACACAAAGACAGTGAAATAGAGAGCAATTCTTAAATAATTCACTCAGGGCATGTGATGCAACCGGGATTTAACACATCTACACCCAGAGCTGGTTGAGACATAACTCAGGACACTTCAGGCAGATAGCATTGGTGAGTTTCAGTGAGCAAATGCAGACCCTTTGAAGTCATACTGCATGGTACCTATTCCATGCGTCCCAACTCTCCAGGTTCAAGGGATTCCTCCTCCAGCTAAAACATGCATGGGAAACCCACAGTATGGTCCACCGTGTGATTGGGAAACGATTTTAAATGCATCTCAGTTTTCGTATCCTGGTCCTCGGGTTCACCATTCCAGATGCTTTACTAACACTCTCCCAGCTTGGAGAGTCAATGCCTTTAACCTCCTGTTTGGCACAGCTTGCAATTTCTGTGCAAGATGAACAGGAATAGGGAGAACCAATGAGAGACTAGCTATACGTGTCTGCATGAGCAAATGTAATGCTCATTTCCCACCAGGAAACGGAATTAACCAAAGGCTCAGCGTGCCCTGCCGGAAACAGTTTAGGGCCTGAAGCAACCCTTCGGTTTTGTGCCCAGCTCACAAGAAAGCGAGTTGAAGAAAGGAGTTCAGGGTCACTGTAATTCACAAACCTGCAGAGTTATAAATGACAGCTATCCTCCAAAAATATATTGAAGTAAGCCTGCGAAGGGGACTTGAAAGCGGGGCAGAATTTCAGGAAGACGATTGCAGGGGGTAGACTGGAATTGCGCTGAAAGCATAGGCAAGAGTCACAACGCCGAAAAGTATGCACTTGGCCAAAATGGGCGTATGCGTTTTTTCCTGAATATATTCAGGAGAAAACGCATACGCCCTTTTTGGCCAAACAAGCAAGCCTGTAAAGGAAATCTGCACTACAATTAAATCTCACTGCCACCTGGGCAAAAGGGCCATCTGAAAAAAGTGTAAAATCCAGAAAGGTAGGACAGGATATATAGAACAGGGAGCCTTGTTATGCTGTTTGCCAGGATGTAAATTGTGAACAGCCACCCTGGAGAAGTGTATGGTGTTTCCTGAAACACGTAAGAAATAAAGCAGCACAGCCTATGGCAATTTCACCTATGGTCCTATTGCTTAGGAAAATTAAAATCAAAAACAGAGAGCCACCCCAAAGTTTGGGATGGCTGTGTTCCCAAGAAGCTCGTCTATAGTACCAGGTAAATATCCCAGAAAGCAAAAAATGGATAAAGAAGTTGTGGCACGTACGTGCAACGCAATATCACTCAGCAATGAAATCTGTGTCATCAGGACCGTAGCGGCATAGTGAGTGCATTCAGGTACGGTGATTCTACGTGAACTACGTCACAGAGAAAAAGAAACATCATAAGATATCACTAATACACGGAATGTAAACTTGACTACACATGAACTGAATTACAAAACAGAACAGTGTCTCAAATTTAGAAAACCAACTAGTTCTTGCTTATGGGGAAAGGTGTGTTGGGGTGCTGCATAAAACCAGACACTGAAATTAGCACAGATAACTTTCCATAAGCCAAATATGTAATAGACAAGACCTACTCCTGGCTCAACGAAATGGACCCAACACCACATATTCAACGCCTAGGAATATACCTGACTAGGAAGAATCTTAAAACCCATGGATTTATATGTCTCCGTAAGAGAATCAAGCGTGTGTACAGCGGCATAAACGCAGCAGTGAAAATCCGATAAATCCCATTATCAAATAAATTTCAAAAACAAAACGCAAAGACAGTGAAATAGAGAGCAATTCTTAAATAATTCACTCAGGGCATGTGATGCAACCGGGATTGACAACATCTACACCCAGAGCTGGTTGAGACATAAGGCTGGACACTTCAGGCTGATAGCATTGGTGAGTTTCGGTGAGCAAATGCAGACCCTTTGAAGTCATACTGCATGGTACCTATTCGATGGTTCCCAACTCTCCAGGTTCAAGGGATTCTTCCTCCAGCTAAAACATGCATGGGAACCCCACAGTATGGCCCACGGTGTCATTGGGAAACGATTTAAAATGCATCTCAGATTTCGTATCCTGGTCCTCGGGTTCACAATACCAGATGCTTTACTAACACTCTCCCTGCTTGGAGAGTCAGTGCCTTTAACCTCCTGTTTGGCACAGCTTGCAATTTCTGTGCAAGATGAACAGGAATAGGGAGAACCAATGAGAGACTAGCTATAGGTGTCTGCACGGGTAAATGTAAGGCTCATTTCCCACCAGGAAGAGGAATTAACCAAAGGCTCAGCGAGCCCTGCCGGAAACAGTTTAGGGCCTGAAGCAATCTTGCGGTTTTGTGCCCAGCTCACAAGAAAGCGAGTTGAAGAAAGGAGCTCAGGGGCACTGTAATTCAAAATCCTGGAGAGTAATAAATGACAGCTATCCTCCAAAAATATATTGAAGTAAGCCTGCGAAGAGGACTTGAAAGCGGGGCAGAATTTCAGGAAAACCATTGCAGGGGGTAGACTGGAATTGCACTGAAAGCATAGGAATAGAGGCACAACGTCGACAATGATGCACTTGGCCAAAAAGGGCGTATGCGTTTTTTCCTGAATATATTCAGGAAAAAACGCATACGCCCTTTTTAGCCAACCAAGCAAGCCTGTAAAGGAAATCTGCACTACAATGAAATCTCACTGCCCACCCGGGCAAAAGGGCCATGTGAAAATAGTGTAAAATCCAGAAAGGTAGGACAGGATATGGAGAACAGGGAGCCTTGTAATGCTGATTGGCAGGATGTAAATTGTGAACAGCCACCCTGGGGAATTGTATGGTGTTTCCTGAAACACGTAAGAAATAAAGCAACACAGCCTATGGCACTTCCACTTATGGTCCTATTGCTTAGGGAAATTAAAATCAAAAACAGAGAGCCACCCCAAAGTTTGGGACGGCTGTGTTCCCAAGAAGCTCGTCTACAGTACCAGGTAAATATACCAGAAAGCAAAAAATGGATAAAGAAGTTGTGGCACGTACGTGCAATGCAATATCACTCAGCAATGAAATCTGTGTCATCAGGCCCGTAGCGGCATAGTGAGTGGATGCAGGTACGGTGATTCTACGTGAACTACATCACACAGAAAAAGAAACATCATAGGATATCACTAATACACGGAATGTAATCTTGACTACACATGAACTGAATTACAAAACAGAACACGGTCTCAAATTTAGAAAACTAACTAGTGCTTGCTTATGGGGAAAGGTGCGTTGGGGTGCTGCATAAAACCAGAGACTGAAATTAGCACAGATAACATTCCATAAGACAAATATGTAATAGACAAGACCTACTCCTTGCTCAACGAAATGCACTCAACACCACATATTCAACGCCTAGGAATATACCTGACTAGGAAGAATCTTAAAACCCATGGATTTATATGTCTCCGTAAGAGAATCAAGCGTGTGTACAGCGGCATAAACGCAGCAGTGAAAATCCGATAAAACCCATTATCAAAATAAATTTCAAAAACAAAACACAAAGACAGTGAAATAGAGAGCAATTCTTAAATAATTCACTCAGGGCATGTGATGCAACCGGGATTGACCACATCTACACCCAGAGCTGGTTGAGACATAAGGCTGGACACTTCAGGCTGATAGCATTGGTGAGTTTCGGTGAGCAAATGCAGACCCTTTGTAGTCATACTGCATGGTACCTATTCCATGGGTCCCAACTCTCCAGGTTCAAGGGATTCTTCCTCCAGCTAAAACATGCATGGGAAACCCACAGTATGGTCCACCGTGTGATTGGGAAAAGATTTAAAATGGATCTCAGTTTTCGTATCCTGGTCCTCGGGTTCACCATTCCAGATGCTTTACTAACACTCTCCCCACTTGGAGAGTCAGTGCCTTTAACCTCCTGTTTGAGACAGCTTGCAGTATCTGTGCAAGATGAACAGGAATAGGGAGAACCAATGAGAGACTAGCTATAGGTGTCTGCACGGGCAAATGTAACGCTCATTGCCCACCAGGAAGAGGAATTAACCAAAGTCTCAGCGTGCCCTGCCGGATACAGATTAGGGCCTGAAGCAATCCTGTGGTTTTGTGCCCAGCTCACAAGAAAGCGAGTTGAAGAAAGGAGCTCAGGGGCACTGTAATTCACAAACCTGCAGAGTTATAAATGACAGCTATCCTCCAAAAATATATTGAAGTAAGCCTGCGAAGGGCACTTGAAAGCGGGGCAGAATTTCAGGAAAACGATGGCAGGGGGTAGACAGGAATTGCCCTGAAAGCATAGGAAAAGAGGCAGAACGTCGACAATGATGCACTTGGCCAAAAAGGGCGTATGCGTTTTTACCTGAATATATTCAGGAAAAAACGCATACGCCCTTTTTGGCCAACCAAGCAAGCCTGTAAAGGAAATCTGCACTACAATGAAGTCTCACTGCCCCCCGGGCAAAAGGGCCATCTGAAAAAAGTGTAAAATCCAGAAAAGTAGGACAGGATATGGAGAACAGGGAGCATTGTTATGCTGATAGGCAGGATGTAAATTGCCAGCAGCCACCCTGGAGAAGTGTATGGTGTTTCCTGAAACACGTAAGAAACAAAGCAACACAGCCTATGGCAATTGCACTTATGGTCCTATTGCTTACGGAAATTAAAATCAAAAACAGACAGCCACCCCAATATTTGGGACGGCTGTGTTCACAAGAAGCTCGTCTACAGTATCAGGTAAATATCCCAGAAAGCAAAAAATGGATAAAGAAGTTGTGGCACGTACGTACAATGCAATATCACTCAGCAATGAAATCTGTGTCATCAGGCCCGTAGCGGCAGAGTGAGTGGATTCAGGTACGGTGATTCTACGTAAACTACGTCACACAGAAAAAGAAACATCATAAGATATCACTAATACACAGAATGTAAACTTGACTACACATGAACTGAATTACAAAACAGAACAGGGTCTCAAATTTAGAAAACCAACTAGTGCTTGCTTATGGGGAAAGGTGTGTTGGGGTGCTGCATAAAACCAGATACTGAAATTAGCACAGATAACTTTCCATAAGCCAAATATGTAATAGACAAGACCTACTCCTTGCTCAACGAAATGGACCCAACACCACATATTCAACGCCTAGGAATATACCTGACTAGGAAGAATCTTAAAACCCATGGATATATATGTCTCCGTAAGAGAATCAAGCGTGTGTACAGAGGCCGAAACACAGCAGTGAATATCCGATAAATCCCATTATCAAAATAAATTTCAAAAACAAAACACAAAGACAGTGAAATAGAGAGCAATTCTTAAATAATTCACTCAGGGCATGTGATGCAACCGGGTTTGACCCCATCTACACCCAGAGCTGGTTGAGACATAAGGCTGGACACTTCAGGCTGATAGCATTGGTGAGTTTCGGTGAGCAAATGCAGACCCTTTGAAGTAATACTGCATGGTACCCATTCCATGGGTCCCAACACTCTAGGTTCAAGGGATTCTTCCTCCAGCTAAAACATGCATGGGAAACCCAGAGTATCGTCCACCGTGTGATTGGGAAACGATTTAAAATGCATCTCAGTTTTCGTATCCTGGTCCTCGGGTTCACCATTCCAGATGCTTCACTAACACTCTCCCCGCTTGGAGAGTCAGTGCCTTTAAACTCCTCTATGGCACAGCTTGCAATTTCTGTGAAAAATGAACAGGAATAGGGAGAACCAATGAGAGACTAGCTGTAGGTGTCTGCACGGGCAAATGTAACGCTCATTGCCCACCAGGAAGAGGAATTAAACAAAGGCTCAGTGTGCCCTGCTGGAAACAGATTACGGCCTGAAGCAATCCTGCGGTTTTGTGCCCAGCTCACAAGAAAGCGAGTTGAAGAAAGGAGCTCAGGGGCACTGTAATTCACAAACCTGCAGAGTTATAAATGACAGCTATCCTCCAAAAATATATTGAAGTAAGCCTGCGAAGGGACTTGAAAGCGGGGCAGAAATTCAGGAAAACGATTGCAGGGGGTAGACTGGAATTGCACTGAAAGCATAGGAAAAGAGGCACAACGTCGACAATGATGCACTTGGCCAAAAAGGGCGTATGCGTTTTTTCCTGAATATATTCAGGAAAAAACGCATACGCCCTTTTTAGCCAACCAAGCAAGCCTGTAAAGGAAATCTGCACTACAATGAAATCTCACTGTCAACCCGGGCAAAAGGGCAATGTGAAAATAGTGTAAAATCCAGAAAGGTAAGACAAGATATGGAGAACAGGGAGCCTTGTTATGCTGAGTGGCAGGATGTAAATTGTGAACAGCCACCCTGGAGAATTGTATGTTGTTTCCTGAAACACGTAAGAAATAAAGCAACACAGCCTATGTCAATTGCACTTATGGTCCTATTGCTTAGGGAAATTAAAATCAAAAACAGAGAGCCACCCCAAAGTTTGGGACGGCTGTGTTCCCAAGAAGCTCGTCTACAGTACCAGGTAAATATCCGAGAAAGCAAAAAATGGATAAAGAAGTTGTGGTACGTACGTGCAATGCAATATCACTCAGCAATGAAATCTGTGTCATCAGGCCCGTAGCGGCATAGTGAGTGGATGCAGGTACGGTGATTCTACGTGAACTACATCACACAGAAAAAGAAACATCATAGGATATCACTAATACACGGAATGTAATCTTGACTACACATGAACTGAATTACAAAACAGAACACGGTCTCAAATTTAGAAAACTAACTAGTGCTTGCTTATGGGGAAAGGTGCGTTGGGGTGCTGCATAAAACCAGAGACTGAAATTAGCACAGATAACATTCCATAAGACAAATATGTAATAGACAAGACCTACTCCTTGCTCAACGAAATGCACTCAACACCACATATTCAACGCCTAGGAATATACCTGACTAGGAAGAATCTAAAAACCCATGGATTTACATGTCTCCGTAAGAGAAACAAGCGTGTGTACAGCGGCATAAACGCAGCAGTGAAAATCCGATAAAACCCATTATCAAAATAAATTTCAAAAACAAAACACAAAGACAGTGAAATAGAGAGCAATTCTTAAATAATTCACTCAGGGCATGTGATGCAACCGGGATTGACCACATCTACACCCAGAGCTGGTTGAGACATAAGGCTGGACACTTCAGGCTGATAGCATTGGTGAGTTTCGGTGAGCAAATGCAGACCCTTTGTAGTCATACTGCATGGTACCTATTCCATGGGTCCCAACTCTCCAGGTTCAAGGGATTCTTCCTCCAGCTAAAACATGCATGGGAAACCCAGAGTATCGTCCACCGTGTGATTGGGAAACGATTTAAAATGTATCTCAGTTTTCGTATCCTGGTGCTCGGGTTCAACATTCCAGATGCTTTACTAAAACTCTCCCCGCTTGGAGAGTCAGTCCCTTTAACCTCCTGTTTGGCACAGCTTGCAATTTCTGTGCAAGATGAACAAAAATAGGGAGAACCAATGAGAGACTAGCTGTAGGTGTCTGCACGGGCAAATATAACGCTCATTGCCCACCAGGAAGAGGAATTAACCAAAGTCTCAGCGTGCAATGCCGGAAACAGATTAGGGCCTGAAGCAATCCTGCGGTTTTGTGCCCAGCTCACAAGAAAGCGAGTTGAAGAAAGGAGCTCAGGGGCACTGTAATTCACAAACCTGCAGAGTTATAAATGACAGCTATCCTCCAAAAATATATTGAAGTAAGCCTGCGAAGGGCACTTGAAAGCGGGGCAGAATTTCAGGAAAACGATGGCAGGGGGTAGACAGGAATTGCCCTGAAAGCATAGGAAAAGAGGCAGAACGTCGACAATGATGCACTTGGCCAAAAAGGGCGTATGCGTTTTTACCTGAATATATTCAGGAAAAAACGCATACGCACTTTTTGGCCAACCAAGCAAGCCTGTAAAGGAAATCTGCACTACAATGAAGTCTCACTGCCCCCCGGGCAAAAGCGCCATCTGAAAAGAGTGTAAAACCCAGAAAGGTAGGACAGGATATGGAGAACAGGGAGACTTGTTATGCTGATTGGCAGCATGTAAATTGCGAACAGCCACCCTGGAGAAGTGTATGGTGATTCCTGAAACACGTAAGAAACAAAGCAACACAGCCTATGGCACTTCCACTTATGGTCCTATAGCTTAGGGAAATTAAAATCAAAAACAGACAGCAACCCCAATGTTTGGAACGGCTGTGTTCACAAGAAACTCGTCTACAGTACCAGGTACATATCCCAGAAAGCAAAAAATGGATAAAGAAGTTGTGGCACGTACGTACAATGCAATATCACTCAGCAATGAAATCTGTGTCATCAGGCCCGTAGCAGCATAGTGAGTGGATGCAGGTACGGTGATTCTACGTGAACTACGTCACACAGAAAAAGAAACATCATAAGATATCACTAATACACGGAATGTAAACTTGACTACACATGAACGGAATTACAAAACAGAACAGGATCTCAAAGTTAGAAAACCAACTAGTGCTTGCTTATGGGGAAAGGTGCGTTGGGGTGCTGCATAAAACCAGAGACTGAAATTAGCACAGATATCTTTCCATAAGCCAAATATGTAATAGACAAGACCCACTCCTTGCTCAACGAAATGGACCCAACACCACATATTCAACGCCTAGGAATATACCTGACTAGGAAGAATCTTAAAACCCATGGATATATATGTCTCCGTAAGAGAATCAAGCCTGTGTACAGCGGCCGAAACGCAGCAGTGAAAATCCGATAAATCCCATTATCAAAATAAATTTCAAAAACAAAACACAAAGACAGTGAAATAGAGAGCAATTCTTAAATAATTCACTCAGGGCATGTGATGCAACCGGGATTTACCACATCTACACCCAGAGCTGGTTGAGACATAAGGCTGGACACTTCAGGCTGATAGCATTGTTGAGTTTCGGTGAGCAAATGCAGACCCTTTGAAGTCAAACTGCATGGTACCCATTCCATGGGTTCCAACTCTCCAGGGTCAAGGGATTCTTCCTCCAGCTAAAACATGCATGGAAAACCCAGAGTATGGTCCACCGTGAGATTGGGAAACCATTTAAAATGCATCTCAGTTTTCGTATCCTTGTCCTCGTGTTCACCATTCCAGACGCTTTACTAAAACTCTCCCCGCTTGGAGAGTCAGTGCCTTTAACCTCCTGTTTTGCACAGTTTGCAATTTCTGTGCAAGATGAACAGGAATAGGGAGATCCAATGAGAGACTACCTGTTCCACCAGGAAGAGGAATTAAACAAAGGCTCAGTGTGCCCTGCCAGAAACAGATTAGGGCCTGAAGCAATCCTGCCGTTTTGTGCCTAGCTCACAAGAAAGCGAGTTCAAGAAAGGAGCTCAGGGGCACTGTAATTCACAAACCTGCAGAGCTATAAATGACAGCTATCCTCCAAAAATATATTGAAGTAAGCCTGCGAAGGGGACTTGAAACCGGGGCAGAATTTCAGGAAAACGATTGCAGGGGATAGACTGGAATTGCCCTGAAAGCATAGGAAAAGAGGCAGAACGTCGACAATGATGCACTTGGCCAAAACGGGCGTATGCGTTTTTTCCTGAATATATTCAGGAAAAAACGCATACGCCCTTTTGGCCAACCAAGCAAGCCTGTAAAGGAAATCTGCACTACAATGAAGTCTCACTGCCCCCCGGGCAAAAGGGCCATCTGAAAAAAGTGTAAAATCCAGAAAGGTAGGACAGGATATGGAGAACAGGGAACATTGTTATGCTGATAGGCAGGATGTAAATTGCCAGCAGCCACCCTGGAGAAGTGTATGGTGTTTCCTGAAACACGTAAGAAACAAAGCAACACAGCCTATGGCAATTGAACTTATGGTCCTATAGCATACGGAAATTAAAATCAAAAACAGACAGCCACCCCAATATTTGGGACGGCTGTGTTCACAAGGAGCTCGTCTACAGTATCAGGTAAATATCCCAGAAAGCAAAAAATGGATAAAGAATTTGTGGCACGTACGTACAATGCAATATCACTCAGCAATGAAATCTGTGTCATCAGGCCAGTAGCGGCAGAGTGAGTGGATGCAGGTACGGTGATTCTACGTGAACTACGTCACACAGAAAAAGAAACATCATAAGATATCACTAATACACGGAATGTAAACTTGACTACACATGAACTGAATTACAAAACAGAACAGGGTCGCAAATTTAGAAAACCAACTAGTGCTTGCTTATGGGGAAAGGTGCGTTGGGGTGCTGCATAAAACCAGAGACTGAAATTAGCACAGATAACTTTCCATAAGCCAAATATGAAATACACAAGACCTACTCATGGCTCAACGAAATGGACCCAACACCACATATTCAACGCCTAGGAATATACCTGACTAGGAAGAATCTTAAAACCCATGGATATATATGTCTCCGTAAGAGAATCAATCGTGTGTACAGCGGCCGAAACGCAGTAGTGAAAATCCGATAAATCCCATTATCAAAATAAATTTCAAAAACAAAACACAAAGACAGTGAAATAGAGAGCAATTCTTAAATAATTCACTCAGGGCATGTGATGCAACCGGGATTGACCACATCTACACCCAGAGCTGGTTGAGACATAAGGCTGGACACTTCAGGCTGATAGCATTGGTGAGTTTCGGTGAGCAAATGCAGACCCTTTGAAGTAATACTGCATGGTACCCATTCCATGGGTCCCAACACTCTAGGTTCAAGGGATTCTTCCTCCAGCTAAAACATGCATGGGAAACCCAGAGAATCGGCCACCGTGTGATTGGGAAACGATTTAAAATGCATCTCAGTTTTCGTATCCTGGTCCTCGGGTTCACCATTCCAGATGCTTCACTAACACTCTCCCCGCTTGGAGAGTCAGTGCCTTTAACCTCCTCTATGGCACAGCTTGCAATTTCTTTGAAAGATGAACAGGAATAGGGAGAACCAATGAGAGACTAGCTGTAGGTGTCTGCACGGGCAAATGTAACGCTCATTGCCCACCAGGAAGAGGAATTAAACAAAAGCTCAGCGTGCCCTGCCGGAAACAGATTATGGCCTGAAACAATCCTGCGGTTTTGTGCCCAGCGCACAAGAAAGCGAGTTGAAGAAAGGAGCTCAGGGGCACTGTAATTCACAAACCTGCAGAGTTATAAATGACAGCTATCCTCCAAAAATATATTGAAGTAGGCCTGCGAAGGGGACTTGACAGCGGGGCAGAATTTCAGGAAAATGATTGCAGGGGGTAGACTGGAATTGCCCTGAAAGCATAGGAAAAGAGGCAGAACGTCGACAATGATGCACTTGGCCGAAAAGGGCGTATGCGTTTTTTCCTGAATATATTCAGGAAAAAACGCATATGCCCTTTTTGGCCAACCAAGCAAGCCTGTAAAGGAAATCTGCACTACAATGAAATCTCACTGCCCCCACGGGCAAAAGGGCCATCTGAAAAAAGTGTAAAATCCAGAAAGTTAGGACAGGATATGGAGAAGAGGGAGCCTTGTTATGCTGATTGGCAGGATGTAAATTGCCAGCAGCCACCCTGGAGAAGTGTATGGTGTTTCCTGAAACACGTAAGAAATAAAGCAACACAGCCTATGGCAATTGCACTTATGGTCCTATTGCTTAGGGAAATTAAACTCAAAAACAGATAGCCACCCCAAAGTTTGGGACGGCTGTGTTCCCAAAATCTCGTCTACAGTACCAGGTAAATATCCCAGAAATCAAAAAATGGATAAAGAATTTGTGGCACGTACGTGCAATGCAATATCACTCAGCAATGAAATCTGTGTCATCAGGCCCGTAGCGGCATAGTGAGTGGATGCAGGTACGGAGATTCTACGTGAACTACGTCACACAGAAATAGAAACATCATAAGATATCACTAATACACGGAATATAAACTTGACTACACATGAACTGAATTACAAAACAGAACAGGGTCTCAAATTTAGAAAACCAACTAGTGCTTGCTTATGGGGAAAGGTGTGTTGGGGTGCTGCATAAAACCAGAGACTGAAATTAGCACAGATAACTTTCCATAAGCCAAATATGTAATACACAATACCTACTCCTTGCTCAACGAAATGTACTCAACACCACATATTCAACGCCTAGCAATATACCTGACTAGGAAAAATCTGAAAACCCATGGATTTATATGTCTCCGAAAGAGAATCAAGCGTGTGTACAGTGGCATAAACGCAGCAGTGAAAATCCGATAAATCCCATTATCAAAATAAATTTCAAATACAAAACACAAAGACAGTGAAATAGAGAGCAATTCTTAAATAATTCACTCAGGGCATGTGATGTAACTGGGATTGACCGCATCTACACCCAGAGCTGGTTGAGACATAAGGCTGGACACTTCAGGCTGATAGCATTGGTGAGTTTTGGTGAGCAAATGCAGACCCTTTGAAGTCATACTGCATGGTACCTATTCCATGGGTCCCAACTCTCCAGGTTCAAGGTATTCTTCCTCCAGCTAAAACACGCATGGGAAACCCACAGTATGGTCCACCTTGTGATTGGGAAACGATTTAAAATGCATCTCAGTTTTCGTATCCTGGACCTCGGGTTCAGCATTCCAGATGCTTTACTAACACTCTCCCCGCTTGGAGAGTCAGTGCCTTTAACCTCCTGTTTGGCACAGCTTGCAATTTCTGTGCAAGATGAACAGGAATAGGGAGAACCAATGAGAGACTAGCTGTAGGTGTCTGCACGGGCAAATATAACGCTCATTGCCCACCAGGAAGAGGAATTAACCAAAGTCTCAGCGTGCAATGCCGGAAACAGATTAGGGCCTGAAGCAATCCTGCGGTTTTGTGCCCAGCTCACAAGAAAGCGAGTTGAAGAAAGGAGCTCAGGGGCACTGTAATTCACAAACCTGCAGAGTTATAAATGACAGCTATCTTCGAAAAGTATATTGAAATAAGCCTGCGAAGGGAACTTGAAAGCGGGGCAGAATTTCAGGAAAACGATTGCAGGGGGTAGACTGGATTTGCCCTGAAAGCATAGGAAAAGAGGCAGAACGTCGAAAATGATGCACTTGGCCAAAAAGGGCGTATGCGTTTTTTCCTGAATATATTCAGGAAAAAACGCATACGCCCTTTTTGGCCAACCAAGCAAGCCTGTAAAGGAAATCTGCACTACAATGAAATCTCACTGCCCCCTGGGCAAAAGGGCCATCAGAAAAAAGTGTAAAATCGGAAAGGTAGGATAGGATATGGAGAACAGGGAGCCTTGTTATGCTGATTGGCAGGATGCAAATTGTGAACAGCCACACTCTAGAAGTGTCTGGTGTTTCCTGAAACACGTGAGAAATAAAGCAACACAGCCTATGGCAATTGCACTTATGGTCCTATTGCTTAGGGAAATTAAAATCAAAAACAGAGAGCCACCCCAATGTTTGGGACGGCTGTGTTCCCAAGAAGCACTTCTACAGTACCAGGTAAATATCCCAGAAAGCAAAAAATGGATAAAGAGGTTGTGGCACGTACGTGCAATGCAATATCACTCAGCAATGAAATCTGTGTCATCAGGCTGGTAGTGGCATAGTGAGTGGAAGCAGGTACCGTGATTCTACGTGAACTACGTCACACAGAAAAAGAAACATCATAAGATATCACTAATACACGGAATGTAAACTTGACTACACATGAACTGAATTACAAAACAGAACAAGGTCTCAAATTTATAAAACCAACTAGTGCTTGCTTATGGGGAAAAGTGCGTTGGGGTGCTGCATAAAACCAGAGACTGAAATTAGCACAGATAACTTTCCATAAGCCAAATATGTAATAGACAAGACCTACTCCTTGCTCAACGAAATGGACCCAACACCACATATTCAACGCCTAGGAATATACCTGACTAGGAAGAATCTTAAAACCCATGGATAGATATGTTTCCGTAAGAGAATCAAGCATGTGTACAGCGGCCGAAACGCAGCAGTGAAAATCCGATAAATCCCATTATCAAAATAAATTTCGAAAACAAAACTCAAAGACAGTGAAATAGAGAGCAATTCTTAATTAATTCACTCAGAGCATGTGATTCAACCGGGATTGACCACATCTACACCCAGAGCTGGTTGAGACATAAGGCTGGACACTTCAGGCTGATAGCATTGGTGAGTTTCGGTGAGCAAATGCAGACCCTTTGAAGTCACACTGCATGGTACCCATTCCATGGGTCCCAACTCTCCAGGTTCAAGGGATTCTTCCTCCAGCTAAAACATGCATGGGAAACCCAGAGTATCGTCCACCGTGTGATTGGGAAAAGATTTAAAATGCATCTCCTTTTTCGTATCCTGGTTCCCGAGAACCAGGATACGAAAAAGGCCAGATGCCATTTACTAACTCTTCTCCCACTCACCACGGTGGACGCTTAACCTCCTGGGTTTCACACTTGCAAATGTCTTATACAGATAGGAGAACCAATGAGAGACTAGCTATAGGTGTCTGCACGGGCAAATGTAATGCTCATTTCACACCAGGAAGAGGAATTAACCAAAGGCTCAGCATGCCCTGCCAGAAACAGATTAGGGCCTGAAGCAATCCTACGGTTTTGTGCCCAGCTCACAAGAAAGCGAGTTGAAGAAAGGAGCTCAGGGGCACTGTAATTCACAAATCTGCAGAGTTATAAATGACAGCTATCTTCCAAAAGTATATTGAAGTAAGCCTGCGAAGGGGACTTGAAAGCGGGGCAGAATTTCAGGAAAACGATTGCAGGGGGTAGACAGGATTTGCCCTGAAAGCATATGAAAAGAGGCAGAACGTCGACAATGATGCACGTGGCCAAAAAGGGCGTATGCGTTTTTTCTGAATATACTCAGGAAAAAACGCATACGCACTTTTTGGCCAACCAAGCAAGCCTGTAAAGGAAATCTGCACTACAATGAAGTCTCACTGCCCCCCGGGCAAAAGGGCCATCTGAGAAAAGTGTAAAATCCAGAAAGGTAGGACAGGATATGGAGAACAGGGAGCTTTGTTATGCAGAGTGGCAGGATGTAAATTGCCAGCAGCCACCCTGGAGAAGTGTATGATGTTTCCTGAAACACATAAGAAACAAAGCAACACAACCTATGGCACTTCCACTTATGGTCCTATAGCTTACGGAAATTAAAATCAAAAACAGTCAGCCACCCCTATTTTGGGACGTCTGTGTTCACAAGAAACTCGTCTACAGTAACAGGTAAATATCCCAGAAAGCAAAAAATGCATAAAGAAGTTGTGGCACGTACGTGCAATGCAATATCACTCAGCAATGAAATCTGTGTCATCAGGCCCGTAGCGGCATAGTGAGTGGATGCAGGTACGGTGATTCTACGTGAACTACGTCACACAGAAAAAGAAACATCATAAGATATCACTAATACACGGAATGTAATCTTGACTACACATGAACTGAATTACAAAACAGAACAGGGTCTCAAATTTAGAAAACCAACTAGTGCTTGCTTATGGGGAAAGGTGCGTTGGGGTGCTGCATAAAACCAGAAACTGAAATTAGCACAGATAACATTCCATAAGCCAAATATGTAATAGACAAGAACTACTCCTTGTTCAACGAAATGGACCCAACACCACATATTGAACGCCTAGGAATATACCTGACTAGAAAGAATCTTAAAACCCATGGATATATATGTCTCCGTAAGAGAATCAAGCATGTGTACAGCGGCATAAACGCAGCAGTGAAAATCCGATAAATCCCATTATCAAAATAAATTTCGAAAACAAGACACAAAGACAGTGAAATAGACAGCAATTCTTAAATAATTCACTCAGGGCATGTGATGCAACCGGGATTTACCACATCTACACCCAGACCTGGTTGAGACATAAGGCTGGACACTTCAGGCTGATAGAATTGGTGAGTTTCGGTGAGCAAATGCAGACCTTTGAAGTCATACTGCATGGTACCCATTCCATGGGTCCCAACTCTCCAGGTTCAAGGGATTCTTCCTCCAGCTAAAACATGCATGGGCAACCCAGAGTATCGTCCACAGTGTGATTGGGAAACGATTTAAAATGCATCTCAGTTTTCCTATCCTGGTCCTCGGGTTCACCATTCCAGAGGCTTTACTAACACTCTCCCCACCTGGAGAGTCAGTGCCTTTAACCTGCTCTTTGGCACAGCTTGCAATTTCTGTGCAAGATGAACAGGAATAGGGAGAACCAATGAGAGACTAGCTGTAGGTGTCTGCACGGGTAAATGTAATGCTCATGTCCCACCAGGAACAGGAATTAACCAAAGGCTCAGCGTGCCCTGCCGGAAACAGATTAGGGCCTGAAACAATCCTGCGGTTTTGTGCCCAGCTCACAAGAAAGCGAGTTGAAGAAAGGAGCTCAGGGGCACTGTAATTCACAAACCTGCAGAGTTAAAAATGACAGGTATCCTCCAAAAATATATTGAAGTAAGCCTGCGAAGGGGACTTGAAAGCGGAGCAGAATTTTAGGAAAACGATTGCAGTGGGTAGACTGGAATTGCCCTGAAAGCATAGGAAAAGAGGCACAACGTCGACAATGATGCACTTGGCCAAAAAGTGCGTATGCGTTTTTTCCTGAATATATTCAGGAAAAAACCCATATGCACTTTTTGGCCAACCAAGCAAGCTTGTAAATGAAATCTGCACTACAATGAAGTCTCACTGCCCCCCGGGCAAAAGGGCCATCTGAAAAAAGTGTAAAATCCAGAAAGTTAGGACAGGATATGGAGAACAGGGAGACTTTTTATGCTGATTGGCATGATGTAAATTGCGAACAGCCACCCTGGAGAAGTGTATGGTGTTTCCTGAAACACGTAAGAAACAAAGCAACACAGCCTATGGCACTCCCACTTATGGTCCTATTGCTTAGGGAAATTAAAATCAAAAACAGAGAGCCACCCCAAAATTTGGGACGGCTGTGTTCCCAAGAAGCTCGTCTACAGTACCAGGTAAATATCCCACAAAGCAAAAAATGGATAAAGAAGTTGTGGCACGTACGTGCAATGCAATATCACTCAGCAATGAAATCTCTGTCATCAGGCCCGTAGCGGCATAGTGAGTGGATGCAGGTACGGTGATTCTACGTGAACTACGTCACACAGAAACAGAAACATCATAAGATATCACTAATACACCGAATGTAAACTTGACTACACATGAACTGAATTTCAAAACAGAACAGGGTCGCAAATTTAGAAAACCAACTAGTGCTTGCTTATGGGGAAAGGTGCGTTGGGGTGCTGCATAAAACCAGAGACTGAAATTAGCACAGATAACTTTCCATAAGCCAAATATGTAATAGACAAGACCTACTCCTTGCTCAACGAAATGGACCCAACACCACATATTCAACGCCTAGGAATATACCTGACTAGGAAGAATCTTAAAACCCATGGATATATATGTCTCTGTAAGAGAATCAAGCGTGTGTACAGCGGCCGAAACACAGCAGTGAAAATCCGATAAATCCCATTATCAAATTAAATTTCGAAAATAAAACACAAAGACAGTGAAATAGAGAGCAATTCTTAAATAATTCACTCAGGGCATGTGATGCAACCGAGATTGACCACATCTACACCCAGAGCTGGTTGAGACATAAGGCTGGAAACTTCAGGCTGATAGCATTGGTGAGTTACGGTGAGCAAATGCAGAGCCTTTGAAGTCATACTGCATGGTACCCATTCCATGGGTCTCAACTCTCCAGGTTCAAGGGATTCTTCCTCCAGCTAAAACATGCATGGGAAACCCAGAGTATCGTCCACCGTGTGATTGGGAAACGATTTAAAATGCATCTCAGTTTTCGTATCCTGGTCCTCGGGTTCACCATTCCAGAAGCTTTACTAACACTCTCCCTGCTTGGAGAGTCAGTGCCTTTAACCTCCTCTTTGGCACAGCTTGCAATTTCTGTGCAAGATGAACAGGAATAGGAAGAACCAATGAGAGACTAGCTATAGGTGTCTGCACGGGCAAATGTAATGCTCATTTCCCACCAGGAAGAGGAATTAACCAAAGGCTCCGCGTGCCCTGCCAGAAACAGATTAGGGCCTGTAGCAATCCTGTGGTTTTGTGCCCAGCTCACAAGAAAGCGAGTTGAAGAAAGGAGCTCAGGGGCACTGTAATTCACAAACCTGCAGAGTTATAAATGACAGCTATCCTCCAAAAATATATTGAAGTAAGCCTGTGAAGAGGACTTGAAAGCGGGGCAGAATTTCAGGAAAACGATTGCAGGCGGTAGACTGGAATTGCCCTGAAAGCATAGGAAAAGAGGCACAACGTCGACAATGATGCACTTGGCCAAAAAGGGCATATGCGTTTTTTCCTGAATATATTCAGGAAAAAACGCAAATGCCCTTTTTGGCCAACTAAGCAAGCCTGTAAAGGAAATCTGCACTACAATGAAGTCTCAGAGCCCCCCAGGGCAAAAGGGCCATTGAAAAAAATTGTAAAATCCAGAAACGGAGGACAGGCAATGGAGAACAGGGATCCTTATTATGCTGATGCATATGATGTCAATTGCCGTCAGCCATTCTGGAGAAGTGTTATGTGTTTCCTGAAACACGTAAGAAACAAAGCAACACAGCCTATGGCACTTCCACTTATGGTCCTACAGCTTAGGGAATTTAAACTCAAAAACACACAGCCACCTCTAAGTTTGGGACCTCTCTGTTCACAAGAACCTCGTTTACAGTATCAGGTAAATATCTCAGAGAGCAAACAATGGATAAAGAAGTTGTGGTACGTACGTACAATATCACTCAGCAATGAAATCTGTGTCATCAGGCCCATAGCGGCATAGTGAGTGGATTCAGGTATGGAGATTCTACGTGAAATAAGTCACACATAAAAAGAAACATCATAAAATATCACTAATACACAGTATGTAAACCTGACTACACATAAACTGAATTACAAAACAGAACAGTCTCAAATTTAGAAAACCAACTTGTGCTTGCTTATGGAGAAAGGTGTGTTGGAGTGCTGCATAAAACCAGAGACTGAAATTAGCACAGATACCGTTCCAGAAGCCAAATATGTAATAAACAAGACCTACTCCTTGCTCAACGAAATGGACTCAACACCACATATTCAACGCCTAGGAATATACCTGACTAGGAAGAATCTTAAAACCCATGGATTTATATGTCTCCGTAAGAGAATCAAGAGTGTTTACAGCGGCATTAACGCAGCAGTGAAAATCCGATAAATCCCAATGTCAAAAAAAAATTTCAAAAACAAAACACAATGACAGTGAAATAGAGAGCAATTCTTAAATAACTCACACAGGGCATGTGATGCAACCTGGTTTTCCACATCTACACCCAGAGCTGTGTGAGAGATAAGGCTGGACCCTTTGGGCTGATAGCATTGGTGAGGTTCAGTGAGCAAATGCAGACCCTTTGAAGTCATACTGCCTGGTACCCATTCCATGGTTCCCAACTCTCCAGGTTCAAGGGATTCTTCCTTCAGCTAAAATTTGCATGGGAAACCCAGAGTATGCTCCACCATGTGACTGGGAAACCTTTTTACATGCATGTCTGTTTTCGTCCCCTGGTACTCAGGTTCACCATTCCAGACCCTTTTCTTACACTCTCTCCATTTGGAGAGTCAGTGCCTTTAACCTCCTGTTTTGCACTGTTTGCAATTTCTGCGCAAGATGAACAGGAATACTGAGAACCAATGGGAGACTATCTGTAGGTGTCTGCACAGGCATATATTTTTTTTAACATCTTTATTGGGGTATAATTGCTTTACAATGGTGTGTTAGTTTTTGCTTTATAACAAAGTGAATCAGCTATACATATACATATGCTCCCTGTGTCTTCCCTCTTGTGTCTCCCTCCCTCCCTCTCTCCCCCTTCCACCCCTCCAGGCTGTCCCAACGCCCCAAGCTAATATCCCTGTGCCTTGCGGCTGCTTCCCCCTTGCATCTACCTTACTACATTTGTTAGTGTGTATATGTCCATGACTCTCTCTCGCCCTGTCAAAACTCACCATTCCCCCTCCCCATATCCTCAATTCTGTTCTCCAGTAGGTCTGCGCCTCTATTCCTGTCTTATCCCTTGGTTCTTCATGACATTTTTTTCCTTTCAATTCTATATATGTGTGTTAGCATACGCTATTTGTCTTTTTCTTTCTGACTTACTTCACTCTGTATGACAGACTCTAGGTCTATCCATCTCATTACAAATAACTCAGTTTCATTTCTTTTTAAGGCTGAGTAATATTCCATTGTGTATATGTGCCACATCTTCTTTATCCATTCGTCCGATGATGGGCGCTTAGGTTCTTTCCATCTCCGGGCTATTGTAAATAGAGCTGCAATGAACATTTTGGTACATGACTCTTTTTGAATTTTGGTTTTCTCAGGGTATACGCCCATTATGCACGGGCAATTTTAACACTCATTTCCCAGCAGGAAGAGGAATTAACCAAAGGCTCAGCATGCCGTGCTGGAACAAGATTAGGGCCTGAAGCAATCCTGTGGTTTTGTGGCCAGCTCACAAGAAAGCGAGTTGGGGAAAGGAGCTCAGGGGCACTGTCATTCACATACCTGCAGACTTATAAATGACAGAAATCGTACAAAAATATATTGAATTAAGGCTGTGAAGAGGACTTGAAAGTGGGGCAGAATTGCTGGAATCCGATTTCAGGAGGTAGACGTGAATTGCTCTGAAAGCATAAGAGAAATGGCAGAACCTCGTCAATGAAGCACTTGGCCAAAAAGGGCATATGCATTTTTTCCAGGGCCATCATTAACGGGAGTAGGAGGCTCACAGCATGCTCCAGTGGCCAACAGAGGGCCCACGTCGCCAAGGTGATGTGAGCTAGCCAGGCAGGAGTGACCTGACATCAGAGGGCCCACCTCACAGAATGGTAGGGAACCCAGACAGGATCAGACTCTCCCCAGAGGGCCCACATCACCAAGGTGATGGGAACCAGGCAGGAGTGTCCTCACACCCGTGGGGCCACATCATCAAAAGTTGAGGTACCCAGCACATGTGGCCTCAAACCAGAGGACCCACATCACCATGGGTTTCGGAGTGAGGCAGGCAGGATTAACCTCACAACACATGTCCCATTGTATACAAAATGTGTGGAAACCAGCAGTTGGATCTTCCTAGCAGGCGGCCCAGAGCACTGAGGCTATGAGATCCAGGCCGGCATGAACTCACAACAGAGGACCCTCATTGTGATTCTGTAAGCAACCCAGCCGTTGTGACCTCAGAGCAGAAGGCCCACATCCCCATGGGGAAGGGAAACAAGCAGGAGTGTCATCGCAAGAGTGGGCACACATGAAAAAATGTGGGGAGCCCAGCAATTAGTGCCTGATGCCAGAGGGCCCTCATCACCGAGGGGCGGTGGCTCCCAGCCAGCCCCGACTGCTACTAGAGGGGCGACGTCACCAATGCGGAGTGCGACAACCAGGCAGGAGTGACCTCAGAGCAGAGGGTCAACCTCACAGAAGTGTGAAGAACCAAAGAGGATCAGATTCTCACCAGAGGGCCCACGTCACCAAGGGAATGGGAACCAGGCAGGAGTGTCCTCACACTAGTGGGGCCACATCACCGAAAAGTGAGGGACCCAGCACACGTGGCCTCAAACCAGAGGACACACATCACAAGGGAGCTGGGATTGAGGCAGGCAGGAGGAGCCTCAAAACAGAGGGACCATAGAATTAATGAGGTGAAGAATCCCGCAGTTGGAACCTACCAGCAGGCGGCCAGGAGCAGCGAGACTATGGGATCCAGGCCGGAGTGATCTCACACCAGAGGGCCGTCATCATGAAACTGTGAGCAACCTAGGCGTTGGGATCTCAGAGCAGAAGGCCCACATTCCCATGGGGTTGGGAACCTGTCAGAAGTGTACTCGCACCACAGGGCACACATCAGAGAATTTAGGGAACCCAGGAGTTAGGGCCTGACGCCAGAGGGCCCTCATTACCAAGGGGAGGAGACTCCAATCAGGCACCAACACCCAACTGAGGGCCCACGTCGCCAAGGTGACGTGTGACAGCCAGGTAGGAGTGACCTCACCGCAGAGGGCCTACCTCACAGAAGGGTGAGGAACACAGCCAGGATAAGACTCTCACCAGAGGGCCCACATCACCAAGGTGATCAGAACCAGGCAGGAGAGTCTTCACACCAGTGTGGCCACATCATAGAAAGGTGAGGAACCCAGCACATGTGGCCTAAACCAGAAGACCCACATCTCCAAGGGGCTCGGAATGAGGCAGGCAGGAGTAGCCTCACAACACAGGGCCCATAGAATAAAAAAGCTGAGGAATCCAGCAATGGGAACCTCCCAGCAGGCGGCCAAGAGCACCAAGTCTATGCGATTCAGGCCGCAGTAAACTCACAGCAGAGGGTCCACATCATGAAACTGCGAGCAACCCAGCCATTTGGACCTCAGAGCAGAAGGTCCACATCCCCAAGGTGTTGGGAGCATGGCAGGAGTGTCCTCGCACCACTTAGCACATATCAGAAAATGTGGGTACCCAGCAGTTAGGGCCTGACGCCAGAGGGCCCTCATCACTGAGGGGAGGAGGCTCCCAGCATGTTCCAACTACCACAAGAGGGCCCACGTCGCCAAGGCGGGGTGTGCCAGCCAGGCAGGAGTGACCTCACAGCAGACGGCCCACCTCAAAGAAGTGTGAGGAACCCAACCAGGATCAGACTCTCACCAGAGGGCCCATATCACCAAGGGGACGGGAACCAGGCACGAGTGTCCTCACACCAGTGGGGCCACATCACTAAAAGATGAGGAAACTGGCACATGTGGCCACAAACCAGAGGACCTACATCACCAAGGGGCTGGGAGTGACACAGGCAGGAGGAGCCTCCCAACACAGGGCCCAAAGAATAAAAAAGGTGAGGAACCAGGCACTTGGAACTTCCCAGCAGGCGGCCCAGAGTACAGAGGCTATGGGATCTAGGAATGAGTGAACTAACACCAGAGAGCTAACATCAGGAAACTGTGAGCAACCCAGTCGTTGGAACCTCAGAGCAGAAGGCCCATATCGCCATGGGGATGGGAACATTTCACGAGTGTCCTGGCATCACTGGGCTCACATCAGAAAACCTGGGGAGCCCAGCAGTTAGAGCCTGACGCCAGAGGGACCTCATCACCGAGGATAGGAGTCTCCAAAAGGATCCAACTGCCACCAGAGGGCCGACGTCACCAAGGCAATGGGAGCAAGCCAGGCAGGAGTTACCTCAGAGCACAGGGCCCACCTCACAGAACGGTAAGGAACCCAGCCAGGATCAGACTCTCACCAGAGGGGCCACATCACCAAGGGGCTGGGAAACAGGCACGAGTGTCCTCACACCATTGGGGCCACATCATCGAAAGGTGAGGGACCCAGCACACGTGGCCTCACACCAGAGGACACACATCACAACGGGGCTGGGATTGAGGCAGGCAGGAGGAGCCTCAAAACAGAGGGCCCATAGAATAAAAAAGGTGAGGAATCCCGCAGTTGGAACCTCCCAGCAGGCGCCCAGGAGCAGCAAGCCTATGGGATCTAGGCCGGAATGAACGCACATCAGAGGGCCCTCATCATGAAACTGTGAGCACCCCAGCCTTTGGGAGCTCAGAGCAGAAGGCCCAAATTCCCATGGGGTTGGGAACCTGACAGGAGTGTACTCGCACCACAGGTCGCACATCTGCAAATTTTCGAGCCCAGGAGTTAGGGTCTGACGCAAGAGGGCCCTCATTACCGAGGGACGGAGACTCGCAGCAGACACCAACTCCCAACTGAGGGCCCACGTCACCAAGGTGATGTGTGCCAGCCAGGCAGGAGTGACCTCACCGCAGAGGGCCTACCTCACAGAAGGGTGAGGAAACCAGCCAGGATAAGACTCTCACCAGAGGGCCCACATCACCAAGGGGATCGGAACCAGGCAGGAGGGTCCTCACACCAGTGTGGCCACATTATAGAAAGGTGAGGAACCCAGAACATGTGGCCTAAAACAGGGGACCCACATCTCCAAGGGGCTAGGAGTGAGGCAAGCAGGAGTATCCTCACAAAACAGAGCCCACAGAATAAAAGTTGTGAGGAATCCAGCAGTTGGAACCGGCCAGTAGGCCGCCCAGAGCACAGAGTCTATGGGATCCAGGCCACAGCGAACTCACAGCAGAGGCCCCACATCATGAAACTGTGAGCAACCCAGCGGATGGGACCTCAGAGAAGAAGGCCCACATCCCTATGGGGATGGGAACCTGACAGGAGTGTCCTCGGCCCACTTCCACGAATCAGAAAATGTGGGAACCCAGCAGTTAGGACCTGAGGCCAGAGGACCCTCATCACCGAGGGGAGGAGGCTCCCAGCAGGCTCCAACTGCCACCATAAGGCCGATGTCACCAAGGCGGGGTGTGCCAACCAGGCAGGAGTGACCTCAGAGCAGAAAGCCCACCTCACAGAAGTGTGAGGAACCCAACAAGGATCAGACTGTCACCAGAGGGCCAACATCACCAAGGGAATGGGAACCAGGCAGGAGTGTCCTCACACCAGTGGGGCTACATCACCATAATTTGAGGGACCCAGCACACGTGGCCTCAAACCTGAGGACACACATCACCAAGGGGCTGGGAGTGAGGCAGGCCAGAGGATCCTCAAAACAGAGGGACCATAGAATAAAAAAGGTGAGGAATCCCACAGTTGGAACCTCCGGCAGGCAGCCAGGAGCAGCGAGGCTATGGGATCTAGGCCGGAGTGAACTCACACCAGAGGGCCCTCATCATGAAACTGTGAGCAACACAGCCTTTGGGACCTCAGAGCAGAAGGCTCACATCCCCATGGGGATGGGAACCTGGCAGGAGTGTCCTTGCACCACTTAGCACAAATCAGAAAATGTGGGAACCCAGCAGTTAGGGCCTGAGGCCAGAGGGCCCTCATCACCGAGGGGAGGAGGCTCCCAGCAGGCTCCAACTGCCACCATATGGCCGACGTTGCCAAGGCGGGGTGTGCCAGCCAGGCAGGAGTGACCTCAGAGCAGAGGGCCCACCTCACAGAAGGGTGAGGAACCTAACCAGGATCAGACTCTCACCAGAGGGCCAACATCACCAAGGTGATGGGAACCAGGCAAGACTGTCCTAACAGCAGTGGGGCCAACATCACCAAGGGAATGGGAACCAGGCAAGAGTGTCCTCACACCAGTGTGGCCACATTATAGAAAGGTGAGGAACACAGCACATGTGGCCTCAAACAAGGGGACACACATCACGAAGGGGCTGGGAGTGAGGCATGCAGGAGGAGACGCACAACCGAGGGCCCATAGAATAAAAAAGGCGAGGAATCGAGAAGTTGGAAACTCCAAGCTGGAGGCCCAGAGCACTGACACTATGGGATACAGCTCAGAGTGAACACACAGCAAAGGGCCCACATCATGAAACTGTGAGCAACCCAGCAGTTGGGACCACAGAACAGAAGTCCCACATGCCCATGGGGATGGGAACCTGGCAGGAGTGACTCGCACCACTGGGCACACATCAGAAAATGTGTGGAGCCCAGCACTTAGGGCCTGACACCAGAAGGCCCTCATCACTGAGGGGAGGAGGCCCCAGCATGCTCCAACTGCCACCAGAGGGTCCACATCGCCAAGGCGACGTGCGCCAGCCAGGCAGGATTGACCTCACAGCAGAGGGCCCACATCATGAAAGTGTGAGCAACCCAGCCGTTAGGACCTCAGAACAGAAGGCCCACACGCTCATGAGGATGGGAACCTGGCAGGAGTGCCCTCGTACCACTTAGCACGTATCAGAAAATGTGGGAACCCCGCCATTAGGGTCTGACGCCAGAGGGCCTCATCACCGCGGGAAGGAGGCTCCCAGCAGGCTCCAACTGCCACCAGGGTGCCGAAGTCAACAAGGCGGGTTGTGCCAGCCAGGCAGGAGTGACCTCAGAGAAGAGGGCTCACCTCACGGATGTGTGAGGAACCCAACCAGGATCAGAGTCTCACCAGAGGGCCCACATCACCAAGGGGATGGGAACCAGGCAGGAGTGTCCACACACCAGTGGGGCCACATCATCAAAAGATGAGGAACCCATCACATATGGCCTCAAACCTGAGGACATACATCACCATGTGGCTGGGAGTGAGGCAGGTATCTAGAGGGGCACATTTAACTCTAATTTCCCACCAGGAAGAGGAATTAACCAAAGGCTCAGAGTGCCGTGCCGGACCCTGATTATGGCCTGAAGCAAACCTGCAGTTTTGTGGCCAGCTTACAAGGAAGCGAGTTAAGAAAGGAGCTCAGGGGCACTGTAATTCACAAACCTGCAGAGATAAATGACAGCTATTGGCAAAAATATATCGAAGTAAGTCTGCAAAGAGGACTTGAAAACGAGGCAGAATTGCAGGAATCATATTTCAAGAGGTAGATTGGAATTGCATTTAAAGCATATGAAAAGCGGCAGATCTTTGACAGTGATGCACATGGACAAAAAGTGCGTATACATTTTTCCTGAATATATTCAGGAAAAAACGCATATGAACATTTTGGCCAACCAAGCACTCCAGCAATGGAAATCCACACTACAATGAAGTCACATTTCCCATTCGTCAAAAAGGCCATCTGAATATAGTGTAAAAACCAGAAACACAGGACAGGCCATGGAGAACAGGGAGCCGTGTTATGCTGATGGGCGGGATGTAAATTGCCAACAGACACTCTGGAGATGTTCATGGTGTATCCTGAAACATCTAAAAAACAAAGCTACAGAGCCTAGGGCACTTCCACTTTGGGCCCTATAGCTTAGGAAAATTAAAATCAACAAGACACAGCCAACACAAAATTTAGGGCTGCTGTGTTTACAAGAACCTCGAGTCCAGTACAAATTAAATATCCCAGAAAGAAAAAATGGATAAAGAAGTTGTGCTACTTACGTACAACGGAATATCACTCAGCAGTGAAATCAATGTCATCAGGCCTGTAGCAGCAAATTGAGTGGATTTAATTATGATGATTCTAAGAGAAATATATCACACAAAGAAAGATAATTATCATAAGATATCACTAATAGAGGGAGTGTAAACTTGGCTACACATAAACTGAATTACAAAACCGAACAGAGTCTCACATTTAGATAAAAACCTTATGCTTGCTTAAGGGGAAAGTTGAGTTGGGCTGCTGTATAAAAACAGATTGAAATTAGCACACATACCATTCCATAAGCCAAATACGTAATAAACAAGACCTACTCTTTGCTCAACGAAATAGACTCATCCATGGTGTATCACCTCACACCTATTAGAATGGGCATCATCAGAAAATCTACAAACAACAAATGCTGGAAACGGTGTGGAGATAAGGAATCCTCTTCCACTATTGTTGGGAACGTAAATTGATACAGTCACTGTGGAGAACATTATGGAGTTTCTTATAAAACTAAGAATAGAATTACCATATGATACAGCAATCCCTCTACTGGGCATATACCCAGACAAAACCATAAAT
This sequence comes from Phocoena phocoena, assembly GCF_963924675.1. Lineage (NCBI taxonomy): Eukaryota > Metazoa > Chordata > Mammalia > Artiodactyla > Phocoenidae > Phocoena > Phocoena phocoena. Next base: position 21,540 of record NW_027077566.1, on the reverse strand, counting down.
CAAAAAGAGACATTCACCACAATGTTCATTGCATCACTATTTACACTATCCAGGAAATGGAAGCAACCTAAATGCCCACAGACAGACGAATGCATAAAGAAGTGGTACATATATAAAATGGAATATTACTAAGCCATAAAAAGGAATGAAATTGGGACATTTGTAGAGACGTTGATGGATCTAGAGACTGTCATACAGAGTGAAGTAAGTCAGAAAGAGAAAAACAAATCTTTTATATTAATGCATATATGTGGAACCTAGAAAAATTGTACAGATGAACCATTTTGCATGGCAGAAATAGAGCAACGCATGTATACAACAAACGTATGGACAACAAGGGGGGAAAGCTGTTGGGGATGGTGGTGGGAGGAGTTGAGATATTGGGATTGGTATGTATACATTTATATGTATAAAGTAGATAACCAAAAACAACCTGCTGTATAAAAATATAAAATTAAATTCAAAATAAAAAAATAAAATTAAAAAAAGTAAAACAGAAAAAATATTCTTCCCTTCACATACATGTATTTATATGAATAAATTATTTCCATGCTTATATCTGTAAATACACAAAAGAGGAATAAAATCTACCTTGAACCAAAAACGAAAAAAAGATAAAAAAGAACAGAACCCAGCAGTTACACAGAGGAAAACCGTTTCAGGGCACTTGCTCCAATTGCAAACAATTCTGAAGTTGGTCAGTGGTGGGGAATCATCTCCCATTCAGCCAGCATGCTCCTCGCAACAAGCGTCCTCACTGCAAAGCTGGGGGACCGTGCCGAGGTATCTGTGAGTAAACGTGGGCTGAGCCCCAGGCCAGCTGCTGCTGAAATGTTCCCACCCTTCCAAGGCTAAACACCTGAATATGTACAAGGACTTGAAAACCTAGAGGAAGGGCCATGGAGCCACATGAGGGACAGCATGCCAGCCGACTTGGTGCCTGCAGGCCAGCCAGGATGGTCCTGGCCCTGGGTGCTCTTCTGGAAGCTCTCCATTTCCCTGCCTGAGATACCCCTGCTGTCCCGGCCCCCACTGCTTTCTTCCTTCCTCACCTGTGCCCAGGGAGAAATTCCAGCGGCAGGTGTGGGTGACACATCCTCTTCTTTAGCAGGTAGCATCTTGGCAACTGCTGCAGAAAGTCCAGCAGAGCCCCACTCACACTGGGACACCCACAAAGCCGTGGCCTCTCACTCCCTCCCACCAGCCCAGCCCTGAGACTGCTGACAGGGCAGAGAAAATGGCGTCAGGCACAGCTGCAGGGGCTCTTGCTGCCTGGAGCGGTGTTTATATTGATCTCAACCCAGGCACACCTGGGGAGGGCTGGCCGGCACGGTCAGGCTTCCCAAGCCAGCCAATAATCACCCCTCAGGGGCTCACAGTTGCTGAAAATGGAACTTGCTGAATTGGCCAGGTCAAAGGAACAGGTGTGGCCTCCTGAGAGTCAGGATAGACAAGGGGCTGCAGCTCTGGCTTGTTTTCTAATTATATTATCTGGCCCATGAGTGGGAGACAACTTCAAGAAAACCCTCTCCTAATGAGAGGAACCCAGGAGTCAGGGAGAGGAGGGGTGGGTGGTGGTTGGAGACAGAGACCTGGTGCCCCGGGTGCAGTGGAAGTCTCTGGAAGACCAGGTGGAGGAGGCCGCACAGAGTGATGCCCAGGGTCACAGACCTGTCAGAGCTGCTGTTTGTTAGTTCAAGTCCTGCTCTGAGGTGCTCTGTGTCAGATCTGAGCGACAGGTGAGCTGGGAGTGCTCTGCAATGAGGGCTATGTGCACGGTTCCTGTGTGCCCAGCCCTGCCAAGGTACCTGCAAGTGTAGCTCTGTATCCTGGGAGGGGCCTGACCACGGGAGCCCCATGGACTGCAGAGGACCTGCCCAGGGAATCCCATATCCTGGGAGGGGCCTGAACACGAGAGCCCCGTGGGCTGGGGTGGGGGTAGGGTACCTGCCCAGGTGAGCTCCATATCCTGGGATTGGCCTGACCTCGAGAGCCCCATGGGCTGCTGGAGTCCTGGTAAAGGATGTCAGGACAGTCAGTGAAGCCACTGAGGATATACCTCCAGTAGTTCCTAAATCCTACACCCTGCTGGTCATTCTACCAACCACCAGGACTTGGTATTCTGTATTAGTCTTCACTGATGCCTTCTTTTGTATTCCATTAGTCCCAGAGTCACAAGAAATTTTGGCTTGTGAGTGACAGGACTCAACATACAACTAAAACAATACTTCCAGGCTGTCTTGCCCCAAGGGTTCAAAAATTCCCACACCATCTTTGGGGAAAGCTCAGCTAAAGACCTAAAAGTTCTACCTCTGGAAAAGGAAACACTCCTTCAATATTTAGACGACATTCTGATCGCCAGCCCTACTAAGGAGGCCTCAGAACTACCAAGCCAATAAAGGATAGAAGTTGTCCACGAAAAAGCTCAAGTATCACAGACTACGGTGACCTGCCTGGGCTTCATTCTCACAGAAGGTCGGAGAAGCCCATCCCAGGAAAGGGAAGAAACAATTTACAGCCTTACCCTTTTCTGAAACTAGAAGACAGCTTAGGGGTTCCTGGGGAAGCCAGGGTTTCCTGCCTCTGGATCCCTAACTACAGTCTACTAGCTGGGCCTCTATATGAAACACTGAAAGGAAAAGATGATGATCCTTTGGAATAGAATCCAGAAGTGGCCTTTCAAGAATGGAAAGAGCAGTCAATTCAGACCCTTGCCCTGGAACTCCCTAATTTAGCTAAACCCTTTGACCTTTACATTCCTGGTGAAAGGTGAATCGCCATTGGAGTATTAGTGCAAAAACTGGGACCACTTGAAATGGAACAATGCAAGAATGCCATCCAGGTAGGGTAAACTATGGTCACCAAGGGGCTTGGCCCACCGCCACATCTGGCCAAGATACTGGTGGTATCTGAAAACCTGGAAATCAGCAGCCCAAAAGGCCACCTCCCTTCTAAGGGAAACGGACCCCACATGGTGATCCTAACCCCCAACCATGCCCTGAAGTTGCAGGGTTTGCTCCGTGGGCACACTGACCTCGATTGAGGAGGCCCTCCAACTCCAACCTCCAGAGAGATAACCGAGGGCAACGGGGCACCATGACGACCCGTGTGACCATCACTTGACCTGGAGTTTCTCTCATAAAACAACAAGAGTGTGTCCCAAAAGAGTAGACTACTGCTTGCAGTACTTACTGTACCCAGAGGGGAGCTAATAATCTTGGCGGGGGAACCGTATATCATGCTGTCACCATAGAAAAGCCTACAGACACCCTGATGATGGTGGCCAATAAGACCGGCTGGACTCCTGTTTACTTCCAAAGGCTCTTGACTCAGTGACCATCATGATCCTTCATCACCACTGACCCTGGACTGTCTGGGAGCTGAGCGGGCAGGATCCTGACACCTGGTGCTGTTTTTACGTTAATTCAGGGGCCTAATGGAAGAAAGCGCAGACTGTTGGTCAGAGCATCTAGGCTGGCAGAAACGGTCAGTCAGAGCATCTAGGCTGGCAGAAACGGTCAGCCTAAGGTGGCCGAACAAATGTGGGGCGGGGTGAAACTGGACCTCACAGCGCCACTGCACATCTCCTTTCTGGACCCTTAAAGGTCATTAGAATCTATAACACTTCCAATACTGGTGCTCAGGCGGACGAGCAGGGAGGCAGGAGGCCTGGGGACAATCAACGTCACCTGGAGGCTGCTGGGGAGAAGTTCTGACCCTCGCCCATGGGTATGAAGCCTCCTAACTCAGCACTCAGCAGTTACAGAAGAAGGGTCCGCACCCGCAGCACTCCAAGAATGAGGAAAGGGACAAAAGGCAGAAGAGAAGTTTGTCCCAGGCAAAGCCCCTTAAAAATGCCTGGGAGATAAAAATAGAATCTGGGCAATAAAATAAAGTCTAACCTTTTTTATCCTTTGTGCTTTGTCTAATTTCAGGTGCTCCTAGGGTCCCGCATACAGAGGTTCCACACCCGGCACTTCAGACCAGATTTCCTAGAGCAGAATGGCTCGATGACACTTCAGCTCCTGGGTCCCAGTTCAGACTCCGTGACATAGAGCCTGAGCTGCAGCCAACCAGGTCCTCGAGAGCTCAGCCCCCTCCCTCCCAGTGACTCTGACAGGATCTCTGCACAGCAGCCCAGCCCACAGCCCACAGGGTAGCACCTCTCCATTCTCTGATCAAAATATAAAGTTTCCTTTGCTTTTGAACCAAACTCAGTCTCGATCTATTGGCTCCAATGACACTGGGCAGGGGAACACTTGTTGGCGTCCACTCTGGAGGATCAGTAACAGAAATTGAGAACATTGTAACTTCAATGAACAGATGTGTGAGCCAAACTGTAATTAACATAGAACAGTGTATAAGGCTCGGGTAAAATAAGATGTTTCTAACACTTCCATTTGATATTTCCATCACTTTCTTATAAGCAAGTTCAGTGAAAAGGTTTGTCTTCTTTGTCAGGTCAATATTAGAGAAACAAAGTGATTTCTTTCCAAGGATGTACATCTAATAATCTTGGTTAAAGCTTCAATCTTGTTTTAAATGCTTTTGCATTGAAAATGATACCTCTCTTTCAGCTCCCCCATTTCTGAGAAGCATAAAATCTTATAATTTATTATTACCAAAGGGAAATGGTAGGAGGAGGGATAAATTAACAGTTTGGGATTAACACATACACACTGCTATGTATGAAATCATCAGCAAGGAACTACTGTATAGCACAGGGAACTACACTCAATATTTTGCAATAACCTATAAGGGGAAATGATCTGAAAAAGAATAGATATTTTTATTGACATCATCCATCAATGACAGTAAAAATGGAATCTAAGGGAAGACAGTGGTGAGTGCTTGTGACCCTGAAGACTTCAATCATCTAAAGTTTGGACTCTGCCTACTTCCCAAGGCCCTTAATGAACATATGTGTAGCCGTAGCTTAAAAAATTCCCCAGTTTGGGTTGCGGAGAGACACTGATATTTAAAATCCCCTGGTGTTCTCCTCACATGAATGGGACCCTTCCTACACCTAAAACATGCCTGTCACACCCAGAGGATGGTATACCGTCTGATCGGGAAAAGTTTGGAAAAGGCATCTCATCTCCTCATCTCTTGGTGCTAGGGTTCACCACTCCAGCGTCTTTACTAACAGTCTCCCCACTTGGAGATGTCAGCACTGTCAACATCCTGTTGCATACAGTTTGGAATTTGTCCAGAGGATGAAGCAGAAGGAGGAGGAACAATGAGAGACAAGTCCTAGGTGTTCGGACAGGAACATGTCACTCTAATTTCCAATCAGGAAGACGAATTGACCAAAGGCTAGGGTTGCCCATGGAAACAGAATAGGGCTTGAGGAATCCTGATGCTTTGTGGCCAGTTCCCATAAACACAAGTTGGAAAATGGAACTCAGGGGCACTAAAATTCACGAAACTGCAGAATTGAAAATATCTATCACTGAAAAATGTCTTGAGGAAAGTCAGAGAAAAGGACTTGTGAGCAACGGAGAATGGCAGGAAAGGGATTGGAAGAGGTAGAAAGGACTCGCTATTAAGCACAAGAAAAGGGGCTGAACATTGCCAACATTGCAGTTGGCCAAAAAGGGTGTATGCGTCTTTTTCTGTATATATTCAAGAAAAGGGCATACACTTTTTTAGCCAACCAAACAGGTGGGCACTGGAAATCAATACTACAAAACATATCACTTTGCATCAGTCAGAAGAGCCGTCCTCATAAAGTGTAAACACCAGAAATGCAGGACAGGGCAAGGAGAAAAGGGAGCCCTGTGAGTCTTATAGTGGAACTGTATATTGCCAACGGTCACTCTGGATAAGTGTATTGTGTTTACTAAAGCATCTAAAAAATGAGCTACCGAGCACAGGGCACTTGCACTCATGGACGTATATCTTGGGAAAAGCAAAAATCGAGAGGACACAGGCATCCCAATGTTTACCACCTCTCTGTTTAAAAGATCCTCGACTAGGATATAACTTAAATGTATCTGCAGAGAAAAAACGGATAGAGATGTGGTGCTTATGTAGAGTGGAATATTACTCAGCCTGGAAATCAATGAAATACGGCCAGTTATAACAACTCCAGAGGAGTTACGTGTGATCATTCAAAGTCACATAATTCAAAAAGAAAAAGACATAAGATATTACTAATACATGGAATGTTAACATGGCTACACATGAACTGAATTACAAAAGAGAAGAGGGTTTCAAATTAAGAAAACCAACTTATGCTTCCTTAAGGGGAAAAGTGACTTGGGGTGCTGCATAAAACCAGAGATTGAAATTAGCACAGATACCATTCCATAAGCCAAATATGTAATAGTCAAGGCCTACTCCTTGCTCAACGAAATGGACTCAACACGCCATATTCAATGCCTAAAAATATAACGGATTAGTAAGAATCTTAAAACCCATGGACTTATATGTCTCCGTAAGAGAATCAACCGCGTGTACAGCGGCATAAACGAAGCAGTGATAATCTGATAAATCCCATTATTAAAATAAATTTCAAAAACAAAACACAATGACAGTGAAATAGGTAGCAATTCTTAAATAATTCACTCAGGGCATGTGATGCATCCTGGATTTACCACATCTACACCCAGAGCTGGTTGAGACATAAGGCTGGACACTTCAGGCTGATAGCATTGGTGAGTTTCGGTGAACAAATGCAGATCCTTTGAAGTCATACTGCATGGTACCCATTCCAAGGGTCCCAACTCTCCAGGTTCAAGGGACTCTTTCTTCAGCTAAAACATGCGTGGGAATCGCCGAGTATGGTCCACCGTGTGATTAGGAAATGATTTAAAATGCATCTCAGTTTTCGTATCCTGGTCCTCGGGTTCACCATTCCAGACGGTTTACTAACACTCTCCCCGCTTGGAGAGTCAGTGCCTTTAACCTCCTGTTTGGCAGAGCTTGCAATTTCTGCGCAAGATGAACAGGAATAGGGAGAACCAATGAGAGACTAGCTTTAGGTGTTTGCACGGGCAAATGTAACGCTCATTTCCCACCAGGAAGAGGAATTAAACAAAGGCTCAGAGTGCCCTGCCGGAAACAGATTAGGGCCTGAAGCACTCCTGCGGTTTTGTGCCCAGCTCACAAGAAAGCGAGTTGAAGAAAGGAGCTCAGGGGCACTGCAATTCACAAACCTGCAGAGTTATAAATGACAGCTATCCTCCAAAAATATATTGAAGTAGGCCTGCGAAGGGGACTTGAAAGCGGGGCAGAATTTCAGGAAAACGATTGCAGGAGGTAGACTGGAATTGCCCAGAAAGCATAGGAAAAGAGGCAGAACGTCGACAATGATGCACTTGGCCAAAAAGTGCGTATGGATTTTTTCCTGAATATATTCAGGAAAAAACGCATACGCCCTTTTTAGCCAACCAAGCAAGCCTGTAAAGGAAATCTGCACTACAATGAAGTCTCACTGCCCCCTGGGCAAAAGGGCCATCTGAAAAAAGTGTAAAATCCAGAAAGGTAGGACAGGATATGGAGAACAGGGAGCCTTGTTACGCTGATAGGCAGGATGTAAATTGCCAACTGCCACCCTGGAGATCTGTATGGTGTTTCCTGAAACACATAAGAAACAAAGCAACACAGTCTATGGCACTTCCACTTATGGTCCCAAAGATAACGGAAATTAAAATCAAAAACAGAGAGACACCCCAATGTTTGGGACGGCTGTGTTCACAAGAAGCTCATCTACAGTATCAGGTAAATATCCCAGAAAGCAAAAAATGGATAAAGAAGCTGTGGCACGTACGTACAATGCAATGTCACTCAGCAATGAAATCTGTGTCATCAGTCCCGTAGCGGCATAGTGAGTGGATGCAGGTACGGTGATTCTACGTGAACTACGTCACACAGAAAAAGAAACATCATAAGATATCACTAATACACGGAATGTAAACTTGACTACACATGAACTGAATTTCAAAACAGAACAGGGTCGCAAATTTAGAAAACCAACTAGTGCTTGCTTATGGGGAAAGGTGCGTTGGGGTGCTGCATAAAACCAGAGACTGAAATTAGCACAGATAACTTTCCATAAGCCAAATATGTAATAGACAAGACCTACTCCTTGCTCAACGAAATGGACTCAACACCACATATTCAACGCCTAGGAATATACCTGACTAGGAAGAATCTTAAAACCCATGGATATTTATGTCTCCATAAGAGAATCAAGCGTGTGTACAGCGGCCGAAACGCAGCAGTGAAAATCCGATAAATCCCATTATCAAAATAAATTTGAAAAACAAAACACAAAGACAGTGAAATAGAGAGCAATTCTTAAATAATTCACTCAGGGCATGTGATGCAACCGGGATTTAACACATCTACACCCAGAGCTGGTTGAGACATAAGGCTGGACACTTCAGGCTGATAGCATTGGTGAGTTTCGGTGAGCAAATGCAGACCCTTTGAAATCATACTGCATGGTACCTATTCCATGGGTCCCAACTCTCCATGTTCAAAGGATTCTTCCTCCAGCTAAAACATGCATGGGAAACACACAGTATGGTCCACCGTGTGATTGGGAAAAGATTTAAAATGGATCTCAGTTTTCCTACCCTGGTCCTCGGGTTCAGCATTCCAGATGCTTTACTAACACTCTCCCCGCTTGGAGAGTCGGTGCCTTTAACCTCCTGTTTGGCACAGCTTGCAATTTCTGTGCAAGATGAACAGGAATAGGGAGAACCCATGAGAGACTAGCTATAGGTGTCTGCACGGGCAAGTGTAACGCTCATTTCCCACCAGGAAGAGGAATTAACCAAAGGCTCAGCGTGCCCTGCCAGAAACAGATTAGGGACTGAAGAAATCCTGCGGTTTTGTGCCAGGCTCACAAGAAAGCGAGTTGAAGAAAGGAGCTCAAGGGCACTGTAATTCACAAACCTGCAGAGTTATAAATGACAGCTATCCTCCAAAAGTATATTGAAGTAACCCTGCGAAGGGGACTTGAAAGCGGGGCAGAATTTCAGGAAAACGATTGCAGGGGGTAGACTGGAATTGCCTTGAAAGCATAGGAAAAGAGGCAGAACGTCGACAATGATGCACTTGGCCAAAAAGGGCGTATGCGTTTTTTCCTGAATATATTCAGGAAAGAACTCATATGCCCTTTTTGGCCAACCAAGCAAGCCTATAAAGGAAATCTGCACTACAAAGAAGTCTCACTGCCCCCCGGGCAAAAGGGCCGTCTGAAAAAAGTGTAAAACCCAGAAAGGTAGGTCAGGATATAGAGAACAGGGAGCTTTGTTATGCTGATTGGCAGGATGTAAATTGTGAACAGCCACCCTGGAGAAGTGTATGGTGTTTCCTGAAACACGTAAGAAATAAAGCAACACAGCCTATGGCAATTGCACTTATGGTCCTATTGCTTAGGGAAATTAAACTCAAAAACAGAGACCCACCCCAAAGTTTGGGACGGCTGTGTTCCCAAGAAGCTCGTCTACAGTACCAGGTCAATATCCCAGAAAGCAAAAAATGGATAAAGCATTTGTGGCACAAACGTGCAATGCAATATCACTCAGCAATGAAATCTGTGTCATCAGGCCCGTAGCGGCATAGTGAGTGGATGCAGGTATGGTGATTCTACGTGAACTACGTCACACAGAAAAAGAAACATCATAAGATATCACTAATACACGGAATGTAAACTTGACTACACATGAACTGAATTACAAAACAGAACAGGGTCCCAAATTTAGAAAACCAACTAGTGCTTGCTTATGGGGAAAGGTGCGTTGGGGTGCTGCATAAAACCAGAGACTGAAATTAGCAGAGATAACATTCCATAAGCCAAATATGTAATAGACAAGACCTACTCCTTGCTCAACGAAATGGACCCAACACCACATATTCAATGAGTAGGAATATACCTGACTAGAAAGAATCTTAAAACCCATGGATTTATATGTCTCCGTAAGAGAATCAAGCGTGTGTACAGCGGCATAAACGCAGCAGTCAAAATCCGATAAATCCCATTATCAAAATAAATTTCGAAAACAAAACACAAAGACAGTGAAATAGCAATTCTTAAATAATTCACTCAGGGCATGTGATGCAACCGGGATTTAACACATCTACACCCAGAACTTGTTGAGACATAAGGTTGGACAATTCAGGCTGATAGTATTGGTGAGTTTCGGAGAGCAAATGCAGACCCTTTGAAGTAATACTGCATGGTACCTATTCCATGGGTCTCAACTCTCCAGGTTCAAGGGATTCTTCCTCCAGCTAAAACATGCATGGGAAACCCAGAGTATAGTCCACCGTGTGATTGGGAAACGATTTAAAAGGCATCTCAGTTTTCGTATCCTGGTCCTCGTGTTCACCATTGCAGATGCTTTACTAACACTCTCCCCGCTTGGAGAGTCAGTGCCTTTAACCTCCTGTTTGGCACAGCTTGCAATTTCTGTGCAAGATGAACAGGAATAGGGAGAACCAATGAGAGACTAGCTCTAGGTGTCTGCACGGGCAAATGTAAGGCTCATTGCCCACCAGGAAGAGGAATTAAAGAAAGGCTCAGTGTGCCCTGCTGGAAACAGATTAGGGCCTGAAGCAATCCTGCGCTTTTGTGCCCAGCTCACAAGAAAGCGAGTTGAAGAAAGGAGCGCAGGGGCACTGTAATTCACAAACCTGCAGAGTTATAAATGACAGCTATCCTCCAAAAATATATTGAAGTAAGCCTGCGAAGGGGACTTGGAAGCGGGGCAGAATTTCAGGAAAACGATTGCAGGGGGTAGACTGGAATTTCCCTGAAAGCATAGGAAAAGAGGCAGAACGTCGACAATGATGCACTTGGCCAAAAAGGGCGTATGCGTTTTTTCCTGAATATATTCAGGGAAAAACGCATACGCCCATTTTGGCCAACCAAGCAATCCTGTAAAGGAAATCTGCACTACAATGAAATCTCACTGCCCCCCCGGGCAAAACGGCCATCTGAAAAAAGTGTAAAATCCAGAAAGGTAGGACAGGATATGGAGAACAGGGAGCTTTGTTATGCTGATTGGCAGGATGTAAATTGTGAACAGCCAACCTGGAGAAGTGTATGGTGTTTCCTGAAACACGTAAGAAATAAAGCAACACAGCCTATGGCAATTGCACTTATGGTCCTATTGCTTAGGGAAATTAAAATCAAAAACAGAGAGCCACCCTAAAGTTTGGGACGGCTGTGTTCCCAAGAAGCTCGTCTACAGTACCAGGTCAATATCCCAGAAAGCAAAAAATGGATAAAGAATTTGTGGCACGAACGTGCAATGCAATATCACTCAGCAATGAAATCTGTGTCATCAGGCCCGTAGCGGCATAGTGAGTGGATGCAGGTACGGTGATTCTACGTGAACTACGTCACACAGAAAAAGAAACATCATAAGATATCACTAATACACGGAATGTAAACTTGACTACACATGAACTGAATTACAAAACAGAACAGGGTCCCAAATTTAGAAAACCAACTAGTGCTTGCTTATGGGGAAAGGTGCCTTGGGGTGCTGCATATAACCAGAGACTGAAATTAGCACAGATAACATTCCATAAGCCAAATATGTAATAGAGAAGACCTACTCCTTGCTCAACGAAATGGACCCAACACCACATATTCAATGACCAGGAATATACCTGACTAGAAAGAATCTTAAAACCCATGGATTTATATGTCTCCGTAAGAGAATCAAGCATGTGTACAGCGGCATAAACGCAGCAGTGAAAATCCGATAAATCCAATTATCAAAATAAATTTCAAAAACAAAACACAAAGACAGTGAAATAGAGAGCAATTCTTAAATAATTCACTCAGGGCATGTGATGCAACCGGGATTTAACACATCTACACCCAGAACTTGTTGAGACATAAGGTTGGACACTTCAGGCTGATAGTATTGGTGAGTTTCGGAGAGCAAATGCAGACCCTTTGAAGTAATACTGCATGGTACCTATTCCATGGGTCTCAACTCTCCAGGTTCAAGGGATTCTTCCTCCAGCTAAAACATGCATGGGAAAACCAGAGTATCGTCCACCGTGTGATTGGGAAACGATGTAAAATGCATCTCAGTTTTCGTATCCTGTTCCTCGGGTTCACCATTCCAGATGCTTCACTAACACTCTCCCCGCTTGGAGAGTCAGTGCCTTTAACCTCCTCTTTGGCACAGCTTGCAATTTCTGTGCAAGATGAACAGGAATAGGGAGAACCCATGAGAGACTAGCTATAGGTGTCTGCACGGGCAAATGTAACGCTCATTTCCCACCAGGAAGAGGAATTAACCAAAGGCTCAGCGTGCCCTGCCGGAAACAGATTAGGGCCTGAAGCAATCCTGCGGTTTTGTGCCCAGCTCACAAGAAAGAGAGTTGAAGAAAGGAGCTCAGGGGCACTGTAATTCACAAACCTGCAGAGTTATAAATGACAGCTATCCTCCAAAAATATATTGAAGTAAGCCTGCGAAGGGTACTTGAAAGCGGGGCAGAATTTCAGGAAAACGATTGCAGGGGGTAGACTGGAATTGCCCTGAAAGCATAGGAAAAGAGGCACAACGTCGACAATGATGCACTTGGCCAAAAAGGGCGTATGCGTTTTTTCCTGAATATATTCAGGAAAAAACGCATACGCCCTTTTTAGCCAAACAAGCAAGCTTGTAAAGGAAATCTGCACTACAATGAAATCTCACTGCCCCCCCGGCAAAAGGGCCATCTGAAAAAAGTGTAAAATCCAGAAAAGTAGGACAGGATATCGAGAACAGGGGGCCTTGTTATGCTGATTGGCACGATGTAAATTGCGAACAGCCACCCTGGAGAAGTGTATGGTGTTTCCTGAAAAACGTAAGAAACAAAGCAACACAGCCTATGGCACTTCCACTTATTGTCCTATTGCTTAGGGAAATTAAAATCAAACACAGAGAGCCACTCCAAAGTTTGGGACGGCTGTGTTCCCAAGAAGCTCGTCTACAGTACCAGGTAAATATCCCAGAAAGCAAAAAATGGATAAAGAAGTTGTGGCACGTACGTGCAATGCAATATCACTCAGCAATGAAATCTGTGTCATCAGGCCCGTAGCGGCATAGTGAGTGGATGCAGGTACGGTGATTCTACGTGAACTACGTCACACAGAAAATGAAACATCATAAGATATCACTAATACACGGAATGTAAACTTGACTACACATGAACTGAATTTCAAAACAGAACAGGGTCTCAAATTTAGAAAACCAACAAGTGCTTGCTTATGGGGAAAGGTGCCTTGGGGTGCTGCATAAAACCAGAGACTGAAATTAGCACAGATAACATTCCATAAGCCAAATATGTAATAGACAAGACCTACTCCTTGCTCAACGAAATGGACTCAACACCACATATTGAACGCCTAGGAATATACCTGACTAGGAAAAATCTTAAAACCCATGGATTTATATGTCTCCGTAAGAGAATCAAGCCTGTGTACAGCGGCATAAACGCAGCAGTGAAAATCCGATAAATCCAATTATCAAAATAAATTTCAAAAACAAAACACAAAGACAGTGAAATAGAGAGCAATTCTTAAATAATTCACTCAGGGCATGTGATGCAACCGGGATTTAACACATCTACACCCAGAGCTGGTTGAGACATAAGGCTGGACACTTCAGGCTGATAGCATTGGTGAGTTTAGTTGAGCAAATGCAGACCCTTTGAAGTCATACTGCATGGTACCTATTCCATGGGTCCCAACACTCCAGGTTCAAGGGATACTTCCTCCAGCTAAAACATGCATGGGAAACCCACATTATGGACCACCGTGTGATTGAGAAACGATTTAAAATGCATCTCAGTTTTCGTATCCTGGTCCTCGGGTTCACCATTCCAGATGCTTTACTAACACTCTCCCCGCTTGGAGAGTCAGTGCCTTTAACCTCCTGTTTGGCACAGCTTGCAATTTCTGTGCAAGATGAACAGGAATAGGGAGAATCAATGAGAGACTAGCTATAGGTGTCTGCACGGGCAAATGAAACGCTCATTTCCCACCAGGAAGAGGAATTAACCAAAGGCTCAGCGTGCCCTGCCGGAAACAGATTAGGGCCTGAAGCAATCCTGTGGTTTTGTGCCCAGCTCACAAGAAAGCGAGTTGAAGAAAGGAGCTCAGGGGCACTGTAATTCACAGACCTGCAGAGTTATAAATGACAGCTATCTTCCGAAAGTATATTGAAGTAAGCCTGCGAAGGGGACTTGAAAGCGGGGTTAGAATTTCAGGAAAACGATTGCAGGGCGTAGACTGGAATTGCCCTGAAAGCATAGGAAAAGAGGCACAACGTTGACATTGATGCAGTTGGCCAAAAAGTGCGTATGCGTTTTTTCCTGAATATATTCAGGAAAAAACGCATACGCACTTTTTGGCCAAACAAGCAAGCCTGTAAAGGAAATCTACACTACAATGAAGTCTCACTGCCCCCCGGGCAAAAGGGCCATCTGAAAAAAGTGTAAAATCCAGAAAGGTAGGACAGGATATGGAGAACAGGGAGCCTTGTTATGCTGATTGGCAGGATGTAAATTGCCAGCAGCCACCCTGGAGAAGTGTATGGTGTTTCCTGAAACATGTAACAAACAAAGCAACACAGCCTAGGGCACTTCCACTTATGGTCCTATAGCTTACGGAATTTAAAATGAAAAACAGACAGCCAACCAAATATTTGGGACGGCTGTGTTCACAAGAAGCTCGTCTACAGTATCAGGTAAATATCCCAGAAAGCAAAAAATGGATAAAGAAGTTGTGGCACGTACATACAATGCAATATCACTCAGCAATGAAATCTGTTTCATCAGGCCCGTAGCGGCATAGTGAGTGGATGCAGGTACGGTGATTCTACGTGAACTACGTCACACAGAAAAAGAAACATCATAAGATATCACTAATACACGGAATGTAAACTTGACTACACAAGAACTGAATTACAAAACAGAACAGGGTCTCAAATTTAGAAAACCAACTAGTGCTTGCTTATGGGGAAAGGTGCGTTGGGGTGCTGCATAAAACCAGAGACTGAAATTAGCACAGATAACTTTCCATAAGCCAAATATGTAATAGAGAAGACCTACTCCTAGCTCAACGAAATGCACCCAAAACCACATATTCAACGCCAAGGAATATACCTGACTAGGAAGAATCTTAAAACCCATGGATATATATGTCTCCGTAAGAGAATCAAGCGTGTGTACAGCGTTCGAAACGCAGCAGTGAAAATCCGATAAATCCCATTATCAAAATAAATTTCGAAAACAAAACACAAAGACAGTGAAATAGAGAGCAATTCTTAAATAATTCACTCAGGGCATGTGATGCAACCGGGATTGACCACATCTACACCCAGCGCTGGTTGAGACATAAGGCTGGACACTCAGGATGATAGCATTGGTGAGTTTCGGTGAGCAAATGCAGACCCTTTGAAGTCATACTGCAGGGTACCCATTCCATAGGTCCCAACTCTCCAGGTTCAAGGGATTCTTCCTCCAGCTAAAACATGCATGGGAAACCCAGAGTATCGTCCACCGTGTGATTGGCAAACGATTTAAAATGCATCTCAGTTTTCGTATCCTGGTCCTCGGGTTCACCATTCCAGATGCTTTACTAACACTCTCCCCGCTTGGAGAGTCAGTGCCTTTAACCTCCTCTTTGGCACAGCTTGCAATTTCTGTGCAAGATGAACAGGAATAGGGAGAACCAATGAGAGACTAGCTGTAGGTGTCTGCACGGGCAAATGTAACGCTCATTTCCCACCAGGAAGAGGAATTAACCAAAGGCTCAGAGTGCCCTGCTGGAAACAGATTAGTGCCTGAAGCAATCCTGCGGTTTTGTGCCCAGCTCACAAGAAAGCGAGTTGAAGAAAGGAGCTCAGGGGCACTGTAATTCACAAACCTGCAGAGTTATAAATGACAGCTATCTTCCAAAAGTATATTGAAGTAAGCCTGCGAAGGGGACTTGAAAGCGGGGCAGAATTTCAGGAAATCGATTGCAGGGGGTAGACTGGAATTGCCCTGAAAGCATAGGAAAAGAGGCACAACGTCTACAACGATGCACTTGGCCAAAAAGGGCGTATGCGTTTTTTCCTGAATATATTCAGGAAAAAACGCATACGCCCTTTTTGGCCAACCAAGCAAGCTTGTAAAGGAAATCTGCATTACAATGAAGTCTCAGTGCCCCCCAGGGCAAAAGGGCCATTGTAAAAAATTGTAAAATCCAGAAATGGAGGACAGGCAATGGAGAACAGGGATCCTTATTATGCTGATGCATATGATGTCAATTGCCGTCAGCCATTCTGGAGAAGTGTTATGTGTTTCCTGAAACACGTAAGAAACAAAGCAACACAGCCTATGGCACTTCCACTTATGGTCCTACAGCTTAGGGAATTTAAAATCAAAAACACACAGCCACCTCTAAGTTTGGGACCTCTCTGTTCACAAGAACCTCGTTTACAGTACCAGGTAAATATCTCAGAGAGCAAACAATGGATAAAGAAGTTGTGGTACGTACGTACAATGGAATATCACTCAGCAATGAAATCTGTGTCATCAGGCCCATAGCGGCATAGTGAGTGGATTCAGGTATGGTGATTCTACGTGAAATAAGTCACACATAAAAAGAAACATCATAAAATATCACTAATACACAGTATGTAAACCTGACTACACATGAACTGAATTACAAAACAGAACAGTCTCAAATTTAGAAAACCAACTTCTGCTTGCTCATGGAGAAAGGTGTGTTGGAGTGCTGCATAAAACCAGAGACTGAAATTAGCACAGATACCGTTCCATAAGCCAAATATGTAATAAACAAGACCTACTCCTTGCTCAACGAAATGGACTCAACACCACATATTCAACGCCTAGGAATATACCTGACTAGGAAGAATCTTAAAACCCATGGATTTATATGTCTCCGTAAGAGAATCAAGAGTGTTTACAGCGGCATTAACGCAGCAGTGAAAATCCGATAAATCCCAGTGTCAAAAAAAAATTTCAAAAACAAAACACAATGACAGTGAAATAGAGAGCAATTCTTAAATAACTCACACAGGGCATGTGATGCAACCTGGTTTTCCACATCTACACCCAGAGCTGTGTGAGAGATAAGGCTGGACCCTTTGGGCTGATAGCATTGGTGAGGTTCAGTGAGCAAATGCAGACCCTTTGAAGTCATACTGCCTGGTACCCATTCCATGGTTCCCAACTCTCCAGGTTCAAGGGATTCTTCCTTCAGCTAAAATTTGCATGGGAAACCCAGAGTATGCTCCACCGTGTGACTGGGAAACCTTTTTACATGCATGTCTGTTTTCGTCCCCTGGTACTCAGGTTCACCATTCCAGACCCTTTTCTTACACTCTCTCCATTTGGAGAGTCAGTGCCTTTAACCTCCTGTTTGGCACTGTTTGCAATTTCTGCGCAAGATGAACAGGAATACGGAGAACCAATGGGAGACTATCTGTAGGTGTGTGCACAGGCATATATTTTTTTTTAACATCTTTATTGGGGTATAATTGCTTTACAATGGTGTGTTAGTTTTTGCTTTATAACAAAGTGAATCAGCTATACATATACATATGCTCCCTGTGTCTCCCTCTTGTGTCTCCCTCCCTCCCTCTCTCCCCCTTCCACCCCTCCAGGCTGTCCCAACGCCCCGAGCTAATATCCCTGTGCCTTGCGGCTGCTTCCCCCTTGCTATCTACCTTACTACATTTGTTAGTGTGTATATGTCCATGACTCTCTCTCGCCCTGTCAAAATTCACCATTCCCCCTCCCCATATCCTCAATTCTATTCTGCAGTAGGTCTGCGCCTCTATTCCTGTCTTATCCCTCGGTTCTTCATGACATTTTTTTCCTTTAACTTCCATATATATGTGTTAGCATACGCTATTTGTCTTTTTTTTTCTGACTTACTTCACTCTGTATGACAGACTCTAGGTCTATCCATCTCATTACAAATAACTCAGTTTCATTTCTTTTTAAGGCTGAGTAATATTCCATTGTGTATATGTGC
Source organism: Phocoena phocoena (assembly GCF_963924675.1). Lineage (NCBI taxonomy): Eukaryota > Metazoa > Chordata > Mammalia > Artiodactyla > Phocoenidae > Phocoena > Phocoena phocoena. The sequence goes on along the minus strand of NW_027077566.1, from coordinate 3,527 downwards.
CACATTTTCTTTATCCATTCGTCCGATGATGGGCGCTTAGGTTCTTTCCATCTCCGGGCTATTGTAAATAGAGCTGCAATGAACATTTTGGTACATGACTCTTTTTGAATTTTGGTTTTCTCAGGGTATATGCCCAGTATGCACGGGCAATTTTAACACTCATTTCCCAACAGGAAGAGGAATTAACCAAAGGCTCAGCATGCCATGCTGGAACAAGATTAGGGCCTGAAGCAATCCTGCGGTTTTGTGGCCAGCTCACAAGAAAGCGAGTTGAGGAAAGGAGCTCAGGGGCACTGTCATTCACATACCTGCAGACTTATAAATGACAGAAATCGTACAAAAATATATTGAATTAAGGCTGCGAAGAGGACTTGAAAGTGGGGCAGAATTGCTGGAATCCGATTTCAGGAGGTAGACGTGAATTGCTCTGAAAGCATAAGAAAAGTGGCAGAACCTCCTCAATGAAGCACTTGGCCAAAAAGGGCATATGCATTTTTTCCAGGGCCATCATTAACGGGAGTAGGAGGCTCACAGCATGCTCCAGTGGCCAACAGAGGGCCCACGTCGCCAAGGTGATGTGAGCTAGCCAGGCAGGAGTGACCTGACATCAGAGGGCCCACCTCACAGAATGGTAGGGAACCCAGACAGGATCAGACTCTCCCCAGAGGGCCCACATCACCAAGGTGATGGGAACCAGGCAGGAGTGTCCTCACACCCGTGGGGCCACATCATCAAAAGTTGAGGTACCCAGCACATGTGGCCTCAAACCAGAGGACCCACATCACCATGGGTTTCGGAGTGAGGCAGGCAGGATTAACCTCACAACACATGTCCCATTGTATACAAAATGTGTGGAAACCAGCAGTTGGATCTTCCTAGCAGGCGGCCCAGAGCACTGAGGCTATGAGATCCAGGCCGGCATGAAGTCACAACAGAGGACCCTCATTGTGATTCTGTAAGCAACCCAGCCGTTGTGACCTCAGAGCAGAAGGCCCACATCCCCATGGGGAAGGGAAACAAGCAGGAGTGTCATCGCAAGAGTGGGCACACATGAAAAAATGTGGGGAGCCCAGCAATTAGTGCCTGATGCCAGAGGGCCCTCATCACCGAGGGGCGGTGGCTCCCAGCCAGCCCCGACTGCTACTAGAGGGGCGACGTCACCAATGCGGAGTGCGACAACCAGGCAGGAGTGACCTCAGAGCAGAGGGTCAACCTCACAGAAGTGTGAAGAACCAAAGAGGATCAGATTCTCACCAGAGGGTCCACGTCACCAAGGGAATGGGAACCAGGCAGGAGTGTCCTCACACTAGTGGGGCCACATCACCGAAAAGTGAGGGACCCAGCACACGTGGCCTCAAACCAGAGGACACACATCACAAGGGAGCTGGGATTGAGGCAGGCAGGAGGAGCCTCAAAACAGAGGGACCATAGAATTAATGAGGTGAAGAATCCCGCAGTTGGAACCTACCAGCAGGCGGCCAGGAGCAGCGAGACTATGGGATCCAGGCCGGAGTGATCTCACACCAGAGGGCCGTCATCATGAAACTGTGAGCAACCTAGGCGTTGGGATCTCAGAGCAGAAGGCCCACATTCCCATGGGGTTGGGAACCTGTCAGAAGTGTACTCGCACCACAGGGCACACATCAGAGAATTTAGGGAACCCAGGAGTTAGGGCCTGACGCCAGAGGGCCCTCATTACCAAGGGGAGGAGACTCCAATCAGGCACCAACACCCAACTGAGGGCCCACGTCACCAAGGTGACGTGTGACAGCCAGGTAGGAGTGACCTCACCGCAGAGGGCCTACCTCACAGAAGGGTGAGGAACACAGCCAGGATAAGACTCTCACCAGAGGGACCACATCACCAAGGTGATCAGAACCAGGCAGGAGAGTCTTCACACCAGTGTGGCCACATCATAGAAAGGTGAGGAACCCAGCACATGTGGCCTAAACCAGAAGACCCACATCTCCAAGGGGCTCGGAATGAGGCAGGCAGGAGTAGCCTCACAACACAGGGCCCATAGAATAAAAAAGCTGAGGAATCCAGCAATGGGAACCTCCCAGCAGGCGGCCAAGAGCACCAAGTCTATGCGATTCAGGCCGCAGTAAACTCACAGCAGAGGGTCCACATCATGAAACTGCGAGCAACCCAGTCATTTGGACCTCAGAGCAGAAGGTCCACATCCCCAAGGTGTTGGGAGCATGGCAGGAGTGTCCTCGCACCACTTAGCACATATCAGAAAATGTGGGTACCCAGCAGTTAGGGCCTGACGCCAGAGGGCCCTCATCACTGAGGGGAGGAGGCTCCCAGCATGTTCCAACTACCACAAGAGGGCCCACGTCGCCAAGGCGGGGTGTGCCAGCCAGGCAGGAGTGACCTCACAGCAGACGGCCCACCTCAAAGAAGTGTGAGGAACCCAACCAGGATCAGACTCTCACCAGAGGGCCCATATCACCAAGGGGACGGGAACCAGGCACGAGTGTCCTCACACCAGTGGGGCCACATCACTAAAAGATGAGGAAACTGGCACATGTGGCCACAAACCAGAGGACCTACATCACCAAGGGGCTGGGAGTGACACAGGCAGGAGGAGCCTCCCAACACAGGGCCCAAAGAATAAAAAAGGTGAGGAACCAGGCACTTGGAACTTCCCAGCAGGCGGCCCAGAGTACAGAGGCTATGGGATCTAGGAATGAGTGAACTAACACCAGAGAGCTAACATCAGGAAACTGTGAGCAACCCAGTCGTTGGAACCTCAGAGCAGAAGGCCCATATCGCCATGGGGATGGGAACATTTCACGAGTGTCCTGGCATCACTGGGCTCACATCAGAAAACCTGGGGAGCCCAGCAGTTAGAGCCTGACGCCAGAGGGACCTCATCACCGAGGATAGGAGTCTCCAAAAGGATCCAACTGCCACCAGAGGGCCGACGTCACCAAGGCAATGGGAGCAAGCCAGGCAGGAGTTACCTCAGAGCACAGGGCCCACCTCACAGAACGGTAAGGAACCCAGCCAGGATCAGACTCTCACCAGAGGGGCCACATCACCAAGGGGCTGGGAAACAGGCACGAGTGTCCTCACACCATTGGGGCCACATCATCGAAAGGTGAGGGACCCAGCACACGTGGCCTCACACCAGAGGACACACATCACAACGGGGCTGGGATTGAGGCAGGCAGGAGGAGCCTCAAAACAGAGGGCCCATAGAATAAAAAAGGTGAGGAATCCCGCAGTTGGAACCTCCCAGCAGGCGCCCAGGAGCAGCAAGCCTATGGGATCTAGGCCGGAATGAACGCACATCAGAGGGCCCTCATCATGAAACTGTGAGCACCCCAGCCGTTGGGACCTCAGAGCAGAAGGCCCAAATTCCCATGGGGTTGGGAACCTGACAGGAGTGTACTCGCACCACAGGTCGCACATCTGCAAATTTTGGGAGCCCAGGAGTTAGGGTCTGACGCAAGAGGGCCCTCATTACCGAGGGACGGAGACTCGCAGCAGACACCAACTCCCAACTGAGGGCCCACGTC